>NC_064618.1:804690899-805890899 GCF_023898315.1 Schistocerca nitens | reverse complement strand
TCGTACATCCCACATTGATTTCTGTGGTTATTTCAGGCATTGTTGCGTGTCTGTTACCACAGATACTTGTACGCAAATGCCGCTGCTCTCGGTCGGTAAGTGAAGACCGTTGGCCACTGCGGTGTCCGTGGTGAGAGGTAATGCATGAAATTTGATATAATCGGCACACTTTGACACTTTCATCGTGGAATATTGAATTCCGTAACGATTTCCGAAATGGAATGTCCAGTGCGCCTAGCTCCAACAAGTCTGTTAATGCCCGTCGGGCGGCCTTAAATCGCGTCGGAAACCGCTTCACATGCATCACAAGAATATAAACGACAGCTCCGCCGACGCACTGCCTTTTTATACATTGTGTACGCGCTACTACCCAATCAGTATATGTGCGTATCGCTCTCCCATGGCTTTGTCACTTCAGTGTATACGTAGACAGAAAACCCATCAAATACAGTGTTTAACGCTGTAAGGTATGGCGGCTCCTCCGTTCTGCATGTGATGTAAAAGGTCTCCGCATCTCATTGAAGACGTTGCTCTCCACGAGACAAAAAAAATCTAACATGCTAGATTCTTTGTTTCACGCTCCGTAATGTAGTGGGACGCTGAATGCCGGGCCATGTCGTCACCAGCTCTCTCGTACACATGTGTTTTCGCGTCCCGTGAGAGGACGGCTTAAGGTCCATTTGATACTGAAAAGGTCTTAGATAACTATGTCAAAGACTTCGTCAAACTTCTTTGACCAAACTATTTCACTGGAACTATTACACTATTGTAAAATTTTTCGTCATAGTTACTCGGGAATGGATGCCAGTCATACATATGTTGGTAGCGTGGATCTTTCTTGAAAGGAAATGGAAACAATTATGGGTGAAGTCGTGGATAGCGAGAAGCGAAGCTCGAAGTGTTCACCAGAATTTGCTTCGTGGCCTGCAGTACGAAAACATAAACAATGGAAATTATTTGAGAATAGGCAAGTAAGCATTTCAGTTCACCCTCATGAAAGTTGTCCCTTATAGATGCATGCACGATACTCACTTTGGAAACGCCATTTCTTAATTTCGTTCGTCATAACCGATGTTTCTGAAAAACCTGCAGCTGTGTCAGTCGTGGTTTGAATAATGAAACACTGCACTAGTTACATATTTTTTGTGCTTAATATGGTTCGTTTCGAGAATTTATCATCATTATCAAGAGCAAATAATTACATAGATATTTTAAGTGGTGTTTGTACGTGTGCTGTTCTACCGCCCTTGCTCTGCAAATGTGTGTTTATGGTTTACTGCTGTCGGACATTTCTTGTGTCCGATTTTTCGAAACATCATACAAAATAGCTATGTAAATACAGTATTTGTAGTAGATAATGAAAATGAATTCTCGCAAAGCATCGTGGAAACCACGAAAAATGTGTAAGTAGTGCAGTGTTCCATTATTTCAATGACAAATAACACAGTTCCAGGGTTTTCAGAAATTAAGAAATAGCATTTCTTAAATGATTATCGTTCATGGTAAAGATCATCTCTCAGTAACGTTAAGATTTTTAGCAAAAGGCGAAAGCTATTCTAGTTGGCAATATAGTACGCGAAACCGTCAGTGTACCATTTCACGTATTTTTTTCAGAAACGTGTGAACCAGTATATAAATCTCTTAAGGAGGAGTTTATTAAGGATACATTGCGTTACGTTAGGTTATTTACAGTACAAATACATTTATTTCACTTACGTACACTTCGACAACACCATTTCCTTCCACATCCTCTCTTTCTGCATATGAGCTTAACATCATTCACAGTGTTACCACTTCGAATGCAGCTGATTGCTGCAGCTATTTCTAAGATTCTAATCGCATATTACGGGTTTGTAATCAGCGTGCTTTGCGCTCTTCATACTCCGCAGTGATCGCTGTAGTGGTAGCCGGAGACTAAGTGTACTTCCACGTCATTTTATAGGTTAAAGGCATTACAGCAAGCGAAGCGACATATATACAATGGCGAACTTTGATCAAAACTAGGCCAGTGCCTCAAACGTTTGTCAAAGATCTTTGATAAAAGATATCTTTGATAAAAGCCTCCCTAGTACACTGTCAAAGGTATGACCAGAGGGCTTTGATAAAAGACCTATGTCAAAGATCTTTTAAAGTGTAATACGGGCCTGTTAGATGAAAATACTGATTGATGCGTGAACTTGTCATTTGCGTCAGCCACAAAAGATGCTTTGGTAACTTCACTCCACTTCTTCAGGTTAGTGTACTTTGTGATTTTGTTCAGAGCGAAATGTAACATCTGTTCATATTCTTCAGAGGCAGTTAATCATTAGAACTCACTAAATATTGTCTCCGGCACTTTTAGTATTCCCCTGGTCAGTGTTGGCTTCAAATTATTGCCACCATCCAGTTTGACGTTACACAAATTTTTTTTCGCTTCGTCCTCGTACAGTTGTTATTATTGTGACTTGAGAGCTTAATGAGTACTAAGGCATGAAATTTCATTAAGAAAGAAAACTTGTGCATGATTAGCGCAGGTCGTGCAAACATTTTGATTTAAAATAAGAAACTGCCAATTAAAGAGCGTGTTATTATATCAGCGGGACTTTACTTTTTGCATCGAAATTATCGTTGCACCGTAGCCGAATACGAAGTTCGTTATATATTTCCGAATTCGTGTGTTGTTAGACGAATGTCACGGAAACATCCTTCGTATTTGTTGAGTGGCTGCGTGTAATGCAGCGCTTCAGAGTTCCTTTCCCACGTTTACTGTGGGTAGACGACCTCAGGCGAGTAACTTAGGACTAACGGCCCCCACGGCCAAGCGCTAACCTGGAAGTATTTGCTTTCAGAAGCGCTAAGAACCTTCCGAGGGCATGCAAATGATGCGTGTGAAGACCTGCGAAACTTTGTTGGGCAAGGTCTTGGCGGAGCTGTGCCCTGCTGGGCACAGTGTGTCGACATGCTGAGATAAACTTCAAATTTCACTTGGAATTTCAATTATGGTTGGTGAAGTACCGTATGTTCACGGATCTACACTTTGTTACAGATGGAGAACAAATTTCAACGCTATGAAGATTCCGTATTGCTCGCGTCTCGAACCATTGAAATTAAACACGATTTTAAAATTTGTATGCTGTTGTCAGATAATAAACACTCGACTTCGCTGTACATAAATTACCCTCGACAAGTTAGAAGAGGGGGAAGTAGTTGCGTTTAATCAGCTGAAGATCCTAACATCTGGTTGACAATAATAAATATTTGCTATCGAACGAATCACAGGTGAAAACTCGAGTCAATATGTTTTTCCATAAGGTGATAACACCTTTTATAGCTTTGGTATTGTAAGTGGAAGTTCGATGTTTCACAAACGTAACTTGATCTGTATTCGTACATGAATTACGATGAAAATGTGTTTATATGAAATTTGCTTACTTCCTCTCCAGCAAACTTTGTTATTACATTTTAGCTGCTCTGGTTAATAAAAAACAAAAAATACACCAAAATGAAAAACTTCATCAAAGATCACCTTAAACCTGGTCTCATGTAGTGATGCGTTACTTCCTTGCCACAAGGCAACTGTTGTACACCGGGACTGCACTGTGTTAATTTCGTATTGCGCGTTTCAACGTGTAAAACATCATCAGGTACAAATTTTTCGAAGTTCCAATTGAGTGGTCGCTTGCGCAATACGATGCGAAATTTTGGTAACTGTTGAAATTAGGAAAGACAATTCGGTAAGTTACCGCTGAGGACGTAGTTGTATACATTTTACTGACATAATCACTCAGATTTGTTCCAGTTTTATTTGACAAAATAAATGGAAACTTTCGTGCTCAGTCATTCATCGCGTTTGACTTGCGACGATAATTACTGATAGTTAACTATTCGCTGGACAGGTGCTTCAGTTAGGTAAGAAAGAGAAAAACTGAGTCATTGTGGGTTGCCCTTTTTCAAGCGGTCTAAAAATTTCTCTTTTAATGATGACTGTCGTTTTTGTTGTGCTAACTGCTTAGCAGACGACGCTCTGCTTTTGAGATAAGAGGTATTGCCATGACTCGCAATACTTAATTCTAGATAAATAATCTTAACGCTCCCGAAGCTAGTATTACAACCAAATCAGTGTTTGCAGCAAAGAAGGCTCCGTGATCCTAGGCGCATATCGTGTAACACTGATGTGAGAGGGCTTAGGTAACAACTGAACGTAGTAATAATAAGAATAAAAGTGAACGACAAAAACTGTTACTACAAAAGAACATCTTATTGTTTGTTGGGAAAAATAGGAGGGAACCATAAGTGATGTCGAATGTTTGTGTTCATCCTCGAGGGATTGTAGGAAGGAAGATGAGGGTTTAATGTCCAGTTGACGTCGAGGTTAGTAGAGACGGAGAACAAACTCGGATTCGGAAAGTATGGGGTAGGAAATCGTCCGTGCCCCTTCAGGGAAACCATCCAGGAAGGATTCGCATTATGCTATTTGGGGGAAGTCACCGAGCACATATATGATTATACAGTGGCTAGTACTCAAAAATTGTAGAAAAGTGTTATACTTCTTCATTTACCTTATTTTTTATAGCTCCTTTGTATTAAAAAGCTGTCAAACATAGTACTAATAAGAAACCACTTTGGATAAGCAGGGTAGTGTAATATCATGCAGGTGGACGTGGGAACAGTGTTGTAATATGAAGGAATGCCACAGTTTAGTTACGTAATGTAACTACGGGCAGTACTGAAAAATATGTAATAATGTCGTCAGTGTGTTACGAGCATGAATGATTGAAAAAGACTAGGGTGTTCTAAAACGGTATTAAAACTGTATGTTCAGGTGTGCTATGAAGTAGCACAGGAGAAAACGTTTGCTAAACGTATTATATCTTTTCTATGGGGAGTTGAAACAGTCAGTGATCCAATACAGTTTTGCAGAACCTTTAATAATCTTTTTCTATCAAATTTTTTCCACCTCCGTAATTGAGTGGTCAGCGGTGGAGGTGGTTGGAGGGGGGAGGGCGGGGGCGGCTTCGATACCTGGTACTGCTAGGGATGTTTCTTTGGTGGCAGGACTGGTACGGGGTGCACTTAAGGTACTATTTCGCTGCGACTGCCCGCCGTAGCGGCGGGCAGTAACTACCAGCCGTAACTGCCGACCGTCACTGCCAGTGTATTTCGTTGAGACTGCTGACCGCAGCGGCCGCGCCACTCAGTGAATTACCTCTGTGAAAGGAACACGCACGCGAGTTCGCAACATGGATGCTAATACCATTCTAGTTTTTTTGGTGGACGAGGAAGAAGAAGAGGAAATTATTGCAATGCTTACAAGATCTTGTCCCCACAGCATTTTCCAAACACGGAAAAGTGAAGGAATTTATGCTAACTTAGTAACCGGTCACTTGCGAAACGATGAAGAGAGGTTCAGAAATTTCTTTAAACTTAACCCATCTCAGTTGGATTTTGTTTTAAGTCTGGTGAGAGAAGATATAGCAGGAACAGCTACCAGTGCAGTGCAAACTCCAATAGAAGCCGACGAAAAAATGGCAGTGACTATACGGTAAGTAGCTGTATAAAAGCATGCGAATTCATCAACAATGGTGTAAAATGGAAAATTTTGTATCTCTATGAAATAACATAAATTTCTATTAAAATAAGTTTATTTGGAAACGACTCAGGGCCTGTACAGTTTGTTGTTTATGTTTACATTATCTTTACACTGTGTTTACATTATGATTAGTAATTATTTTCAAAAGTAGTATCACCTGCTTGTGGTTCGACGTTTATTAATGGGGTGAAAGTGTACGTACCGTCTCCAACCGATGAAGTTCGTTCGAATGGAGATGAAAGGGAAGACGAGCCGGAAGGACTGATGCTGACAGGTAGTGGCACAAGAGATGATTCTGAAGAACTGTCAAGTCCCGTAACATAGCTTAAAATGTCAATTTTCGCTTTATTAATGAGGTGACGTGGTAGTTTCCTAATGGATGCTGCGATGCTTCTCATGAACAGCACCACATCATCTTCCGGGTCCCGATTATTAGCCAAGAGCTGCAGCAATTACAATAGTTGTTGGCCCCTTTGGTTGATTGAATCCCAGTGTGTTTTCCTCGATCTGCGAGCTGAGATGGGAGAGTTGGCAGCAAGTGCGTCACCAGAGGACAAGGAAGCAATGGCTTGTGGAGTGTCAAGCCCTGTTTCATTGGCATTTTGTCCGTCTTCATCAGATAGCAGTCCTTCAATACTTGTTGGCTCCTTTAGCGGAACGCTGCAAAAAGACGACCGCTCCCTTTCTACAGCTCTCAAAAAGCCTAGTCTGTTCAACAACGCCGATTTTGTTGTTGAACTTGGTGCTGCAGAACCTGTTTGCAGTTGTTCTTTTCGAACTGTTTTCCAGTAGTTATCTCTGATGTCTTTCCATCTCTTCTTACACTGGTTACCTAAAACGGAACGATATTTGTTTAGCTGTGTAATTAGGACAAGACATTTATGTTTCATGTATTAATAATAATTATGGTTTGTGTGGTGTCACCGCTAGACACCACACTTGCTAGGTGGTAGCTTAAATCGGCCGCGGTCCATTAGTACATGTCGGACCCGCGTGTCGCCACTGTCAGGATCGCAGATCGAGCGCCACCACACGGCAGGTCTCGAGAGACTGACTAGCACTCGCCCCAGTTGTACGACGACTTTGCTAGCGACTACACTGACGAAGCCTTTCTCTCATTTGCCGAGAGACAGTTAGAATAGCCTTCAGCTAAGTTAATGGCTACGACCTAGCAAGGCGCCATTTGTACCATTGCATGTATCTCAAGATAGTCTCACTTGTATCATCAAGAATGCTGTATACCATAGGACGATATAAAAGTTAAGTGTTCTAGTAGCTACGTTCTTTTCTTTATCACATTCATTACGAATCCTGTTCCAGACTTCGCGCCAGTCGGCGTGTGTGTACGTGTGCCCTTTCGGCTACCCGTCTCTGTGGACTGGCTGCCTTGTCAGTCCACTACAGTTTGTGTTACAGGTTTCTAGCTACAGGGGAGAGTTTTGTGTCCCTTGGATATGGTTTCCGGATATCACCAAGCTACGTGAGCATCATAGTTCGTGAAACAGTAGAAGCTATGTGCCAAGACTTGACACCTATCTTTCTGCCTCCTCCATCTCGAGAATCTTTCAGGAAAGGTGCGAAAGAATTCTACACTCTTTGGGGTTTCCCTAACTGCTGTGCTGCGATTGATGGGAAACGTAAGGATACGGTGTCCTGGAAAAAGTGGTTCCCTTTTCTGGAATTACAAAGGGTAATTCTCCATAGTACTTTTGGCATTGGTTGATGCGAACTGTAAATTCGTTGCAATAGACGTAGGTCCATATGGGGAGGAAGGAGACAGTGGCATATTTAATAAGTCGGCAATGGGGAAAATGATCATGAAAGGAGTTGTTTCCAGCAGATGAAAGAGCTTCCATTAACTGACATAAAGATGCCATTTGTTATAGTAGGCGACGAGGCATTCCGCTTGCGAAAGCATATTCTCAAGCCTTACACTGGCTCGTCTGCCCGGCAAGATAAATCAAAAGCGACCTTCAACTATAAATTGTCACGAGCGCGCCGAGTTTCAGAAAACGCTTTTGGACTTTTGTGTCAGGTATTTCGAGTGTTCTACACAAATCTGAATCTGCAACCTAACACATGTGATAAACTCGTTACAGCTTGTTGCTGTCTACACAATCTCATCAGGGACGCCTATTTAGAAAAAAGGAGGACGACCTTTTTATAAACTTGACCATGACGTGAGTTTACCACAGATCATCATTCCCCTGCCCCGAACAGGGGGATTCTACCACGCTGAAGGGTTTCAGGTACGAGATACATTTAAGAATTACTTCTGTGAACCTACAAATCAATGATTACAACCTGGAAAAGAACTAAGGCTCAAATAAAGGAAATAAATTATTGAAACTTCCTGGAAATAAATTATTGTTACTACTCGTAACGACTATTGTAATCGTTTGGTGACAGAAAGAATGGAAGCATTGTTGTAGCCTTCTTATTGTACAATTTGTCACAGTAGGAAAAAAACCTAAATAAATGAATGTGTAGATGCAAAACACCATCTTTTTTCATTGATTCTCCTATCTTCGTCCACAACTTATCCTTTGCCATCTCATTTCTGAAATATGTATGCGTATTATCATACAGTATAGAGTATCTGCTCACATACTCCAGTAACTGTTCGTCGTAATCGTGAAAACCTTTCTTCGACAAAGCGCGTCGTTGATTTCTGCAGTCGTCACATACCTGTCAGTCGCGGCCCAACTGCTTGACTGCTTCTGCAGCGGCCGAGACGCGGCAGTCGCGATGACGTCACGACCGCTGACTGCCGAGCAGTTACAACGACATATGCTCCGTTACTTTGCCTAAGAGCAGTAGTCAACTGCCCGCAGTACCTTTAGCCTCGTAGCTAGGAGCTACTCGACCGGTTAGTGGCGGTTCCAAGGTCACCGCGAGAGCGGTGTTCTGATCACATGCGCCTCCATACCGCATTCGAAGCAGAAGATAACATGGCGATCGATCTGGCTCGATTGCCCGTCGGGACCAGAATGCGGAACTTCGCCTTACCTTTACGCTAGGAAGATAATGCAATATTTTATTTGTAGAAGCAAACGCGCATGAATTTTGTGAGCTGACGTTCTAAGACAATTAAGTTGTCATATAGCGACAGTAACCAAAGTGAAACAAAATGAATATTGATTCTGTTAATATCCGGTAGGTGCATAAATTCGTAACTTTTTCCGTAAATTTAATAAACACAATAGTTCACGTAACAGAGACTTCAGTCATCAATAACATATTCTTCTACAATATTTACATCAGTCTGCCACCGCTGGGGTAACTTTTCGATTCCGCGACTGTACAAATAAAGTGATTTTGAGGCGAAGAAGTCGTCGAGCCATGTTCGGAGCGTATTTTCATCCGGAAAGGAAGTTCCTTGGAAGTTGTGCGACAGAGAGGGGACATGGTGAAAATCTGAGGCCGCAAAATCAGGTGGATAAGGTAGATGCAGAAGACTTCCCTGATTTTTTGTCTGTTTAGTAGGATTGAGGGTGGGCGTTACCGAGGAATAGCATCATTTCACGCAGTCTTTCTAACCGTTCTTCTGGGACGGCGTCTGCAAGACGTCTCAGTTGTTAACAGTAAATGTCTGCAGTGATGGTTATACCTCGGGGAAGAATTCGTAGTACACCACATTGTCACTGTTCCACGAGATGCATAGCATTGTCTTTTGCGAATGTGCGCAGATCTTCCTTCGGGGAGTTATTACTTTGTTTGAGCTCAACGATTCCTTTCTTTTACTAATATCAGCATAAAGACATTATTTCTTGTCACCAATAGCCGGCCGCGGTGGTCTCGCGGTTCTAGGCGCGCAGTCCGGAACCGCGCGACTGCTACGGTCGCAGGTTCGAATCCTGCCTCGGGCATGGATGTGTGTGATGTCCTTAGGTTAGTTAGGTTTAACTAGTTCTAAGTTCTAGGGGACTGATGACCTAAGATGTTAAGTCCCATAGTGCTCGGAGCCATTTGAGCCATTTTGTCACCAATAGCGATCCATGGTCGGTGTTTTTACCTAGCCAATAGATGGCGAGAACGCAGATGCACATATGGCCACCGCTGATTTTTGTCTTAGAGCATGCGGTATGCACATACCCGATTTTTGAACCTTCCCCATTGCATGAAAATATCGCACGATGGTGGAATGATCACAGTTCGTCACATCTGTCAGTTCTAGAGTATGCTGACATGGTTCATCGTGGATTAATGCGTTTAAACTACCTTCATCCAAAGGTGTTCCTGAACGTGGAGAGTCAGTAATGACGAACCGATCATCCTTAAAACTAGAAAATCATTTTCTTGTCGTGTTCTGTCCATGGCATTATCCACCTACACGGCGCAAATATGAAGCCGTCTTGCAAAGATCGGCTCACCGTATATTGATGCTGTACCAAGCTATTTGTGCAATGTGCCTTTCGTGTGCAGCCAGTTTCCAGAAAAGTTAAAATTCTTGTAACACGGGGAAAAGTTAATGTTGATAATAGCAGCACAATTTCCGGAAATAATGAATCTACTCATACTACTGATCTGCTATTACCCTTGGCGGTCAACCGATACCTCTGGCTTATTTTGATCTGTTAGGACATAAATCGCTCGTCGAAATCCAGTATGTGTAAAAGACGCGTAATAAGAAGAATTATCGTTCGGGTTGGACTCCATTAGGAATCATTGTGCTTGGCGACTGTGAAACGATTATCATCAGAGATGAGTGAAGCAGACTGTCGTGTATCAGTCTGTATTTTATTGCAGATCTAACTAGACTTCAGCTGCAGTATATCCATTACAGTGCTAAAGGGAATAAGAAATATAGGAATCAAAACACATGAAGTGATCATACCAAGAAGCATTTAGCAATTGTACAGACTGAAGGTAACATGGTAAGACAAAAGTACCGTGCTCTAGCATACGGCACATTATCTTAATAGCCGGGACACTATACCTCAGTGATTTTATACGAATGTTGTTAATATGCAGATATTTTCCTGATATATACAGTAAGATATATTTCAATGAATATTTGAGATCTATTTATTTCAAACCTCTAATTACAGCTTTATTTGGCATCAAACATGGACAAGTTCATTTGTATTATTTTTCATTAAGCAAATATCCCTATATTACTTCGTATTTGAATTATTTCAGTCTGGCAAACAGCAGCCTCGGCGTGAATTGTTCTATGAATAATTTAAGGTTGTCTTAAAAACGTGCGAATGTGAATTGAGGTATGTAAGGTCGTTTTAACAATGGGTCCATGTGAGTCGCTACTAAACAGTATGTTTTTCTGACCATGTAATTTCTGTACAACTGCTTAATGCTTCTTGATATGATCAAGTCAATTGTCTGATTCCTATGTTTCTTATTACAAAATACAGATGGATAAGCAACTATTTACTGTGTTTATTTATCATTACTATCATGACACCACATTCGTTGACCCGTGAACTCACAAATAAAACTCATCTTTCAACCTGAGGCCGGCCGAAGTGGCCGTGCGGTTAAAGGCGCTGCAGTCTGGAACCGCAAGACCGCTACGGTCGCAGGTTCGAATCCTGCATCGGGCATGGATGTTTGTGATGTCCTTAGGTTAGTTAGGTTTAACTAGTTCTAAGTTCTAGGGGACTAATGACCTCAGCAGTTGAGTCCCATAGTGCTCAGAGCCATTTGAACCATTTTTTTTTTTCAACCTGACGTGGACGTCAAGGAATGTTACAGATCAGTCAGTTACCATAAACTACATTCCAAAAAATGATAAAGAAGCAAAATAATTATTGTCGGGGTTCTGTTCTTGCTGTTTTCGCACGAATAGAGACACATGCCGTGTCGTCGTTACATCATTAGTCAAAGCCGACGACCGGGATCTGCAGGTTTAGCCGAGCCCAGTATCTTTATTTCAGTTGTTTTCGGATTTTTTGAGAAGATATCCATACTACTAAATGGCTAACCTGGGGTACGGTTACCCGATCCCCTTTGCTGGTTGTCTAACGGCTTCCTGTGACAAAATTTGAATTTCAATATTTCACATGATTATTGATCGAATTTAAAAATTTAAAATACTATCACAATCTACCCGTTCAGAGTTTTAGTCTTATGTTCAAGGTTTAACAGAGTAAGCCATTATGTCTTGAGGCAGCGGAAGTCATCGCGCGCAAATAACCATACTATTTTCATAGAGTGTTTGAGAATGACAGATCTTAGCGACTTCCAACAAAACTTTGTACATAATTTCAAACCTACAAGAATCTTTTCTCGCAGGCACTCCTCTCAAAATGATGAAAGAAAAAAGGTTTATTGTTTACTAATTTTCGCTGTTCATGCAGTAAAACTTCAGCATCGGGCATGACGTTTTAAATTATTACTTCTGTACTACAAACTGTATCTGCAACACGTCTTGCAGACAGTATCCACATATACTAGTGAATGTACCTGCAAAATTGTGTCCTTGTATGACACACAGTTTAGGATATATGACCATATAAATATTATTGAGTGCCGGAAAACTAGCGTTTGCGTGAAACGGAACGTAAATTACCCACACTGTGGTTGATAATGAGAGCAGTTAGTGACTTAAGAAACACTTCAAACATGATATGAGACTGTTATAAACTTTTTCTCGAACGAATATTTATCGCTTTAACTCTTACAAAAGGTAATCAGGAGTCTGAAGCTGTTTAATGTATAGAGGTTCGAGTTTTTAAAGAAACGAGGGTTTGTTGGTTGTATAAGAGAATTCATCATCATTTATTTTCAGATAAGCAATGAGAATTCAGTAAAGCAGCATCATCCGAGAACACAATTTATTCTTTCGTTGTGAGGCTCTTGCAGGGCTAGTTAACAAATTGACAATAACTGCTTTATTCTTAGATAAATGTGTTGACAGATGTAAAAATTACCGAACTACCAGTTTAATAAGTCAAGGCTGCAAAATACTGACGCGAATTCTTTACAGACGAATGGAAAAACTAGTAGAAGCCGACCTCGGGGAAGATTTGGATTCCGTAGAAATATTGGAACACGTGAGGCAATACTGACACTACAACTTATCTTAGAAGCTAGATGAAGGAAAGGCAAACCTACGTTTCTAGCATTTTGGGAAGGGGGTGAGACAGGGTTGTAGCCTCTCCCCGATGTTATTCAATCTGTATATTGAGCAAGCAGTAAAGGAAACGAAAGAAAAGTTCGGAGTAGGTATTAAAATCCATGGAGAAGAAATAAAAACTTTGAGGTTCGCCGATGACATTGTAATTCTGCCAGAGACAGCAAAGGACTTGGAAGAGCAGTTGAACGGAATGGACAGTGTCTTGAAAGGAGGATATAAGATGAACATCAACAAAAGCAAAACGAGGATAATGGAATGTAGTCAAATTAAATCTGGTGATGCTGAGGGGATTAGATTAGGAAATGAGACACTTAAAGTAGTAAAGGAGTTTTGCTATTTAGGGAGTAAAATAACTGATGATGGTCGAAGTAGAGAGGATATAAAATGTAGACTGGCAATGGCAAGGAAAGCGTTTCTGAAGAAGAGAAATTTGTTAACATCGAGTATAGATTTAAGTGTCAGGAAGTCGTTTCTGAAAGTATTTGTATGGAGTGTAGCCATGTATGGAAGTGAAACATGGACGATAACTAATTTGGACAAGAAGAGAATAGAAGCTTTCGAAATGTGGTGCTACAGAAGAATGCTGAAGATAAGGTGGGTAGATCACATAACTAATGAGGAGGTATTGAATAGGATTGGGGAGAAGAGAAGTTTGTGGCACAGCTTGACTAGAAGAAGGGATCGGTTGGTAGGACATGTTCTGAGGCATCAAGGGATCACCAGTTTAGTATTGGAGGGCAGCGTGGTGGGTAAAAATCGTAGAAAGATACCAAGCAGATTCAGAAGGATGTAGGTTGCAGTGGGTACTGGGAGATGAAGAAGCTTGCACAGGATAGAGTAGCATGGAGAGCTGCATCAAACCAGTCTCAGGACTGAAGACCACAACAACAACAACAAAGTGTGTTTTGCTCTGATTTTGATTTTGTCCATTATAAACGATTCTTTCGAAAGCCTGCTACTGTGAAAACAATGGTTTTGTTTATAAATAACTTTTCTGCTACCAGTCACTACTTTCTTGTATTCATATGTTACACCACGCGTTTCGAAAAATGATTCTCATTTTCAACTGTGCTTTTCCTTGTACTGTGTCATTTTTACGTAATGTTTTCGATGGATGAGGTTCTGCTTTGATTTGTTCAACTTGCTGCAATATATAAAAAATGCGCAATTTTTGTATGTAGTTACGGGCGTAATTTGGAACAACTTCTTTTGGTCCATTTTAGCGTTTTTTATGTATTGCAGTAAAGTTAACAAAATAAAGCATAATCTCGCACATCGAGAATATTACGTAAAGTGGTATAGTACAAAGAGAAAAGGAATCACTTCCCGAAACGCGCCATATAAGATGTAAATAAAAGAAAATCATGACTGGTAACAGGAAAGTTATTTATAAAGAAACCCATTGCGTTTGACTCCGTGAATGTTACTACATTCTTGTGCCAAACTTAAGGACAAAAGTACTATATGAATGCGTGAGGTCTGCTCTTTCAGACGTGTCCGAAATAACAGATACTACGGATTGATATAATTGATCCGTCTAGATGGGCAATGGATCCACCTTCTTCAGTGCGGATGCACCAATACGTCCGACCTCTTGCTGGAATCTCAGAGTAGCGAGCATGGAAGAAACGGACAGGGACTGCAGGTAGGTGGCGTTCGGTGGGAATGTGGGTTGGCCGTGAGGCGTGCCGAGGAAGTCCGCGCAGTAGCGATAGCATCCTGTCTCGCATGGAGCATTGCTTATCGTACCTGTCTAGTAAGCAGTAGATCCCAGGTTCAAATTCCGGTCCGGCACACATTTTCTCCCGATGCAGCTGAGATAATAATCCCTTTCCTTTCTCTTCCCCCATCCAACTTCAATTTACATACAAAAATAACATGTGCCACTTCCAAGTTAGATAGCTCGATCAAACTTGGACCATGCATAGAAAGAACTGCTACAGTATAGTGCAGAAGGTAACTGAAGTAAATACGCAGTGAGACGCGCAGAAATGACATTTTTATTCAAAGAGAATCATTAGCGTGAAGTCCTCGCGATTTATTATGGTCACCTGTACGATCAAAAAGCGGAACATGGTTCTTAGTAGTGCGTTATATGACCACGGACGGCAGTGCATGCTTTGCAACGTGCCCCCATTCTGGCAGCAAGGTTAGTAAGGGGCCTTTCCATTGCTCCACCAGCACAGTTGACAACTGTTGGGTCGTTGTTCGTGCATGTGTGACTGCTGCTATACGTCTCCCCAACGCATCTCACACGTGCTCGATGGGATTCTAGTCGGGGAACAGACAGGCCACTTCATCCGCCGAGCCGAATATCTTCTCGTTCCAAGAGCTCCTCCACCTGCGCTGTTCGATGCGATCGCGCATTGTCATCCATAAAACTGAAGACAGGGTCGAAGGCACCCCTAAAAAATGGGAAAGGCATACAGTGCGACAATAACGTTGACCAGTGAGAACACAGTGTTCAAAAATTTGGAGTACAGTACGTTCATACATCACTATGCCTCCTCTCACCATAACATCTTGACAGCCGAAACGATCATGTTTCGCAACGTTCCCGTGTACATTACGTGTTTTTGATCTCCTCATATGAGGGTACATCTAGAATCACTGCTAAGAATGAATCTGCTCTCATCTGAGAAGAGCACACGGCGCCTCTCCTCGTCGGTTCAGCCCCTATGCTCTTCGCACCATCGCAAACGGTGCAGCCGATGTGTGGTTGTCAACGGAACACTCTCACAACGTACAGGTCGTCGGACAAAGAGACCACCCGCATACAATCGGCGTGCCACTGTGGAACGTGAGACTGCGTGCCTTGCAGTCCCGTTAAATGTGGTTGCATTTATAGGCGGTATTTAACGTGAGTCCCCCTTTGTCTGTTGCACATTGCAGTAGTCATCTGCTACTGCAGTTAACCGTGGGTGTCCACCTCTCCTTCGGGCAGCAGTGCCTGTCGTATGGAGCTTCATCCATCCTGCAGTTCCCCGATGGCTCTTCCTCGTGTGAAATCATCTCCGGGCCATGTTGTAAGAAAGTGCGCCGTAACTGCTCGTTCACTGACGCACAATGTCTTCCCGTTCCTACAATTGCCTCATATTGCGGGGACAGCCCCATTTGGCGCTGTATCCACCCTAACCTCATACCACGTCATGTCCAACTTCATGTGGACGACAGAGATCTCTGGCAACATGCTCCCGCACTTTCACCTTTCTACACCGAGTAGGTAACATACTATGTTACTTTCTCAATCCCGTCCTTACATTTTCCAGAACAGTGTATTATTTTGCCTAAGTCGTAGCACTATGGAATTACACAAAAATTGATGTATGGTTCCGTTCTTACCTATCAAATAAAAGAGCAGAAGGTTGTCCTCCAGTGTTACGAAAGAGGGAGCGTATTTGACTCTTAGTTGTCTACTGTAAAGTGTGAGGCTCTTTGGCAATTGACGCACTTGAATAACATGAGCTCATGGCTTCCAGAGATGAGATGGGAATTTACCTTCAATAGAAATTGTGATATAAATATCACGCGAGGAATTTTGTCCCTATAGCGTGGTTGGTGTTTTATCAGAATATTTTTCATACACTAACTTTCGCCTTGTTACTTTGAGGATATTCACCCGTGGCACAGAAGCGAGAAAGTTTATTTGCTCATTTTCATTCCACTCTGCCTTTGGTATCTTATTGTGGGAAACTTTGTGCGGTTACGGAAAACGTTATTAGCTCTGAAAAAGGCAGCCCGCACGTTCAGCGGTCTCTTTACACGAACTTCGTGCAGACCGTTGTTCAAGTGTCCCGGAATTCTCCATAATTAACTACAACATTCATTCAGTGAACACCCGGCAGAAGAATCATTCGTACATGGCGAACATTTTCTTAACCGTGTCACAATAAGGTGTACACTGTTCTAGAGGTTACACTTTCAGCAGGCTTCCTGCAGGGCTCAAAAAATGTGAGCGGTAGACATGAGATTTTCAAATGTAAGTTATTGAGCTTTCTTGCGGTACACTCTATTTTATACTGGAGATCGTCGTTGCAAAAATGGTTCAAATGGCTCTGAGCACTACGAGACTTAACATCTGAGGTCATCAGTTCCCTAGACTTAGAACTACTTAAACCCAACTAACCTAAGGACATCACACACATACATGTCCGAGGCAGGATTCGAACCTGCGACCGTATCGTCATTGTACTTCAGACAGTGCGCGTGTTAGTTATTTGTACGTGCTGTTGCAAATATCTTGCTTTCAATTAGAGCCTTGTCCAATAACGGAATAGTTTGGGCCCACAAAGCACAAGAAAAATTAAAACTAACATGAAAATGAAAATGATCGTGTGGCATTGTTGACCGGGAGGCCCCATCCGGGGGAGTTCGGCGGCCGTATTGTAAGTCCTTTGTAGGTGATGCCACATCGGCGACTTGAGAGTCAATGATGATGGACACACAACACCCAGTCCCCTGCAGGGAATCGAACCCCGGCCCCCTGCGTGGTAGGCGGTACCTCTACTGCTACGCTAAGAAAATAGAAACGAGATTCTCTGGGTCTGACAGCTTGGCAAGACAGACCTTCATAATGTGTAAATTCAGTCTTACTGTCACACTGGCCATCAGAAAAAAAGGAGTAATATTGTGAAATTTAGTTTATTAAAGTTGTTGTGAAAAGTTTTTCTTGGAAATTTTAGGCTACGTTACAGAACACATTACATTTTTCATTGACGCCAAATGTATTGCGTACATCTCTGTCTGTACTTCGGAAATTTCTTAAAGATTTCAATTCCTTTTTTATTTACTTGAGGAGAAGGCATAACAACGGACACAGGTGTACACATGGGAACCTCTCGCCAAGAGGGTATGGGAAATGCTCCAGACTGTCATCCAGAACTGATGCTAGAATATAGCAGCGAGCAGTTGGAACCTTTGTTTCAAGTAGTGTGGATACAGCGTCAGTTGTAGTGCGAATTGGTGTTTGCTCTGGACTGCAGTCCTTTGGCGGGTAAATGAAATCATTTTCCTTTCATGTCCTTATGGTTAGCTTGAAGCTGTTTCACATTGACATATGGGAAGCAGAGTCCTAAGCTACTCAGCCACCCACATTATATCTAGTAGTAGCCACCTACCTTGGGTGGTGTTGGTATGAATATGGGCCACATTTAAACACCGCAATATTGCATGGGAATTTCAAATGTGAATGCAGTTTCTCCGTTAGACATATCTCCTGTCCCGAACATGTAGAAGAGAACCACCTCTCAGGGACGCAAATCAGCAAGTGTCAGCCTCATGACTGGAACGCCACGCAAGGATCAGTCGGTAAGTAGCCTGACCAAAGTGCTATCAAGAAGAGATCGTTAAGTGTTTCTAGGGTTGGATGGCGACTAGAGGGAAGGGTTAAGATCACGAAACGGCCCTTGTGGACAGCGGTAATGACCTACATGCAAACGATGGAGATACAACAGACTCGAGCGATGCAACCTTCATCTTTTGTGGTGAAAACTTATATTAAGACACACGCGGAGAACGGTGGTTTCAGTGTGTTACGTGCCAAATGTGGGCTCTGTTGTTCAAATGGCTCTGAGCACTATGGGACTTAACTGCCATGGTCATCAGTCCCCTAGAACTACTTAAACATAACTAACCTAAGGACAGCACACAACACCCAGTCACCACGAGGCAGAGAAAATCCCTGACCCCGCCGGGAATCGAACCCGAGAACCCGGGCGTGGGAAGCGAGAACGCTACCGCACGACCACGAGCTGCGGACTGCTCTGTTGTATTGCACTGGGACTGAAGGAGCCATAACGCACGAGATCCCTGTAAATAATTATTGATTTGATGTTTATTTAAAATGATTAAATATGCGAGTCACTCTGACAGACTAATCTGCCGTATTTTATCGTCTAACCTGTTTTAATAAAACAATTTAAAGATTTTTGTATGTTTTGAGAAAGGATCCACATTGTATCCAATTTTTACTGCAGTTTTACGAGCTTTTAATGAATCTTAGTTTTCGAGTAGAAATTACTGATATTAATCATTTTTTGCCACTTGTCATATAGTCGAAATATTAAAATTGTAATGAAGGTAAAAATCTAGGATTTTTCAAAATGAAAGTATTTTTAAGTCACAAACAAAATATGATGCCTATAATTTCGTCATTTCCTCTAGTCTTTTAGTAACTGCAAGTATTACCCAGTGGTTTTGAATTCTCGATGCATTTATAGAAATGTTATTATATGCAGCACTACTGCTTTCCTAACTTTTTTTGTAAACTGTAAGAGAGTAACGCTGAGGAGAGTATAGGTGTGTCAGTACTGGTGCAACGTGCCACAAGGGCGCAGCAACAACCGCACACTCGCTGCAGTGCACGGGACATGGGTGACTGACCGTGACCGCCGAGCAGCGCGCACGCATCTGTAACTGTGCCTCGCAGTGTAGTGTCTAAATACAGTCCACTTTTACCAATCATGTACATTCATCATCAACCGCTTTTCCTTTACAACGAGTGTATGCATTCATTTGGACTGTGGAAAGAGCGAGACAGCGCAGTATTACCGCGCGTTTTGCGGCTGCCTACAATTGGTATGCCTTGAACGTTGTTGCTGTTGTGGTCTTCAGTCCTGAGACTGGTTTGATGCAGCTCTCCATGCTACCCTATCCTGTGCAAGTTTCTTCGTCTCCCAGTACCTACTGCAACCTACATCCTTCTGTATCTGTTTAGTGTATTCATCTCTTGGTCTCCCTCTACGATTTTTACCCTCCAATACTAAATTGGTGATCCCTTGATGCCTCAGAACATGTCCTATCAATCGATCCCTTCTTCTAGTCAAGTTGTGCCGTTAACTTCTTTCTCCCCAGTCCTATTCAGTACCTCCTCATTAGTTGTGATCTACCCACCTAATCTTCAGCGTTATTCTGTAGCACCACATTTCGAAAGCTTCTATTCTCTTCTTGTCCAAACTATTTATCGTCCATGTTTCACTTCCATACATGGCTACACTCCATACAAATACTTTCAGAAACGACTTCCTTACACTTAAATCTATATTCGATGTTAACAAATTTCTCTTCTTCAGAAATGCTTTCCTTGCCTTTGCCAGTCTACATTTTATATCTTCTCTACTTCGACCATCATCAGTTATTTTGCTCCCCAAATAGCAAAACTCCTTTACTACTTTAAGTGTCTCATTTCCTAATCTGATTCCTTCAGCGTCACCCGACTTAATTCGACTACATTCCGTTAACCTTGTATTGCTTTTGTTGATGTTCATCTTATATCCTCCCTTCAAGACACCATCCATTCCGTTCAACTGCTCTTCCAAGTCCTTTGCTGTCTCTGACAGAATTACAATGTCATCGGCGAACCTCAAAGTTTTTATTTCTTCTCCATGGATTTTAATATCTACTCCGAATTTTTCTTTCGTTTCCTTTACTGCTTGCACAATATACAGATTGAATAGCATCGGGGAGAGGCTACAACCCTGTCTCACTGCTTTCCCAACCACTGCTTCCCTTTCATGTCCCTCGACTCATAACTGCCATTTGGTTTCTATACAAATTGCAAATATCCTTTCGCTCCCTGTATTTTACCCCTGCCACCTTCAGAATTTGAAAGAGAGTATTCCAGTCAACACTGTCAAAAGCTTTCTCTAAGTCTACAAATGCTAGAAACGTAGGTTTGCCTTTCCTTAATCTAGCTTCTAAGATAAGTCGTTCCAGTATTTCTACGGAATCCAAACTGATGTTCCCCGAGGTATATAAAGTAAATTTCTCACTTAATATTACCTCATTCTCTGTAAAAGTTAAAACTTTAATAATGTATATCGTGACTGTTGCCATGAACTTCCCATGTGTTTCTACTTATACAGCAGAAGCTTCAAAATAGTAATCTCCGAAAAATCTGAGTGTGTCATTGTGTTTTTATTTGTAGTCCATTTTAATGTAAGAAGCAACTCCGGCTTCAGCTTCACTTTTCAGACTGGTTTGTGCTCCCTGAGTGACTACAAATTGTAACGTGAAGTTCTTACTCTACGTGGGCGCAGCGAAATGAAACAAAACTACAAAAACACTCTTAATATCGAGACAAACAAGTCTCAGCCAGGCAGTCATACTGTCACCCGTCACATGTGATTCATCATATTGCACGGGAATTCCCAGCGATCAGCGATCGATCACTGCCAGGTGCGATTTGCTCACACACGCATCGGCTCTTGCGTGGGGGCCTTAAAGAGCTTTTTAAACTTCAAATCTTTGTTGTGACGTCTCAGTCATCTCTTGCTGAAGAGGAGATACGAATCACTGATAGGGCACTTCCTCCACTATTTATCTGGTCATAGCCAGCGAAAGAATGTCTCTGGCAATCGGCACTGTTTTGTGACTGTTTCATTATCAGCTTATGAGATTTCATTTATAATTGATCCGCGTTTTTCGACCTTTTATCGTTGAATTATTGATGTTTTTCATTCGTAATATCGATAAGACCCTATGTTAAAAAGAAAAGGGTGGATTGTGTACGTATGCAGGGAAATCTGTCGAATTTTAAATGAAATTGGAAGAGATTTCTGATGTAAGTGGGTGTTGCTGGATACGGTTGTGAAGCGTAAACAACGCAAGTTACTTTTCATTTATCTCATTACTCACAGGAGAAGAAGAGAAATTACCTTTCACTCTGGAACAGCCGAAAGAAAACCTATATTTTACTAGATTCCACTGAAGAAGCTTTAAAGTTAAGGCGAAACGCACGTGGAAGAAAAAAAATAATAAATTGCAGCAAGAAAAATGCGATTTTTATTCACAAAACGGGTAAATGGGCACATGTTACTTCTTACATTACACTCGGGAACTACATTTTCCAGCCATAGTTTAGTCGTATCTATAAAACCTGTTTTAAAATTGTTGATCGACAATAAGCACAGAAGCTTGTGATTAATTTGGAAACATAACATTATCCAGAAATTAATTTCTAGTACCGCTACAGGAAGTACCAACGAGCCCATTATTTATATTTCACGGCCTTCTAAACAGCTGAGTGTGCCTGAAAATGCAGTCGCTATGACCGTGACTGGATGTCGTTGTCCTTCCGTCGGCCGGAACCAGAATTGGCACCCCGAATTAAAATTTCATTCGCCCCCTCTTTTCAGGTGACATCTGCAAGTCAACGTCGCATAGGTGGACGGACCCGTCGGGGGTCATTGTTTTTTAATGATTTTTTGAATTCAGGTATCTCCACAGCGAGGTTCACTATGAGAACAGTAGGCATCTGTAGCCCTGACTGACACTCGTACAAAGCAGCTACCCTTACACACCCGACTCCTTTGCAGTTAAGACCATTCAAGTTGCCGCCTCAAGAAAGGGAAATTAACGGAATTAAGTACACCATTATTCCTCCATTTTCTGACTCTCTTGATGGGATCGAAGGCCTAATACTGGCAGTGTGTGCTAGACGCACTGTTGTTTTGTAACAAGTTTTCCTGAAGTTCTTGGGGGCTGAGAGGAAAAACTGCTTCCTTTTTCTAAAACATATGTAGTTTGGTAGTTGGAATCAGTCGTTGTGAAGAATTTAAAGGAGGAAACGTGGGAAATGAAAACTGCCGTGTCTTTTCATGGGAGCCATCCTGCCATTTGCCTTCTGGGAATTTATGTAAAAGAGTAAATACGGATTGTCACACGGGGAATTGAACCCTCGTACTTCCAAATTTGTGTCCAGTGTCTTTACCTCACTCGATACAGAGTCAGAAAAATATATCGTACTTGTTTATGCTGACAACGTACTAACCGGTTTCCGGGCGTTATTGCTTGTCTTCAATGTGGCATTGTGGTGCGGAAAAGAGCATTTCAGAAGTCGACCAACAGCTTTCTCGGCACTCGTTTTTACCGCACAGCAGCGTGGCTTGGGATTCTGTTCAATTCAACTAAGTAATCGTAAAGTTGCCTGAGATTTAAGTCAGCGTTCAGAAGGTTGGAAAACGCGGATTTGCGCCGTCTCATACACATAAGACTCGCTGGTCTTGCTTATCTTTCGCGCGATATTAATACGTAATAAAATGTAACAAATTCTGTTGTAGTACGATTCGCTTCCTAAGCGTTTTGGAGAAATCGATCTTCAAAGTCTTACGACCCTGAAGCGCACCATACGAAAGGGCCAGCCGCGGAGCAGCAGACAAGACGGAAGAGCAAAAGTTTTATGTTCGGGGCTCAGAATTTTTTTTTTTTTTTGGTAGTGTTTCACCGTGTCGTTACAACAGATCAGGATCCTTCGAAGGGAATAATAATAATAATAATAATAATAAGGCGACGAAAAGAACAAACCACTAATAGGGCTAACCCCCCTTTTAGTGTGATTAGTTGGTTCAGGACAGAATTAAAGAAGTCTCGGACAAGCGCCGTCATGGTCGGGGACGACGCTTGAACCCTATGCCCGCCCACAATGGTAACGGCACTGCTAGCCAAATGGAAAATGATTCAAATCCAAATAGAGGTGTTTTGCAGGATATGCTTCCTGCAACCACCCTAGAAGGAAAACAAAGACAGAGGATGAGATGGTCAGATGAAGTTAATCGACACCTCATGGTCTGTTATTACCAAGAAACAAATCTAGGAACCAACACAACTGGATACAGATCACAAGTATACACAACATTTATCACCAGATACCCAGAATTAAAATTTTTAACAGAACAAACGACTAGCTGATCAGATTCGTGTAGTAATCAAAAATAACAGGATACTCCAGTCAGAATTAGAAAACATCAAACAACAAGATCAACAAATACTGGAACAAAATAATGTGCAATCATGCAATCAGAAGAAGAAGAAGAAGAAGAAGAAGAAGAAGAAGAAGAAGAAAATACAGTAATGGACTCAAACATCCCAGAGCAAACAAACAAAGAACAACACGCACCAATTAAACAATCAGAGGAAAACGAAATCTTGCGACAGCCACCAGAACAAGCACAAATAGAACACGAAGTGACACACATGTTAGATATAGAAGAAAAATTTCAGCTGACATATATAGAATACAAAGACACAAATACAGACATTAGACCATTCTTGCATAGACTGCCAAGTAACCCACAAGTCGAAACAACAATAAAAACTATCAACACAATCATACACAACAAAATAAATGAAAACACAACTATGGAAGAGTTAAAACTACTGGTTTATATAGGAGCACTCACTACACTAAATATACACACTAGGCAGAGATCAGAACCAACCAACACACAGAAGAAACCCACAAAACCAGCATGGCAACACAGGCTACAGATCAGAATACAAAAACTGAGAAAGGACATCGGACAGCTAACACAATTTATAAGAAATGAAATATCAGACAAAAAACGAAAAAGGTTAGGTAAAATCTCACAAGAAGAAGCGGTAGAGCAATTAGATGAGAAGAAGCAGAAATTACAAGCATTGGCCAAACGACTTAGGAGATACAAAAAAAGTGAAAATAGAAGGAAACAAAACCAAACATTCAACGCAAACCAAAAGAAATTTTACCAGACAATAGATAACGCACACACAAAAACAGACAATCCACCAAACATAACAGACATGGAACACTTCTGGAGCAACATATGGTCAAACCCGGTACAACATAACAGGCATGCACGGTGGATACAAGCAGAAGCAGATACGTACAAGATGATACCACAAATGCCTGAAGTGATAATTTTGCAACATGAAGTCACCCAAGCTATTAATTCTACTCACAATTGGAAAGCCCCTGGAAAAGATAAAATAGCAAATTTCTGGCTAAAGAAGTTCACCTCAACACATTCACATCTAACTAAATTATTTAACAGTTACATTGCAGACCCATACACATTCCCTGATACACTTACACAAGGAATAACTTACCTGAAACCTAAAGATCGAGCAGACACAGCAAACCCAGCTAAATATCACCCCATAACATGCCTACCAACAATATACAAAATATTAACTTCAGTCATTACACAGAAATTAATGACACATACAACACAGAACAAAATTATAAATGAAGAACAAAAAGGCTGTTGCAAAGGAGCACGAGGATGTAAAGAGCAACTGATAATAGATGCAGAGGTGACATATCAAGCTAAAACTAAACAAAGGTCTCTACACTACGCATACATTGATTACCAAAAAGCTTTTGATAGTGTACCCCACTCATGGTTACTACAAATATTGGAAATATACAAAGTAGATCCTAAATTGATACAGTTCCTAAACATAGTAATGAAAAATTGGAAAACCACACTTAATATCCAAACAAATTCAAATAATATCACATCACAGCCAATACAGATTAAGCGTGGAATATACCAAGGAGATTCATTAAGTCCTTTCTGGTTCTGCCTTGCTCTGAATCCACTATCCAACATGCTAAATAATACAAATTATGGATACAGTATCACTGGAACATACCCACACAAAATCACACATTTGCTATACATGGATGATCTAAAACTACTGGCAGCAACAAATCAACAACTCAACCAATTACTAAAGATAACAGAAGTATTCAGCAATGATATAAATATGGCTTTTGGAACAGACAAATGTAAGAAAAATAGCATAGTCAAGGGAAAACACACTAAACAAGAAGATTACATATTGGATAACCACAGTGACTGCATAGAAGCGATGGAAAAAACAGATGCCTATAAATTTCTAGGATACAGACAAAAAATAGGAATAGATAATACAAATATTAAAGAAAAATATAGACAAAGACTAACAAAAATACTGAAAACAGAATTGACAGCAAGAAACAAGACAAAAGCTATAAATACCTATGCTATACCAATATTGACCTACTCATTTGGAGTAGTGAAATGGAGTAACACAGACCTAGAAGCACTCAATACACTTACACGATCACAATGCCACAAATATAGAATACATCACATACATTCAGCAACAGAAAGATTGACATTAAGCAGAAAGGAAGGAGGAAGGGGATTTATCGACATAAAAAACCTACGTTATGGCGAGGTAGACAATTTAAGAAAATTCTTTCTAGAACGAGCAGAAACTAGCAAAATACACAAAGCAGTCACTCATATAAATACATCGGCTACACCACTACAATTTCATAACCAGCTTTACAACCCTTTAGATCACATAACATCAACAGATACGAAGAAAGTAAATCGGAAAAAGAAAACACTACATGGCAAGCACCCGTATCATCTAACACAGCCACACATCGATCAAGACGCATCCAACACATGGCTAAGAAAATGCAATATATACAGTGAGACGAAAGGATTCATGATTGCAATACAGGATCAAACAATAAACACCAGGTATTACAGCAAGCATATTATTAAAGATCCCAATACCACAACAGATAAATGCAGACTTTGCAAACAACAAATAGAAACAGTAGATCACATCACAAGCGGATGTATAATACTAGCAAATACAGAATACCCCAGAAGACATGACAATGTTCCAAAAATAATTCATCAACAGCTTGCCTTACAACATAAACTAATAAAACAACACATTCCCACATACAAGTATGCACCACAAAATGTACAGGAGAATGATGAATACAAATTATACTGGAACAGAACCATTATAACAGATAAAACAACACCACATAACAAACCTGACATCATACTCACCAATAAAAAGAAGAAATTAACACAACTAATCGAAATATCCATACCCAATACAACAAATATACAAAAGAAAACAGGAGAAAAAATTGAAAAATATATCCAACTGGCTGAGGAAGTCAAGGACAAGTAGCATCAGGATAAAGTTGACATTATACCAAGTATACTATCAACTACAGGAGTTATAGCACACAATATCCACCAGTACATCAACGCAATACAGCTACATCCAAACATATATATACAACTACAGAAATTGTAATTATTGATACATGTTCAATTACCCGAAAGTTCCTAAATGCAATGTAACATATACCGTACAGTTAAAAGGAAGTCACGCTTGATCAAGGTCTGCGTCACTTTCCATTTTTAACAAGACATAACGTCTGAGAGAGGAAAGAATAATAATAGTAATAATAATTTGAGACACTCGTGGCGAGATATGACCTATACAAGTATATGAACAAAGACGTTGATTAACATTGTTACCAAGAATCTCGAAAAGTTACTGACTGATTTACTTCCTATCTTTATGAGATGCTGTAATAAACAATCGGACGGACATAGGCTACTTTTTTTTAAATGCACATAAAATCCATACATATTATAAAAATGTATGTACGCATGTTCCACATTTGCTCCTAAACTACTGGATCAGCCTGAACCGCACGTGGTAGACATATCACTTACTGTCTGGAGAGATGCACTGTGGGGGTAAGGACCAAAGGGGCAGGAGTGGGGGTGAAAAACAAAGTGTAGACGACGACGTGCAAATACCCAAATTTTTTCTCATCGAGCATTCAGAATGAGAACTCTTAGACACTTAAAACAAACTTTATACTTAATTTCAAACCTTTAAGAAGCTTTTTCATGCTAACACCCTAAACAAATGGTGAAAGGAAAAATGTTTAACGCTTGCTAAATTTTCGGTGTTCATGCAGTAAAATCGCCGCATAATTCGTGACGTTTTAGTTTATTACTAGCTTACTAATAACTCAGTTCGCGACACATTTCGCAGATAGGATCCACGTATGCTGCTAAATATACGCGCGAAATTATATCGTTGTACGGCACACAGTTCCAAAGATAAGACTTCATGAACATAGTGCTACGTGAAAACGAAGTTGAGAGCCAAATTTGCTAAAGATACGGTTGAAACATGTGTAGAAATATGGTAAATGCATGTTAAATAAATGTGACATGTGCGTATAGGGGTGAAGCTGCGGGTGCAAAGCTCCTGCTAAGTCCCGATTTCAAGCAAACTACAGTACACTTACAACGTACTACCTGGAAAGAAATACTGTGAGGGAGTAAGAACCACCAACCTCGTATTGGCGTAGAGAAGGGTGGAGGTGGGGGCATGGAGAGACAAAAGAGTGGTAGGGAGGTGATGGCAGAGAGAGAAGAGTGGTAGGGAGGTGATGGCAGAGAGAGGGAAGGAGGAAAGGGCCAACGGGCGAGAGGAGATGGCGGTGCAGAGTGTTAAGGGGGAGGGAGAAGGAGGAGGAGGAGACAGACAGACAGACACCTCCGTTATATTTCGTGATTGATGTAACACTCTGTTTTTTTGGAAAGGAATAATGAAGATAATCATTGTTCTTTGTAGCTGTAGAAGTGTTTGGCTGCACATAAAAGAAAAAAATTAACGGGACTCGAACGCAGTAGAAGCGGACTTGTAAGTGGGCTGCCTCATGCGATTACACTAACGCTGTTACTTGATTGTTACTCTACCGAGCGAGGTGGCGCAGTGGCTAGCACACTGGACTCGCATTCGGGAGCACGAAGGTTCAATCCCTCGTCCGGCCATCCTGATTTAGATTTTCCGTGATTTCCCTAAATCGCTCCAGGCAAATGCCGGGATGGTTCCTTTGAAAGGGCACGGCCGACTTCCTTCCCTGTCCTTCCCTAATCCGATGTGACCAATGACCTCCCTGTCTGGTCTCCTACCCCAAACAACATCCCCCCCCCCCCCCCCCGTTGCGCTCTTCCTGCAGTCAAAACAAGCATCTGATCAGATTGTTACTGTCTTATTTTTGTCCGCATCTCGTGGTCTAGTGGCTAGCGTTGTTGCCTCTGGATCACAGGCCCCCCCCCCCCGGGTATGATTCCCGGGCAGATGTGGGATTTTCTCTGTCCGGAGACTGGATGTTTATGTTGGCCTCATCTTTTCATCATCATCATTTGGTAAAGTGGCGATACTGGACAGTGAGAAGATGGGGAATGTGTACGGACGTTGATAACCAAGCAGTTGAGCGCTCCACAAACCAAATTCACCATCATCTGGTATTGTTCGAAATACTCGGTAAACTTTGGACCTCGATTTCTTATAAATGTATTGCAATTTCACTCCTGGTCAATAATGATGTTGAAATGACAATGACTTGTAAGTATAGTCATGAGATACCGATAATCATAGTCTAGTAACTATCGGGGAACGAGTTTCATGTTCGCTACACAAACAGTTCAAATAGAAGACACGTGGCCTATATAATTGAAAACTTGCAGAACTTAATACGTTTGGAACGATTATTTCGACGTTCTTCCTCGTGTCAGATGTTCTCTAGGCTACGTGTATTGTATTGCAACTAAAATAAAAAGTATATTCTTTTATATGTGTCTATAATTTAGTGTCCTGTTGAAGGACAGAATTGTAGGTTCTGTTGAACAAGTTGTTAAATATCCGTTCCGTTCCATTTGAGAGCGGCTGATCTGCAACTACTCTGGCTCTTATCCTTGTAGCCGAAATTCGCTTGTATATTTGCAGTGTATTGGTAACAGTCAACGTTAGCACACATTAATACACCCGTCGACAAATTATCCAACATAAGCTCCCGCGATTTAAAACTAAATAAATAAATAAATAAAAAGACAAACAAAATCCGTGATTTTCCTCTTTAATTGCATATTGCAGAATTAACTGCTGCACCTCCTGTTTCAGAGATTAAAAATTCCGCAGAGGTTCTTGCTTCACGAGCATCGAGAAGTGATACGGCGGAGAATGGGAAAACTGCAGCTTATGGAAGCTCGCAAAATGAAATTTGCATTTGGCAGTGGAGTGTACTCAGAAATAATATTTTCTGGTGGTTTACAAGATTACAATTTTTGGAGAGCTGACACATGGACACTTTCCTTCAGATGTTAGCGTCAGTTTCATGTACCGAACAGAATTAAATTACGCCCTGTTGTGGGCTTCCCGCTGTCTCGACAGCAGCGAAATTCGCGCAGAGAATGGGGAATTCTGTTAGTTTATTTGTGTGTGTGTGTGTGTGTGTGTGTGTGTGTGTTGACATTATCAAACTACGGAATCTCCAGGCGTAGTCGTAACTTTTGCTTCGTGTTTATTGTCCCTTCACATGACCAAATTGTTACTGAACTTGCGTAACGTATATGCGCAATTTTTTTTTTCTACCGACAGAATATGGTACTCAGACTGTCATACTGAGTAGCCACCTGCGAAGTGCTGTTTACACTATCTGAATACACTCGAAGTGAGACGCCTTGCTAAACCTGCAGGACAGGACAAGTAGTAGGAATTGTGGAATGGGGCCAGAATGAGCGGCAGTCAGTTACACTCCAAACATAACACTTTATTTAGTTGTCCAAACATTACAGCGCAACTTCTAAGCTTGACTATCGACAGAAAAGTCTTTAATTCTAAAACGGCTGAAGGCCCATGAATTAAATACAACTGCAATAATATATATATATATATATATATATATATATATATATATATATATATATATATATATATACCTCAAATAGTATTTAAGGCCTAGCGATGTAAGACTTCACTAGTCAGATTAAGTTTTTAAAAGCGGCTGAAGGCCCATCATTTTAAGAACAATACAATTAGGAAAAATATTCAACAGGCAGAAGATCCACAGCTTTATCTTCCAAAAGGTAATACTTGATAAATAGGATCCTTAAAACTTAAAGCGGCTGAAGGACGATGCTTTTTAAAACAATACAATAAATTTTCAGCAGACAGAAGGCCCAAGCTTTATCTTCCGACAATGTAAGACTTGTCCAATTTAGAAAAGCTTACTTTTAAAACGGCAGAAGGCCTTTGATTTTAAAAACACAATTACAAGCATACAAATTCCAACCATCGGCCATGAGCCATTAAAAATAGAGAATTAAACGCCAACAAGAAAGGCAGTATAGGCAACGGCGGTCAGAAGTTTCCAGGGGGCTTTGTATGCCCGTGACATCTTAACGTTGAGACAAGAAGTCGGCCCAACTATACTTGATCCCCCGGCAACTCAGCCAAGAGACAGTCAGGGACCCACCGACAAGACGACTTGCTAACCACCGACCAGTATACGAGAATTCCAAAGTCAAAACGTTACAGGCATAGCTGCCCACAACCAAAAATACTTTAAGCTGCCAAGACTACACACCATGTTGGACAGCGACAACGAGTGAGGACAGAACACTGTCTGAATTTACATCAACGACCAGGGCAGGTAACTGGAACACTAACAGCCACAAAGCAGAAAATTCCGCTGGTGCACTTGAATTTCAAACAGACAAATATAGTTAATTCCACCACACGACAGCTAAATCTTCACCAACTCGAACGCTCCCTGTTGATCCCAGGAATACCGCCAACAGCGAACCACCAACAAAGGGAACAACGTGAACAGACGTGGCTTCGGTAATTAAATCACCACTCAACTTTCATGTCCTGGGTCGGTGAGCAACGAACCTTGTAGCACTCGAGACAGCCCCCACACGCTCCGACACTGCATAGAGACCGCCAACGGGCCCCAGCCGACTGCACCGCGCGGAAATTTGCATGCTGATCCGCTCCAACCGACCGACAGGCTGCATACCGCCAAGCCGGAACTATAAACACCAGACCAAAGATGGTATACGGTGCAAATATCGATACACACCGCTGCTGCCACACGTAGAAAGAGGGAGAACCACGGCAAAACTGCAATAACCGCGGGTAACCAAATGCAGAGTAACAGCCAAGTTTTAAAGCAACGCATAAGCCAGGGTCAGCACGGCTTACGAAGATTAGCTGCTGCAATATGTCTGCTGGTACGTTCAATAATTTTAAGTCCATTTCACAACAGTCACTGTGTTATTGTAAGTGAAGAGATGATTACGGTATCCTGAGATCTCCCCACCGCTTTGAAAACTATTTTTGCGCGTAGTTTGTTGGAATAAAATTGGAATAAAATGCAGAAAGTTATTGGCAGTAAAAGGAGAAAAAGAACAAGAAAGTAAATCCAAAATTTCCACTAAAATTATGTACAAAGTATACTTAATTGTATAGCGTAATTTATTTTATAGTTCTTGTCTATAGTTACATGTTAGCTTTGACAAACTGAAATACTGAGATTGGAATGGTGCTGCCCCATTCGGACTATGAGGGTACCTATTCCATGACGCGATCTGTCGCCTTGACATTGGTACAAATGACAGTAACCTTTGAATATCTTCTTACAGCCGCTTTTTCGTTTATACTTGATGCAGTGATCCTGCTATGCGATGCCAGCAATTATTCTATCTGACTTAGTTTCAACTGCAGCCGATTCGACGGCTGTAAGGCAGTTCGTATTCTCTATCGACTGTGAAATTACGTAACCACGTTTTCAATAATTCTTCTGTATTCTGACGTTTGTCGTAAGCTTTTGTAACATCAGTTAACCAGAGCCCTTATTTACAATCGCAACGTAACTCACGACAACTCTGCAAGCGATAGATCGAGAGAGAGTGAGATAGCAAGTAAATGAACAGTCTACTAACAAGCTGCTTCTGTTCTGGCGCGGACCACTGTCGTCCGGAGTTGTCTCCCTCTGGACTCCACAGCATCCCCAAGCCGCGACGGCAAAGCGTAAATGACCTGTCCAGCTTACCTAAAGACACTCGCTCCTCGTCGCGTCTTGTTGATGGACTGTGTTCACATTTCTCCTTTCTTGTATGCACATCAATACAAAAAGAAAATGGTTCAAATGGCTCTGAGCACTATGGGACTCAACTGCTGTGGTCATAAGTCCCCTAGAACTTAGAACTACTTAAACCTAACTAACCTAAGGACAGCACACAACACCCAGCCATCACGAGGCAGAGAAAATCCCTGACCCCGCCGGGAATCGAACCCGGGAACCCGGGCGTGGGAAGCGAAAATACAAAAAGAAACCCGCGCACTAACTAAAACGAAATTGCTCCACTAACATCTTTCATTGGTATAGTAGAAGGAAGGGGAACATGTTGCTCCATTAAATGACAACATTTCAATGTATTTCCATTAACGATCTCCTTAAAGTCCAAAAAAATGCATGAAAATAACATAAGTCAGATAGTAATCATATTATACTTCATCTAACTTAAACACTATTAATGAACGCACTGAGAAACAGGAAAAAGTCGCCATATACAAACGTAAAACATTAGGACATCCTCAGTGTCGTAAATTAGCTCTTCCAGTACAAATATGTATACGTATTTTACAGAAGTTAATGAATTTATCTTATCTTACCTTGCACTTGTGTGTTTTAATATGAGAACTATACCTATTTATATGAAAAATAAACCTATTTTTGCTGCTGACCTATCCGCCTGCTCACAGAATAGAGTCACTCTTGATTTAATATTTCCAAAATTTTCTCTACCATTCACAGATTGCAAAGACAAGGCACTTAATACAATGCGAAAATCGATGATACAGTAAAGAAGCCCAGACCTGTAAGCATAGCCAAAGACCACTAGTAACTAACTATCGCTCTCATTCACAGCTTTATTTTTGCTTGGTGACTACCGAAGTACCATCTAACATATCTTATAGTACTGGACCGTCGGTGAATAACGGTGTATCAAATAACGCATACACACACTGCAGAAGAAAGTCTATTATGGAAAGAGTTTCGAGTACGCTATATTTGAGATGTGCGCCGCATCCGTCTAGTGCAGAAAACAAATGCGACTGCAAATTTTTCAGTAATATCTGGGCCGGTTTAAAAGGAATTCAACTAATTTCATGCGTAGATATGTCTGTGGAACCACTGCAGAACCACACCAGAAATATATCAATCTAAGCAGCGAGTGGAAGCACTAAAAAGGAAGTGGATTCATTTAGTTATCCTTGGCTTTGTAAGCCGAACATCAATTAAAAAATGTCTCATCAAAATTGACATTCAAATTATCGATTGCCAGTATCTTACGTACACGACATATTGTACACTACCATAGGTCTGTACGCGAGGAGTAATCGTGAAGTTTTAATTATCACCACGAAAAAGATCAAACTGCGACAATGAAACTTGTTTATTGTGTTAATCCTTGTCAATATATCCAGCCTTCAATGCGACTCATTTTTCCACCGATTGACAGCTTGACAGTGAACATGGTTGCAGAAGTATGTTCACGAGACGTTCCACAGCAAACATCACCTTCCCATCATTCCGGAAACGCCTACCACGCAGTGGTTTCTTTATCCGAGGAAAGAGGAAAAAGTCGCTGGGTTATTTATTTCTTATCATATGACATGCATATACAAAGATGACAAACCTACTACAAGTCAACATTTAAACGCAGCTCTCCATTTTGAAATAACACAAATGACAATTGTTTTTATTTATTTCATTAACAGTACAGAGTAACCCACCACCTTGAAATGTAAGGTGGGTCGGATGCTTCAAGATCTAACAGCAAAGACTTCTCATTGCTACAATCTTATTGAGATGCAGTTGTCAATGCTTTTTTTTAAGCAATATAAAGAACATCATATGTAAAGGTTCCTCTAAGTTACAGCGAATTGAATGCTTAACAATTGTTAAAATAGTTCCATATAACTTGTTTCTGCCTAGTTGATGAGGATTTAATATACATAATGCAGATGTCACAGAAAAATAAAAGAAAATGCAATACAATGAGTGTGTTGAAAATAATTTGCAATATGTAGAGGGAAGTGATATACTGTATTTGGATGTGTAATACAGTCTGTGTATTCTGAGGCTCCTCCTCCCCAACAACAAAAAAATGGCTCTGAGCACTATGGGACTCAACTGCTGAGGTCATTAGTCCCCTAGAACTTAGAACTAGTTAAACCTAACTAACCTAAGGACATCACAAACATCCATGCCCGAGGCAGGATTCGAACCTGCGACCGTAGCGGTCTTGCGGTTCCAGACTGCAGCGCCTTTAACCGCACGGCCACTTCGGTCCCCAACAACATTCTGCATATTGTTTAAAGTATACTACACACAGTAATGTATTGCTTGTCTTACTGTGTGTAGATAGAAGTATATTCTCTTCTCTATTCAAATCTACAATCAATGAATTTTATGTATCAGATGTATTTTCTGTGTAAAGTATGTATAAAACTGAAAATGTAATATATTAAGTTATTTAAGGAATTCAAGTGGCAATGAACTACATTCGGTTTCTACTAACAAATTTACAAAAATAAGTGTATTTTTCATGTAAAGCTAAAATTCATGTATACCATGTATGTAATACTCAATCAGTATTTAATCTGTACAGTATCAGGTGTATGTATCTAAGGTATCACGTAGAATATATCACAACTACCAACAATGGGACAAACAAACAGCTGCTGAATCTCATGTAGTGTCCTGACTTGCAACACTCCCAGTAATATACCAATACACACAGACACAGTAAACATACATAAGCACAAACCTTTTCAGATGAGACTAGCTCGAGGTTCTACCGAGACATTCTCATCTGAAATAGGTAGAAATAGGCCATTATTAACCAACAAATGACAACAGGTATATAGGGATGTCGACGTCTTTTATATGTTTTATCACACCACCCGTCCCTGTCAGGAAACCTCGAAAGGACCCTCGTAGGCGCGGGTAGGACATGTTGATAAGCGGTCAACTGCCTGTCGTTCCGCACCACAGTTACGCGGTGGTGATGAGGATTTACCCCACTTGTGGAGAGTGTCTGCGCATCTTCCATGGCCCGTTCGGAAACGTTTCAGGGTGATCCAAGTTGATGGACACTTGTCAAATTCTACGGGTTTTTCCTGGCTGTAGGGCAATTCAGGCATTGTGGAGGACAATTTTGTTGCCAGCGATGTTTCCATTCATCGATGGCATGAAATTCAGTTTCTGAGATTCCTGGCTGTGGTAAGAGTGGGGCCGGCCGGGGTGACCGAGCGGTTCTAGGCGCTACAGTCTGGAACCGCGCAACCGCTACGGTCGCAGGTTCGAATCCTGTCTCGGGAATGGATGTGTGTGATATCCTTGGGTTAGTTAGGTTCAAGTAGTTCTAAGTTCTAGGGGACTGATGACCTCTGCAGTTAAGTCCCATAGCGCTCAGAGCCATTTGTGGTAAGAGTGGGACGTCTTGCTCTTCATCTTTTTTGCTTCGCAGTGAATACATCATTCAATATTTCAAGGTCGGTGTTACCAGCAATCGTGTGGTATTCAAGTAATAGCAAGCAGTCTCTTCCGTTTGATATCAGTAGGTGGACTGTGGCTGCAATAGCTAACCAGTACGTGAGAGTGGTAATACTCACCCACTAACATTGCGCATGGCTTCGTTAAGTTTTACTTCTTTTTTACGTATGGCCTGTTAAGCCAGAGAGGCGCACAGTACTCTGCTGTTGAATATACCAATCCGAATGCCGGTGCTGACGATCCTCAACAAGTGCCACAGTGTTTGTGGAGAAAGTTGATTCTGCTTTTGAGCTTTGCAGATGTTCCTGTCAAATGGTCCTAAAATGAAAGTGTCTTGCGTAGCGTGATCCCAAGGTATTTTGGATGCATGTTATGTTGAAGTTTTGTTTCCCTCAAAAAAGACGGAAAGGGCTCTCCGTGCCAATCCATTGGACAGATGAAAACATGCAACTTCTGTTGTATTTCAGTTTGGTTCTAACCTCCATTTACGTAAATATTGGCTTAGGATGTCTAGAACAAAAATTCGCATTTCTTCAGTTGTTTCGACGGTTTCGTGTTGGGTAGCTATTGTCCAGTCGTCCGCATAGCCAAACTTTCCGAACTATGTTGGAGGGACATCAGTTACGCATAAATAAACAATGGATCCCTGAGGTAAGGCATTATTCCAAACTTCTGAACAGCTAGTGTCTTACCCTGTAGTTATTATAAATGTCCTTGTCAGTTAGTTTTGGTCCATCTGCACAGAACAGCTTGTAATAATTTATGAACCAGTCCATGCCTCCAAACCGTGTCATACGCTGCACTTAGATCAAAGAAAGCAACTGATATTTTCTGCTTCATTTGCTATCCTGCTTCAGTAAACGTTGTTAATGATAGGACTTGATCCGCGCAGTTCCGTCTCCGCCAGAATCCAGCTTGCTCAGTAGGAGGTTTCTGAAAGATCACTGGACTAATCCGATTGTATAGAATTCTTTCAAGATACTTATAAATAGTGCTCAATAGTGCGGGCACAACGACTGTCCGCGTCAGTGGCATACGGTAAGTCATACTGACCTCTGGGCGTTGCTAAGAACAGTCGCTGCAAGGCAAATATCTAAAGCCGAGAAGCAGAGGCAAACACATTGGTATAATACGGGAGTGAGGCAAAATATGACGGCCCAAAACAGAACCAAACGAGGTGGCGCAGTGGTTAGCTCGCTGCTTTCTCATTCGCGAGGATGGCGGTTCAAGCCGCGTCCGGCCATCCTGATTTAGGTTTTACCTTATTTCGCTGAATCGCTTCTGGAAAATGCCGGCATGGTTCTTTTGAAAGGGCACGGCCGACTTCCTTCTCCATCCTGCCTTGCCACTGTGAAAATCGAAAGATTTGAAGTACAACTTTGAACTTCTACCCTCTTCAACAGATTTGGCATATTGTGGCTTCTACCTGTGCCTTCATGTAAATACTTTTGTGGTTGGAAAACTTTCAAGTCCAGTGAAGATGTCATGACATCCGTGGATAAATACTTTCTAGACCTTCCGGAATCCACTTCACGGATGGAATCAGCACACAGGAAAAACGTCGGACAAAATGGACTACATCAAAATCGAATATGCATTTTCGACCTTAAACACAGCAGGTCAGATCTTAAGGGTGAGAGGCGACTTCATATTCCCCTTCAAACTGCTTTCCCTAAACTTGACGTTTTCTCTTCTCTGATGGGCACAGGAATTATTTCGTGTTCCCGAGGACACGAGAACAAACGGCAAGTTTTGGAGAAGTGCTTTGAAGAAGAATACAACGTGATCCAGAATATTTTACTTCAGTGACAACGGCCACAAAAACCTGAAGAATTATCTTAAGCAATCTTTCACCGAAAGGACTAAACTTTGTACCTTACCTCCACACTATTTCTCAGTAACTATAGGTTATTATATTTTTATCAGGGTCACAAGGCCATCGTCATGTGACGCGTGCAACCACTTCGGAATAATGGTCAGCTTTAAGTATTTTACTGATATTTAGATATGTACACAGCATATGATAGTTATTACATCCGTTTTTGTCGAGTACTGTTAAAGCTGGGCGTTTTAGATTTTGTGGTTGGATGCCCAACGCCCTTGACCAGCTGCGTAAACCTCCTAGAACAGCTTATCAATATAAACAGAATTTCATGTCACATCGGCGTAGTAAATGATGAAATCGAACGAGGAAATTAAATGATTGCGGGACAATGACGTGCTTCAATTTATGCAGTCGTCACTTTTGTATGTTCACTGTGCGTATCAAACTACTATATAGTTGGAAACGGCAATGATTTATTTACTGCAGAGCAATACTTTGGCTTTAGCTGTCACTGAACCTCGTTTAATTAATGTCTGCATGTTTTCTCTCTGTTTCTACATTATTTATGACGACATGATATTGTTGAGTATAATGCTCTCTGTGATATACGACAATCATTGTTTCATGCTGTTATTAAAATAGCCCCGCCCAGTCCCGCTAGTCTCTCAGTCTTTCTCAGACTTCCAGTCCTGTCCTTAGATGCATATGTACTTTGTTATTTCACGCAAGGCTGAACAGCTCCTATTTCCCCTCAAGTGTACTACGAAGTTACGCATTTTCATTCCCCGAAGAACAAAGAGCTAACAACCTTTCAGGATAATTGTTAATCAGAAATAATCTGGTTATAAATTCCAGGAGTTTACGTGAAATTTCCCTTTAAGTTCCATTAACCAGCGTCACACTGTAGCAGAATTAACATTTTCATTAATGACGGGTGGTTCACGGCCACGAGTTGCTGTGGTTCAGTCTGGTTAAGTGGAAGTAAAAGAAAAGAGAAAGCACATGTTCGTAATATGTTTTGGGATTGGATGTTCATCCTTACCTCCTTCTCTCCCCTGTATTTGTCCCTCTCCTCCTACCCCCCCCCCCTTTTTTCTGTTTGCTGATAACGTTTCAATAATATATATCATGCGCGTATTCAAACAATGGAAAATCCAGGATGGAATGTAACAATATTATGAAAAGGAAAGTTGCGGAGACGCTGAGTCGCAGATAGGCACATCCGTGACTCAGCATCTCCGCTATATGGTGAGTAGCAACTTTCCTTTTTCGTAATATTGTCACCTACGTATTAGAGTTACAGATAGTGGCAAAATTTCAAAGCAATCGGCGAAGAACTTTCTGAGATTTACGATTTTGTACAAACGAACTTTTGCGTCTTTATTTACACAGATGAAAATTACTTAATGTAATCTCCCTGTTCGCGAAAGTGGAGATTTCGTGCCAGAGACACAGAGACGTGCACGAAGCTTAAGGAAGATCCTATGTTTGCACTTAGACTTGCTTGGTTGTCCGATTGTGCAGCTTCAAGCTTTTAAGTTTAATTGAGCTTTAACCATACAAATTTATATGTTAGCTTCCCTTGTTGTTCCGACGATATTGTGTGAGCACTGAAAGCCGAGGCTCTCTAGTGAGAACAGAACATGTAAGATTCCGCATTGCGTAACATAATATGCACCATCTGACTCCGAGCCCTCCTAGAACATTCGTTTCTTGACAGTTTTAATTTTGCATCGCATGTATTGTTGACTTCGTATTGAAATTTGTTGCGCAGCTTACATATTGTCCTGCCGTAAGTCTACATCCAAATTCTGCAAGCCACCTTAGAGTATGTGGCGGAAGGTTTTTTCTGGTACAACAATCATTTCCTTTCTTTCTGTACCATCAGCGAATGGTGCGCGGGAAAAGCAACTGTCGATAAACCTATGTATGGGTTGTAATTTCTCTGATTCGAGATCATTTCCTGGGATATATTCACTGGCTCGTACTTGGAACTTACGCTCTAGGAATTTCAAAAGTAGCCGTCTTCTTCTGGCAACTATTTAGCGGAAATTAGAGACTTTAAATTGTCTCTTAATGCTACGTAGGAGGCCTGTGACTATTATGTAAAGTCCGAACACGTCTTATATCACAGCTTTATTAGGTCGCTAAAATCAGCAGATCACTCGTTGTTCAAATTACAATATATTTACTCGAAGGTCAACAACTCACTTGTTAAAATCCTATTTCCTAAACAACAAATGATCGAGTTTAGCGACCTACTAAAGCGCATCAAAAACATCTGATGCTCCATCTGTAAATCAAATTATTCGAGATTCAAAGGTGGAGTTTCAAAGTGATTCGTACAAAAGCTGAGTTTATTTAGATGCGCCACGTTTGCCGCTCTTTTTGTGTGTAGTGTGATGGCCTTTTCTGGCACCTTAGTAAGTAAGTTACATAACACCTTATACAGTATTACGAAGTAACTCCTTTAGAATAACAGTAGGTACAGTACAGCAGTTTCGTGCCCATGTACAATATTTCTTGTGGATAACTTTCGGATTTAGCAAATTAAGATAAGGAACCTTAGGTCAAACGCTAAAAACTTGAGCTGATGTTAACAGTGATTAGACGTTGACAGCACCATATTCAAACAGGCCGAGGTTAGAGGTTAGAGTCCTCCCTCGGGCGTAGGTGTGTGTGTTTGCCCTTAGGTTAATTTAAGTTTAGTAGTGTGTAAGCTTAGGGACTGATGATCTTAGCAGTTAAGTCCCATAAGATTTGACACCCAAAAAAACAGGCATTAGTACGTTGATAATGTGTTTGACAACATGTTGAAAAGCAGAGTTTCACTGAAGCACACAGAAATGGAGTATTTCTTAAGCAATTTTGATAGAAACTTCCTGGCAGATTAAAACTGTGTGCCGGACCGAGACTCGAACTCGGGACCTTTGCCACAGCCTGTCTTTCAGGAGTGCTAGTTGTGCAAGGTCCGCAGGAGAGCTTCTGTAAAGTTTGGAATGTAGGAGACGAGGTACTGGCAGAAGTAAAGCTGTGAGCACGGGGCGTGAGTCGTGCTATAGGGTAGCTCAGTTGGTAGAGCACTTGCCCGCGAAAGGCAAAGGTCCCGAGTTCGAGTCTCGTCCGGCACACAGTTTTAATCTGCCAGGAAGTTTCATATCAGCGCACACGCCGCTGCAGAGTGAAAATCTCATTCTGGAAACATCCCCCAGGCTGTGGCTAAGCCAAGTTCAAGTTCGTCCTGGGCGCCATTTACCCTACGTACATTACTGTGTCACCTACATGAATCGCAGCTTGTCAGTCGAGGAAGGAGGAGAAAATCTGTACATACAAACCGCTGTTAGATTTAAAGTTTTCACCTGTTCACACGGTGTCATTTTTGCTTCTGTTCGTGCTTTTTGCTATTGTCTTGCCTGCTACTCCATTTTCTCTTGCGTATATTACGTTGTCGAATATGAATTCGCTCTATAAATAGACCGATTTGCGAGAAGTCGTCACCAAGCTAGTGGAAATTCTCATACTATTATTTTCTCAAGACTTGAAAGTAAACTAAGATCCAAAATAAGTTCAATAAGAGAAATAAAACTTTATAGCGCAGCCTGATGTGTCTAAAGATGGTGTCATTTAAACAATTTTTGTTGGGTGCAAGGCACTATCCTACACGTGTAGCAGAAACTTTAAGCAACTGTTTGAAGACGACGCAGTCGGTTATAGCGAGGTGACGTAATAAGAACATTTTCACATCCTGCAAGAAGGCATAAATACATGTAATTTAATGCAAATAAATTATCGCAAAGACCAGCATTTGTGTGACTGTGATCGGCGATTACTCATTGGAATCTACTTGATAACGTGAACCATGTGAAATTATCTGTCCAGAGTAATTTAAAGTGGAGCTGTAGGGAATATGGAGGCTAAGATTTGTCGAAAGAATCACAAGGATTTGTAGTTAGGCCATGAAGATAGTGCATGCATCTGTTCTACCGATTAATGATGCCTCTGACCGTTACATATGTAGATTAATGAGGTAGAAGCTTCGGAGAAGGGCTGCGCGATTCATAGTAGATTTGGTTAGTGCGAGAGTCTCAAAGAAAAGCATAAACTCCAGTGGAAATCTATACACGAAATATAATCGCGGAATCTTATTCTCAGAATTACAAATTATGACGTTGCCTTACGAGTCAAGTAACACATTAGTTCCTGCATCCTACATTTAGCGTAATGTCCACGACAGCAAAATTGTTGTACAAAGGGCGCTTACAGGCGGACGCTGACAAAATTTGTTCTCGACTACCACCTGCGAATGGGATGAGAATGAAGTGAAAGTGATTAAGTTACACTGTGTATCCTCACCACCCATGCACCTTAAGGTTGACTGCGAAGTAGATAATGCTTCATTTCAAATTTGTTCTTAAGCTTACGGACACCCGAAGGAAGAACACTGATTCATCATTTAATTGCACCCCTACGCACTTAATCAGAAATGCCGTGCCATTTTATATTTGGACCATTTTTATTGTCCACCACACCACATACACACAGTGACACCACCGTTCAGTTACTTACGTCGAAAGTGTGTAAGGCCTAAGGCCTTGCACCCAAGGATGAACCGCGTCAAGGCAATTAAGGTGAAAAAAAGGTTTTATGTAAATTGATAATAGGAGGTATTATATTTCGTGTAAAAAAAGCACTCCGTCTGTAGGCCACAAGTGGCCCATCGGGACCATCCGACCGCCGTGTCATCCTCAATGAGGATGCGGATAGGAGGGGCGTGTGGTCAGCACACCGCTCTCCCGGTCGTTATGATGGTTTTCTTTGACCGGAGCCGCTACTATTCGGTCAAATAGCTCCTCAGTTGGAATCACGAGGCTGAGTGCACCCCGAAAAATGACAACAGCTCATGGCGGCCTGGATGGTCACCCATCCAAGTGCCGGCCACGCCCGACAGCGCTTAACTTCGGTGATCTGACGGGAACCGGTGTGTCCACTGCTGCAAGGCCGTTGCTCATATTTCATGTAATAAAGTTTATTTTAGTTAATGCTCACCATCCTATTTAGTGGTTATACCAGTTTTTATTGACTAATCAATAGCCCATAACTGCTCTGGTAGGAGCCATAGTGAAATTTTGGTTCCCACCATGTCTTCACCCAATCATCGGCAAAACATGTGCTGAGTAAGTGGACGGAAGAGATCCACAAGGGTTTAGTACCAAATTCCGATAATACTGAGGACATAGAGATGGTTGAAAATGGTTCAAATGGTTCTGAGCACTATGGGACTCAACTGCTGTGGTCATAAGTCCCCTAGAACGTAGAACTACTTAAACCTAACTAACCTAAGGAAGGACAGCACACAACACCCAGCCATCACGAGGCAGAGAAAATCCCTGACCCCGCCGGGAATCGAACCCGGGAACCCGGGCGTGGGAAGCGAGAACGCTACCGCACGACCACGAGATGCGGGCAGAGATGGTTGAGTTCTCACTTCAAAAAAGAACGTGGAAATGTCGACAGACGAAAGTTAGTAGAAATTCTTGTGTCTGTACGGTACGGTGAACGTCGTATGTTTCGTGTAACTTCATTCACCCTACCGAAAGATGTTATCGAGAATCCAAGCAAAATTTTGGCCCTGCTGTAATCTCATCACATTCTAACCGGTTACTGCGAATTCATGGACCGTCATCACGCGAGTCTAATCGAATTACCAATGTTTAAGGTAATCGTCTCCGATGTGAATAATTAATAAGAGAAGTGTACAACTTTCCATAGTCTCCGCTTTCTTGAATTTCGAATAATGAATGTAATACAGTGCTATGCCACATGTTAAAGAACGAAGCGGAAAGGAGTACCACGAAATTCCGAATAACCCACCGGAAAGGAGTACCACGAAATTCCAAATAACCCACCCAAAATCAAATGAATTAATTTGTAAAAATAAGCCGGCCGGTGTGGCCGTGCGGTTCTAGGCGCTTCAGTTTGGAACCGCGTGACCGCTACGGTCGCAGGTTCGAATCCTGCCTCGGGCATGGCTGTGTGTGATGTCCTTAGGTTAGTTAGGTTTAAGTAGTTCTAAGTTCTAGGGGACTGATGACCACAGATGTTAAGTCCCATAGTGCTCAGAGCCATTTGAACCATTTGTAAAAATAAACGGTCACCAGTCCAGTTGGACAGCACGTGTTTGTTATCAATCGATAATCAGAATAGTAAGTAAGCGAGTGTCAACAGAAGGGCTACACTCACGTAACCAACGCAACACGGTACTACAGCAAATAACAGTGAGAAATTAACTATTTTTTGTCTCATTAAGACAAAAAGAAGTAATAATTTGGAATAATAAATCAGTGCTCGTTACTGAAATGACTGCATGATAAAGACTCTCTCTACTTAAGTGTACAGAACCGAATTAATTTGCAAGTAAGGCTCATTGTACTTTCCTTTATTAAATAATGTAGAAGTCACTTGAATGAATTAACAACAATTAATCTTGTGCACGCTTGAAACAACGGAATACAAACCAGTTAATTAACACACTGACAAATAGCTTAAAATGAAATGTGCAAAATTTATGTATCTTGAACACGGATTTTAATTTGCCGGTATTTCCTCAGTTACACTGAATTTACTTCACTTCTCATTTAGAGAACACAATAGCTATCTTACTGAAGCGTCACTGGTGATACGATTCAGTCATATTTTCAACAAGCAGTCAACACTGGCTATATTACTCTTTTTGATATTGTCTTTTATTAACCAGTGACACTCGGGTTTTCTAAAATAAGAAAGGTAGAGAACGCTTGTCAAGATAACCATGACATAGATGAATAGTGAGATCTGGGAGCCAAAGTATTAGCTTAACAACACTTACTATTTCGAAAAAAGTTCACTCTGACACTTGGTGTGCCTCACAATATTCCTAACGTGAACGAAAATTACAGCTGGCGATTAAAATAATTGCAACACCAAGAAGGATAGCAAATACCTATGTCCTCAGTTATTTTCCAATCTCTGTCTTCCTCTACAGTTTTTGTCCTGTACAGCTCCCTCTAAGACCACGGAAGTCATCTCGTGATGTCTTAACAGATGTCCTATCATCTTTCCTCAGTGTTTTCCACATATTCCTTTCCTCTCCATTAGTGTTAAGGAAACACTCTGTGAACTCAAATGAGAGTCTCTCGAGGGAAGACGAGGTGCTTTTCGCGAAACACTGTTGATAAAACATAAAGAACCGGCATTCGAAGCTGACCGCAGAACGCTTCTATTCCCGACAACATACATTTCACGTAAGGACCACGAAGACAAGACAAGATAAGAGAAATTAGTGCTCGTACGAAGGCATATAGACAGTCGTTTCTCCCTTGCTCTGTTTTGGAGTGGAACAGCAAAGGGAGTGATTAGCAGCGGTGCAAGGTATCCTCCGCTAACCACCGTGTGGTGTTTTGTGCAATGGATATGCAAATAAAGAAGGCATTATTTTTTGGCTACTAATGAGTATGCAGTCGAAACTGGTACGGCCACAATAATAGTTGGTGAGCATTGATTCAAGTAAAAAGTTATGTCTTTGCTGATGTTATCAGCAGTAACGTGGCAAATAGGAACAAAATCTTCTACATGCCGTAAAGCTTACTACTATCGAGTGAGGTGACGTATTGGTTAAGGCGTTGTGTTAAGTTTCGGCAAGTGTAGATACCAAATTCCACCTGGCAAGTTTTCCGTGATTTCCGTAAATTGCGTCACGCAAATGCTGCGATTATTACGTAACCAGGACAGGGACTGATATTCATTCTCATCCTTGACCAATGCGAGCTTCTCCCTTCTCTCTTGACGATATCTACTTGAAAATCAAACTTGTCCTTTATTCGACCTCATTAGTTTTACAACTTTTAGTGGCTACTCTTAAAATTGAAGATAAATAGATCCCAGTCGTTCGGGCTGCATCAGTAGAACGAGCTAGAAGTTCTGTTGTGTGTGTTGTCTTCTTCAGTGATCAAGAGGATTTAGCGCTAAACGCCATTCTTCATTTCCACATACACTATGTGATCAAAAGTATCCAGACACCTGACTGAAACTAACTTCGAAGTTTGTGGTGCCCTCCATCGGTAATGCTGGAATTCAGTATGTTGTTAGCCTACACTTAGCCTTGATGACAGCTTCCACTCTCGCAGGCATACGTTCAGTCAGGTGCTGGAATGTTTCGTAGGGAACGGCAGCCCATTCTTCACGGAGTGCTGCACTGAGGAGAAGTATCGATGTCGGTCGGTGAGGCCTGACACGAAGTCGGCGTTCCAAAACATCCCAAAGGTATTCTGTAGGATGCAGGTCAGCATTCTGTGCAGGCCAGTCCATTACAGGGATGTTATTGTCGTGTAACCACTCCGCCACAGGCCGTGCATTATAAACAGGTGCTCGATCGCCATCCCCGAATTGCTCTTCAACAGTGGGAAGCAAGAAGCTGCTTAAAACATCAGTGTAGGCCTGTGCTGTGATAGTGCCACGCAAAAGAACAAGAGGTGCAAGCCCCCTTCAAGAAAAACACGACTACAGCATAACACCACCGCCTCCAAATTTTACTTTTGGCACTATACAAGCTGGCAAATTACGTTCACCGGGCATTCGCCATACCCACACTCTGTCATCGGACCGTTACATTGTGTACCGTGATTCGTCACTCCACACAACGTTTTTCCACTGTTCCAGAGTCCGATGTTCACGCTCCTTCCACCAAGCGAGGCGTCATTTGGCATTTACCGGCGTGACGTGTGACTTACGAGCAGCCGCTCGACCATGAAATCCAAGTTTTGTCACATCCCGCCTAACTGTCATAGTACTTGCAGTGGATTCTGATGCAGTTTGGAATTCCTGTGTAATGGTCTGGATAGATGTCTGCCTGTTACACATTACGACCCTCTTCAACTGTCGGCGGTCTCTGTCAGTCAACAGACGAGGTCGGCCTTTACGCTTTTGTACTGTACGTGTCCCTTCACGTTTCCACTTCGCTATCACATCGGAAACAGTGGACCTAGGGATGTTTAGGAGTGTGGACAGATGTCTGACACAAGTGACATCCACTCACCTGACCACGTTCGAAGTCCGTTGAGTTCCGCGGAGCGCCCCTTTCTGCTCTCTCACGATGTCTAATGACTACTGTGGTCCCTGATGTGGAGTACCTGGCAGTTGGTGGCAGCAAAATGTACCTAATGTCAAAAACTTACGTTTTTGGGGGTGTCCTGATACTTTTGATCACACAGTGTACGTATCACACGCCAAATCATTGGCAATCTGCTGCATTTATGACACACTCTTTCGTCCCCGTCGATCCCTGCCGTCAGTAGTTGTTTCTGCTGTTGTTTCAGTGATGATGTGTTCAGATAAAGCGACGAGTTCTTTCTTCTTCTTGGGATATGCTTCCAGAGAAAAGTGGTTTCCTGTATTCTTCTCTGTACCTCTTCAGTGGTAACTTCTGTTTTCATCGTACTTGTGGATCACGAAACCTCTGGGGCTTCTAGCAGTCTCTTGTGTTGTTTGCTTTACTTCCAAATGCTTTCACGATTCGTTCATTTTACGAGACTGGCATTCTTGCTACCGAACAAATTCTTCCTCGAATTAAATGCTGTTTTGGAATGCTGTATTGTGTTCAGTAATTAAAATACGCACAACGCGTAGATGCAGGGTCAAGTATCGAAACACATTTTGTGTCTTCGATTTTCTATACACTTAAAAGCCGAAATTTACACTTTCTGTTTGTGACTTCGGAAATGGTTTTTTGGCTGTCGTCGATACCACCCGTACAGTTCCACTTCGACAGTTACGGTGTTAACTACTAAAATTGCAACACCGTAATCACAGCATGCAAGGACGCCAAATTGACGTGAAGTTTACAGCAAACTTTAATATAAAAATGATTAGCAGTTAAGCTCAACCTCCGGAGGTAAACAGGAGAAACAGCATCTACATTCAATATATAAGGAAAGATTGCGCAGCGGGATTGTCACTTCAGATGTTGGTTGTTTCAGAGAAAATCGTCTTAGGCTTCATATAAGAAACAGAAGCATTTACTAGTGCGTGTAGGATTTCGGGAGGATCGTCACCTGTCGAGACTACAGTTTATCGTTCCTCGTTGGTCGAATTTTGGAATCGCTGGGGTCCGTAGAGCCATACTCCACACCCATGCGAATAACACCCACGTGCACAGACTCATTGTTCCGTGTTGCAGCCACGTCAAATGCTTTGTCAGAAGATAGGCTAGTATAATTAGCAGCAACACTAGTATCCATGCGGAGAGTGCGACGACGCTTGGAGCAGCACGAACTTTCAGCACGACGACCATTCACATATACCTTCAAATCACCTCCTCCGTACTTCAGTTGGCACTACATGTTCGCCTAACGCTCACCTTTGCACTGGAATGCCAGATGTTACAGCGTGACTCATCATTCTAAATCACTCGTTTCCAGTGATGCTGCTGTTTAAACCACTTCAAGCGTCGCTTAGCTTTGAGTACAGAAATGTGTGGCTCATGAGGAGCTGCTCGGACATCGTACACAATTCTTTTTAACTCCCTACGCAGAGTCTGTTGGTAGTAGTTTGGAACTCAAGAGTGATGGTTGAAATGGCTCTGAGCACTATGGGACTCAACTGCTGTGGTCATCAGTCCCCTAGAACTTAGAACTACTTAAACCTAACTAACCTCAAGACATCACACACATCCATGCCCGAGGCAGGATTCGAACCTGCGACCGTAGCAGTCGCACGGTTCCGGACTGCGCGCCTAGAACCGCGAGACCACCGCGGCCGGCCGAACTCAAGAGTGATTCCTTGAGCTGATTTCAGCTATTTTTTTTACAATAACCCTCCTCAATGCTCGAAGGTCCTTGTTCTTCAGTACATGGAGTTTGCCTGGTCTTGGTTTAGCTGTATTTCTTCCTTCGTGTTTCGACTACACACATCACCGACAGCCGACTAGGGCAACTTTAGAAGGGCTGAAATGTACTTGATGGATTTGTTACTCGGGTGACATCTAATAAGAAACCCACGTTCGAAGTCACTTAGCTGTTCTGATCGATCATTCCGCTGTTACTGCTTCTCTGGTGACAACGCAGTAATCCCCCCTCCTTTTATGCTGGCGAATCCGCCTCATGTGACATATAGTGGTCAATTCCGCATTAAGTAGGGTGTCCGGATACTTTCGATCAGATAATGTAGTTGAAGCAGCGTGAAATGACAGACTCCTATCAGAGGTCCACACATTCCGCTTTTAACCTTCCCATGCTTGCCTGTTAGCCGGGCAGGCAGCTTTACTCCAATCCAAGCCACACTATGACCAACCCAGGCAGGCTAAAGGAATCTGGTGTGCCTCCCCGTCTTCATGCTGTAGTACGTAGCAGTTCCATATATTTTTCTATTTCAGTCAGTGTTTGCCCTAAATTTAAAAAGCTGTTAAATGGCTTCAAGTCTTTCGCATACGTTTGCACACACTTGTAAGCCACTAAAAATATTTATGTAGTGAGGACGTAATTAGTTTGATACTTAACTTTAATCCATTAATGGTGAACGTCGCTCTTGACGGTACATGAGTCACAATATTATCTGTTCAGAAGACATAGTAACTGAATATGGCGCCTTGCTAGGTCGTAGCAAATGACGTAGCTGAAGGCTATGCAAAACTGTCGTCTCTGCAAATGAGAGCGTATGTAGACAGTGAACCATCGCTAGCAGAGTCGGCTGTACAACTGGGGCGAGTGCTAGGGAGTCTCTCTAGACTAGACCTGCCGTGTGGCAGCGCTCGGTCTGCAATCACTGATAGTGGCGACACGCGGGTCCGACGTATACTAACGGACCGCGGCCGATTTAAAGGCAACCACCTAGCAAGTGTGGTGTCTGGCGGCGACACCACACGCCCATTCTTAATTTCTCCTCAGTCTCCTTTAAGTCTGTTTTGTTCATTTTGCTGCTCCCGCTGTTGTGATAAATGGGGTGCAGTGAAACTACCCGCGCCAACTACTGGCTAGTCACGTTGTATTGATGGCACAACCTGTCGTCATGAGCAGCAGCCTGAACGGGTCCCGCGAAGCTTTCCAGGTTTGCGGAAACCGAAGTTGGTCTGCTTTGACCACTGTGCTTCATTACACATGTGCTCCTATGTCTCCGTTGCGACAGGTTGAGTTGCTTTATCCCTGCGGAGGTTCGAGTCCTCCTTCGCCCATTGTTATGTGTGTTTGTCCTTAGGATAATTTAGGTTAAGTAGTGTGTAAGCTTAGGGACTGATGACCTTAGCAGTTAAGTCCCATAAGATTTCACTCACATTTGAACATTTTGAGCTGCTTTAATGGTTGCGGCGGAGACAGGGGCAGGCAGGGTGGAAGGAGAATTTGTACACCGCTGACACGTATAAGTCATCCAAACTCATTTGTAATCGATGCCGATTTCTGTTACAGGCGTTGTTGCTGCCAGAGTTAGTACATCTGTATACTAAAATTCATGGTGTATTTTTTCTATTATGTTGCATACACACATTAGTGTAATTTCGTTGTTTGCTATCCTTCCTCGTGGCAAAAATTTGAATGGCTAGCAGTCTATACAGTGTGATTTTCCCACCGTGTACAAACTCTAGAGATTGGTCGATGAGAGGATACGGCAAAAAAGATCTAATGAATTTATGTCGGCGAATGCTTGGTTTCCACGCAACAGATATTTTATTCAATCATACACTGTTACAGAGACTCCGGTCTAATACGCGTTGTACCATGCAGTCACAGTTACAGTATGTGTTGAAAATGATTTCCATATGCCTCAACGCATGCGTGTGTGCGCCGCAGCATGTTCTGTCTCACAAGTTCACATCGACCAGGTTGCATCCGAACAGTGTTAAAGGCAGACATGAATACGCTGCTCCAGTGTCTCCACCTCTGGAATGAGCTCCGCGTACACGATACTTTTGAGATGGCCCCATAACCAGTAATCGCACGGGTTGAGATCCGGTGAACGATCAGGCCATGCAACTGGACCCCGTAGTTCGATCTATCGAGCAGAGAAGACACGATTGAGAGTCCGGACGTCAACGGCGAATTGGGCTGGAGCACCATCATTTAGCAGCCACATAACCCTTCGAATTATCTATGGTACTTCTTCCAGCAGAAGAGCCAAAGTGACACGCAAGGAACGCCGATAGTTCCGACCCGTTAGGCGACGTGGAAGAAAGACTGGTCCCAAATACGGTCACCTGTTATTCCGGCGCACACATTCCGGCTGCACCGATGCTGATGATTCGCTCTGCATACTATTCCACAGATGGCTGTTGTGGAAGTTGAAGATACCACTTCGCGTAAATGTGGACTCATCTGTGAGTAGGACGGATGAGACAAATCTCGGAATCGTTGTTGGCTGGTGAAGAAACCAGTGACAGAACTGCTCGCGATATGGAAAGTCTGTCGCTAGTAAGCCCTGCACGCGCTCTAAATGGTAAGGTAGTAACAATTGTCATGGAGAATGTTCCACACGGTCGTCCGGCTTACCCTGTACTGGCGGGCCAACTGCCTGGTACTGAGAAGGCGGTCGCCTTCCACAGGATCCATCACATTATGTGTACTTCGAGTACATCCTTCAGGATTTCCTGCTTCCTGAAACGACACTGAGACAAGCGGCGCAAACATTGAATGCTGTGGTTGTTGTCGGCGGGTATAACTCTCCTGATACAACCTTGCTGTCCGCCACCCGTTGCCATTTGCCTTTCCGAAAGTAAACACCGTGTTGGAAAGCTCTAAATTCGAATACGGAACCACTATGTACGACGCTGTATCACATCCACTACAAGGTGAGACAACAAGAGAAGTGAATCGGACACAACGTTACCAGTTACTGTGGCAAGAGAGAGTCCTAGGGCATGACGTAAGAGGAACGGTAGCACCCGCTAGGAGGACACCATCCATACAGTAACTGTGGCTGCATGGTACACCGCGTATTAGACCGCAATCTCTGTAACAATTCTAGCATGGAAACCATGCATTTCCGGACTTTAGTTCACTAGGCCTTTTTTGTTCCGTATCCTCTCCTCATCCTAGAGTTTGTACACGGTGGAAAAAACCACCCTGTATAATAAACGTGCTTCACTCGACGTAACTCAGAGACAGGAGCGGATCGAGCTAGATGCTGTGGGTTTAGTGGGGAGTATTTGCGTGGAGTGTTGCGCGGCGCGGCGCGGCGCGACCTCGGTGGCGGCTGTGCAGCGGGTCGAGGCACGTGGTGCGCCGGCAGCCGCAGCGGTCCGCGGCACGGACTCCGGGCTCCGACTGTTGACCGACCCAGCGCCGCCGCCCGCTTCCACCTCATAAAACACCCTACGCCTAATGTTCTTCAAGTAATATCCAAAGGGCGTACTGCATGTCTGTCATCTTGTTCGTACAAAATAAAGTGTAGCTGACTTTACCGGTAGCCGCGATTATGATCACCACTGCAGTAGCGTTCGCGTCAACAAATCTAATGACTCAAACTTATAGCGCTTTTTGCACATACGGTAATGCATAGTTGCTGAAGCTATTCATACACCCATATCTTTGTAAAACAATATATCTAACAGGAAATCATTATTACTGGTATCGTCTGTAGTCGAAATTCGACAAATTGCGTCAGTGGGGCCTGTGACAGCAAATGTCATGTATCTCGACGTGTCTCAAATTTTAGCCGCAGAATTGGTCCGTCGTAAAGGAAGTGGCTGGTCTGCAGAGACAGGTCGAGGATATAGAATCAGTGCGTAGTGGGAATGTCCGTGTTACTGATAAGTCGCATATATGTACAGTACTTAATAATCACTTTCTGAATATAGCAGGTGAACTAAATAGAAACCTAGTCCCAGCAGGGAATCATATAGCGCTCGTAGAAAAGAGTGTTCCGAGACTGTTACCTGAAATGCTCCTCCATGATACTGACAAGAGGGAGATTGAGTTAATAATTAAATCACTAAAGACCAAGAACTCTCATGGATATGACGGGGTATCTAGCAGAATACTGAAGTATTGTTCCATGTATGTTAGCCCAGTACTTAGCCATATCTGTAACTTTTCCTTTAGGAGTGGTCGGTTTCCTGACCGATTAAAGTACTCGGTAGTGAAGCCACTTTATAAAAAGGGAGACATTGATAATGTTGACAATTTTAGACCTATTTCTATGCCATCGGTGTTTGCTAAAGTTATCGAGAGGGTTGTATATACAAGGTTACTGGAGCATTTAAATTCACATAATTTGCTGTCAAATGTACAGTTTGGTTTTAGAAATGGCTTAACAACTGGAAATGCTATAGTCTCTTTTCTCTGTGAGGTTTTGGACGGATTAAAGAAAAGGTTGCGAACGTTAGGTGTTTTCTTTGATTTAACGAAGGCTTTTGACTGTGTTGACCACAAAATATTACTGCAGAAGTTGGAACATTATGGAGTAAGGGGAGTAGCTTACAATTGGTTCGCCTCTTACTGTAAGAACAGAAAGCAGAAGGTAATTCTCCGCAATATTGAGAGTGGTAATGATGTTCAGTCCCAATGGGGCACTGTTAAATGGGGCGTTCCCCAAGGATCGGTGCTGGGGCCACTGCTGTTTCTTATTTATATAAATGATATGCCTTCTAGTATTACAGGTGATTCAAAAATATTTCTGTTTGCTGATGACACCAGCTTGGTAGTGAAGGATCTTGTGTGTAATATTGAAACATTATCAAATAATGTAGTTCATGAAATAAGTTCGTGGCTTGTGGAAAATAATTTGATGCTAAATCACAGTAATACTCAGTTTTTACAGTTTCTAACTCACAATTCAACAAGAATTGATATTTTAATCAGACAGAATGGGCATGTTATAAGCGAGACAGAACAGTTCAAGTTCCTAGGCGTACGGATAGATAGTAAGCTGTTGTGGAAAGCCCATGTTCAGGATCTTGTTCAGAAACTAAATGCCGCTGTATTTACCATTAGAACAGTATCTGAAATAAGTGACATTTCAACACGAGAAGTAGTCTACTTCGCATATTTTCATACGCTTATGTCATATGGTATTATTTTTTGGGGTAATTCTTCTGATTCAAAAAGGGTATTTTTGGCTCAAAAACGGGCTGTTCGAGCTATGTGTGGTGTAAGTTCGAGAACCTCTTTTCGACCCCTATTCAATAGTCTGGGAATTCTGACATTGCCCTCACAGTATATATTTTCTTTAATGTCGTTTGCTGTTAGCAATATTAGCTTATTCCCAAGAGTTAGCAGCTTTCACTCAGTTAATACTAGGCAGAAATCAAATCTGCATGTGGAATGCACTTCCTTGACTCTTGTGCAGAAAGGAGTGCAGTATTCTGCTGCATCCATTTTCAATAAGCTACCACAAGAACTCAAAAATCTTAGCAGTAGCCCAAACACTTTTAAGTCAAAACTGAAGAGTTTCCTCATGGCTCACTCCTATTCTGTCGAGGAGCTCCTGCAAGAGCTAAAAAATTAAGCAAATTCCAGTGTTACATTCTTGATTTTCTTTATTTAAACTAACGACGTGTCACCTGAATATGTTTCTTATATTTCATTTTTCCCCCCCATGAACCATGGACCTTGCCGTTGGTGGGGAGGCTTGCGTGCCTCAGCGATACAGATGGCCGTACCGTAGGTGCAACCACAACGGAGGGGTATCTGTTGAGAGGCCAGACAAACATGTGGTTCCTGAAGAGGGGCTGCAGCCTTTTCAGTAGTTGCAGGGGCAACAGTCTGGATGATTGACTGATCTGGCCTTGTAACATTAACCACAACGGCCTTGCTGTGCTGGTACTGCGAACGGCTGAAAGCAAGGGGAAACTACAGCCGTAATTTTTCCCGAGGATATGCAGCTTTACTGTATGATTAAATGATGATGGCGTCCTCTTGGGTAAAATATTCCGGAGGTAAAATAGTCCCCCATTCGGATCTCCGGGCGGGGACTACTCAAGAGGACGTCGTTATCAGGAGAAAGAAAACTGGCATTCTACGGATCGGAGCGTGGAATGTCAGATCCCTTAATCGGGCAGGTAGGTTAGAAAATTTAAAAAGGGAAATGGATAGGTTAAAGTTAGATACAGTGGGTATTAGTGACGTTCGGTGGCAGGAGGAACAAGACTTTCGGTCAGGTGATTACAGGGTTATAAATACGAAATCAAATAGGGGTAATGCAGGAGTAGGTTTAATAATGAATAAAAAAGTAGGAGTGTGGGTTAGCTACTACAAACAGCATAGTGAACGCATTATTGTGGCCAAGATAGACACAAAGCCCATGCCTACTACAGTAGTACAAGTTTTTATGCCAACTAGCTCTGCAGATGATGATGAAATTGATGAAATGTATCACGAGATAAAAGAAATTATTCAGGTAGTGAAGGAAGACGAAAATTTAATAGTCATGGGTGACTGGAATTCGTCAGTAGGAAAAGGGAGAGAAGGAAACATACGTAGTAGGTGAATATGGATTGGGGGGAAGAAATGAAAGAGGAAGCCGCCTTGTAGAATTTTGCACAGAGCATAACTTAATCATAGCTAACACTTGGTTCAAGAATCATAAAAGAAGGTTGTATAGCTGGAAGAATCCTGGAGGTACTAAAAGGTATCAGATAGATTATATAATGGTAAGACAGAGATTTAGAAACCAGGTTTTAAAATGGTAAGACATTTCCAGGGGCAGATGTGGATTCTGACCACAATCTATTGGTTATGAACTGCAGATTGAAACTGAAGAAACTGCAAAAAGGTGGGAATTTAAGGAGATGGGACCTGGATAAACTGAAAGAACCAGAGGTTGTAGAGAGTTTCACGAAGAGCATAAGGGAACAATTGACAGGAATGGGGGAAAGAAATACAGTAGAAGAAGAATGGGTAGCTCTGAGCGATGAAGTAGTGAAGGCAGCAGAGGATCAAGTAGGTAAAAAGACGAGGGCTAGTAGAAATCCTTGGGTAACAGAAGAAATATTGAATGTAATTAATGAAAGGAGAAAATATAAAAATGCAGTAAATGAAGCAGGCAAAAGGGAATACAAACGTCTCAAAAATGAGATCGATAGGAAGTGCAAAATGGCTAAGCAGGGATGGCTAGAGGACAAATGTAAGGATGTAGAGGCTTGTCTCACTAGGGGTAAGATATATACTGCCTACAGGAAAATTAAAGAGACCTTTGGAGAGAAGAGAACCACTTGTATGAATATCAAGAGCTCAGATGGCAACCCAGTTCTAAGCAAAGAAGGGAAGGCAGAAAGGTGAAACGAGTATATAGAGGATTTATACAAGGGCGAAGTACTTGAGGACAATATTATGGAAATGGAAGAGGATGTAGATGAAGATGAAATGGGAGATATGATACTGCGTGAAGAGTTTGACAGAGCACTGAAAGACCTGAGTCGAAACAAGGCCCCGGGAGTAGACAACATTCCATTAGAACTACTGATGGCCTCGGGAGAGCCAGTCATGACAAAACTCTACCATCTGTGAGCAAGATGTATGAGACAGGCGAAATACCCACAGACTTCAAGAAGAATATAATAATTCCAATCCCAAAGAAAGCAGGTGTTGACAGATGTGAAAATTACCGAACTATCAGTTTAATAAGTCACAGCTGCAAAATACTAACGCGAGTTCTATACAGACGAATGGAAAAACTGGTAGAAGCGGACCTCGGGAAAGATCAGTTTGGATTCCGTAGAAATGTTGGAACACGTGAGGCAATACTAACCTTACGACTTATCTTAGAAGAAAGATTAAGAAAAGGCAAACCTACGTTTCTAGCATTTGTAGACTTAGAGAAAGCTTTTGACAACGTTAACTGGAATACTCTCTTTCAAATTCTGAAGGTGGCAGGGGTAAAATACAGGGAGCGAAAGGCTATTTACAATTTTTACAGAAACCAGATGACAGTTATAAGAGTCGAGGGGCATGAAAGGGAAGCAGTGGTTGGGAAAGGAGTGAGACAGGGTTGTAGCCTCTCCCCGATGTTATTTAATCTGTATATTGAGCAAGCAGTAAAGGAAACAAAAGAAAAATTCAGAGTAGGTATTAAAATTCATGGAGAAGAAGTAAAAACTTTGAGGTTCGCCGATGACATTGTAATTCTGTCAGAGACAGCAAAGGACTTGGAAGAGCAGTTGAACGGAATGGACAGTGTCTTGAAAGGAGGATATAAGATGAACATGAACAAAAGCAAAACGAGGATAATGGAATGTAGTCAAATTAATGCGGGTGATGCTGAGGGGATTAGATTAGGAAATGAGACACCTAAAATGGTAAAGGAGTTCTGCTATTTAGGGAGCAAAATAACTGATGATGGTCGAAGTAGAGAGGATATAAAATGTAGACTGGCAATGGCAAGGAAATCGTTTCTGGAGAAGATAAATTTGTTAACATCGAGTATAAATTTAAGTGTCAGGAAGTCGTTTCTGAAAGTATTTGTATGGAGCGTAGCCATGTATGGAAGTGAAACATGGACGATAACCAGTTTGGACAAGAAGAGAATAGAAGCTTTCGAAATGTGGTGCTACAGAAGAATGCTGAAGATAAGGTGGGTGGATCACGTTACTAATGAGGAGGTATTGAATAGAATTGGGGAGAAGAGAACTTTGTGGCACAACTTGACTAGAAGAAGGGATCGGTTGGTAGGACATGTTTTGAGGCATCAAGGGATCACAAATTTAGCATTGGAGGGCAGCGTGGAGGGTAAAAATCGTAGAGGGAGACCAAGAGATGAATACACTAAACAGACACAGGAGGATGTAGGTTGCAGTAGGTACTGGGAGACGAAGAAGCTTGCACAGGATAGGGTAGCATGGAGAGCTGCATCAAACCAGTCTCAGGACTGAAGACCACAACAACAACAACAACAATTTCATTTTATCTGTTTCTACAATCGTGTTATAATTTCATGTATTGACTCGTTCCATGACCATGGAGACTTCTCCTTAATGTGGTCCCACGGAACAATAAATAAATAAATAATAAATAAATGAATAAATATTTTATTTTGAACACAACGACTTTTGGAACTGTAATCTGGACGTAGCAGTTTCTAGAAATGTTTTGGTTTTAAAATGATGGTGACAGAGAAAAAACAACTTAGACATTTCATAATAATTATTCCTGTTACACAGTTATTAATGACCGCTAGGAAGAATAACGTATTACATACCTAATAATTTTTTTTAAATTGCTGTCAACTTTAATTAAAATAGAACATCATTATGAGATCACTACTTTTTACATCAAATACTGATCTACTCTTCGGCCTCCTCAGCCAGCTCTCTGGCATCAGATTCATCAGCCATCTCAGCTCCAGACTGCAGAACAGAAGTTCATTAAATGTGCATCCAGCCTGGTCCATAGTGGTTCTTTAAAAGGACTGTTACATCTTTGATTTTTTTTACCTTAACATCTTTATAATGTATTTCTGTTGATTTTACTCCCATCCAGGATTTACTCTTCTTGCAGAAACTTTTACCACATCCTTATCAATGTTACAGCTTTGTTCCCCTCGCATAGTAATAGTGCTCTGACCTTTCTTTTTAACTAATATCCTTTTTGAAGGGTTGAACTGAAAGTGCCTGGTGAGGGCGGTTTCGTGGCATTTTTAAGAGATGTCTTGCTGTCAGCAACATGCACATCTGATCCAAGTTAGTAGACAGTCCCAAAGTTTCCGATAATGTCGTAATAGCCGGCCGGGGTGGTCTAGCGGTTCTAGGCGCTTAGTCCGGAACCGCGCGACCGCTACGGTCGCAGGTTCGAATCCTGCTTCGGGCATGGATGTGTGTGATGTCCTTAGGTTAGTTAGGTTTAAGTAGTTCTAAGTTCTAGGGGACTGATGACCACAGATGTTAAGTCCCATAGTGCTCAGAGCCATTCGTCGTAATAATCATCGGAGTTCACAGTAGTGCTTTTTGAACGTAACTCGTTTTCAATCCAGCCAAAGAGCTGTTACTCAATAGCGTAATATGCGCCAGAGTCCAATTTGACAGGTGTACCAATATGAAAAATGTAAAATACAGAAAACTAAACAAAATAGAAATTAATGTAATGTTAACATGTAATCTGAATACGATGTACTAGATGAACGTCGGCCGAAGAACCCGAGACAGAAGCCAATAGGCAGTTTGTCAACAAGTGGCCACGAAAGCCTTAACGATTTTGAATCTGAATACTATTTGACAAGTGTACGAAAATATTGCATTTTGGAAATAAATCTTTTTCAGAGCGTTCAGTATGCACTGAATGTAACGGTTTTAGCTCCTGTATTGTTGTCGGGATTTAACGTTTACTGGAACTGCGGCCGTTATGGGTATAACGGAGACAAATTTTGGAGTTACTTTCATAACAGATCATGTATTATGTTCTAAACTGTGCAATTCGAAACGCATTCTTTCGATATATCAAGAAGTTAATATTTGGAAAAAATGGATCTAATGGGTTTTGGTAATTTGGGACATACATTCCAGTCACAGTTTAGACTTTCATTGTCGTTAACAGCTGTTTTTAGCCAGCTTTCTGTCCCTAGTGCTATGTGGGCGTCGTTACCATTTATAAGCGAGACTAGTTCCCGAAAATTTCCAGAGATGGTCTTGCATTTAACTAACACTGTATTAACATTTTCTTTCGCCGATCTGCTATGACGAATGCTATCCTGTTTGTAATCAGAGAAATCACTCCACAGGCCCGATATGAAGCATTCTAACCTAAAAAGCTCCGCCGATTGCTGCGTGTAGTGCAGGCTTGACCTATTTAGAGGGATCCTACATTTCTCCACCCGACCGCGGATGTCGATACAACCACATCCAAGACAGTCACAGAACTGTGTGAACCTCTGGTTTAAGCCTTCCACTCGGCTCCAGACCAGAGCACCGTGATAGGTTCTGGGGACGATACAACAAAACCAGGCGTATGTCGTTAAACTCAGGGGTAAGGGGACTCAGAAAGGTTTGGAACCACTGGCTTAGTTAGTAACGTAATTTTCCTTTGCTTTAACTTTTCAGTGCAACAGACGGTGAAACTATTCGCCGTTTGCCACGAAACACGCCTCTAGTCGCGTTTGTTTTTACTTCATCAACGTTACGTAATTTGTGAAGACTGATTATTTTGAAACAGTCTTCGCTTTCTAGGCTTTATTTGCAGTGCATAATAATAGCTTCTTTACTGCTGTAAACGGCGTCGTGACTTCTTGCTAGACCGCAAACTGGTATCATTTGCGAGCAATATCTTTATGATGTTCACTTATAAGTATCCGTTCGTGTCCGCCCCGATAGCTAAATGGTGGCCGGCATGGTAGCTCAGCGTGTTCGGTCAGAGAGCTGGTTGGCCTCTGTAATATAAAACTGAGTGGCAGGATCAACAAACGAACTTGAACGGATGTCATCTGACGTCCGCAACGACCAACCCCAACGATCAACAATGAAGAAACAAAAACAAAACAAAAAAAGTCAGCGTGGCGGACTGCCGCCCTGAGGGGCCGGGTTCGATTCCCGGCTGGGTCGGGCATTTTCTCCGCTCAGGGACTGGGTGTTATGTTGTCTTCATCATTTCATTCATCCCCATCCGTCGCGCAGGTCGCCCAATGTGACTTCGAATGTAATAAGACCTGCACCAAGGCGGCCGTACCTGCCCCGTAAAGGGCCTCCCGCCAAATGACGCCAAACGCTCATTTCCATTTTCAGTATGCGTTCGTAAAAAATTTTCCCATATCAAATAAGATTTTTTAGTGCGCCAGTGACTGGAGAGACCTAATTTTTTTAATTTTCTGACAGTGATAGATTTCATTTGCTATATCACCATTGATGGAATGTTTATATTATACAGGAGGTTATATGTTTGAAATAAAGCTTGCTGCAGGTTGAGACAATATCCCCCCCCCCCCCCCCCACACACACACACACGAGAGGAGAGAGAGGTGAGAGGGGGGTTTCATTTCAAATTTCAGCAGTTAATTATTTTCTGGTAATTTTTGCCCTGTCGTGATTTTAAATGTCAGTATAGGAAGATGCGTTTTATTTAATTTTCGGAATACAACATAGTTACTGTTTCACAAGCATTCGTCGAAAAATTCGTTTTGCAGAAACGAGAAAATGTTTCCGACTTGTGATTTCAACTATGATTATTCAGGGGGAAGAGCACTTCATGCTCCGTTAATGCCGGGACATGGCGGGATCGCCGAGAACACTGGAATAAAGACATTTTTTATTTTTGGCCTTCGTCGAGCTATGCAGTATTTCAGAATAGACTCATTTGCTGCAATATTGAATTAGGAAATTTATTTTTGACCGTTTGAAAACCGACGAACTAGAAGTGCTATTTCGCTGTCAGTTCTCAAATTGTCCCTTTTCGGAGAGAAGTTCCGTCGTATGGAAGACCTCTTTTTTTGAGACTTCCTGGCAGATTGAAACAGTGTTCCAGACCGGGACCTGACACCTTTTCCCTAAGCGCGAGTGATTTACCGACTAACTATCGGATTACGCCTGCTCACGACTCACAACCCGCCCTCACAGCATTACGTCTGCCAGTACTTTTCCTACATTCCAAACTTAACATAAGTTCTCTTGCACACCATGCTGGAATAGCACTTTTGAAACCTCAGTCTTGCTTCTACGAAGAATTTCTAAGGAATTTTCAGTGTCATTCAATAAGTGTTTGGTCGTCGTACAGTGGTTCCCCAACAAAGATCTACAGTTGTAACTGGTTCCTTAAATCAAATGTCAAAACTTGTGCCTGTTTGTTATAGATACGGAGTGTCGCTGTAGGTATGGTTGATATTCAGGAATGTGACAGGAACGATGAACACTCATTCGAAGCAAGAAAGTCTAATAAACCATTGGCTCTACAATGCATACCTTAAGAACTGTGAGTACTTCTTCATATTCGGTACTGTGAAACAAATCTTTTTTACTGTAACTTGTTTGCTTTCCATATTTTAGGAGGAAGTAGTACGGATCAAAACAAACATAACTTTCTAGTAAACATGGGCTCGAAAATGCATATCTGAAAACCTATGACCACTTTCTCAGTAGAAGAGATGTGATTCAGAGTAGCGTAGATGAACTAGTGCTCATAGCTCTTAAGGTACGCATTTTAGAACCCATTGCTAGGAATTATCGTTCTTGTCAAATTCCTGAATATTGACCATTCCTCCTCGTACAGCCTATATAAATTTTTGCATTATTCGCTGCGAATTTTAGAAATACCCGAATATGTGCGATGTTTGGTATGTTGATGCTGTATCTAATTGCCTTACGTAATGTAGTGCAAGTGAGTAAGCTTTCGTAATTTGGTGTTCCGGCACAGCATTCATCTTAAAACTAAAAAGACAACGCGTATGATGACACATGTACACAAACTGTTACAATCATCAAATGCCCTAATACTGTCATGTATCGTAATGTGTGCAGGAGATCATACTAGAGATTACGGAAGTCTTCCGTAGAGCCATCTTGCAAGTCGTATTTGCTGTCGGCAGCTTTGCTGATAACGTTCAGTTCTTCGCCAATGTCATTTGACGGACGAGATAACAGTGTTATTTACGTGTACACACAGCACATGACACTGAAGTGCACGGCAAGGTCGCATTTGTACTACTGGGCAACTCCCCGACGCACTAAGATATACCTTAACACACAAAAAATACTTTATCCCTCTTTTTAACACGTTTTCTGTTTGTTGAGAGTTTGTCTGTTCGGTATACATTTTGCAATTGATTTTAAACTAACTACCCGAAGACCTAGAGACTTGAAAGTTAAAGCACAGTCCAGATAATGGGCCGGATATTTGTTATAGAATGAAGACTGGGTACGATGATGCGTTTATTATTTACGGTTATTGTTGTGGTCTTCACTCCAAAGACTGGTTTGGTGGAGCTCTCCATGCTACCTTATCCTGTACAAGCTTTTTCATCTCGAAGTACGTACTGCAACCTACATCCTTCTGATTCTACTTTGTGTATTCATCTCTTGGTCTCCCTCTACGATTTTTACCCTCCACGCTGCCCTCCAATGCTAAATTGGTGATCCCTTGATGCCTCAGAACACGTCCTACCAACCGATCCCTACTTTTAGTCGAGTTGTGCCACAAATTTCTCTTCTCCCCAATTCTATTCAGTACCTCCTCATTAGTTATGTGATCTACCCAACTAATCTTCAGCATTCCTCTGCTGCACCATATTTCGAAAGCTTCTATTCTCTTCTTGTCCAAACTACACTGCTGGCCACCGTAAATGCAACACCAAGAAAGACAAGTGGTAGCACAACAAAATTTATTTTGTAGATAACATGTTGACCAAGTATCAAATGATTACGTTTACATAATCAGTAGCCAGAGTAGCCGCCATTGTTGGAGATCACCGCTGCCACACGTCTCGGCATTGAGTCAAAGAGACGTTGGATGAGTTCCTGGGGTACAGCAGCCCAAGCAGCCTCCACACGTTGCCAAAGATCATCTGGTGTGGCAGCTGGGGATGTAATCTGGGCTGACTCAGTCACTCACTATATTGTCAAAGTTTCTTGCATCGTAAGGATGTTAATATATGATGTCATTATGTTCCTGTATTTCTACCTATAGGACAAAATACTTGTTTAAAACACACACACACACACACACACACACACACACACACACACACACGTAAGCAAGTAATGATGACATAGATTTGGTATATAGCTAGAGTTTATTTACATATCGTGTTGTGGTATTTGTTTAACATTTAAAGTCTCCAGAGTAGCGTATTTGATGTTAATGATGCAGTGTGGAAATTGTTTAACTCGAGATACTGACATAAATTGTTAAGTAATGCTCTGCAGCAACTATTTAATGTCCTATTTACATATATCTTAGGATGGAGATTTGGGTATTTGAATAGTCGGTAATATTGCAAATAAACTACTAAAATGTAAAATAGCAATTACTTAACAGAGGGAGGAATTCATTTGTCTTCTTATTTTGCCTGGGGGTGGTGATCGATGTCTGATAGCTTCATGATTGTTCTTTCACTACGGTGCACAGACCTCAAACGACAAAACTCATGTGGTTCGAATGATAATAAAATTAATGTATTATTATTTATAACAAATACCTATACCCTGATCCCAGATAAATCAGATACTTTCCTATGAGGACGGTGCGGGGTAGCTTGAATTTTGTAGGTCCAGGTAGGAGAGGGAGGAGGGTGTGTGGCCAGGATGGTGGTTCCCTGGGGGGGGGGAGGGGGGACGTGACTGGAAAAAATTAATGGTGTGGCCCTCAACTATGTACCCTCAGACTCAGAGTTGAAATATTAAAAGTTGTGGCTTGTTTCGTTGTCTAAGGGCTGGGATACCTAGTTGCCTCATTACAAGCCAAATACTGCTGAGTCTACAGTAGTAGTAGTAGAAGTTGTTGTTGTTGTGATATTCAGTCCAGTGACTGGTTTGATGCAGCTCTCTATCCTGTGCAAGATTTTTCGTCTCTAAGTACTTACTGCAACTACATCCTTTTGATTCTGCTTAGTGTATTCATTTCTTGGTCTCCCTCTACGATGTTTACCCTCCACGCTGCCCTCCAATACTAAATTGGTGATCCCTTGATGCCTCAGAACATCTCTTACCAACCGATCCCTTCTTTTAGTTCATCTTATATACTCTCTTAAAGAGACTGTCCATTTCGTTCAACTGCTCTTCCAGGTCCTTTGTTGTCTCTGACAGAATTACAATGTCATCGGCAAACCTCAAGGTTTTTACTTGTTGTTCTTGGATTTCAATTCCTACTCCGATTTTTATTTTGTTTCCTTTACTGCTTGCTCAATATACAGATTGAATAACATCGGGGGTAGGCTACAGCCCTGTCTCACTCCCTTCCCAAACCACTGCTTCCCTTTCATGCCTCTCGACTCTTATAACTGCCATCTGATTTCTGTACAAATTATAAATAGCCTTTCGCTCCCTGTATTTTACCCCTGCCACCCTTAGAATTTGAAAGAGAGTATTCCAGTCAACATTGTCAAAAGCTTTCTCTAAGTCTACAAATGCTAGAAACGTAGGTTTGCCTTTCCTTAATCTTTCTTCTAAGATAAGTCGTACGGTCAATATTGCCTCACGTGGTCCAGTATTTCTACGGTATCCAAACTGATCTTCCCCAAGATCGGCTTCTACCAGTTTTTCCATTCTTCTGTAAAGAATTCGCGTTACTATTTTGCAGCTGTGACTTATTAAACTGATAGTTCGGTAATTTTCACATCTGTCAACACCTACTTTCTTTGGGATTGGAATTATTATATTCTTGTTGAAGTCTGAGGGTATTTCGCCTGTCTCATACAGCTTGCTCACCAGATGGTAGAGTTTTGTCAGGACTGGCTCTCCCAAGGCCGTCAGTAGTTCTAATGGAATGTTGTCTACTCCCGGGGCCTTGTTTCGACTTAGGTCTTTCAGTGCTCTGTCAAACTCTTAACTCAGTATCATATCTCCCATTTCAGCTTCATCTACATCCTCTTCCATTTCCATTATATTGTCCACAAGTACATCGCCCTTGTATAGACCCTCTATATACTCGTTTCACCTTTCTGCTTTCCCTTCTTTGCTTAGAACTGGGTTTCCATCTGAGCTCTTGATATTCATACAAGTGGTTCTGTTTTTGTTGTAACTGCGACCAGGAGGGTCGCTGGGTTGCAATGACAGAAAGCGCGGCGGGACCCGCAGAGAGGCCTGCGATCAACAACACAACGGAAGAGGACGGACGCGACCAACGAAGGACAGAACGAATACAACAAAACCGAACAACAGAGTCACAAGGAAACAAACACGTCCACTCGTACACGAACAAAGAAGTAGGCTGTCCAGTGCAAAGGGAGGTGTAAACCGACGTAAGCGAGATTAGACTGACTGGCTGAGCTTTTTCTTCCTTTGTTATTTTAACACATTCAGGTAAGGAGGGCTGGCAGCAGGATTCTACTCTGCTCTTCAGCCACAAGTTTGACAATGAGAATAAAAGAAGACACGTAAGATACTGAACAAAGTGGCGGGCAAAAAACAGTAGACGCAGAAACAAATAACACGAAGCCGTTCACACTCTACGAAAAACACACTAAAAAAACTGTCTGCACTGCGCACAAACACTGACGACGTAGACGGAACAGTTGAACGAATGAGCGTGACGGCGAAGAACACTAAACCACTAGCACGATGGCGCACACACACGAGAAACTGATGGCGATGATCTCCGGCGCGCGAATGTCCACTTAATGTGTGCGAGTCTGGGGACCTGCTGAGAGGTGAAGAAAGGGGTGGGGGGGGAGAGGGGAGAACAAAGATGCCAATGGGAGAGGAGATGGTAGGAGGAATGGAGATATGGGGGTAGGGGAAACCCAGGGGAGGAGTGGGGAGAAAGGGAGGTGGGAGGGAATGGGGAGAGAAGGGAGAGAGGGTGCCCTAAGGAAAAAACACAGGAAATGGGAGGGGAGGATCGAAGTTGATAGGAGGGGTAGATGGAGGGGAGGAGGGCATCATCAGGGAGGGGGAGTGGTGGAAGCCACCACGGGAAAGGGTAAGGAGGGTGGAGAGGTGGGGAGCAGGTGGGACGTGGATATACAGGCGCGGCAGCGGACGGGGGTGGGAGAGGATGTGAGAGACAAGCGGGTGAGGGGGATGTAGTTTACGGGAGGTGTAGAGGATCCGTATCCGTTCGAGGAAAAGGAGGAGGTGGGGGAGCGGAATAAGGTCGTACAGGATCCACGTGGGGGAGGGGAGATGGATGCGATAGGCGAGGCGAAGAGCATGGCGTTCTAGGATCTGAAGGGATTTGTAAAAGGCAGGGGAAGCGGAGATCCAGGCAGGGTGGGCGAACGACGGATTTATAGGTATGGAGGATGGTGGAGGGGTCCAGACCCCATGTACGGACGGAAAGCTGGCTGGGCGAGGGGCCTGTGCTTAAGTACGCTATCGGGGGCGCCGCTATTGGCCACTGGGACCACGTGTTCCACTGCGGCGCCCTCACACCAGAAGTAGGCCAGGAGGCGCTCGCCGCCACAGCTTACGGCGCTACGGTGCCGAGACCTCTATGGGTCTTCGACGTCCATGACGTCTGGCGGGGTTCAAATTCCGTGGCGCGTGGTACCAGATCCGTACCCCCCGAAACTTGCGCGTAGGGGCAGAAACGCCCCGGACGGTGTCGAGGTGGATGGCAGTGGGGAAGAGGAACTGGGCGTATCAACCGCTAGTGGCGGGGAGGAAGGGACGCCCGAGGTATCCATGACAGCCGATCCAGAGTCAAGGGCGGGGGAGGTAGCCGCCGATCCACCCGGGGGCGGAGAGGGCCGGCAGCAGGCCCGTAGGGAGACGGCAGCCGGGGGCTGGGATGGCGACTCGAGGGCCACGTCCGTACCCGAAAGAGGTAGGGAAAGAGGCGGCGGCGCGGTCCCATGGCAGCACGAGGGCGGAGCTGATTACGATGGCGGCGCTCCAACCATTTCAACGTCACACGCCGCCCATGGGCCGCGATGACCGTGGCTGGTGTCCAACCCGCCTTGCGTCCGTACTCACGGGCCCACACGGCCGTGTCAGGGGCATACCGCTGCGAGGGCCGGGAGGTGGGGCGGGAGGAGGGTGGCATCAGCAAATGGAGCAGGGTCCACGGCTGTCGCCCATGAAGGAGCTCTGCCGGACTGCGTCTGTCAATTGGCGTAGTGCGGTAGGTGCTCAAAAAACAGTGTGATGGCCGACGTGGTTGGAGATGTGTCGACCGCCATAGTCAACTGGTGTTTAAAAGAGGGGACAAGCCTCTCCGCCATGCCATTGGACGAAGGGTGAAAAGGGGGGCTACGGATATGCTTGATACCGTGGGAATAATAGTTTGTCAGCAAAAAGCAGATCTCCTGGAAAGAGAGAGCCACAGGATCGGACAACGGTGCCAACTTGCGTTGAAGAAAGAACGTGTCCAGAGAGGCCCAAGACAAAAACAACGACCACTGCAAGTAGTCTGACTTGAAAAGCTGTGAAATGTTGTTTCAGCCTATGTAAGTAGGTTTCCCATTCCTCTTTAGCGTCATTAAAGGGTGGAAACGACGGCTGACGCGGGAAAGCATCGGACACCCGAGGACTCTGAAGTTGGTGTGGTAACGCATCCCGGGCATCGACTTCGTCCGTTAGCAACTGCAGCGACGTTTGTAAGATGTCTAACTGGAGCTGCTGCTGCTGCTGCTGCTGCACGAGCTGCTGCTGTTGCTCCAGCAGACAGACCAACTTCGCCTCCATACCAACAACGACCATCGTTTACCTCGTCACCAAAATGTTGTAACTGCGACCAGGATGGTCGCGGGGTGGCAATAACAGAAAACGCGGCGGGACCCGCAGAGAGGCCCGCGAACAACAGCACAACGGAAGAGGACGGACACGACCAAGAAAAGGACAGAACGGATACAACAAGACCGAACAACAGAGTCACAAGGAAACAAACACGTCCACTCGTACACGAACAAGGAAGTAGGCTGTCTAGCGCAAAGCGAGGTGTAAACTGACGTAAGCGAGATTAGACTGACTGGCTGAGTTTTTTTTTTTTCTTTCTTTATTGTGATTTCATTCCCCTGCCCCATATGGGCACAATCCGCCGCTCTTCAGCCGAGAGACACGACAACTAAAACAAGACTAAAATGATACATACATAAGGAGATAAAAAAGGGGAACATAAAACAGAGTAAGGGGAGAAAATGGAGGTAAAAAGACATGGACATGTAGACGTTCATGGGGGACAGTTAAAAAAGTCACCAGAAAGTTAAAAAACACAGTTGGCGATGCTTGAAACACAGAGAAGACACTGAATGCGCATGCACAGGTTAAAAGTCGGCCACAGTATTAAAAACACTCCGAAACAACACACTTAAAACCCACTAGCAGCACACACGACGAAGAGTAAAACTACCAGGTGGGACCTGCCGAGGGAAAGGTCAGGGAGGATGGAAAAGGAGGGGTGAGCATGGGGCAGCTGAGGAAGCGGCGGGATGAAGAGAGGAGGAGCAACCATGGGTTCACCAAGAGGCAGGAGACACGTGGGGCGGGAGAGGAAAAGGGAAGACAGGGCAGGAGGGAGCGCAGAGACACTGAAAGGAGGCACAAGAGATGGAGGGGGGGAGTCGGAGGGGAAAGCCGCTCAGAAGGAGGGAGGGGGAGGAGAGGGAGCCCTGAGGAGGAGGCAGGAAGAGGGGGTTAGAGTTGGTAGGAAGGGTAGATGTCAGGGCGAAGCTCATCATCGACTGGCTGAGCGAGAGGCCGGCTCTTAAGTACGCTATTGGGGCGCCGCTATTGGCCGCTGGGACCACGTGTTCCACTGCGGCGCCCTCACACTAAAGCGGGCCAGGAGGCGCGCGCCGCCACAGCTTATGGCGCGATGGTGCAGAGACCTCTAGGGGTCTTCGACGTCTGGCGCGGATTCAAATTCCGCGGCGAGCGGTACCAGAGTTTTCTCCAAAGGTCCAAAGATCTCTTTAATTATCCTGTAGGCGGTATCTATCTTACACCTAGTGAGATATGCCTCTACATCCTTACAATTGTCCTCTAGCCATCCCTGCTTTGCCACTTCACACTTACTGTCGATCTCATTTTTGAGACGTTTCTATTCCTTTTTGCCTGCTTCATTTACTGAATTTTTATATTTTCTCCTTTCATCAATTAAATTCAGTATATCTTCTGTTACCCAAGGTTTTTTACTAGCCCTCATCTTTTTACCTACATGATTCTCTGCTGCTTTCACTATTTCATCCCTCAAAGCTACCCATTCTTCTTCTACTGTATTTCTTTCCCCCATTCCTGTCAATCGTTCCCTAATGCTCTCCCTGAAACTCTCTACAATCTCCGGTTTAGTCAGTTTATCCAGATACCATCTCCTTAAATTCCCACCTTCTTGCAGTTTCTTCGGTTTTAATCTACAGTTCATAACCAATAGATTGTGGTCAGAGTTCACCTCTGCCCCTGGAAATGTCTTACAATTTAAAACCTGCTTCCTAAATCTCTATCTTACCATTATATAATCTGTGGTGTCACCGCCAGACACCACACTTGCTAGGTGGTAGCTTAAATCGGCCGCGGTCCATTAGTACATGTCGGACCCGCGTGTCGCCACTGGCAGTGATCGCAGACCGAGCGCCACCACACGGCAGGTCTCGAGAGACGGACTAGCACTCGCCCCAGTGGTACGACGACTTTGCTAGCGACTACACTGACGAAGCCTTTCTCTCATTTGCCGAGAGACAGTTAGAATAGCCTTCAGCTAAGTCCATGGCTACGACCTAGCAAGGCGCCATTAGTTACTTCATGAATCTAAAGAGTCTCACTTGTATCATCAAGAATGCTGTATACCAAAGGACGATATAAAAGTTAAGTGTTCTAGTAGCTACGTTCTTTTCTTTATCACATTCATCACGTATCCTGTTCCAGACTTCGCGCCAGTCGGCGTGTGTGTACGTGTGCCCTTTCGGCTACCCGTCTCTGTGGACTGGCTGCCTTGTCAGTCCACTACATAATCCAGTATCTCCAGACCTCTTCCATGTATGCGACCTGCTTTCATGATTCTTGAACCAAGTGTTAGCTATGATTAAGTTATACTCTGTGGAAAATTCTACTGGGTGGCTTCCTCTTTCATTTCTTACCCCCATTCCATATTCACCTACCATGTTTCCTTCTCTTCCTTTTCCCACTATCGAATTCTAGTCATCCATGACTACTAAATTTTCGTCTCCCTTCACTATCTGAATAATTTCTTTTATCTTGTACATTTCATCAACCTCTCCGTCATCTGCGGAGCTAGTTGGCATATAAACTTGTGCTGCTGTGGTACATGTGGGCTTCGTGTCTATCATGGCCACAATAATGCGTTCACTATGCTGTTTGTTGTAGCTTATCCGCACTCCTATTATTTTATTCATTATTAGACCTACTCCTGCATTACCCTTATTTAATTTTGCATTTATATCCCTGTATTCACCGGATCCGAAGTCTTGTCCCTCCTGCCACCGAAGTTCACTAATTCCCTCTGTATCCAACTTTAACCTATCGATTTCCCTTTTTAAATTTTCTAACCTACCTGCCCGATTAAGGGATCTGACATTCCACGCTCCGATCCGTAGAATGCCAGTTTTCTTTCTCTTGATAACGACGTCCTCCTGAGATCCAAATGGGGGGCTATTTTACCTCCAGAATATTTTACCCAAGAGGACACCATCATCATTTAACCATACAGTAAAGCTGCATGCTCTCGGGAAAAATTACGGCTGTAGTTTCCCCTTGCTTCCAGCCATTCGTAGTACCAGCACAGTAAGGCCGTATTGGTTAGTGTTACAAGGCCAGACCAGTCCATCATCCAGACTGTTGCCCCTGCAGCTACTGTAAAGGCTGCTGCCCCTCTTCAGTAACCACACGTTTGTCTGGCCTCTCAGCAGGTACCCCTCTGTTGTGGTTGCACCTACGGTATGGCTATCTGTATCGCTGAGGCACACATGCCTCCCCACCGGCAGCTAGGTCCGTGGTTCATTTGGGGGGGTGGGGGTCTACAGTATACAGTATGAATATACACATGAATCGAATGGTCGAAGGTTCGTGTCACTCGGCAATTGCGAATTTTGAATGTAACATAGAAATTTATAAATGAAAGGCGAGATATTCACTTCTAAACGCATACTACGTCTTCACTGCAGAACCCACGGAAATCTCACAAGTGCACACTACGAAATATTTCTATCTACCGCGACCACGCGCAAACTGCTCAACACTCTCCAGGTATTTCCTGCGACCGTCCGTCGCGCCTTCCCGTCCAGCACTTCCCCGTGTCCTGTGCAACCCGATGCTCATCCCCCCCCCCCCACTTCCATCCAGTCTCTCCACTGCCTTCGGTATTCTCCTACAGAAGTAAAGACCACTGTGATTGGCTAGAGCACTTCCGCCATAAGCCAACGTACAATCACAACATATTGAAACACATACAGAATACTGGATTTACGTTTAAATAACCTGAAATTAAATAAATATTCCTATGGCTAGACCATAAACACATTCTAACACACATTATAAAATACATAAACAAATTGAGTAAGCATATATCAAAGGTATAGAACCAAAAGTAGGCCGGTAGCCTAATGTCTCTGTGCTTTCTAAAACACAGTAAATATTTGACCAATGTCTTCATTAATAGTATATATCGGATATAAACAAAGACATAGACGAATAAATACGTTTATAAGCATGCTGATACCGTTTTTTTTCGTGTAACTGTGGAGTACTTACGGTCTGACGCGAGCAATAGTAATCGGCCACTTTGGCCTCCAATAACTCATGTACTATTAAAGTTACATACCTGTAATTCATACCAATTGAGGTTTACACTAATAGCTTTGTACAGACAAGTCGATCGGCAAAATCGGATGAGCCGTTTAGATTTTGGAAAATTGTTGCTGGGAGTTACTTGTTAATTTACAGTCAGATACTAAACTTTAAACTAATAAAGATATTAAAAATCAGATTACACCATCAGAATCGTCGTGCAAATAATGGTAATGTTCATGTTTCTTTTTAAGGTATCATAACTCCTCTGGATATTATTAATTTCTACATGAACTGTGAAATGTCTGCCATTATGGTTTCACGAAGTCCGCCATCTTTGGCACTCCCGGTATACAAATCTCCTTCATCGACACAAAGCTTATTCCTCGACACAGCGTCAACATGGGATTCCCAGCCACGCGGTCGGCCTGGACCACGCCCTGGGCTACCCCTGTTGCTCCGGCAAATGTTCGGCACCATGCGGTTGCTGCCGGGCCCCGACTGGCCGAGCGGCCCGTGCGGCCACGCCAACTCCGAATATTTTCAGGGCGCCACAACTCGCCCTTTACCTCACTAGGGTGACCTTGAATATAACTCGCACAACTGCGTCAGGTGTAACCTGACACCGGAAGTGCAACCTGATACTGAAGGTCAAGGCTATGCTGAATTGGCCCCTAATACCTACTACTACAGGTCAAACTGTCTAAAACTGGCAGTTTTTATTAATACCTTCAGTACTCGTGGAAGCCCCAGTATGATTACATTGCTTACTACGTCCAGTACCTCTGGAGGCCACCTCTCCACTCGTTATGATTGATATTCTTGTAATCGAACTGAACTTCGTGCATATTCGTAAACTTTCATGGGTAATTGTATTCAAAATACAATTCTTTCTTACTATTACGAAATTGTGTTTATTATAGATTTTGTATATCAGTGTCCCATCTTTTTATGATTACTGGGACTTCCCCTTAGTTTCGGGTTTCTAAGCTATTAACGTTTTTAAAAATGATTATCATGTCGGTAGCAATTTGGAGACTGAGGCTACTGCGCACATTAAGATCAGCATTTGCATTTGTCAGTGTACATTCTCACATGGACTGTCTGTTCGCAGCCACTGCTGCCTGCCTCGGAAATGGCAACGGTAACTCGTCCCGTACGCTGCTTTCAAATGACTCGCTTGCTTGTGTTGAAAGTGACTTGACTGCCGCAGTAATTTAAATAAAGTAATCAGAAAGGAATGTGTCGTTTCTGATGGTATCTTCACAGTGTGAAGTTCACTGTAGACTTGTTGGTGACTGAGACAAGGAAGGCACGAACAAGATCGTTGGTAAGAGTTGTAAGAAACAAGACTACGCTATACATTCGATTACAGTCTGACATACCATATCACCCTTCCCACAGAGCATATAGTCTCACGTGCCAGTTGCGCAGCAAACAGGACTGTGATTGAACTGCTTGTGCATTTAGTGGATGTTGACTGTTGTTACTTGCGCATCCTGTGGGCGTTGCGTTCTGACGTCGCAGTGAAAGTGGGTAGAGGACGGAAACCCCTAATGCCCTAATGGCAGCGCTGCCTGACAGTGCTAGTGCTTTCCATTTCAGTCAGGAGCTTTTCGCGTGCTAATGCGATGCCTGTGCCGCACAGTGTCACCGCCTAGTGGAAAGCTTCCCGGGAAAAGTGCTGCATGTTCCCCTGGGGTTCATTCCGGCCAGTGTGCGGCATAGAGCGCGCTGTAATAGCCGTGGCACTGGGCGGATTTGCAGCGTGTGGGCGAGGCCTCAGCGTGCCGTGATGTAAACATGATCATTGCGCCCACCGTGGGAGGACAGCGGACGGCCCGCTGTTCCCCAGGATGGAAACACCGAAATCGGCTTTATGTGTGTTGCTCCTATGCTCTGCTGTCCAGACACTGCCAATTGATCACCTATTCACTTTATTTGGCGGTATTTTCTTCAGACTAGACCGATGCGTCTGTTTTTTAATTGATCTCTCAGAAATAAGACAGAAGAAGAGAGTAATATTTTGAGTCTTGACATCACAAAGGTAACTGTGAGAGGTGATTTTTTTTTCAAGGCTTGCATATGCTGACACTATTTGCTGCGATTGGGTGTAACGTACCTGATTACCTAAACTTGTGGGTCAAGCTGACACTATTTGCTGCGATTGGGTGTAACGTACCTGATTACCTAAACTTGTGGGTCAAATTACGCGAAGGCGTATCTCTAACCTGCCGCCTATATTGTCAGAGTTTAAAACTTTGTCTCATAACCCCCCCCCCCCCCCCACACACACACACACTCCAAACCCGCCTTCCTTCCTCGGGCAGGAAGTGAAGCTGTTAATGGCATTTAGCAGCTGCTCTTAATTACTCCGAGCGCTATTTAACGTCTGGTGTGTGCTATACTATTACATCACAATCAGCTACTTGTAGAGAGTGCCAGTTTAAAATGCTTGTTCCAATCAGATATGTTTGAGTATCTGTTAACGAAACTTGTCATTTACAAGTTTCTTTAACAGATACAAATAGTAAAGAAAATGTTTAAAAGTGACGCAAATAATTGAGATCCCCAAACTGAGTGTTTTGAGATAGCCACCAGGTCGCATGTTTTTATATTTACATATACAATTTATCTCTTAGTAACAACTTTGGCGTAATAGTTAAGACGCGCGACCACCTATCAGTGTATTTATGTGAAATTCGGCATTGTGCGCTATGTGTAAGCAATATATATATATATAATAACAAAAATCATTAGATAGGGTATGAAATGCATCTTATTTAATACTTTACCTAGTCATTTAATATAGTGCCGATTACGTTCAAGGCGAATCATGAAAGAAAGATAATTATTTTGACACTTACATGATCCACAGACATCATTGTCGTAACAGTTTCAGCCCAGTTCGGTTGGAGTTAGTTATGGCAGAGTGTCAATTTCGCTAAAACGAAGGCTGCACGTGGTGATTCTGAAAATATTGTGGTTGATGATCGTGCAAATACAGTGAAACAAAAATTGTATAGAGAGTTAAATATAATGTGGAGTAATTCTTCAACAAACAGTGTTTTTTCTAACAGCCGATCGCTATAATGAAATGGTAAGGGGCCTGAATAGGGCTAAGACTGTTGAAAAGAAGCAACTTCGAACCTTGACAAAGGTCGTGGGGGCGCTCGCAACATTTTGGCTGTCGTGATTGATGTGACAGTGATGGTTTTTTGTAGATTGGGTACCAAAGAAGAAATTCTGAAGCAATTGTGCACAAGGTCACTGTTCACATAAAGCAAGAAGTATCTCTCAGATTAACTGCAGCTCAGCAGTCTGCCGGGACTGGACAAGTGTTTGTGAAATGCATTTACAAAAATAAATTTGTGAATATCCTGTTTTTTGTGTAAAAAGATAAGTTATTCGAATTCAAAATGTCATTTCAATTCTGCTTGCTCCAATAAATAAAGCAGAAAAGAAGTACATCTTCGAAGTATATAAAAATTGAAAGTTTAGGTTCAGTTATTGTTTAGTGTATATTTGTAATAATTGATAAAAACTGTTTTTCAATTGTTTATTACCTATTAATAAGTGTTTAACTCTTAAAACACATTTACTCCAGGTTAAGCCAATTCTCAAACACACACAATTATGAGAATTTCCATGTTTTAATTTAATTTTTGTTAAATATATAAATTTTTAGTTTGATCCTGTAATTTCATACTTTTACCTGTGGCCATTTCGCGTTTTATAAAATACCGGGGTATGTTATACATTTCCTAGGAAGGGTGTTTAATTTTTAACACCTTGCCAAAAAATTCTAGGCATTCTATATATTGCCTAGGTATTCTACACAATGCCTTGGTTCGACACTTTGCCGGTAACATAAATCTTACAACGCCGCAGTCAGGTAGTTGGGATCTTCCCTACCAGCCCTTCGTTCAACAACTTCATGAAACCCCACAGGAAAAGAAATCTGCGTACCCTTGACGGTAAGACATCCATGACCTCCATTCTTAAGGTAATGCATCTGTGCACATTGGCATGACTGTCGAAGCGGCTGGCCCATCTTGTTTTTAGAACCATATTCTTTCGCTGGCACGAGAGACGTTATGTGCAACAACTACGTCAGAATATTTAGGATCGATACAAACTAAAATTTACCTGTCAAACAGGAGGCTAGAAGATAAGTTCCTGTTTGGGAATACTCTAAAACTGCAGCCCAAAAGACGATAGAAATATTGCTGTTGACCAGAGACATGTGAGGCGAATTGATTATCACCAGTGCAGACATGCTTTTTACGGCAGCTGAAAATACCATCACGGTTTTAAACAGGCTCTATTCGTGAACAAGAAGTGACTGTAGGAGTTCGCTATTGTAGAAGAGTGTTATAAAATTAATTGAAAGAAGAGGACCCTGCTTAGACATTATTTGGCCCGTTGTTGCCACACGTATTTCACGACGAGTGTACCTGCTACTCCGCCAGTAATGTTCTTCGACATTTTCATTAAACTCGCATACTGGCAACTACTTATTGTTGGCGCTTTTCTCAGCGATCTAAGCCGTTCTCCTTAATTTGTGCTGCGTAAACAATTATTTGTTTAGCACCTTTAGTACTTCTATTAATCTAATCAGTCTCTTGCAAATCTATTCAACGCTAAATATTTTTGCAGTTTGGATGACATACGTTTCTGTAATCTCGTTTTAGCTTTCTGTGCTTTACATCACCCATTTAATACACACCTGCAAGTTCGTGTAAGCAACCGGCCATAAACTGAAAAATGTGGCGGACCCCATTGTGTGGACGAATCGCAAATTAACGTATATTGTTTTGCAGAGTTTCGCGAGCAAGGTCCACGGAATAATCGGTAGTTGGTTATGACAAATAAAACTGTTTTCGTACTTCTTGGCGCCTGAGAATTGCGTTTCGGATTATTAGTTCCGCATCTCAAATACTGACAGCACCTCAAAATACTCAACATAGATTCTGTATAATTTTTTATCCTAAAATTGTGGAATACCCATTGTAGCCCTGGCGAAAACGGATGTTATCAATAAGCGTTGAAACACCAGCAGCTGATAAAGCCATTTTCAAGCACTGCCTCTCGGTGGGTGACGTTACAGAAACCAGTACATTGACATGAAATAGGGAATAGTCTTCAGCATGTCCTGTTGTGTGTCAAGAGCAGGGGTTCCCATACTCTTTCTCTGACGAAACACATTGAGAATCCTGGTACTTTGGTGGAACATCTTGTTCATTTTGAAGGTCAAATTAAAAAAAAATGAGGATAGTTTTTTATTCAGTGATGGCTTCAGTTTTAGACCATAAATAATAGTATTTAAATCTTAATAAGGTTTTAAAAATAAGTAGTATCGTGAAAATGTAGAAAAAAACGTATTAATAGTTTTTCGCGCGCACTTAGTACCCGCGGAACACCAGCATGCCGAGAAACAAAGTTTGGTAAACTCTGTTTTACAAACGTCATAGTTTTCTATGAAAGTTACCAGAAAGTCATTCACTTGTACGTAGATAGCGTGCTACGCGATAGCCTCTTCGTTCTACAATTACCAGCATATCACATTGTCAAAGAATACCAGCTGAGCAATCTGGTAATCGATCAACTTTTTGGAGATACAATTACTGACTGTGTCACAGTGTTGCGCCGCGTTCTGTGTCACAGTTCATCGATAAAGTGGTTACGTTTTGCGGCGGCGCGGGCATTATGCATCTCAGTTGTGGCTGGGAGTTCCGTCAAAATTGAGTGTCTGCAGTGCAGTGCAGTTCCAGCGCGATGCAGACAGAATCAGTATCCGGCGGGGAGTGAAGCGGTAATTACAGTTAGTGACAGGTGTGCCTGCGACACTTTTGTTGCTACACTCGTCTCTATCATATCTTGGTATTTTTTTCCCTTTTCTCGGATTATGTTTAAAAGTATGAGAGAGTGCTGAAAAATTATGCCTCCGAATTTCTTATGTGAAAACTCCTAAAGCCTTTTAAATAAGACAAATTTTATTAATGTCCTACAACTTTATTCTTCGTGTCTACGTGATTAGAAATAATCATAGTCACACTGAGGACGAATATATTTCTCCCAACGAGAGACCAGTTTGTTGATACTGTCGCAGTGGAAAGTTGACAGAGCCACAAACTCACACCTGCTTGCATCGCTTCATTATTATCAAAGTGAAGTCCGCGAAGGCGTTCTTTAAGGTTTGGGAACAGATAAGAATGGATGGGGCCAAGTCATGATGATCCACGACAGTGAACCCAAGGCGTCGGATTGTTAGAAATGTTGCTGCGGTCGTATGTGGTGTGGCATTGTCGTTCTGAAGGAGAGGGACGAACTCTTCGAATTCGAAACTCGGTTAGAGCACGCTGTTTCTCACGCACCGACATATTTACGTTACACTGCCGTGCTGCACTCTGCCATTCGGCGTCCTCTACCGGCAGAGGTCTCTATGTATGTAGACATGAAGAATGCAGATGTAGAATGTTAAGAATGATTAATGAAATAGAGGAAGGGGCAAGGAATGGAAAAGGGGAGGTGGGAAATCATGACTCCCAGCCGCACATGACACTGCGGTATTACAGTGGCGAAAGTTGAAAATTTGTTCCAGACCGAGAGTCGAACGTGGATGCTCAGCTTCTCTTGAACGGTTGTCTTTACCGTCTTGACCACTCTGACACGACCCCGTCCGTCCGAACTTATCGTACGCTGAATGGCAGCGTCCCTCGTCTGTTACACCCCCTACTTGCAAATTCTTGATTCCCTTAGAGGTTAGAACTATATTTGTGCATCCGTACCGAAACATATGCCGTGGAGCCGTCGCGTTCGATTATATTAATGTAACTTATTGTTATATGTCCGCCAGAACAGACAACAATCAGTTACATTGATAACGTTTTGTTTTATTTAAAAAGCATTAAGAGTTTTCACATAAAAAATTGAGACCCATTACTTTTCAGCACGCCCTCGTAAGTTGAAATGCTCCGGTGAATTTAATGTAGAAAGCTCAGAAAATGCATGCGATGGGAGAGATGGAGAGAGGGAGTTAGTTCTCCGCCTCTCTTCCGTCCCACCTCTGCCATCTGTTATTGGCCATCCGAAAAATATTGCCTTCCTAGAAGAGTTAATTGTCAGTAGCGTTGTCCTATGTTTCATTGGTCGCCATTTATGCGCTTTGATTTTGTTTTATGTTTTATTTACAGTAGTAACGCTAATGGTAAAAATTCCGCTGAAGCATGCATACACACATGACACGATATCACCTTTATAAGCAATAAACAGGCGAGAAAACGCTTCTGTTCGTTTTAACTGGACGAAAATGAAATGTGTCTCGAGGCGAAAAAGGAATTCCAATAGTTCCGTATACATCAGTATTACTAAATCATTTACATAGCAGCTCCCAATATCATGACCACACAAATAAATAATGTGATTAATTCTAAAGTGCTCAAATGGCTCTGAGCACTATGGGACTTAACATCTAAGGTCATCAGTCCCCTAGAACTTAGAACTACTTAAACCTAACTAATCTAAGGACATCACACACATCCATGCCCGAGGCAGGATTCGAACCTGCGACGGTAGCGGTCGCGCGGTTCCGGACTGAAGCGCCTAGAACTGCTCGGCCACACCGGGCGGCTCTAAAGTGTTGGTACGTCATATAACGTCAGGCACGTTTCGATGTTGACCTACACCAATCACAAGAATTTTTTTAAAACGACACCTATAATTCTGCTCGGAGTACGTCACATGATCACTTTGACAATAATGGTTGTTTTCTATCAGTGTACACCGTAACATCAAGGTACCTCCAGATACAATGTTGTGTGGTATTTACACAGAATGACTAAAACATTGAAGCACCCAAAAGGCATGGTCAATATCAAAATAACTTCGCAAACATAACACAATCGACGAGTATGTAGAATGATTGGAGTTCAAGTCTGTGTAACAGCTATAAAAGCTACCAGAGTGCATAAATGTTGTTCGTGTTTAATATTGTTACCAGGCATGGGAAGGTACATATGGGGCTTGAACGGCGGCAGATGTTGAGTGATCACTACGGCGGACAAGGAGATGCCTCGTACTCGTCTCTCGTCTGAGACAGCGTTATCAGCATCAGGCAGAGCTTGAAAGGAGCCTCATTTTGGGGCTCCATTTGGCTTCTGGTCAAATAGTGCAACATCCACATTTGTGATGTATTCGTATGTTACTTTGTCTCAATGATGGACTGCAGTGGAACGTGAGGGCTTGCGTACAAATCGTCACGGTTCCAGTCAACCGCGTCTGGCGACCACAAGAGATTGCTGTATTGTGCACCAAACACATCGTATCCGCTTCACATCTGCGCCTGTCATCCGACAGCAAGTAATGAACTGCCTACAACATTCTGCGTCACCGCGCACCATTGATGGAGACTGCAAGCAGCCAGACTATGGAATTATCTTCCATGCACAGGCTGCCGTTTACAACACAAACGACTGTGTTTGGAGTGGTGCCATGACCGGGAAGCATGAACTGCTGCTGGATGGCATCACATTGTGTCCGACAATGAATCGTGGCTGTGTACTACTACGAATGAGTATGTTGGCGACCTGGGGAGATGCCCAATGCTTCAAATGTTTTGGAGAGGCACAGCCGTGTTACTCCTAGCGTCGTGGTGTGGGGAGCCATTTGATACGACTTCTGTTCGCGGCTGATACTGATTAGGGGAACTCCGACAGCATAACAATACATCACGTACATCCTGTGTCCTCCTGTCTTAAATCTCATGCGACTGTATATTGGTGTCATTTTTCAATAGGACTGTTGTCCTCCACACATGGCACGTCTCTCTTACGAGCTAACTGCGCGGTGTTAAGACGCTCCCGTGACCAATAGGAGCCCCAGATCAGTTCGCGATAGAACATGGATGGGACCAGATGGATCGTCACCTCCTTTGCAGTGCAGTATTTGGGACATCAAGTACCAGTTACCACAGTTATGGCCACCTTGCTTCAGGAAGGTATGCAACCGCATACTGAAACCCTTACCAACCGAATCAGTGCATGCTTATAGACCGGGGGCGGGGGTGCAACATCACACGTATATAAAAATGACTGAATTTGGCAACCCGTGTAGTTTCATTCCATTTTCACCTCCCCATCTGTATGCTTCACTGTCCGCAGCTCGTGGTCGTGCGGTAGCGTTCTCGCTTCCCGCGCCCGGGTTCCCGGGTTCGATTCCCGGCGGGGTCAGGGATTTTCTCTGTCTCGTGATGACTGGGTGTTGTGTGCTGTCCTTAGGTTAGTTAGGTTTAAGTAGTTCTAGGGGACTGATGACCATGGATGTTAAGTCCCATAGTGCTCAGAGCCATTTGAACCAGTTTTTTGATGCTTCACTCTTTTTGGCAGGTAGTGTACTTAGTCGAACTTTAGATCTTTCTGTAATGCTGTCAAAGTGTGTGGTGGAGATACAATGTTTACAGTGCAATGTGGTAAATATGTACAGTTACATGTTATATGTTTAGTTTTTGTGGATGAAAAGGCATTGCCCCCCATTGAGATTGGTTTACTGTTGAGCTCCTGAATTAAGAATGCGAAACCGTGGCAATATAGTCGTAGGTACAGTTTTGAAATATGTCAAATTTAGAATAGTCCGTGCTTAGAAGCGACAACTTCCGCCAGAAATCCTTCGGTGCAATGTCTCGAATAAGTCTCTCGACATCTGAAATGCGCTCAAGCTGGTCCTCTGCATGGTCAGGTTTTGTAAATCGTTATTTTAGCTTTCTAAAGACTAAGATGATTAAAACGTTCATCTTCGAGCCCAGCTCAGGCTCATCTGTTATCGGCGTCCAGGTTGAGTCCGATGATTCTGCTTCGTTACTGTCGATATGAGAATTATATACCTTCCGCGATATCTGTTTAAGACACATTTCGTTATTCTATGTCAATTGAAAACTACGCCGAAGTTCATGCTTAAGGCGTCTGACCTTCCCGTAAGAACGAAACCATTGACTTTTCCTTCTTTCTGACGAAATCTGTATGCTGCTGTGCAAAAAAAACATCTTAGGGACTTGCCGTACCAGTGGTTTTTAACACGATTGGAGAGAGTTGTTTTGCACCGAAATTCTTGTTGTTTTCCATGATTGGGGGAGGGGGTGGGGATCACAGTATCTAGTATTACTGATACGTGGGTCATAAATACGCGCGCGCGCGCGCGTGTATGTGTGTGTGTGTGTGTGTGTGTGTGTGTGTGTGTGTGTGTGTGTGTGTGTGAACGTTGTTTTGCCGTATAAATTATCTCTAGGGAATATTTTGGTAGAAAAAAATAACTAACTTACTGGTAAGTATGTGATGATGCTGTATTTGAGTGGAACAGGCAGGGAGCGATGTGAACGATGAAAGAATATAAAAATAACAAAACATCAAACATTAATCTTTTTAATTTATTGTAATTTATTCTTTGAAATTATCTTTATATATATAATTCTAGTGTACGTGTGTATGTCACTGAACTCCTCCTAAACGACTGGACCGATTTAAATGAATTTTTTTGTATGCTTTTGGTTGGCGCCCTGGATGGTTAGATTCACAAATCAGCCCGGCAGATGGCGCTGCAGTCGGTTTCTAGGTTATTTACACTCCTGGAAATGGAAAAAAGAACACATTGACACCGGTGTGTCAGACTCACCATACTTGCTCCGGACACTGCGAGAGGGCTGTACAAGCAATGATCACACGCACGGCACAGCGGACACACCAGGAACCGCGGTGTTGGCCGTCGAATGGCGCTAGCTGCGCAGCATTTGTGCACCGCCGCTGTCAGTGTCAGCCAGTTTGCCGTGGCATACGGAGCTCCATCGCAGTCTTTAACACTGGTAGCATGCCGCGACAGCGTGGACGTGAACCGTATGTGCAGTTGACGGACTTTGAGCGAGGGCGTATAGTGGGCATGCGGGAGGCCGGGTGGACGTACCGCCGAATTGCTCAACACGTGGGGCGTGAGGTCTCCACAGTACATCGATGTTGTCGCCAGTGGTCGGCGGAAGGTGCACGTGCCCGTCGACCTGGGACCGGACCGCAGCGACGCACGGATGCACGCCAAGACCGTAGGATCCTACGCAGTGCCGTAGGGGACCGCACCGCCACTTCCCAGCAAATTAGGGACACTGTTGCTCCCGGGGTATCGGCGAGGACCATTCGCAACCGTCTCCATGAAGCTGGGCTACGGTCCCGCACACCGTTAGGCCGTCTTCCGCTCACGCCCCAACATCGTGCTGCCCGCCTCCAGTGGTGTCGCGACAGGCGTGAATGGAGGGACGAATGGAGACGTGTCGTCTTCAGCGATGAGAGTCGCTTCTGCCTTGGTGCCAATGATGGTCGTATGCGTGTTTGGCGCCGTGCAGGTGAGCGCCACAATCAGGACTGCATACGACCGAGGCACACAGGGCCAACACCCGGCATCATGGTGTGGGGAGCGATCTCCTACACTGGCCGTACACCACTGGTGATCGTCGAGGGGACACTGAATAGTGCACGGTACATCCAAACCGTCATTGAACCCATCGTTCTACCATTCCTAGACCGGCAAGGGAACTTGCTGTTCCAACAGGACAATGCACGTCCGCATGTATCCCGTGCCACCCAACGTGCTCTAGAAGGTGTAAGTCAACTACCCTGGCCAGCAAGATCTCCGGATCTGTCCCCCATTGAGCATGTTTGGGACTGGATGAAGCGTCGTCTCAGGCGGTCTGCACGTCCAGCACGAACGCTGGTCCAACTGAGGCGCCAGGTGGAAATGGCATGGCAAGCCGTTCCACAGGACTACATCCAGCATCTCTACGATCGTCTCCATGGGAGAATAGCAGCCTGCATTGCTGCGAAAGGTGGATATACACTGTACTAGTGCCGACATTGTGCATGCTCTGTTGCCTGTGTCTATGTGCCTGTGGTTCTGTCAGTGTGATCATGTGATGTATCTGACCCCAGGAATGTGTCAATAAAGTTTCCCCTTCCCGGGACAATAAATTCTCGGTGTTCTTATTTCAATTTCCAGGAGTGTATATTGGTAGCCCACGGCTACGCAAGAATATATTCAAGACGCCATGACTTTTGTGCACGCGTACGGATGACTAGATTTGTTCATTACATTTACGTGTAATCCAAAATGGGATGAAATTAAAATTGTGTTATTGCCAGGTCAAACTGCAATAGATCGCCATGATATCACTGCAGGTGTCTTCAGACAAAAGTTAAATCGTTGATGAACTTGATTATACATTCCTCTGTATTTGGCAAAACACGTTGCTGGCTGTATCCTGATGAATGGCAAAAACGAGGTTTGCCACATGCGCATTTTTTGATTTTTGTTGGTCGACAAAATACAGTCTGAAGAAATTGAGAAAATTATCTCAGCAGAAATTCCGGATCGGAATATCGATCAAGAATTGTATGAGACTGTTACCGCTAACATGATCCATGGTCCATGTAGTGCTATAAACATGACGGCGCCGTGAATGGACAACGGAAAATGTACGAAACGTTTTCCAAAAAATTGTATAAATGATACAGTCACTAATATCGATGGTTATCCATTGTATCGTCGTAGAGACACTGACCGTGGTGGTCAATCACATCAATTACGCATGTCAAACGGTACAACAGTTGACATTGACAATCACTGGGTGGATCAGTATTCGACACTGCTGTGTAAAATCTACAAAGCACTCATAAACATTGAGCTCTGCAGTTCGGTGAAGTCCATAAAATACATATGCAAATATGTCCATAAGGGCAGTGATATGGCTGTATTTGCTGTTCACAATGTTAACGAAAACGATGAAATAACACGGTATCAAATGGGCCGATACATCAGCAGCAATGAAGCAGTTTGGCGTATTTTGGTTTTTCCGATACACGAAAGAGACACTGCTGTTCTACATTTGGCCGTGCACCTTGAAAATGGACAGCGTGTTTATTTCACGGAAGAGACTGCTCTACAACGTGCGTCAATTGCCGCAGAAACCACATTAACTAAGTTTTTCGAACTATGTAACCGACCCGGTATTTCCGGTCAATTCGCAAAGACATTAATTTATACTGATGTGCCACGATATTTCACATGGAACAAACAGTCAAAAAAGTGGGAACCACGAAAGAGAGGTGTTCCGGTTGGACACAGCGGCATATTTATGGCAAATACATTAGGCCTCTTATACACAGTCCATCCAAAGCAACGCGAATGTTTCTTCTTGCGTTTATTGTTGGTTAATGTTCCTGGACCGACGTCCTTCCAATACTTGCGAACAGTCAATGGTATTTTGTACGACACATATCATGATCCGTGTCGCGAATTACATTTGCTGGAAGATGACAACCATTGGTATATTACACTTGCAGATGCAACATTGAGTTCCTCTCCTCATCAAATTCGCCAATCATTCGCCATATTATTGACGACATGTCCTCCATCTCAAGCTTCTGTCCTCTGGGACAAATATAAAGATTCCATGAGCGACGACATTCTGCATCGCATTCGAATCGCTGATCAAGATCCCAATATCGATTTTTCGCCGGAAATATATAACGAGGCGCTAATAAAGATTAAAGATATTTGTATTCTGATTTCGAATATGCCACTCATTCATTTTGGTATGCCCTCACCTAACCGCCCAGAAACATACATCATTAACAGCGAGATTCAGTGCGAACAACAGTTCAATACGGTCTCTTTAACTACTTTCGTTGAAAATAATGAGCAACTACTCACTAATGAACAAAAGAATGTATACGATCGAATTAATGTGTCAATTGCAGCAGAACAAGGTGGATTCTCTCTTTTTTTTTTTTTTTTTTTTTTATGCACCAGGTAGCACTGGAAAAACGTTTCTCATCTCACTAATACTTGCGCGCATTCGATCACAAAATCATATTGCGTTAGCAATTGCTTCATCAGGTATTGCTACCATTTTGCTTGATGGCAGACGGACTGCACATTCAGCACTCAAGTTGCAGTTGAACATTCACACAAATCCAGATACAGTGTGCAACATAAAAAACATTCCGGTATGGCTAAAGTTTTGCAAAAATGGAAAATTCACTTGAAGCTCTCGGTAGAATAATGAAAGATCTAAATAATAACACCAGGCTTTTCGATGGTGCCTTACTGCAGCTGTCCGGTAATTTCAGACAGACTTTGTTGGTCATTCCACGCGCTACATATGCGGATGAAATTAACGCATATTTAAAACAATCTTATCTATGGCGAAATGTCAGTACATTACGTCTTAACACAAATATACGTGTCCAACTGCAAAACGATCCATTGGCACTATCATTCTCCGAGCAATTGCTCAACATTGGAAATGGAACAATACCATTGCATGGAGACACACAATACATCAAATTACCAGACAATTTCTGCAACATGGTAAATACGGAAGATGCTTTGACTGAAAGCATATTTCCAGATTTTCAAGCTAATTATATTAATCATGTGTGGCTTCATGAACGAGCTATTTTAGCCGCAAAAAAATCAGTTTTGACGCTATAAACTTCAAAATACAACAGTCATTACCCGGCAATGAGATATTGTTCAAATCGATCAACACTGTTACCGAACCTGACGAAGCAGTCAACTATCCTGTTGAATTTTTGAATTCGATGGATTTACCAGGAATGCCACCGCATAACTTGCGATTAAAAATTGGCTCACCTATGATTTTGCTTCGGAATTTAAATGCACCTAAGCTATGCAACGTTACAAGATTAGTCATAAAAAATTATGGGGAATGTTCTTGAAGCTGCAATTTTGAACGGCAGATTTGAAGGTGAAGTTATTCTCCTGTCACGAATCCCAATGATCCCTTCAGACTCACCCATTCCATTCAGACGTCTGCAATTTCCAAATCGCTTGGTATTTGCCATGAAAAGTCACAAGGTCAAACAATGTAGATTTGTGGGTTGGTTGTAGAAAATCAGGTCTTTTCACATGGCCAATTATATGTGGCGTGTTCTCGCGTTGGAAAACCGTCAAGTTTATTCATTTATTCTCCTCAGGAATTGACTAAAAATATTGTTAATCAATTCACATTAAGATAAAATTAAACAAACATTATTTATTATAACGAATTATTTTTAGAAAAATTGGCGTTATTTCAAAATAAAGAATAATGAAATTATCATTTGTCGTTCATTTCATACTTCGTTCAATATCCTAATCGCTTGAAATATCATGCAGGACAACGTCTGTCGGGTCCGCTAGTTCAATATTACTTAAAAACAATATCAGTCCCTTATTGCAATAGAGTGTACAATATTTTAAGTTATCCCATCTTTAGAGTGGCCGAGCGGTTCTAGGCGCTACAGTCTGGAACCGCGCGACCGATACGGTCGCAGGTTCGAATCCTGCCTCGGGCATGGATGTGTGTGATGTCCTTAGGTTAATTAGGTTTAAGTAGTTCTAAGTTCTAGGGGACTGATGACCTCAGAAGTTAAGTCCCATAGTGCTCCGAGCCATTTATCCCATCTTTAGCTAACATAAACAAACTGGATGGTTTGCCCACTCGAGGGCATGCCACGTATAATTGTCCGTGTGAAAAACATGGTGTGCTCAAATCTAAGCCACAAACAGACATCGTTTGGCCTTGAGACTTACTGATAATCATTGCAAATGCCAATCTAATTGGAAATTGAAAACGTTTAAATTGAATTGGCACATCTGTGGGTATAATAGGGATTCGTGGTTGTAATATATTTTCATCTTGGAATTTGCCATTTAAAATGATGGCTTCGACAACGTTTTCCATTAATTTTTTAATGACTAATCGCGTGCTGTTACATAGCCGTGGTGGGTTCAAATTACGAAGCAAAATAACCGGAGATCCAAGCTTCACTTGTAAATTATGCGGTGGCATGCCTGGTAAATCAGAGTTCAAAAACTCTGTTGGATAATTCACAGCTTCGGTGGCATCGCAAACTGTATCAATAGATTTGTATGACACCAAGTCCCCTGGCAACAACTGATGTATCTTGAAATTCAATTCGTTGACGTCCACATTTTTTGCTGCTAAAATTGCTCTTTCTGCCAGCCACTCATGATTAGTGTATTGTGTGTGTATATCGGGAAATATCTGGTCAATGAGAGCATCTTGCGAATTAATGATTGTGCAGAAATCGGTCGGTAATTTTATGCATCCAGTTTCTCTATAGTAACTTTTCCATCGTCTATATCTAACGATTGTTTTGAGAATGTTTCGGCGGATGGATCTTGAAGCATTTGAACGCGCATATTTACTTTCAGTTGTACTTTTTCAACATTACGCCGCAGTGGCGATAATTGTAAGCAAGCGTTGATCTCATCAGCATACGTTGAACGTGGAATGACGGGAAGTGTTTGTCTGAAATCACCTGAAAGGAGTCATAGAGTGCCGCTAAATAGTTCGTCGTTGTTTTTTATATCTTTCAATGTCCTGTTTCTACGCCTCAAGGGAATGTTTATGTGCCATATGCATTCATACCAGTTGATAATTTTACACTGTTTCAGCACTGTGGCCATGGACAAGTATTTTTTTTATGTTGCACACTGCGTCTGTCTTATTTTGAATATTTAGTGGCAGCTTAAATACTGAATGAGCTGTTCTGCCTCCATCCAATAAAGTTTCCGCAATGCTAGATGATGCAACGGCTAATGCGATGCCATTATTTGATCGTATTTCGGCGAAAATGAGCGAAATAAGGAATGTTTTGCCAGTTTCACCTGGTGCATCCAAGAAAAAGAATCCGCCTTGTCCTGCTGAAACTGCGAGCATAATGCCGTCGTAAATGGTTCTTTGTTCCTCATTCATCAGTGGGACATTGCTACAGTATTGTATTGCAGTTCACGATTCATTTCAGTGTTCATTAAATCAGATGCACTTCGATTTGGCGAATGCATACCGAAATGACTGAGTGGTAAGTTGGCAATGATAATGCAAAGATCCTCAATAGCAATCAATGCTTCATTGTACATAGCGTCGCTGAATGCTATCGTTAGATCGTTGCACCGTGTACGATGTTGATACAGTATATCATCGGTCATTGAATCTTTGTGATTATCCCACAATGTCTCTGCTCTAGCCGGGAAACATGTAGTCAACACTATAGCGAATAGTAGACGATTTTGTTTTGCTGTACAGTGCTTCATGAAGCATACATTCCCACTGGTTGTCGTCTTCCAGCAAGCCATGTGCAAGGCATGCGTCTCTATACGTTGAATACTGTTGTCCATTCACTTTACATATATCTTGAAATGACAATGGGCCGGTGGCATTAACCAACAACAGTGGAAGATAAGAGCACTCAGTCTGCCTTGGATTGACTGTAAATACTCGCCCCAAGGTGTTTGATTTGAACAAACTGGGACGTGCATCGGTCGGTGTGCCTTGCTTGCGGGCACCCATTTTTTGAAATAGCGTGGTACTTCTGAATAGAGTGATGTCCTTGCAAAGGCACCAAAAGCATCCGCACGAGTACACAATTCAAAAAATTCGGTGAGTGTAGTTCATAGCACGATCAATCGCTGTCTCATTCGTGAAATATACGCGCTGACCGTTTTCAATATGGACGGCCAAATGAATAACTGCTGGATCCCTTTCATGAATTGGGAAACCAAAGATACGCCAAACAGCTTCATTGGAGCTTACGTACCGGCCAACTTGGAGAGCGTTATTTCATCGTTCTTATTCGTTGGAGGAGCATTCCCATTGGTAATTCCAACTCGAAATACAGCCATATCATTGCCTTCATTCACATACTTGCAAATGTATTTAATGCTCTTCACTGAACTGCAGAACTCGACATTAATATGAGCATCGAATGTTTTGCTCAGCAGAGGCGAATATGGCACAACCCAACGATTGTCAATGTCAGTGTCTGTGTTTCTGATATATTTAATAAATGATTGTCCGCCATTATCGGGATCCCTTCGACGATATATTGTATATCCGTCAACATTTGTGATCGTATCGTTAGTGAAATTTTTAGGAAAACTTTTGGTACATTTTCCATCTGCCATGCAAGGTGACGAACGATTCAAATTACCGCATTACTTTAACAATATCAGACAGCAATGGATCAGTGGACGGATCTGGAATTTCCGCAGGACGGATTTTGTCGATTAACCGAACCAAAATGTGTGCATGAGGTAATCCCCGCTTTTGCCATTCAACCGAATACATTCAGCAACATGTGGGACCGAATACATGTAATTTTGTAATAAAACTTATTAAAGACTTTAATTTTTGTCTGAACACACTGTAATGTCATGACGATGTATTGCATTTTGGCCAGGCAATAGTAAAGATGTAATCTCCGGCCATTTCGGATTACATGTGAACGTGATAAATAAACACGGTCGTACATATTCGCGCACGAAAGTCAGAGCATTCTGTTTGTATTCTTGCATATGACGGCCGGCCGCGGTGGTCTAGCGGTTCTGGCGCTGCAGTCCGGAACCGCGGGACTGCTACGGTCGCAGGTTCGAATCCTGCCTCGGGCATGGGTGTGTGTGATGTCCTTAGGTTAGTTAGGTTTAAGTAGTTCTAAGTTCTAGGGGACTTATGACCTAAGATGTTGAGTCCCATAGTGCTCAGAGCCATTTGAACCATTTTTTGCATATGACGTGGACTGCCTATGTACGATGATGGTCGAGTGACAGTGTTACCGATTTCGGCGGCGTCGGCGTTGTTGACAGTAGCGTCTCGCTGTTGAATGTATTCTTCAGCACGCTGCTTTTGTTGATTAAATCGCAAGTATCGTAGTCGTTCGCTATCTAACTTGACGTACATATCGACCATGAATTGTTAACAGTGCTCACGACATCGTAGAATGACGTTGTCCTGACCGCGTCTAATCATGAACCGATACGCATAATAATCCTTCGAACTAACGTTCTTATTTGTTTCGGCTCCTGTAATATATATTAATGGATATTAATTAAAATTAGTGAAGTTCAATAATTAATAAAATTAATAAATCAAGATTTTTTGTTAAATTAGTAATGATCAAGTTTATAATGAATAAAGTGCCTGTTGCGGCATGTCGTTGTTTAATATTTATGCAATATCCGTCTTGTCCCTTCCAGAACATTAGCGGCTATTGGAGAGCATCATATGAACGGTGTGTATCAGCAATGAACTGTAGATTGTTATTTCTTCTACGAATCACGATTTCTCGTGTAGCTGTAGGATCGCCAACGATGAATCCAGCAACGTCGTCTGCAACAGGTGCATTGAATCTACGAATGTGCTCTCCAGCAGGTGTTTTATCAGGATTGATGACAATAGCGTAATTATCGCTTTGAAATTTGTGCATGTGTGATTTGAATATTTTCAACAATTCATTGTGCTCATTCAATAGAGCGTCCAGCTCGCCGACGATTCGTCTGTCAAAAAGTGAATTGAAGTTATTGTAGCCATAACGTGCATCCACGCGTGCATCCTAACTGCCCATAAAGTAGATTTGTCAAAAATTTATGTGGTTCGTTTGGCATTGGCAGCAATGAGCCCACTTTGTGATAAATTTGGCCTTAGATTTTGAATGTTGAATTGAATTGTTGACCATTTACAGTATTATGCTGAACTATTTCTGTTGCTCTGAACGATGTCATTTGGAAACATGAACTGAATGTTCGAATTGACTTCAGGAACAGTTTAGAATGTGGATTCGTGCTGATAAATAACCCGCTCAGTGGTTCAGGTGTGTATCAGTTGCAGGTAGTTGCACCTTTCCTGACGCGCGACACATCCCGGCTGGCTCTTTTTTAAATTTAAGAGCATTACAATGCCGGCATTCCTTGTCCATAGCACCAATTATGACTTTTTTATGAGCATAATATTGAGTATCGGGCTCTTACTCGAGTGCTAGACGCAGTAATGAATCAGATTAATTGATCGTTGTACCTTTTGGCGTTGTTGTTCATTTGCTCTGCGTCGGTTAACTATGAAACGACGTGCTTGTCTTTGTACTAATCTTCTTTGTTCATTCCGTTCAACTCGTGCGTCTTCTGATTCTGCTTGACGCAATTGCGCCATGCTCACACGCGCATTATTAATACCTTGCTGGGTTTGTTCTTCTGTCCTTTGGGTTCTTGTATTTCGCATGCCTGCAGCTTTACGTTGTTTGACGGCCCAAAGAAGCCCCTTTGCGTATTTTTGGCATTGTTCACTGTACAAAACACACATAAATAGAACAAATTGAATAACTCAATGATGAAAAACAGTATAGTAATAATGTGTTTATTCTTTGGTTGTACATCGGCCACTATTAGTTCTAGCGTTTCTACGGTAGATCGCGCGGATTTACAGTTGCAGCCGAACACTGCTCGTCCATGAGCATGCAAACATAGCGGCAATTTTGTGTCGAAACATGTTCACCAGCATTATGAATAAGGCCAAGCGCACACGCATCGATTTTTATCGAACGTAAAAATATTGTACGATTAAATTCTTTTAGAAGAACAAAGGAGAGCATAGGAACTTCTTTGCTCCACTAAAAGTATTTGATCGTACGATATATTTCCGTACGATAAAAATAGATGCGTGTGCGCTAGGCCTAAATGTCGGTTTGGCGAATGACGCGTGCTACCTAGTTAAACTTCTCGGTCTGGTTACGTCGATTCAAAGAGGGATATTCGAGTCGTTGCTTTTGATACGTTTTCTTCAATTGCGTATCTATCGAATAGTGAAAGACTATCACCGGTAGACACCTGGCGGGGATAACTGATCAAGTGGTAATTGATCAATTATCAACTGTGGTTGAAAATTATTAAACTACTGAAATCGCTATTAAAAATAGGGGTTGGCGGTAGAAGGGTGAAAATTTAGGGTTGTGTGTATTTTTTAATGCCACACCATAAAAAAATAAAAAGTTCTGTCCAAAAAAATAAGAAATTTTTTTGGGGTGGACCACCCTAATCACTTAGGGGTATGAAACACAGATTACGACCGATTCTCAGACCTTCCGAATATACATGTAAAATTTCCACGAGAATTTTATATGTTAAGAAAGATTTATATATTTTTGGGGTTTACCTGTTTCACTTTATGCACGCCGTGACGGTGTCTGCGATGTTACTAAGGCAAATTTCCGTATTCATCGTTGTAAAAGTATTGTGTTCGTTCTATAACGTCATAATCGTTTTAGTGTGAAACACTCTGTCCTTCCTGTCTTTGATAAATTGTTTTCTTGTTGGTTGTTTTGACTTTGACGAATTTTTGTTATTCCTCTTCGTAAGTGATTATAGGAGCTTGTTCACCTGCTAACAGGGACACTTTCAAACTCATACCCTAATAACACTTGGGAATGCTACAGCTTACAGTCTGCTTCTAATGCTCCATCTAAGAGATGTTTGACTAACAAAAACTGTACTGCAAGGACGCGTCCGTAACCGAAAGTATAGCGGGGTTGCCTTCGATGCAGAACCCGGATTCTATTCTCAGTAGCTTGGATTTTTTTTCTAAGGTAGGGAGGCCTGTGACAGGGCCCACTCAATCCTTGTGAGGCCAAAGGGGAACTGCTTGATTAAAGAGGCAGCTGCACCATCATGATTCCTCTGCTGGCAATAACGATTGTAGGTGTTGGCGACATGTTAATCACGTCTCCCACGATCCTAGATCGCTCTTCTTACTGCCTTGTATGCAGCAGTCGGCCACTCGGAGCAGGTCTAAGGTCTGATACGTGAATGGTGTTAAGGTTAAAATCTAACTGCAGTGCTGGTCTTGCCAAATGCACTGCTTAACTTTTATTTCTGAAAGAAACTACGTATCTGCCGTAAAAGAGGCCAAGTGCTATTCCAGAACTTGGAGACCCTTGGCAATTCAAATGGCTCTGAGAACTATGGGACTTAACTTCTAAGGTCATCAGTCCCCTAGAACTTAGAACTACTTAAACCTAACTAACCTAAGGACATCACACACATCCATGCCCGAGGCAGGATTCGAACCTGCGACCGGAGCGGTCGCGCGGTTCCAGACTGTAGTGCGTAGAACCGCTCGGCCACTCCGGCCGGCCCCTTGGCAATTCGGTTCATGTGTAAGGGAGAACTCAAAGTGGACTGGGGCGGCAGTGAGAATTTGGATCGAGGAGGGACACGTGCGGGGATAAGCCGTGCAGTTGTGCGAACCGCTGTGCCATGGTGGCTTAGTGGTTTCGCAACTGCCTTGTGAGCAGGAGACACGGATACGATTCCCGGCCTTGCTACAAATGTTCTCTCGCCGCATCAGTCTGTATACATAAAATCATATCTGTTTGAGACCAGTATATTCTCTGAAGTTGTCATTTCATTTGTAGAAATCCAGAGACAATTCGTTTTAAAAGGTCACTGGCATTTCCGTGTCCGTTCCTAATCCAGTTTGAACATGTTCTTTGTCTCAAGTGATCCCGTCGTAGACGGCACTCTAAAACGAAAATTGGCAGCGGAATATTTTTTTCAATACGTTTCCTACTCTGCGGAAACGACCACAATTAGGAGGAGGGAAATAAACATTCACGGAAGCTCATCAGATCATAGATACCGGCTCTACTTGACTGGTTTCCTCGCTACACCGTTTGCTTCCTCCAAATGCCCGAACGGCGAGGCAGATCTAGGTTTTGCGTGGTTTCTCTAAATAGCTGAAGAGAAGTGCTGGGATTTTTTTCTGACGTGTTTGATGCGGCTCGCCACGAATTTCTTTCCTGTGCCAACTTCAGCTACGGATAGCTCTTGCACCAAACGTCCTCGGGTCTTTGTTGCATGTATTCCACTCTTTGTCTTCCTATATAGTTTTTATCCTCTACAGCTCCCTCAAGTATCATGGACTATTCCCTGATGTCTTAACACATGTTCTGTCATCCTGTTCCTTCTTTTTGTCGGTGTTTTCCATATATTCCTTTCGTCGCCGATTCTGTGGAGATCTTCCTCATTCCCTACCTCATCGGTCCACTAATTTTCAACATTCGTCTGTAGTACCACATCTCAAAAGCTTCCACTCTGTTCCAGTTTTCCCACAGTCACTACCATAATATACTGTGCTGCAGACGTAAGATTCTCAGAAATTTCTTCCCCAAAATAAGGCTTATGTTTGACAATATACCTGCGCCGGCGAAATATGGTACTTGACAGCGTTACGTCAAGTAGCAATTGATATATTGCAACAGCAGTTTCCTAAACACATAACAGCCAAAACGGTTCACGTTCCATCTCCTACATGTAAACTATTGAGCAATAAGAGTGCATATAAGAACTCGTTTTCGAATTGCTGCCACAAAGACAGCAAATAAACAACCGCATAATAATGTAAATACATACATAACAAAGCACACGATTTCGCTAACGGAGCAAAGAAATACAGAAAACAAGCGTTTGATGATGACCGATACCTTGAAAACAATACGATCATTCCAAATAAATTCGCTGATTGCGAGTATCTTGCCGTTAGCTGTGTAAGATATAGATAAACTACCTATTAGCGAGATACGAAAATTTGCTCCGGACCGGGACTCGAAACTGCATTTTCCCGATTTAACCACGTCGGCTATCCGGGCACGATTCCCGGAACGACACAAACTTCCATAAAGATGGTATAGAGATGTAGACAGTCTTTTTTTTATCGTCACGGGTTATTGCTATTCCATCATAGCAGAATCCCTTAAGTTCGTCTACTTCGTGAGCACAAATTTTGATGTTAAGATTCTCGCTATCCTCATTTATGTTTCTCACTGCTTTCGTCTTTCTTCTGTTTACTTTCCGCCCATATTCAGTACTCTTTAGACCGTTCATTTCATTCAACAGATCGTGTAGTTCTTCGTCACCTATACTGAGGATAACAGTGTAATCATTGATATCCTTTCATCCTGAATTTTAATCCCATTCATGAAACTTTATTTTATTTCCATCATTGTTTCTTCGATGTGTAGATTAAACGTACATACTGTGTATTACCCGTCGTTCTCTGTATCTATTCTTCCCATAATTTCGAATATCTTGCACTATTTTACACTGTCGAGCGCTTTTTCTTGGTCGACAAATCCTATGAAAGTGTCTTAACTTTTCTTCAGTCTTGCTTCGATTATGGAGCGAAATGTCCGCACTGCTTCCCTGGTGCGTTTACCTTTCCTAAAGCCAAAATCATTGTCATCTAACAGAGTCTCCAAGTATCTTTTCCATTCTTGTGTTTGTTGTTCTTGTCAGAAACTTGGATTCAAGGGCTGTTAAGCTGATTGTGCAATATTTCTCTCACGCATACGCGCTCGTTATCTTCGAAATTGTGCGAATGATATTTTTCCGAAAGTCTGATGGTATGTTGCCAGTGTCATAGATTCCTCACACAAAACTTTGTAGCCGTTTGGTTGTAATTTTCGGTGATTTTAGAAATTCCGATGAAGTATTATCTAACCCTGCCGCCTTATTTGATCTCAAATCTTGCGTAACTCTTCTAAAATTCTTATTCTAATACTGGATCTCTTATCTCTTCCATGCCAGCTCCAATTTCCTCTTCTGTCACATCATCACACAATTCCTCTCCGTCATACAAGCCATGAGTGTATTCTTTCCACCTATCTGCTCTATTCTCTGCGTTCAACAGTGGGGTTCCCTTTGCACTGCTAAGGTTGCAGCTCTTGCTTTCCCACCGAGCGAGGTGGCGCAGTGGCTAGCACACTGGACTCGCATTCGGGAGGACGACGGTTCAATCCCGCGTCCGGCCATCCTGATTTAGGTTTTCCGTGATTTCCCTAAATCACTTCAGGCAAATGCCGGGATGGTTCATTTGAAAGGGCACGGCCGACTTCCTTCTCCGTCGTTTCCTAATCCAATGAGACCGATGACCTCACTGTCTGGTCTCCTTCCCCAAACAACCCAACCTTCTTGCTTTCCATTTCACCGAACGTTGTTTTGACTTTTCCGTAAGTGCAATCAGTCCTACCGACAGTAATTATTTTTTTTTATTTCATCACGCCTTTTCCTGCAGCCATTTCGCCTTGGCTTCCTTGCACTTCCTATTTATTTCATTCTTAATTTATTTACATATCTGTAGTCCTTTCTTTCCCGAACCATTTTTGTGCTTCCTTCTTTCGTCGATCAGTTGATGTATTTCTCCTGTTCTCCAAGGTTTCTTGGCAGTTATCTTCCTCGTGCCTATGTTTATGTATCCAACATCTGTGCTTCCTCTTACTTGAGATATCCACTCATCTTCAGCGAACTCCCTGCTCTGGTAGGCCTATTCCTCACGGCAGTATCCACAAATTTAGAGAATTTCAAACGCTTCTGATCATTCGTCAGTACTTCACTATCCCACTGATTCTCACACTGATTCTTCCGGACGATTATCTTACACGTACTCTTTATCATTACTGAATTGTGATCTGAATCTGTATATGCTCTTGTGTGCACCTTACAATGCAACATTTGATTTCGGAATCTCTGTCTGACCGCGATGTAATCCAGCTGTAATCTTCCTGTATCTCCTGGTCTTTTCCGAGTATATATCCTCATCTTGTGATTTTTGAACAGAGTATCGCTATTACTAGCTGCAATTTAATACAGTACTCCATTAGTCTTCCTCTCCTCTCATTCCTACTATTACGCTCATTTTCTTTCGCTGAACTTTCTTCTACTCCTTCCCTTTAACTGCATTCCAGTGCCCCACAACTATGAAACTGACATCTCCTCGTACATGTTGAATTGCCCAGTTGCTGTCTTTATAAATTTTCTATATCTCATATTGTATTTGTGATGTCAGCATGTATATCTGAACGATTCCTGGCGTTTGTTTGCTGTCAATTCTGAGAGAACAGCCGTATTATTGAACTGTTCGCGGTAACTCACCCGTTGCCCATTCCTACCGAATCCTACTCCCATTTTATTTTCTGCTGCTGCTAATATTATCCCATATTCTTATGACCAAAAATCCTTATGTTCTTTGCATTTCACTACACTGACCGCCACTAAATGTATATTGAGCCTTTGCAACTCTCTTTTTAGATTTTCTGGCTTCCATACTACGTTCAAACTTCAGACATTTTACGCCCCGACTCGTAGAATAGTACCCTTTCGTTGGTTATTCCATCTTTATCTCATGGTCACCTCCCGTTTGGCAGTCCCTTTCCGGAGATGTAATCTGGAATCATTTGCCAATAGAGAGATTATTATGATACTTTTTCGATTACTTGCCACATGTTTGGTAGATTAACTTACTTGCAGTGATTTCCATTGCCTTCTGAAATCTCATGCCGTTGATCATTGCTGCTTCTTCCGCTTTTAAGGGCAATTTCCCACCCCAAGGGCAAGAGAGTGATATGAACTTCTGTTCGCTCCTCCGCCCTCTCTGACAGCGTCGTTGGCAGAAAGTGGGTGACTTCTTATGGAGGAAGTCTTCGGCCACCGTCGCTGTTGACTTTTATTCAAAATTTAAGCAGTGGCTAAGTGCGAACCCAGGATGTTTTGATACTAGGCAAAGATGCTACCACTGGAGGATGAGTTCATACAAGGATAGTTCCTCTGAAGTTGACCCCGTTTATTAACTTCTCTATATTTCCCTTAGCCCCTGCAGAGTGCCTGGCTTCTCCTTTTTATTCTCATGGTCAGCCAATCATGGTAATCTGCTCTCTAGTTTTGATCTCTTCTAGTCCGCAGCTCGTGGTCGTGCGGTAGCGTTCTCGCTTCCCGCGCCTGGGTTCCCGGGTTCGATTACCGGCGGGGTCAGGGATTTTCTCTGCCTCGTGATGACTGGGTGTTGTGTGATGTCCTTAAGTTAGTTAGGTTTAAGTAGTTGTAAGTTCTAGGGGACTGATGACCATATAGATGTTAAGTCCCATAGTGCTCAGAGCCATTTGAACCGTTTGATCTCTTCTACATGTTTCTTGCGTCTCTCTGTGGTTTTCTTGTCCGATGTTGTCCATTAAAGTGTTTGTTGCCCTTCTGTCATTCTTGTGGTTTTCTCCTTTCTTGCCGGCCGGGGTGGCCGAGCGGTTCTAGGCGGTACAGTCTGGAACCGCGCGACCGTTATGGTCGCAGGTTCGAATCCTGCCTCGGGCATGTATGTGTGTGATGTCCTTAGGTTAGTTAGATTTAAGTAGTTCTAAGTTCTAAGAGACTAAATAAATAAATGTCGTGTGATTAGGGCCTCCCGTCTGGTAGACCGTTCGCCGGGTGCAAGTCTTTCGATTTTGTACTACTTCGGCGACTTGCGCGTCGATGGGAATGAAATGATGATGATTAATTAGGACGACACAACACCCAGTCCCTGAGCGGAGAAAATCTCCGACCCAGCCGGGAATCGAACCCGGGTCCTTAGGATTGACATTCTGTCGCGCTGACCACTCAGCTACCGGGGGCGGACTCTAGGGGACCGATGAGCTCTGATGTTAAGTCCCATGGTGCTCAGAGCCATTTGAACGATTTTCTTCTTTCTTCCAGCTGTGTTTTGTATGTCTCGATTATTTTACTCCCAACCTTGCGGAACGAAGGACAGATGACCTAGCAGTTTGGTCCCTCCCGCCCCCTCCCCCCGCTCTTTTAAACCAACCGACCAATTTCCCTTAGCCCGGGCTCATGATCCGTCCCTAAAGACTTTGTCGTTGATGGAACGTTATCCCAAATCTTCGTTTTTCCGCTGTTGTTCTTAAAATCACCATCTGCACCCGCAAAATAAACAAACTTCACTGTTCTTTTAGGAGGTTCTGAACTACAGCAAGTTATCAGTAGCAGTACACCTGGAATTGTTTCAGCGACATGTCGGGCATCCTTTTGGTCTGCTTTCCTTCTCGTAATCTGCAACTGGCCGATAGACAGACTTCCGTTACAGTGTGTTACTTGGCGCTCAAGCTCTGACACGATACCAGCACTCATTTCCATAGACTACATGACCTTCGAAGGGAGCGTTTGGTATAGGTGGACATTACTTGTTGCCAAACAAATAAATTTATCGTCTCTGAATTGCTCTGTGGCGTCTTCAGCTTAGAGACTTCTGTAACAACGCATTTTCTGTCATTTACGAACATATTGTAATGTGTTGTTTTACACGGTTCTTATGTCTCACGAGCTGCGAAAACAGTAAGTTTCTGCTGTCTATTAAGTTGAACTTGGTGGCTATGCGTTGGCCTGAGAATCCAGTGGTCTTCGACTGTAACCCGCGTCTGTAGTAGGATTTGTCGTGGCTGGTTATAACGTGCTTATCGCGTCGAACAAAAGTTATGTATGTGGGAAAGTTTAAATTGCACCAAGTTTGCGATATCGCTAAGAAATGTAGAATTTCTAGGTGAGCCAACTCTCAGGTTCGATGCAGACTAAGATGTAAAGAAATCTAAAAAGACATGATCATCGGAAGGACCTACTCAGCACACAGAAAAGTCAAAACAACCTTCGGTCAAGGTAAACGCAAGGATGGTACTATATTAAACACAGAGGAGAGAGGTTATAATACCGTATCTATTCAAGCACTGCCTTGCTCGCACCAAATTCTTATGCACAGATCTTGCAGTGACAATTAAATGGGAATATGAAACAATCTGGAAATGGGAATATATTCGCGAAAGCTAATGAATGTATCAAACGCTCTTTTTGACGAGAACTGCGTTTTAACCATAAGGATATGATCTGATTGGATGATCAATAAATAAATTTCCAGTTCATTTTAAGCTACCACTATGAATGACGCCGATCATGATACTAGTACTCAAAGAAAAAGCCTCTTCCACGGTTTCGAATTTATATTCCACATGACTGTCAATCATGTCATTGTCAGTATTATCCTGTTGGCCAGGCCCAGCGTGAACGAAATGCGAGAAGGTGGCGTACTACCCGTGGCATGTAACAGTCTGTTTGCCGAGGCGAAGGGAATAATTTTCCTCACGTGGCATAAATATGTATTTTAGTTCGGGGAATCTCAGCGTGAGACTCCATACAGTCGACTCATAACCAGGTGTTCTTTCGATGTATTTCAACCCTCCACGGCTGCAGCTGTGATCTGAATGCTTATATTTCAACGGCCAAGGCTGGAGCGTTACGGGAGAAGAATATGGGGTCTACTCCGTAGACGTGATGTGGAGCGTAACAATTCACGGACTTCGAAAAGGCTGGAACTTGGGCCGGGAACGAATACAGGGGATTACGCGTTTCATTCATCAGGAGAAACAATCATAACAAGCTTGCAACATCAGTATCATGGACAGCAACATCTTTAAAGAAGGGTGATACTTTGGGAAGGAGGAAAGTAATGTTTTTGGGAGACAACGAAAGATCTACATCTTGATTGTAGAGTAGAAATCTGAAAAAATCCACTCCATTCGGAAATCCACATATTATTGTTGCAACTGTTTAACATTTTTTGGTTCTTTGTCTTTCTTACTAATTAGGAAAATAGTAGTTGTGCTATTTATGGTGGTGGTGATAATGATGATGATAACATAGTGAACCGAATCTCTGTGTTTGTTTGGCGAAGAAGTACGTTATTTCGGCTCCACTCCTCTGATTCCTGTAATATTCACAGACAAGATGTCAAGCAAATAGTGCCTGTTTGTATTTCCGGTTGCCCTTTTTGTTATTAGCGCAACTATGATTGTCAGAAATGTGAGCTGGTGTAGTGGGTTATTATGCGAACTCTTACTGCTGTCTGCGTGTTTCCAGCATTTTTCCCAGGAGGATAGAATCTCCTGCCAGTCAGTGTCTCTCATTTAAGCGTGTTGACTGTACAATCAACCAGGATTCCGCTCCCTTTAACCGCATGAAAACTTCGTGAGATTGTGAGTGGCGGTAAGTCCGGAGCCACTCTTCTTGCGCCCTGAGTGTACTTAACACAATGAGCGTCCTCTCCCTCATCGTATCCCCCTAACCCAAACCCAGCTCTCACCACACCTTCCGTCCTGAGGCTTCATGGGGCTTAGCCGGTACTAGCCGACTCCCGATTCGGCAAACACACTGTTCCCTGGTCGAAGGCTACAACGCCTTCACATGCCTGTTATCGTATGTATGATGATGAAGGCCAATGATTTTTTTCTGATATCGCAGCGAAGAAAGACTTGAGGCAGCATTCAGTCTAATCCTGTATTGCAAATTTAGATAATTCGTGACTAACGGAGGGTGGAAATGCCTAGTTTTCGAGCAATATGGCCGTGCATTCATGAGCCATATTCCGTTTCGCAAGCAAACGGCAGTGTTATTCCCTAACGAAAATAAACTACACAGCGTTCTGTATAGTACGTAATGGAGAAAGATTGTAGAAGCATAAACGGAGACATTTATATTTATCCTTCAACATACATACATACATACATACATACATACATACATACATACATATGTAAGTACATATTGTATATAGTTATTCACAGTCGGTGTAACATTTCTGCAACGTTCTGTATAGTACGTAATGGAGAAAGATTGTAGAAGCATAAACGGAGATATTTATATTTATCCTTCAACATACATACATACATATGTAAGTACATATTGTATATAGTTATTCACAGTCGGTGTAACATTTCTGCAAATACGGACTTCTACTTGTTTATTTTAAAATAGTATTTCTGTACAGGTGTATTCTGCTGCATCATACGATAGTGTTCATATGTGATAATGAGGTATTGTTACTAAATATTCCTGAATGATCTTTTGACAGCAATACAAACAGGTAACAACAGCACCATCTTCACAATGTTTGATACCACTATCACAATTTCCTACTCGTAATATTGATTCTAGAACAGTACTGAAATTGGTTACAGTTTCCTCTGATACCTCACAGATCTGCCAGGCATAAGTGACCACGTCCGTGAAAACTGGCGAAGACATTTGCGATGAACAACTGAATTAAGTTTTATAATTAATACTCGGCCATGTAAAACCTCTTGCGATACCTCCAAAATACATTTATTAGTAATGCAATCTTCAAGCTTGCGAACAAGTTTATATTGCCTGAAAAAGTTTACGTCTAACGGCTGAATGCATTTAGTGGTTCGTTGGGGGAATTATTTCTGTGCGAATACGTTTTCCATTTAAGGGTTTCTGAATGTCAAGTTCTTGCAATGTCCATCGGTTTGTTCAGTCCAAGAGTCAAGTAATAATAGGATGCTGTTTATCAAATCTGGAATGAAAACATTTTTTTAACCAACAGACAACATGGTTCCGTGTAAATTTACCAGAGGTGCTAGCATCAGAACTATGTTAAAAAGAGTTTCCGTGTTATTAGCTGCCTCACTCTTGGTCCGAATTGTTCATTTTGTTCTTGAAGACAAATTTACATCTTTCTACCAAGAAATCCAACAGATGACCTGTGAATATTGACGGTATAAGAATGTGTTACATATGAAATAGATATCACTACAGCATGCGTGTGCTTTTCTCCTACATGCGATGAAGTTCGTCCCTGGTTCATATTCAGATCGTTACTGTTTCCACTTTGCTTTTCGTCTGCGATTAAGGCGTTGGTTTTGTGTGCAAGTGCTGCAGCAGGCTCCATTACGTCTTTTTCGTCCGTCATTTCTTTTCTAAAAAATTCCTTTTTTATTAAAGAATGTTGAAACAATTTTGGAGGTGTTTTGCAAAATATTACCACTTTATTACCTATAATCGTTGTATAATTAAACTTCTTTGTGGTCGTCGAAACATATTTTCTATTACGTTTCTGTTTTAACTTTTCTGCATATGCATACATTTTGTTATTCTTATGTTTAGTGGTTCCTGTCGATTCATTTCGTTTATCTTTATATGGTAATTATGGTTCATACACTCTCTTAGAGTAACATTCTTCACTCCCACGTTCAGTTTGTGCGGCCCCATAAACATATTGATCCTCAGAGGCATTCTCATCGTCAACATCTTACGTATCATTTACAGTCAGAGATATCTCTCCGAAGAACTTACCATTAATGAGTTCGAGTGGTGTATTCGTAAAAGAAAGGTCTTAAAGCCCATCTTCTGTCACATTATGAAGCACTGTTGACTGTGCCACATAATTTCATAAAATTTCCACGACCTGAATTGGGTTGATATGATGTATGCTGCCTGAAAAACAAAAGTTTGTAATATTAATGTGAAAACCTTTAACTAGAAGAAAAATATATTAGCATTACGATCGTAAATACGTCACTATTACACTTTAAACATACCTTAATATTTACCAGCATGGAGCCAGAATAATCTAGAATACGCACGAAAGAACTACGGATAGTTGCTTCTGCACAGCAGCGGTGGGAACTGCATGAACGCCGCGCGGCGTGGCCGCGCGGTTAGAGGCGCCATGTCGCGGATTGCGCGTCCCCTCCCGCCGGAGGTTAGAGTCTTCCCTCGGACATGTGTGTGTGTGTGTGTGTGTGTGTGTTGTTCTTAGCATAAGTTCGTTTAAGTAGTGAGTAATTCTAGGGACCGATGATCTCAGCAGTTTGGTCCCTTAGGAATTCACACACATACATTTGAACATTTTTGAACTGCCTGAACTGAATGATCGTAGCGTAAAGACCCCATATCACAATACCACACAGCAGAAAATGCAGTGGGGTAGATGCGCAAACCAAGAACATATAGTTCACAAATCGTGTATCTTTATGATTCGAAAACTAGGCATTTCCGTAACAAGATACTACCACCACTGCAATCAGCCACGCACAACGAGCCCAGTACATATGTTTCTCTAAATTACCACTAATGCCGTTGAAATACTTACCTTTTGAGTGAAAATAGAAGAAAGTAATGAGGAATAACAGAAAAGAGATTAGCAATGAACTTTTGAAAATTGTGGGCCATGAAGCACCGAAGTGAAGGCATTCTGCATCCTTGGAAGCATAATAGCGATTACGGATGAAGCAACGACGATGTAAGAAGCACACCAGCACAGGCAAACAGATCATTTCTGGCCAAGAGAAGTCTACTACAGCATCAAGCATAGACCTTAATTTGAGCAAGATGTTTATGAGAATGTGCGTTTCAAATAGAGGACTGTATGGAAGAGAAGTGTGTAGTGTGGGACAACCAGAAAAGAAGAGAATCGATGCGTTTGAGACACGTTGTTACAGAGGCATCCAGAAAACAATGTGGACTGATAAGATAAGAAATGTGAATGTCTTTCGCAGAATCGACGAAGAAAGAAATATATGGCAAACGCTGAGTAAGAGGACCGGCAGGATGACTGGACATGTTTTCAAGACATCAGGCGATAACTAACGGTTCTAAAGGAAGCCATAGAAAAAGAGAGTCTTGATTATGTACAGCAAATAATCGATGACTTTGGATGTAAGTGCTACTCTGAGGTGAAGGGTTTGGCACAGGATAGTAAGAAAATTGCGTTTAAAATTTGCGTGTTGCGTTTGAGGATCCCTAAAAATCAGTTTTTAATTTATTCAACGAACTCGGAAACGATCAAGCGTCCCCTGAAAACAGAAGTTAGTCAGCCCGCGTAGCAAAAGCACCATCAAAGAAAACGAATTCCACGTTCAGTGAATGATTGGAGGTCATATGGTCGGCAAATTCACGAGAGAAAATACATATTCGGAAGGTTTCACAATCAGTCGGAGTCACATCATGTACTCCATGAAAAATTTGCTCAGAGTTCGCTGTTCTATGAAGGGCAGCTTGATGGAGATCCGCACTCACCATTTTCATTGTTGACGAAACGTAGAGGTAAGTGTACTATAATGGCCCAAAGACCAAGTTGCAACCAGCAATCAGAATTTGTGCCGATGATATTAGTCTAAAAATTTATAATTTTGTGACATTGTAAGTAGGAACAACAGCAAATTCAGATTGGACTGTAGCGTATTCTTTCTGGTCTTTGCGAAGGAATTCGAAAGAAAGACTAATGACACGTGAACATCTGCCTTATCCTACCGCGACAATCCTTCAGTTAGTAGTACGGCCAAACCATGGAGTTTCTTGAGACTTACGAACCTCATAGTCCGTTGATTATTATTATTATTATTATTATTCTTTCTTTTCTCAGACGTTATGTCTGGTCAAAAATGGAAAGTGACGCGGACCTTGATCAAGCGTGACTTCTTTTTAACTATACGGTATATGTTACATTGCATTTAGGAACTTTCGGGTAATTGAACATGTGTTAATAATTACAGATTTCTGTAGTTGTATGTATAATATAAAGTTTGGATGTAGCTGTATTGCGTTGATGTACTGGTGGATATTGTGTGGTATGACTCCTGTAGTTGATAGTATAATTGGTATAATGTCAACTTTATCCTGATGCCACATGTCCTTGACTTCCTCAGCCAGTTGGATGTATTTTTCAATTTTTTCTCCTGTTTTCGTCTGTATATTTGTTGTATTGGGTATGGATATTTCGATTAGTTGTGTTAATTTCTTCTTTTTATTGGTGAGTATGATGTCAGGTTTGTTATGTGGTGTTGTTTTATCTGTTATAATGGTTCTGTTCCAGTATAATTTGTATTCATCTGTAACTTCCCCCTCACCTATCGACCTTAATGACAGTGAAAAATTAAACCGCGTGTACCTAATGGAAATTTGGAAAAAGCAATCGTCACCGAAGTTAATCTGTCGGTAAAGAGGGAGGAAAGAGTTACGTCTAAATGAAAGGAAAAATGCAAATGAAACTGGTGGAAATTAATTTTGAAAAGGGGTAAAGTTAATAAAGAAAGTAAATGTGCGGCCGTTACGTCAACAATTAACTAGCGGTAATGAGATATTTGAGATTTGGGGGAAATCACCGTCGCCAGTCCTAAGGACAATTACTATAGTAACTGAAAAAGAAAGGTTATTACACATATAATTAAAACTAGAAGCGTAGCAACTGAAGGTTGACACGTGTAGTGTGAAAACTGAAAGTTTGTCAGAAGTAATAAATTTCGCTACACTCTGACTTAATGTAGCAAAAGAATTAATAAAACCGGAAAATTGAAAGTTAATTTAGTGACTGAAATTAATAGTGAACTTTGTTTCTGAAGCATATCGAAATTCAGTAAAATACAGTTAGTCTTGGGCTACCTCAACAATCATTTCAAAAGCTACTTGAATCTACGCAATTTAGAAATAAGAGATTTAACTTCGAACTTGAATTAAATGATTCTGAACAATTAACAATAGTAAAATTTAGTACGTACCAAGCTGAGCTGCAGTCACAGGTAACTAAAATACGGTAACAAAACTCGCACTCTCAATTTGTGCTTGTGCAATCTAAATATTGTAGCCAGCTATGAATACCTTAACTGAACTTTGAAATTAAAGCAGTGAAATCGAATGATGCTGGCGTTTGAATTTCAACGACACTCGGGCTCATTTCGGAAAAGGAAGGGACCCTGCTTGGCAATGCAATTGGGACAATGAGCAACAAAGTTTCATGCTAAGTTGCTGTAATTTTGTGATGCAACAATTTTAAAAGTTTGAAAAGCTGAGGTCTGCCATACAGTTCTAAAACTTTACGTGCTTTTAGTCTTCCTTGTTGGTTGATTGAAGGTTTGGAGTCGTCGATAGAGGAGGTGGCGACAGTCACTCATTGTCGGCCGTCGCAGTTGCAGAAGCTGGATGCTGGCGCGCCTTCTTCTCGACACGGTCACCAGGCGAAACGGGCTCTGTATGTGCGCCAGCTAATGCTTCCCGTCCGCGACACCATGTCAGAAACTATCATCGCAAGTCGAGCGCAATTACATGCTGCCAAACCCCGAAAGCGCGGCAACTCGCGGGAGCTTCACACAACACACCAGCTCCACTGCACCACCCCAGCCAGACTCCCTCTGCTATGCCCGCGCTCCACGCGGCAGAGTTAACACTACCAAAGATCGTAAACACTTTGGTTCTCCACACGACCTATCGATGTAATCGTTCGATAGCATAGTTCTTCCTAGGCAAGACCCAGCGTAAAAATACAAATAATATTCACAAAACAAACCAATTATAAATCGACATCAATGCATTTATATACAAATAGTAAAACAATTACAATATATAAAGACACAGAAATGTCATATCTTGAGGTAACAAAACAAGGAAAAAGAATTATAGTACAATAGATGGAAATAGGAGGATATGCATTTCCGGCGTTACACATCATTCTCCAGTACATTTTGTGGTGCATACTTGTATGTAGGAATGTGTTGTTTTATTAGTTTGTGTTGTATGGCAAGTTGTTGATGTATTATTTTTGCTACATTGTCATGTCTTCTAGGGTATTCTGTATTTGTTAGTATTGTACATCCGCTTGTGATGTGATCTACTGTTTCTATTTGTTGTTTGCAAAGTCTGCATTTATCTGTTGTAGTATTGGGATCTTTAATAATATGCTTGCTGTAATATCTGTGTATTGCAATCATGAATCCTTCCGTCTCACTGTATATATTGCCTTTTCTTAGCCATGTGTTGGATGCATCTTGATCGATGTGTGGCTGTGTTAGATGATACGGGTGCTTGCCATGAAGTGTTTTCTTTTTCCAATTTACTTTCTTTGTATCTGTTGATGTTATGTGATCTAAAGGGTTGTAGAAGTGGTTATGAAATTGCAGTGGTGTAGCCGATGTATTTATATGAGTGATTGCTTTGTGTATTTTGCTAGTTTCTGCTCGTTCTAGAAAGAATTTTCTCAAACTGTCTACCTGTCCATAATGTAGGTTTTTTATGTCGATAAATCCCCTTCCTCCTTCCTTCCTGCTTAATGTGAATCTTTCTGTTGCTGAATGTATTCTATATTTGTGGCATTGTGATCGTGTAAATGTATAGAGTGCTTCTAAGTCTGTGTTACTCCATTTCACTACTCCAAATGAGTAGGTCAATATTGGTATAGCATAAGTATTTATAGCTTTTGTCTTGTTTCTTGCTGTCAATTCTGTTTTCAGTATTTTTAGTCTTTGTCTATATTTTTCTTTTAGTTCTTCTTTAATATTTGTATTATCTATTCCTATTTTTTGTCTGTATCCTAGATATTTATAGGCATCTGTTTTTTCCATCGCTTCTATGCAGTCGCTGTGGTTATCCAATATGTAATCTTCTTGTTTAGTGTGTTTTCCCTTGACTATGCTATTTTTCTTACATTTGTCTGTTCCAAAAGCCATATTTATATCATTGCTGAATACTTCTGTTATCTTTAGCAACTGGTTGAGTTGCTGATTTGTTGCTGCCAGTAGTTTTAGATCATCATTGTATAGCAAATGTGTGATGTTGTGTGGGTATGTTCCAGTAATATTGTATCCATAATTTGTATTATTTAGCATGTTGGATAGTGGGTCCAGAGCAAGGCAGAACCAGAAAGGACTTAATGAGTCTCCTTGGTATATTCCACGCTTAATCTGTATTGCCTGTGATGTGATATTATTTGAATTTGTTTGGATATTAAGTGTGGTTTTCCAATTTTTCATTACTATTTTTAGGAACTGTATCAATTTAGGATCTACTTTGTATATTTCCAATATTTGTAGTAACCATGAGTGGGGTACACTATCAAAAGCTTTTTGGTAATCAATGTATGCGTAGTGTAGAGACCTTTGTTTAGTTTTAGCTTGATATGTCACCTCTGCATCTATTATCAGTTGCTCTTTACATCCTCGTGCTCCTTTGCAACAGCCTTTTTGTTCTTCATTTATAATTTTGTTCTGTGTTGTATGTGTCATTAATTTCTGTGGAATGACTGAAGTTAATATTTTGTATATTGTTGGTAGGCATGTTATGGGGCGATATTTAGCTGGGTTTGCTGTGTCTGCTTGATCTTTAGGTTTCACATAAGTTGTTCCATGTGTAAGTGTATCAGGGAATGTGTATGGGTCTGCAATGTAACTGTTAAATAATTTAGTTAAATGTGAATGTGTTGAGGTGAACTTCTTTAGCCAGAAATTTGCTATTTTAGCTCTTCTAGGGGCTTTCCAATTGTGAGTAGAATTAATTTTTTTGGTGACTTCATGTTGCAAAATTATCACTTCAGGCATTTATGGTATCATCTCGTATGCGTCTTTTTCTGCTTGTATCCACCGTGCATGCCTGTTATGCTGTACCGGGTTTGACCATATGTTGCTCCAGAAGTGTTCCATGTCTGTTATGTTTGGTGGATTGTCTATTTTAATGTGTGTGGTAAAATTTCTTTTGGTTTGTGTTGAATGTTTGGTTTTGTTTCCTTCTATTTTCACTTTTTTTTGTATATTCTAAGTCGTTTGGCCAATGCTTGTAATTTCTGCTTCTTTTCATCTAATTGCTCTATTGCTTCTTGTTGTGAGATTTTACCTAACCTTTTTCGTTTTTTGTCTGACTTTTCATTTCTTATAAATTATGTTAGCTGTCCGATGTCTTTTCTCAGTTTTTCTATTCTGGTCTGTAGCTTGTGTTGCCATGCTGGTTTTGTGGGTTTCTTCTGTGTGTTGGTTGGTTCTGATCTCTGCCTAGTGTGTATATTTAGTGTAGTGAGTGCTCCTATATAAACCAGTAGTTGTAGCTCTTCCATAGTTTTATTTTCATTTATTTTGTTGTGTATGATTGTGTTGATAGTTGTTATTGTTGTTTCGACTTGTGGGTTATTTGGTGGTCTATGCAAGAATGGTCTAATGTCTGTATTTGTGTCTTTGTATTCTATATATGTCAGCTGAAATTTTTCTTCTATATCTAACATGTGTGTCACTTCGTGTTCTATTTGTGCTTGTTCTGGTGGCTGTCGCAAGATTTCGTTTTCCTCTGATTGTTTAATTGGTGCGTGTTGTTCTTTGTTTGTTTGCTCTGGGATGTTTGAGTCCATTACAGTATTTTCTGTTTCTTCTTCTTCTTCTGATTGCACATTATTTTGTTCCAGTATTTGTTGTACTTGTTGTTTGATGTTTTCTAATCCTGACTGGGGTATCCTGTTATTTTTGATTATCACACGGATCTGATCAGCTAATCGTTGTTCTGTTAAAAATTTTAATTCTGGGTATCTGGTAATAAATGTTGTGTATACTTGTGATCTGTATCCAGTTGTGTTGGTTCCTAAGTTTGTTGCTTGGTAATAACAGAACATGAGGTGTCTGTTAACTTCATCTGACCATCTCATCCTCTGTCTTTGTTTTCCTTCTAGAGTGGTTGCAGGAAGCATATCCTGCAAAACACCTCTATTTGGATTTAAATCATTTCCGTGTGGCTAGCAGTGTCGTTACCATTGGGGACGGGCCTAGGGTTCAAGCGTCGTCGCCGACCATGACAGCGCTTGTCCGGGGCTTCATTAGTTCTGTCCTGAACCAACTAATCACACTAAAAGGACGGTTAGCCCTATTAGTGGTTTGTTCTTTTCGTCGCCTTTTACGACTGGCAGAACGTACCGGAGGCCTATTCTTTGATGTGATTGTCCATACAGTCAACCTTTATACTTCTGCGTCTAATTCACAGATCAATTCTGCCCTATGTGATTTCGTTCTCTTCACAGAAGCCGAAAACACAATTCCTGGGCTTCATTCGTAGTTCATTGTGACTACTTACGTTACTGTGATCGTAGCAGAATCAGCTCTATTTCTGTCAGACAATTATGTTTTCCTTGCTAATGAGATCACGATAAGTTCTGTAACTTATTCTCAATTCAGACCGATGTTGTCGTTCAAATAGGGCTCACAAATTCAGTTTGCGCAGACTGATTTCTCAATATCGCATATGGTTGGTCAAGTGAACGCTCAAATTTATAGTTTGCAAATGCGTTTTTAGCTGTATGACATGCGCTTCCACAACCGATGTTGCCTACCATGCAAACGCTCAACCGTTCTTGAAACGCGCTTCGGTTGTCAGGTCCCTAATGTCTACAAAACAGTCGACTAATGTGAATTTCGTTTTGTTCAGCGCAGCAGCAGCAGCAGCAGCAGGATGAGGAGGAGGTGGAGGATGGGGAGTAGGAGTACTGGACCAACTAAGAAATTATCCACCTACCGTATTTAATTGAAGACAAACACCTGTCGTGTTAACTAAATCAAAAAGCGGAGGAGCTGATTTTCGCAACCCATTCGTGTAAAACAACTCACGATCGGAAAACTGGTATTAGACCGGGTTGTCAAAATACTCAGGACTTGAACACACTAACTCGTCAGAGAAAATCGGTTTCCGATATTCGACTCTGCACATACGAAAGTTGTGTTGCATCCTTGTGCCGTTCTCGATAATATTGGAGACGTAAGAAACGAATTCTGGTCTGTTCAACGTAGTCTAAAATTACGGATTCGAGAATAAATGTTGAGTCCAGAGGGAAAACAGAGCACTTCTTAAGACTTGCGACAGTTTTACAGACACTGAAATATGAAGGGAAACTGCACGGTGTGGATAGTAATCGAAAATTAGCTTTGAACTGAGGATCAGAAGGTCAACGAGCGATTGAAAACAACAGTGACCTTTCTTTCATCATTCAATTCGCCATAAATATAGTTGTAGTTCCATGGCTTATAAAATCCCATAGTTACCAGAGATATGTGTATCAGTTTAAACTCCAACAGCTTGTGCAAACAACGGCGTTCATCGCAGGAGCCGTCCAGTCTTAAGTGAATAACTGAGAACATAACACTTGAATGTGCGCAGAAAGTCCTACAGCAACGCAGAGTAAGTGTCGAAGGCTTCAGTCTCCGAAGTAAACTGTACCGTTGTTTTCACCTCAGAAGAAAACTGCTACAGTGATAATGAGCTCCCTGAACTTCTAGCGAAAAGAGCGGTATAGTTTGTAGAAAATTGTAATGGGCGTGCGCAATGTCGGGCCAGATTACGAAGTGGAAGATGGTGTTTACCTTGGGTTTTTGGAGCGTGACATGTAAATCTACCACAAGAATAGCAATGCCAGTTGGAAAAAGAAAACTGGGTGCATTCGTTCGGTCTGTTGAGGTAATTTTGTTCTTTTTTCTCTCGTCAACGCTTATGTACGAAAAGACAAAGAAATGGGCACATAACGGAGCCGAAAACTGTGCGGTTTACGTTTTGTATAAAAAAAAGGCAGATCAAAAAAGGACAATTCGCCCGAAGAAGCAAAAATTATATGGGGACTACGACCTGGATATACCTCAAGAGAACAGTAATGGTCTTGGGTTTCAGAACAAAAGAACCCTCAAGGGAGGAACGTCTTAGACAGTTCGCCCATGAAACAAGTCTCACATTATCGGTTCCTGGGGTGTGGCATTACATTCTGCAGACGAGATACATCTAAATCTACATGGATATTCCCCAAATCACATTTAAGTGTCTGGCAGAGGGTTCATCGATCCACCTTAACAATAATTATCTATTATTCCAATCTCTTACAGCGCGCGGAAAAAACGAACACCTATATCTTTCGGTGCAAGCTCTAATTTCCATTTTTTATTATAGTGGTAGTTTCTCCCTATGTAGGTCGGCCTCAACAAAATATTTCCGAATTCGGAGCAGATAGTAGGTGATTGAAATTTCATGAGAAGATTCCGCCCCAAAGAAAGACTTCTTTGTCACTGAAATGATACAGGATTTCGGGTGGACGCTCTCTTCCCTATTTCGCGATAACATAAAACTCCGCTGCCCTTCTTTGAACTTTCTCGATGTACTCCGTCAATATTATCTGCTAAGGATCCCACACCGCGCAGCAGTATTCTGAAAGAGGACGGACAAGCATACTGTAGGCACCTCACACTTTTCGTTATTTAGGGTCAATTGCCAATTTTCTCACCATACAGATATTTTTTATAAATCGTTTTGCAATTTGTTTTGATCTTCTAATGACTTTTCTAGTCGATAAACGACAGCGTCATCTGCAAACAACCTAAGACGGCTGCTCAGATTCTCTCCCAAATCGTTTATATGGATAAGGAACAGGAAAGAGCCTATAACACTACCGCGGGGAACGCCAGAAATCACTTCTGGTTTACTCGATGACATTGCAACTTACTACCAAGTGTGACCTCTCTGACAGGATATCACGGATCCAGCGCGTAACTGAGACGATATTCCATATGCACGCAATTCCACTACTTGTGTGGTACAGTGTCAAAAACCTTCCGGAAATAGTAAATTGACCAACCATCAGCACATGTTTGGAAAGACAGAAATAGCTGTAGGAAAACGAGTAACACAAGAAATAAGATTAGTTTTATAGAACTATAGCCGTCCTGACATTTATTTGCAGCAGTAAAATTGGGTGATAACAAGAAAGGGGTTAATACAAACATCAAGAATTCAGATTGAAGTTTTTGAGGCCACTACAGTTAGATTAAGACGTCAATTAGGAATTGCAGCCTTAAGAAAGAGATCTAAAAAATGAAAGGTCCCGAGTTCGAGTCTCGGTCGGGCACACAGTTTTAATGTGCCAGGAAGTTTCATATCAGCGCACACTCCGCTGCAGAGTGAAAATCTCATTCTGGAAACCTCCCCCAGGCTGTGGCTAAGCCATGTCTCCGCAATATCCTTTCTTTCAGGAGTGCTAGTTCTGCAAGGTTCGCAGGAGAGCTTCTGTAAAGTTTGGAAGGTAGGAGACGAGATACTGGCAGAAGTAAAGCTGTGAGTACCGGGCGTGAGTCGTGCTTCGGTAGCTCAGATGGTAGAGCGCTTGCCCGCGAAAGGCAAAGGTCCCGAGTTCGAGTCTCGGTCGGGCACACAGTTTTAATCTGCCAGGAAGTTTCATTCTAGATCTAAAAATATTCGTTATAAGCGACAAAATCAGAGAAAATGGGAGGAAATCTTAAATATATCAATAAAGAATGTATCGGTACAGATACCAGAAACAAATAGAATCTAGTAGACCAATAGGAAGAAGATAAACGAGAGACCGTTAAAAAGACACAGATGATGTATGGAAACGGAACAAGCATTTGCAGCTACGTCTCTGACAGAGATACGTGACGATGACGTGAAGAAACACTATGATTGCTTGATGTATCTATTCTTCGACCCGCGCTTCGATACACTGTATGTAATTTTCTGGTGATAGTTACAGAATGTTAACTCCACACTTCGACCATTGTGGAGACTGGATTGGCGGCCACTGTTAAACTCTGCTGTTTATGCCACAGTGGGTAGCGACTGTGTCAAAAAAAAAGTTAAGAGATGCTGAACAATTTATCCAGACACATGACAAAACATCTCAGAAGTCTTGAATTGTAGAGGCAGCTGTGCCGCATTTGTTGCTAATTGCATCGTGTTTCTCAGGTCTCATTTCTGAACTGTTCCACATTTTCCGATACGCTTTGCTGCGCCTGTTCTTTGAATTCGCTCCGTCTTCTGTTATAACAGTAACAGACAGAGATGTAACACACGTGAAGTATGGAGAGCTTCCATTGGTATACTGTTCATTTGCAGAACACTGGGAAATTTTCGAATCACTGGAGGTTCTCATTAATGAAAAGCTTCCGCGAAACGTTTAATGATCTTGGAGCTTTCCGCGTTCGCGTCATTTCGTCACAGAATGCAATTAGCAAGCTTTCGCCAGTGTGGGATAGTGGAAAACGCATATTTCCATGAAGTGAATGAAGAATAACGCCTCACACGCAGGAAAAACCGCAGGCAACAGAAGTTAGTGTGAATTAAGAAACGACGTATCTGGCTCAGTAGCACCAGTTCCTGTTAATTTAGCCATAATAACTCATTGGCTGTCTGTCTGTCTAAATATGGTACGTTAAATCGTGACGAAAACTTATTCGGTACAGTAAGAGTATCACTTGCATAACGCGTACGAATACATTGTAACTTAGTCAAAAGTACAGGCAGTAATCGACACGATTACTCTCCAATTTAAACTTAGGCTTTAGGCAGAGGGTGCGTAGAGCTACTTTCAGACTATATCTCTACCGTTCTACTCTCGAATAGCACGTCTAAAAATTAATCCTTAATATCGCCGTGCGAGCTCAAATTTCTTCTGTTTTATTACAGTGTTCATTGTAACTATATGTAGGTGGGAGTCAACAAAATATTATGGCATTTGGAATAATACGTTGGTGGTCGAAATTTCGTGGAAAGATCCCACCGCATCAAAAACTCTCTGTTTTAATGATTGCCACCTCAAGACACTTGCGGTATCTGTGACGCGCTTTTCTCCATTTTGCGATAATACAAAACTATCATCCCTTCTCTGGACCTTTGTTATGTCCTCCATCAATTTTATCTACCAACCTATGCCGCGCAGCAATACTCCAGAAGAGGACTGATCAAGTTAGTGTAAACAGTGTCTTTAGAAGATCTGGTGCACCTTCTTTCTGCCAATAAAGCAGAGTCTTTTCTCCATCTTTAGAAACATTATCTATGTGATCGTTGCAATTTACGTCGTTAGTAATTGTAATTCAGTTGAATAGAAAGGCTTGAAATTTGAGTTTGATTTAGCGTGTAACCGAAGTATAGCAGAGTTTTTTTGTATTCATGTGGAAGATCTCACACATTTGTTATTTCGCACCATGCAGTTATCTTGTCAAAACCATTTTGTAATTGGTTCAGAATTTATGATGACGGTAAACGTCGGCAGCATCTGGAAACAAAGACGTTGTCCAGATTAAAATTGTTTACGTACGTCAGATGTGTAACGCCTTATACAAGAAATCATCATAACTCCGTTTTCATTTACAGCACGCGTGGTTGGCTGCGAAACTCGATTTGAAAACTAGTATGGTAGTGTCTGCAAACTATATACACAAAATGTATTATCTGTTTAAAATTACGGCGAAAATAACCTGTGAAACTACGTTCCTTAAGACGTTTTCTGCTGTTCGGACAGCACGGTAAGGTACAGTACTTCAGGAGAATTGGGGCATTCTTATAAAGAATTTATCACCTCCAAAGCCATGGGAAATGCGAATGGAAGCTATGTATTCACGTTATGGAGGATTTAGTTGCGTGGGCCTCAAGAAGTAATTTTGTGACCACGCAGCTTCAACATTATGATTTAGGGTAATCATCGCTGACTATCCCATGCCTGTGGTAGCCTCTCTGATAACGTCACCTGCTGAAAAGGTAGCTCACACCACCATTTAGCACTGTTCTTCTGTGTTGGAAGGAAACAGAAATAGTAGCCATAGTTGGAGATTTATTTATGGAGCATTGCTGAAACTTTCAAGGGATGTAACATAGATCATGAGTTGGGTGTTATCTGAGTTGCGCGTGTGGTGCAAATGCAGTTTCTTTCACATTTTGGATCTTCCATTTTGGCTACAACGTTTGATATCCTCTGAAACGATTGTAGGGCAATGTATGGTTTTCAGTCGTTAGCAGTGTGTCTGATGCAATAGAGAAATTTATTCCACATGAAAAAGTTGCCTCATAATAGTCTCCGGTTAAAACTGTGAAAGCGAGAGCATTGGAGAATTTTAAGTCCAGTGGCAGTTTATCAGTCATGATCTAAATTATGAGTAGGCGTTTACACAGAAATTCTGAAATGAGGTGTCTCGAAGAGATACGGCTTAGTAGAAGAGAAGGCGAATGCTCGACTTCCGGTTGTTGGGAGAATCCTAGAAAAATGTGGTTCATTTGTAAAGGAGAAGCATATAGAACAATTGTGCGACCCATTCTTGAAAAATGCTCCAGTGTTTGGGATCTCCACCATTTAGATTAAAGGAAGACATCGAACCAGTTCAGAGGCGTGTTGCTAGATTTGTTACTGTTAAGTTCGATCAAACGTGAGACTTATCAAGACTTTTCGTAAACTCTGATGGGAACCCATGGAGGGAAGATAACTTTCTTTTCGCGAAACATTAAGGAAATTTAGAGGACCGGAATTTGCGGCTAACAGAAGAATTATTTTACTGCTGCCAACGTTCATTTCACCCAAGGACGGCGAATACGAGATAAGGGAAACTAGCGGAAAAATGCTCCTGTCGGAGCGCTAAAAAAGCGAATATGTTACTGTTTATTTAAAAGACTTACTGAAAAGTGGGGTATCAGCTGCATCGTTTTTCCGTCCTCAACAACTTTAAAAATTTTACCAAAAATTTTGGCGTGCGAACATATTCGCGGTCTTTTTACATGCAACTCTCCTCTGACTTCCACATGCTCCCCAAACTGTAACGCGCTCACACCCAAAATTCGTAGCTGTAAGCCACTCATACCCCAGTTGCCCTTTCTCACTCACTCATGTGTCTAAGTATCTCTCTCTCATTGTCTTCTGTGTCACAGTCACAGTTCCCTTCGTTCTGTCCTACAGTCTCTTCTTACTGTCACTGTCTACCTCTCTCTCTCTCTCTTACTGCGACAATCTCATTCCTTCCTTCCATTGTACTGCTACTGTCTCCTCAGATTGTCGCAATCTCTCTTCCTCGTTGTCATTGTCATATATTCCGCCTCTCATTATCACTGGCTCTCACCCACTTTCTCATTATTCCCTTGTCGCCCCCTCCCCCCTCCGCCACTGTAACTCTATCTCACATCTAACGGTATTTATCACTTTTCCGTCTCATTGATATTGCCACTGTCGTCTTCTCTCTCAGCATAAAAAAGGGCGAATATGTTCGCAAGCCAAAATTTGTCGGAAAATTTTTAATGGTGCTGAGGAAAATATAACGAGACAGCCGGTACCCCACTTTTCATTCAGTCTTTCAAACAAACAGCATCAATTCACATTTTTTGTGCTCTGACAGGAGGATTTTTCCGCTGGTTCCCTTATTTTCCATGGTGCAGCAGGGCATGTAACTCATATGAAAAGAAATATATTCGTCAGTAAACTTTAGATGGTTTACTTACATGAATTTGAAATAACGCAAACTAATTTTACGTCTCAAGCCGGATTTACATGAAAAAAAAATTGCATGTGCTTGAGTACTACAAATTGAGCTCTCCACACGATAAAGCTTATTTATCCGTGCTATGTCACTTAATAAACTACGTTTTCGCTTCACAACGAATTTTACGTGCGTGTTTTACGTTTACAAATAGGGTAACTTTGAACCTCTGTATCTCCGGCACGGATAAAGATTTGAAGAAAACTTTCAATGTTGTTGGAGATTGGGATCATAAGAACACATCGTAAAAATCATAGCCATTTTCTATGCATAGCCATATCGGAATCCGCGGCTGTGTTTTGACAGCCGAAAATAAGTTTTCGGTGTGTTTCTCGCTAACGGATAAGGATTTTTGAAAAAAGGGTGGCGGCTGTTGTAGCTAAATGACTAGAGAAAGTTTGAGCAATTTGCTGCGGTTATTTATTGTTTACATTTCGCAACACACCGTGTTTTACGTGTACAAGTAGGGTAACTTCGAACTTTTATTTTTTTAATCAAAATATCCACGGGTGTGGTGCAGGTCTATAGTGTCCAACGGGCACAATATTTCGGCGATCATACATGTCGCCATCATCAGGTGAACTGGCGGACTGAGCTCCTGTGAACGTGCCGGCACGGAGATCCGTACGCTATGGCTGCTCAGAGGGAACTGGGTTCGATCGCGGCGGCGGCCGATTTAAATACCCTCCGCCCGCGGCGCGCTCCTTCCGCCGTCCGCGCCCCGCGCCACGGTCGCGCGGTGGAACAGATTGCGACAGCGTCTGAGATGACGTCGGTGTGATGGCTCTGTCCGCCGTGGTCGTCACAACTATACGTTTGCTCGATTTACTCTTGATTAACCCAATCGCTGGTTCCCAAGCCTTGCTAAGATTACAGCCACAGTCTCGGTTTATGAGGTCGCCATTGGTGCGAATTTCGATGGCCTCTCTAACAACGCTGTCCCAGTATCTCGACGTCTGTATCAGAATCCTCGTGCGGTCATATTCCATGGCGTGATTTTCCGACAAACAATGTTCAGCGACCGCCGACTTGCTCGGATACATCAGTCGAGTGTGCCTCTGGTGTTCACGGCAGCGATCCTCGACGGTACGCATCGTCTGACCAATATACGACTTGCCACATTGACACAGAATCTGGTACACGCCGGCCTTCCTCAAACCGAGGTCATCTTTGGCGCTCCCCACCAGTGCACGAGTTTTATTCGGAGGACAAAACACAGTTCCGACCCGGTGTTTCTTCAGAATGCGGGCGATTTTCCCCGAGAGTGCGCCTGTGTATGGAATAAATGCAGTGCCTACCTCCTCCCTCGTGACTTCATCCATCTCAACAGGTTTTGCTGCAGTGGTTGGGCGGAGAGCACGTTGAATCTGCCACTCTGAGTATCCATTTTTTCGAAATACAGTTCTCAGATGTTCCAATTCCTGGGGTAGACTCTCTGCGTGGGAGATAGTGCGCGCCCTATGTACTAGAGTTTTAAGTACCCCATTCCTCTGTGAAGGGTGGTGGCAGCTGTCTGCGTGCAAATACAGATCAGTGTGCGTTGTCTTCCGATACACCCCATGACCTAGGGAGCCGTCAGCCCTTCTCTTATTTTTTAAATTTTTTAATTGTTTTTTTACTGATAAAGAAAATTTTCATGGTTGTTCGAGATCGGAATCATGGGAATACATCGTGTGCATAGCCGCCTTGGAATCCTCGGCTGGGTTTTGGTCCGCTGGTGATGGCCAAAGTATGGTAATAAAACCCTTTTTGCTGGGTTTTCCGAGGAACCGTCCACAGTCGAGCCTACTGTAGACCACATCAATGTAAAAAGAACCATCCGATTTGCTCCATTTGCTTTAGCTGGAGGAAGTGTGTAATATTCATACTTTGACCCTGTACTGCAGGATAGTGACACTAAGACGTTCCTTCTGTTGGGTATACAAATGGTCCCTAGTCCAAGGGCTATCCAGAACACCTGACCCTGCCTTTGGATCATAAATAGAACCCAAGGTATGAGCATCAGAAAATTTCGTTTTTATGTGCGGCGTTTTGGCACACATTATCAGGTACGCATGCTGTCGCATACATGCCGATCAGGGCTCGTATGAAAGTAAAAAGTCTTTCTTCAATAGCTTCATTTGCGAGTGGAACAGAAAAGGGATTGATCAGCAGTGGTACAGGGTACCCTGTTCCATGCACCGTATGGCGGCATGCGGAGTACTAATGTAGATGGAGGAGAATATAGCCGGAACGGCCGTGATAACCTGCCTGCTTCAGATTTAGAGATCTGCTGACTGAGTCAGTCGCTTCATATTTCTGAAGGGAATAGTTTTTTTGTTAGAATTGTTGTCTTGTCACTGACTTACGCACTAGATTCCCAGAATGCCTCGTTACACCAAATACACAAGCGGCCTGGTGGTTGTACGAGCAGAGAGCCGAGCAGCATTCCCACTTAAAGAGATGCGGTGGGGTGTAGCGGATCATCAGCGTAAGTTCCACATGTGGAAGTAGGAGATGAAGTACAGGCTGAAGTAAAGCTGTGAGGACGGGTCGTGAGCCATGCCGGGGTAGCACAGTCGATAGAGCACTTGTCCGCCAAAGGCTAAGGTCCCGTGTTCGAGTCTCGTTCCGGCACTCAGTTTATCTGCCTGCAAGTTTCATATCAACGTACACTCCACTGCAGTATGAAAGTTTCTTCTAAAAGTTCCACAGTTCTAGTAGTTGCCGGAGGCTAATTGCGGGAGTATGTGATGCCGAATCGTGAGGAATGCAGTGCGTGTTGCGGGGAGCCCAGGCAACACCCGGCCATCCGGGGTTGGCGCGGCGCGCGCAGCTTTTTATCTCCTCGCGTTCGCTGTGACCTCCTCCTGCTACCACAGACTAAACATTACTGCCCCGTTTCGTAAACGCTCTACAGGTCTCATTCTTGAGTTGTGGGTCTCTATCAATGAGGGAACCTCGCCGGCCGGCGTGGTCGAGCGGTTCTAGGCGCTACAGTCTGGAACCGCGCGACCGCTACGGCCGCAGGTTCGAATCCTGCCTCGGCCATGGATGTGTGTGATGTCCTTAGGTTAGTTAGGTTTAAGTAGTTCTAAGCTCTAGGGGACTGATGACCTCAGAAGTTAAGTCCCGTAGTGCTCAGAGCCATTTGAACCATTTGAGGGAACCTCCTTTTAACGAATACTAAACTGATACACAGTCCGGCGTTGCGAGAGATACATGGAAGGCGATAGCAAGAGATATATCAAAATAAAATGAGACCCGGATCAAGTTGAAGTAAGTTGAAAACAATAAATATAATGTGTTTTTGGTGAATTTACGATACCTCCAAATCCACGCATCAATAATCACTGTTTTTTGTGTCGGGTGCTGCACTTGGTTCCGCCATTGTGCACTGTAGTGGAGGTGCTCGCGAAGGATGTCTTCTGTCTCTTCCACATCGCTGTATTGTTCAAGGCAAAAGTATTCGAGATGGTTCTATAATGTACACGATATATTACGAACATTCAGAAATGTTAACGAATGTTTTCGAATACAACTTGGAAACGGCACACCTCAGATTGATCGGCACTCAGGCAAAATCGTCCTAACCATTGTGTTGTGCAACATAGTAAAGGCTGAGGAACAACTCATACGAAAAGCGTGTCCGATTAGATAAGCTACATAAACAAATAAAGGTTGTATGAGCCAACAGTTCTAGAAACAGAAATGATGCGATGAAATCAGTGAGTACGGAATATGTTACTAAGTGAAGAAAAAATTGTTAAATCCCTCGATATAATGATGAACCAAGACAAAAGCGTAAACTTCGCAACAGAATTGCTGAATTCCCTCAGTGTTACCGGTATGCCCTAGCAAAAATACTTCTAGACATCGTTACTGACGCGGTGATAATAACCGGGAAAGAAAAAGGCAAGTGCATTAATCATACCACAAATTTCACTGATTTCAATTAACTTGCCATTCAGTTTTAAAAGGGTGGAACTTCTGGTAAGATTATTGTACATTATGACTGTCATCGAAGCATAAGGGCAAACATTTTAGTGTTTCAGAATGAATTTTTTAAAAAGCATGTTTCTCGCACGGACAAGTTTACTTTGTTTGCTTGTCTCGGACAACCACAGAACTAATTTGTTTTTGCACACGAAACAAAATAACATGTTAGTTTATCTGAATATACTGTGAATAAGTTAAATTGTACACAAATGCAACGATTAATTGCACTTTTTCCAATTCGAAAAACAAATGAAATAGCTGATCGTGCAAAGCGTCTTTTTCAAGTAGCATGAACGTAATAAAACTATAAATTTACCAGCAGGAAGAAAGATAAAAACTACACCGACGAACAAAAAAGCAAAAGAACAAGATACGTTAAAAATAGCGGTAGATTTCCTCAAAAATCTACATAGTGTTCCAAAAGAAGCTCGTAAATGAACTTGCGCTTTTATTGGAATAAGCAGCTGACAGAAGAACTCAACCACATAGCAATTATTGGACCGCCAATCCCAGTGCATGCTTTACAGCGTAATCCGTTGACAAATGTCAAAAATCATTCGTTGTTTGTTCTTTGAAGTTTGCATTTCAAGGCCAAGTTCACGCATACTTATTGATGAATCATCTCCCACGCGATGCAACAGCGTCTGCTCAAATTGTACTGTGCGAACAGTTCTATGATGGGAACATTGGCCAGTGCGACCCAGTTTCTGTCCACGGATAGAAATTTACTCCAATTAGAACGCGTTGCCCTTCCCTTCTTTCGGCTTTCCGGACACCACATCCTGTTGCATCACACATTAGATGCATGCCTGCAAGTTGCTATAACAAGTAATGTCCCCTCCTTCTTCAGCGAACAGTTACGAACTGTAAACGGTAAATTTCCATTTCAGAATATTGGTCCCTTACTTTCGTGTACTCAATTTAGTAGTCTCCATTGTTTGCATAATTCCATCGAAAATGTTAAGAAAGCACCGTACAGAAATGACTTGATCATCGAATTGCAGGAAGCCGCCTCCGAGCGAAATCTAATGAAACATCAGTAGCTAACAAGCATGTCATTAAAAATGAAATGCGGTTAAGCTCGCTTTAGACTGAAGGTCTTCCGCAGTCAACTAAAACACGTCCCACCACTAAGCGACGTAACCAAATACATGATACACAGCTGGGAGTTTGAATAGTAATCGTTAGACGCACTTACAATCGAAAAAAACCTGAGTCTTTTTTCCTCCCTCCCTCACTGCCTCCTTCTGCCCATCCTTACGTTCTTTCTTTTGCCCAATATCGAGAAGCCAGATATATGAAATTGAAAGTTCCTCGCGTGATACACCCCTATCGCGCCTTTCCACCCACGAATCTGCACAGAACATTGTAGACCGGAGGATAGGTAGCGAGTTCATTGCCTTCTCTGTGGCGTATACGTCGACTGCATAGAGCTTCGTCATAATGTAATGGTGCCACTGGACGCAGAATAAATCAGACCATATGGTGGCCATCTACTCGCTACGATCCGTTGACTTTTTGTATGTTTTGGAATAGCAGCCTTCCTTATACTCATATTTCTCAAAACTATTTCGGGGAGTATTGAAATAAGTCGCAGATGTACTGCGAATAAAAATGTCACGAACTTTTTTTTAATAATTCGAATAGGTGTTAGATTGTGTAACAAGTCCTAACGCGGGAATGTTACTTTCGCTGCACGCGCCTTTCATGCCCTGGCACGCATGTATCGATTGCTTTATTTTAGGTGAGACTAAAATAAACGGGTTTTTGCGAAAGTGCATTAGATCCGAATGAGAACTTAAGCTGCCGCAGACTGATTTCCAATTTCTACTGTGAATCTTATTTTATTGGATACCTGCAACACGCCCTTAAAGACGTGACCGTTATTGTTGATCGGTAGAAGGTAAGTGAAGAATTACAGAGACTGAACCTTGTAGGGGTTAGCTCTATTGCGTACCATCGTTTAATGGTATGTCGTGAGGCTGTTCCGTCGCCGTTATTCGGCCTGCCATTGTACACTGACGTCGAACTACTCCTTAAGATATGCTTAAGAATAGCATCTGCAAATGAATGTCCCCCTCCCCCCCCCCCCCCCCCCCGCCCTCCCACAACGATTACGCTGAGACATACACAAAAGTTAGTGTATTAATAGCGGTTACATTAACACTTCGGTTTCAGGTGTGTGTTTCTGAAAGTCTACGGAGTTCTGTTATTTATATTCCTTTGAAGCTACAGTTGGTGTCTGATGAAGATTGGGCAGCTGTAAGGTATGAAAACTTCTGTGGATATTGAAATGTAATGTTAAATTGTTGTGTCGATTATTTGCTTTGTGATATTTATATGTTGATCTTTTCATGTTTGTACCAGCTTAAACGCAGTATGGTTAAATTAAGTACAACTACAGCAGCAGGTCCCGTTGTTGTAGGACCGAGTTAGCATCGCTTTCTGGAGAAAACATAACTAAAAGATACAGACTCGAATTGGGGACAAAAGAAGATTAATGCACAATATGAATTAAAAAATCAAATGGCTCTGAACACTATGGGACTTAACTTCTAAGGTCATCAGTCCCCTAGAACTTAGAACTACTTAAACCTAACTAACCTAAGGACATCACACAAATCCATGCCCGAGGCAGGATTCGAACCTGCGACCGTAGCGGTCGCACGCTTCCAGACTGTAGCGCCTAGAACCGTATGACTAAAAGATGGGACAGTTTGGTAGGACACATTCTGAGGGTCCGAGGAATAGTTAATTAGGAAATGGAGGGGACTCTTTGGTGAAAGTAGGAAAATTGTAGATGGACACCAGTAAAAAAGTTGAAATAGGTGTAGCTTACAGTCCTGATGCAGATATGAAGAGACTTGTAGGATAGACTAACATGGAGAGCTCCATGAAATCTAGTATCTTCGGCCAGAAAAGCACATTAATAACACAGACAGACAATGTCGGTAATCTAAGTATTGGGAGGAAGATATACCAGAATTCGTACTCACTGCACCACTAATGTGAATACGGAGATAATTGTGATTTTAGCATTAGTGATGATTATGTGGGCTACCGACACCGCATAGCCTGCAGGTAATCAGTTTTTTTCCTCTGGAAAGTCAAATATTTTGAAAATATAGATAGTGCTTTTTTGTCAAAGCGTTACACTCGCGAAGAGAGGTGTGCACAGACGTCAGAGGAACGCAGTCACGTGCTTCGGTGGCCAAAATTGCTGAGCGTAGAGGGATTGGTTTTTTTAAGGTTGGCTGGTAAGAAGCTATGCAGCCTCCAATGCAAGTCATCTGTGGCACTCATCACTTTTCTCTCTTAAGGGTTAGAGCTGCGTTTAGTCCTGCGTGTCTACTTCACACGATTGTTTACAAGTTCTCTCGGCATGTTCTTTTCCGTTGTAATAATTGTGCTGCTGAATGTCTTCCAGTGTATTAGGCGAGCGCCCAGTAACCACTGACGCCAGCATCTGTTCTGTAAGTCCAAGGAACACGTTCCGGGACGTGTGAGATTGACAGCATCGACCTGGTGCGTATCTGTTGGATGTGCATACATTTCAGTGGCAGTTTGAGTCACGTTGTAGCCGCGTGAGCCACGACTGGCAGGATGTTCTTCACTGTCGCCTGCACTCAGCTTTTTCTTGCCGTGCAGCATCGATAGATCACGTACGAGGAGAACCTCCAGCAATGCAAGTAATCTTTTTGCATTTATGGAGTCAATTTTTTTACGTCCTGTGCCTGAATTCCCGGAGTCCTTTTTACCATCACACGCAGACTTCCTTTGTTTTTCTTGGAGCTCGTAAATGTTACGGAGGTTGTTAGAGACATTAAAACTGTCCGTCAAGCAGAACTGCAGTTTATTAGTCGTTTTCAGGATACGGAAAGTAAGTTGGTGCAATCCGCGTAAACTATAGTGTTCAGTGTCGAGAAGTGTACTTTACAAGAGCGTTGCTTGCCTTGCCTTTCGTCAGCACTTAAATCATCTGCTAAATATTACGTTGACCTAATCCCTACCGTGACACTCAACGGTCACATTTGTTGTCACATACCGCATGGAGTGTGAACCAAAATATCTCTCAAGTGTAAGAATGAAGGACTTGTAAGCTCGGTAGAAGATAGATGGTCTGACGTAGTCTGAAGGAGGAAGGAAGGGAATTTATCGACATAAAAAACCTACATTATGGACAGGTAGACAATTTAAGAAAATTCTTTCTGGAACGAGCAGAAACTAGCTAAATACACAAAGCAATCACTCATATAAATACATCGGCTACACCACTGCAATTTCATAACAACTTCTACAACCCTTTAGATCACATAACATCAACAGATACAAGGAAAGTAAATTGGAAAAAGAAAACACTACATGGCAAGCACCCGTATCATCTAACACAGCCTCACATCGATCAAGACGCATCCAACACATGGCTAAGAAAAGGCAATATATACAGTGAAACGGAAGGATTCATGATTGCAATACATGATCAAACAATAAACACCAGATATTACAGCAAGCATATTATTAAAGATCCCAATACTACAACAGATAAATGCAGACTTTGCAAACAACAAATAGAAACAGTAGATCACATAACAAGCGGATGTACAATACTAGCAAATACAGAATACCCCAGAAGACATGACAATGTAGCAAAAATAATACATCAGCAACTTGCCATACAACATAAACTAATAAAACAACACATTCCCACATACAAGTATGCACCACAAAATGTACTGGAGAATGATGAATACAAATTATACTGTAACAGAACCATTATAACAGATCAAGCACCACCACATAACAAACCTGACATCATACTCACCAATAAAAAGAAGAAATCAACATAACTAATCGAAATATCCATACCCAATACAACAAATATACAGAAGAAAACAGGAGAAAAAAATTGAGAAATACATCCAACTGGCTGAGGAAGTCAAGGACATGTGGCATCAGGATAAAGTTGACATTATACCAATTATACTGTCAACTACAGGAGTCATACCACACAATATCCACCAGTCATCAACGCAATACAGCTACATCCAAACTTATATATACAACTACAGAAATCTGTAATTATTGATACATGTTCAATTACCCGAAAGCTCCTAAATGGAATGTAACATATACCGTACAGTTAAAAGGAAGTCACGCTTGATCAAGGTCCACGTCACTTTCCATTTTTGACCAGACATAACGTCTGAGAAAAGAAAGAATAATAATAATAATAATCCGTTTCCGAGATACAGGGGCTCCGATGTACCCTACCTGTACACGTAAAATCAGGTGCAGACGGAAACATAGTTTATAAAGTGATGTTGCATGGAGAAATATGCCATAAACTGTCTTCGTTATCATCAGACGTGTTCTGTGGACCCTATGTAGTAACACTGCAGCACATACAAAATTTTTGTACATGTAAACTGCGGTCTGAGGTCTAAAATTAGTTTCGCGTTATTTCAATCTCACGTAATAAACAATCAAGATTTTACTGATCCATAAAGTTCTTTTCCTACGAGTGACATGCCCTGCACTAGCAGGAAAAAGAAGGGAACGAGCGGAAAAATGATCCCATCGGAGCACAAAAAAATGCGAATATAATCGTATGTATTTAAAAGATTGACTGAAAACGGGAGTACCAGTTGGCTCATTGTACCTTCCTCAGCGCCATTAAAATTTTTCCCCAAAGTTTTGTCCTGCGAACACATTCGCGCTTTTTTATGTGGAATAGATAGGGAGGCAATGGCATTGGGAAAGAGACTGAAAAGTAATAAATACTGGAAGATATTAAGCTGTGGTTGTGGTATAGAAAGGGCGAAGGAGACAACGGCCGTGTGAGAGAAAGAGAGGGACACAGCGACGGTGCAACATAGCTGACAGTGACAGAATAGCTCTAGGAAACGAGTGAAGGAGACAGTACTAGTGGGAGAGGAATAAAGTAAAAGTAAAGTAGCAAGTGGGTGAGAGGCAGTGGTAATGACCATGAGGAAGAGAGAGTTAGTGAGAAGAGAGAGCCGCAGTGGAAGGAATGAAAGAAGTAATAATAGCAAGAGGGAGATAGTGACAGTGAGAGGAGACAGTAGCAGTAGCAAGACAGAACGAAGGGGATTATGGCTGTGAGACAGGAGACAGTGACAGAGAGATCATGAGAATTGGTTGGGCTAAATGAGTTAGTGATAACGGCCAAGTGGGAGAGTATGTGCATGAGTGACTTAGAGCGACGGACTAGTGCGTGTGAACGAGTTGCAGTTGGAGGTGTTTGTTGGAGTGAGAGGTGAGTTCATGTAAAAAGAGCGCCAATGCGTTCGGATCCCAAAATTTTTGGGAAAATTTTTGCAGATTCCGAGGAAGATAGAATAAGGCAGCTACTATCCCACTTTTCAGTCAGTCTTCTATTTAACCAGGAGCATATCCGCAATTTTGTGCTCCGATAGGCGCATTTTTCCTCTGGTTTCCCACTTCTATTATGGTTTTTCACTTCTATTAGAACTGTAATTTTACTATCGAAAGGAAATTTTAATTGTATTAAATCATAATTTTAAAAAAATGACATTTCTGTTTTTAATTACTATTCGCTTAAACATGAGGTATTGACAATAAATTAAAGTTCTGTAGAAAAGATTCGAAACATCTAAAAGAAAAGAAAATACTTTTCCATTTCTAGAGAATGAGTAGTATTATTGATGTATACAATTTTTCATGTAATTAAGCATTTCTCTGCAAATTTTAATTTAATTTAAATCAAGTAGGTAATTAAAAAGGAAATCAAGTTCTTTTTATTTAGAAAATGGTTGACTGTTTATTAATTAACGTAAGTATTTGTTAACAAATGTTGTAATAGACGTCGCTGCAGGCGAGTACCTTTTGTACTTGAAATGCTTGGAAAAGTTCAAAGGATATTTTTTCGAATTTTTATGAGAATTGCGTTGAACTCTTTTAGAAAATTGTCTGGATACTTAGCTTCAAATCCTCTCAGTATGAAAAAAATGGAAGAGGAGAGAGCAGTGCGCTAGGTCCTGATGTTATGACACGCGGATTTAGTAGTGTCTGTAATGTCGGCAGTATCGTCCTCTCTACTCACTGGTGACACACAAATTGTCTACTTCAGTCGGCGCCGCACGTGGTTTAAGCAGCATAATTTGGTTGCTTCATTAGCTGTAAGTCCAGAATTCATCATGCGAGTGCTATGGTTTTCCATACATGTCAGTGTTTAAAATGCACTAACAATAGATGAATCTTCGAAACTTCCATGTGGAGAACTCGTACGCAGCTTAGCTGACTCGGTAATAGGGGCCGTGACGAACAAGGTGGCTTCGTGGTACAATCCAAATGTTTTCTGTAGGAGTGAAATTCGTTGACATTGCACGCCTGCGAATGGCGTTGGCAGCTTAAAGCTGTTACAGATAGGTGCCAATTCTACAGTTCTGAGTGGCTTTATTTATAGGATAAAACAAGCAAGGTATGAAAGAGTTGTGACTGCCGACGGTTCGTATATTACTGGGTTATACATATTACCTGCTGATGATCGAACAACAGTCAGTACATAAGAGACAGTCAAATGGAAATGAGGCAGATGGAAAAGAGTGAGTAAACTGTTTGTTATTTTGACAATAACCGTAATAACTATTAATACGAGGGGCGTTCAGTAAGTAATGCAACACATTTTTTTTGTGAAAGAAGTTTGCTCTTGTTCACGTAGGAGATCGGACAGGTTTGCGCGACCTTGTTGCGATGGTGACAAACACCTCGCCCAACAACTCACCGTGCTTTTATTCACTGCCAAGTCTCCATAGACATTCTGCAAGCGCCTATCAATGCCTGCGATGCTGTGGTTTTCCGCCAAAAGAAATTTAGTGGTAGCTCTCTGCTCGGAACGCACCTCGGTTAGACGCTATTTTGAAGGTTACCTGTAGCGCCGCCAACTATGTTAATTTCAGGATACTAAAGGGTCTGAAGTGGGAATATTCCACGATGGCTCACAACCAAATTCCGCATTTTTTCAGCCGAAATCGGGCGAGATGTGTCGCTTTACTTATTGAACGGGCCTCGTACATTTATACCATTGTGAGACAAGGCATTCAGTGCCTTCATGGAATCATGTGATTGTGCCGAGACGTGCACTTTTTTGTTCGAAGCAAATTGACGGCCACTAATGTCTTTCTTTAGACATCCAAAAATATGGAAGTCGTACGGGGAGGTCCGTTTCGACAAAGAATGTTACACAGTTATTTTATGAATTATATTCTGATAATGCTTACCCTTTGCTTCCTATCTTTGACCGTGACGTGGGAACTTCTTGAACCTACAACCAAGCAGAGAGGATTGTGCTTTGTAACAGTGGAATTTACTAAACTAGTATGTGTTTTATGGCTGATTAGTGTACTCATCTCGAACTAGTATAGAATTGTCAGGACTCCTTTATAAGTGGGGTCAGTATATGTATTGAGATTGAAGATCACCGTTTCAGATATACTCTGGAATAATTCTATTTGAGTATTCTCAAAGTCTTGCAAGAGAAGGTATACAGTGATTCTGTGATGAGGAGATAAACTTTCAGGGATGATAAAGAAGGGTAAATCTATCAATTTGAGATAAGGGACCCAGGTCCAGAAACAACCGAGTTACAAGCGAAAATCGTTCTGATGCCTCTGACAGTGGAGTACATGCACCGTACCGTTATTACTAAGACTGTAGGGTTGTCAACTTTCAGGTCTGGGAATATTGGCCAAAACAAGAAATGCGTAACTTAAGAGCTGCGAGCATTTGTTCAGAAGAAGAGACGGCGATCGCAGTAGCGAAGATGAACAAGTGCTGATAGCTCTTAAGGTCATTTTCGGACCAGTGGCTCTTGCTTCAAACTGATACGTTCTTCATTATCGCTGAAAGTTCGTAACAGCTTCACAGATTCACCCCATGTATATAAGCGTAATGGAATGAGAAATTTTTGAGTTCAACATTAGTAATTTTTTCTTGTAGAACAGTAATATGCTGTGGAGGAAAGCGGTTTTCATTCAAATAACGGAGTTTCTGTTTCTCCAAGAATCCAGTAGAAAGTGTATGGTCCCATCATGTCGGTCCCTCTACTTCATGAGAATTTGCTCTTTGCTGCTTTGTTGTGAGGTGCGTGGTTCCGGAAGTATTTTGACGACTCGTCTCGGATGCATGGTAGTACTTTAGTAACTTCCAGAATCTTAAGATTTTGTTCAGAGTGCATATAAAAGAACAATGAAAATTTCTGGAAATTAATGTACTGTATTTGGACAATCCATATTGATGGCAGAGAACTTAATTCGCATGAGCGATTTCAGTATTCTACAAGTTCATCTTCAGACGTGAAATATACTTCTGACGTGAACATGAAATTGTTTAACTTCCCAACTCGATCATCTGAATTAAATACATTCAGCAAAAAAGCCAAATGGTTATCCCAATAACAGTGTGTTAATGGAATATTGCTAAACGCTCCTCGTTCCATCCATGAAGATGAATCACACCAAAATTCTTCAAGTTACTTAATCATCCGCTCGGTGTTACCAGAAGCTGTTCAGAACAGTTTATTCTCGTCAGCGCAACTATTATTAAGAGGCCACCATCACAGTTGTAGTGTTAGAGTGAGAAGGAAGTCGTCAGTTTTGTACTTCGTGAATAATTCTATCGTCTTCCCGTAGAGATTTCAAGGATCCATGGAAAACCTAAATCTTGATAGTCGGACCGGGACTGTAGTGTAGTAACACTCCAGTATCTCTCTTCATCGACTGAGTCTGGATGCTAATGACTGTTCTAGGAACAAGTTACATTCCAAACCATGCCTCCTCCGTAAACACTTGCCTATCGCTTTGTGTGTTTCTTCTTTTTTTTCTTTACTTTTGTAGCATTCCGCACTGTAATATCAATCGGCCAATATTATCAGTCCTGTTACTCCTGGGAGCATTCACATACAGGATTATTGTAAATGATGGACCCATTTTCAGAACTTCGTGTTTATTTATTCAAATACAAATACAAATACAAAATGAACAAGCTTTATACTAACAAAAAGAGGAAGTTTAAAAGTTTTTTTATAATGTTTTATATCAATTTAATGAATTTAATAACTTGTAATAATGTGTGATTAATTAGTTTTTAATAATTATTTAATAATTAGAAATGTGATAAATGTTCTTCAATGTGGCCTCCGTTGGCTGCACGGCAAACATCGATATTGCAGCCAAACTTGGCCCACACACTCGAGAGCGTATCTGCTGTTACTGAGTGCACGGCAGCAGTGATCCAGTTCCGTGGGTTGTTCAGAGTGGTTGGTGGAGACGGGACGTAAACAGCTTCCTTCACATAACCCCATAAGAAATAGTCGCAGGGTGTGAGATCATAAGATCTCGGTGGCCAGAAGTGCAGAGCCAGGTCCTTAAGTCCCCTGCGACCGATCCAGCGCTGAGGAAGAGTGTCACTCAAAAAGCCCTACATCACGGTGCCAATGGGGCGGAGCTTCATGCTGTTCGAAAATGAAATCCTTGGAGTCTTCCATAACTTGAGCGAACAGCCATTGTTCCAACATGTCCGGGTACGCGATTCCCGTTACAGTTCTTTCCGCAAAGAAAAATGCTCCATGAACCTTTGTGCGGGATACGGCACAGAACACGTTGATCTTTATATATGAAGATAGTAACTGTTCTCGAAAGAACAGGTACCATTGATGACCGTGGAGCTTCTCTAGAATAAATGATAATTAATTGAAACTCTCAGCTGCCGACAGGTGTTGTTGATATACCTCGATGGGGACAGCTGAAAATGTGTGCCCCGACCGGGACTCGAACCCACGATCTCCTGCTTACATGGCAGACGCTCTATCCATCTGAGCCACCGAGGACACAGATGAATAGCGCGGCTGCAGGGACTTATCCCTTGCACGCTTCCCGTGAGACCCACATTCCCAACTGTCCACAATCTACATACGTAATGTATCTAATAGATATTTGCCCATCCACTCATTACTCGCGCACACTTTAAGGTGGCGTTTCCCGTAAGAGTTCGGGCAACTGACAAAGGTCAATGGCTGGGTAGCTTTTAACTATATATATGAAGATAGTAACTGTTCTCGAAAGAACAGATAAACTGATGACCGTGCAGCTTTTCTAGAATAAGTGATAATTAACTGAAACCCTCAGCTGCCGACAGGTATGTAGATTTTGGACAGTTGGGAATGTGGGTCGCCCGGGAAGCGTGCAAGGGATAAGTCCCTGCAGTCGCGCTATTCGCCTGTGTCGCAAGCAGGAGATCCCGGCTTCGAGTCCCGGTCGTGGCACACATTTTCAGCTGTCCCCTTCGAAGTATATCAACACCTGTCGGCAGCTGAGGGTTTCAATTAATTATCATTCATGTTGATCTGTGTTGAGTCTCTTTCGTGTTGCAATGGTGAATGTGGATTTTCCAAACCCCATATGCGAATATTGTGTCTGTTGACTTTTCCACTAAGTTGGAATGTGACTTCATCGCTAAAAATTACCCGTTGTAGAAACGCGTCATCCTCCACCTTTGCTAGCACATAACCACAAAATGCGAGACGCTTCTCTTTGTCATTGTGGTTGAGAGCCTGCAAAAGCTATAATCGGTAGGGCTTGTACAGCAAACGCAGTTCAGAACTTTCCATACAGTTGGTTGGGGTATTCCAAATTCTCGACTGGCTGTATTGGTAGACTTACTGGGACTGCGCACAAAACTTTCTTGAATCCGTGGGACGTCATCTTCTGACACAAGCGGTCGGCCTGTGCTTTTTTCCTTTGCACTCATTCCCAGTCTGTTTAGATTGCTTAAACCAACGGCCAATGCTTTTGCGAGCAGATGATTGAATACCGATTTTGGTACGAAATGACCGCTGCATTGCAATTTGCGAGTCACTTTTTGCGAACTCAAGAGCGCAGAAAACCTTGTGCTCCACAGTCGCCATCTCACAAGTGACAGTGAAACGGAATGACGGCCATATTGCCGTGCGAACTCTACCGGCCGCCTCTGAAACCATCACCGCCCGCCAAAACTTTGAAACTTCCTTTTTTCATTGGTGTAAAGCTTGTTCATTTTGGATTTGTACTTGAATACATAAGAATTTTTGCTATGATTCAAACTTTATTGGCGGCGTCGATAATCTTCAGGTTTCGAGTTTGCAGCCGATGTAATGTTGCCAGTTTGCACTTAGGATGAAGTCCAGGTTGAGAGACAACAGATTTGCGGTAGTCACATCTCAAGGAGGCAACTATGGAAACTCCTGCAATATTGTGTCTGCTACGAAATTGAAAATCAGGAGAGCAGCATACGTACACTACTCATGTTGAATGTACTCCACTAACAACTTCCATATAAGCAGTGCTGGTGAACTGCAATATCTGACTCGTGCTACATTTGAACATGACAGTTTCTTTGTTATATGTGGCAGTCAAATATTTGAAACTTCATAATTGCAGACTGGGTTTCAGGATCATTTAACAACGTGTGCAGTTTCTCTACAATTATGGAAACATTTTTTATAATCTACAACATTCCTGTGAAGCAGCTGAACGGTTATCCTAAAGCAACCAGAACTCATCTTTTCCACTTAGTTACATGGTTTATAAACATTATATGAATCTGTTTTGGCAAAACCAAAACAGATGTTGTAAAACCAACGTAAACTAAAGACCATCAAATTGTTAGCAGTGTTACCTCCTGTGTGATACTGCTTTTTTTCTTTGTAACTTGTATGCTTTTGCTACGGATTTGTGCAGCTACAACCCATGTAGATATTAAATTGCGAGAGTACTCTATGCGTTACCCAGTGAAGCAACTTCTCTGAAGTAGCCTGTTGTTCTCTTTTTGTTAGGGCCCAACGTCCCACCAACAAATGTGTTCAAAGAGGCGATGGAGCCCCTCATACTTGACATCAGTAAGGAAGGGAAGTGGACGTGACACTTGCTAAGAGATGGGATTTCCGTGGAGTAATTTAGAGAAACAACGTCAAACTAAAGTTGAGTGCTTGCACCTGGACTCAGATTTTGGCCCTTCCGAACACTGTACAGCGTACTGAAACTGCGTCACCTTGTGAGGTAAGTATTTTTCCGTTCTTTAATTTTTAATTAGAACTCAAAACCTTAGGAATAATGGGATCATTGCGACCATCAGTAGTAATTTTTGATAAGCTTTTGCCGAGAATGAAGCTCCGTGAGCTGCCTGTTTATAAAATGAATTGCACACTACGGTCCACATGTTCCGGTAAGTTGAAGCAAATAAACAAGCAATGCGAGGAACGAGTATTTTACTTCGATTCCGATCTGAATCTGTGATTTGCATGTGATCATCTTCTAATGTGTGTTTCTGTTCAGTTCTTAGCCAGTGTCTTCCATGCAGTCTATGCTCCTCGGTATCAGATTAAACACTGAGGAGTGCTGCGCGTGAAAGACGTAAAAGGTGTGACGAGGTTTAACCAAGTACCGTGGCAAATGTTTCATGAATGGTCGTAAGATACCGAAGAGATGCATAGTCCGACCCACAGGAAAGATGACCGATTTTATATGCAGTAACTACTAATGCCACCTGTGAACGGATGCATGAATTAACCAGCGTGGTGTTTATTCTACCTTCTGTTTTAAATTTAAGAGCTGTGGCATCACAAACTGCGCATAATAACCGAAACTTTGCCTTAAGTTTTGAAACCCGGTTGTGAAAGGAGCGACATCGTTTGGTTTTAAATTAGGTAAAAGTGTCACAGACACTTCTGAAACGACACTAACTGTTTATAATAGTAAAGCAATGAGTCGTAAAAGCGGTGTAGTGGCATGCCAGTTTCGTGACGCTGGAGAGAGCATTGAAGATGATCCATGTCCAGGAGCATCATTAACAGCTCAGAAAGTGGTAAAAAATTCTTCGAGACGATCGTTCTGCATCTAATAGGTTAACTAAGGAGCTCACCTGAATTCATAAAACAACTGTGCTTCGCATTCTAACTGAAATTTTGGACAAAACGAAAATATGTTGTCGCTTCGAGCGCACTCACACACTTACGGTCAAAAAGGTCGCAGAGTGGAACACTGCAGAGACATAAAATGATCGGCTGCTAGGGACCCATGCCTGGTCACGAAACACTGTGTGTTCAGTTTTAACCACTTACAAAGTGCCAAAGCGGGGAATAGAAAGGTCCAGAATCTCCAAGACTGAAGAAAGTGCGCAGGCTGTGTCAAGACGCTGCTCACTGTTTTCTGTGGTTCAAAAGGAATCATGCATTAAGGATTCGCTGCAGGAGGTTAAATTGTGAATGTTTGTTTGAAATCGTTTATGGGCGAGAATTGTTCGGGTTCGACCTGAATACCGCAATCAAGAAACATGCTATTTGTTGGACTCATCGTCGCACAAAAGCAAGAGGGAGAGCAATTTCTTGGTTCAGAAAAGTATAGTGATGCTTGGACACACTCCTTATTCGCCTGATTCAGGTTATTTGCAAAACTGAAAATGAGAATGAAAGGAAAGCGTTTCGACACGAGTTCAGGTACCCACAAGGCTACGACCTTGGTACTGCAGACATTTTCAGAGGTTCAGTATAATAATTGTTTTGAACATTATCCGGTGATCCCAGGAAGCCAGTATTGATAATGAAAAACTACCCCTTATTCAGCGGTAGGGAGATGCTGAAAGGTTAAAAAAACAGATGCAGAAAGATTGTTTTTGGGATGAAACACTACAGAGGTACCATGGTCCCCTGTTTGATTGTTTGGGGGCAAAAGAGAGAGAGGAGAGAAAAAAAAAACCTCAAAACTTCAAAAGATTCGCAGGTTACTGAGTGCGGAACGTGTGAGTCTTATAATCTCAAAGACCAGAATCGATTTTCGCTAGGAGGCCTAGCAATTTTTTATTACGTTTACTGAAATTCTAAATTTATTATTAAATAGATATGTGAATTAACAAATTTTGAATCATTTTTTATTTAATATTGTTAAGAAACTAAATTAAAATTCGATGCAGACATGCGAAATGCCTCATTATTAAATGAAAAAAAAAACTGTATACATCAATAATAGTGTAGAAATAAAAAAGTATTTGCTTTTTTATTTGATGTTAAACATTTTTGTGACAAATATTAATTTCTTTTGAACACTCGCATTTTCATGTGATTAGTAATTAAAAACAAATATGTTATTGTTATTAAAATTGTGATTCCTTATTTGTTAACTATTATTTCCATTTGATAATAAATATAGAATTTAAATTAAGTAAGAAAAATGTTCCGTCAGAGGTTCGACTCAGGAACATCGCGATTTTATGACTTAGACGTTACGCATTGTGCTACCAGCGACGTTTTTAAAATATTCGAAACTAGCTGTTACCAGCTGCTTCACTCGTGTATCGGTAGTTTTGTTATGATGAGTGTTGACGAGTAAGCAAGCTGGTTATTTTACGAGATGTCTTGAGTGTGTAGTAGTGTAGAGACGTATGTATAAGAATGTTTGCAGTGCCAGTATGAAAGTGTTTCTATTGTTTTGCTGTATGTCGAATCTGAAAGCATGCATTATATTTTCTAATTATATTTAAAAAATGCCTCGATTCGTTACATCCATGGAGAAGTAGAGTTTTTAGAAGTTTCTCTGGCTCATCTAGTACAGGATGTGAGCTTGGAAGCTGTAAGAGATGCATTCCGCTCAACGTCTAAAATGCGACGGGCTTGTGACTGTTCTGTCTGTTCTAATGTTCCAAGTTCCTGCGGACCTGAGATTGCTCTGAGGTTTGTTGGATTCGAGCGACTTTCGCTTCTTGAGTCCCTTACAAGTATGCGCTAAATAGGACGTTTGCAAAGTTTATTGTTTCACATTTGGTTCTCGGGCGCAGCTATGCCATGTGGTGTAGGAACTCAATATTATAAACCACCCGCTCAGTAACATTGGATTTGCACTGTCACGGAATAATCTATAGACACTAAGAGTTGTCGACCATCGCGATAGTGTCGAGTGCATGCCTCTCACTTATACTATGTTTAAAAACGTTAATAACACTCAAAAAGATAAAACTTTGTAAAGTAGCCTTTGGTCTTCCTCAAGGTTAAGGCTATCTTCATACCAAATATCAAAATCGGTTCTGCTGTTTAGTCGTGAAGGCGTAACAGACAGAGTTACTTCCGCATTTACAATATTAATTTGGATATGGATGTTTTGTATTTATGGCTTATGGCAAAAGTATCTGCATTACATTAATTGCAGTAACTGATGACAGTACACGCACTACGTTAAAATTCCGAAGGAGGCTTCGTAAAGAGAGCGACTGAAATGCACTTCTTACAGTAAAGTTCTACATGATACCCAATATATGCTGAGTCTGTGACTACCAAGACTGCAGTCGAAACAGAACATATTATGATACGATACGACACGTTAATGACAGATTACAAGGGATCTTCTTCAAGTCAACACGAACCTTCTCACACTTAATTCGTTTCACCACTGCTGTTGCACAGGTTGACTATGATACGGCGAAAAGTGTGTGGGATCAAAAGAATTTTCGCGGATTATCTCGACTTGAGCAGTTAAGAAACCATCATCAACAATAACATGGTTCAGCGATGTTGGAGTCAATAGCTGTGAGGTGACGCAACGTAATTCTGAAGACAGCATCCATAACGAAATCTATTGTAAGAATCTCTTCAGTCGCCATAATGTTTCCAGAAATAATAACACAGTACTGTGGATTCTCATTTACTCTGACGAAGGAAGATCTGTCTGGTAAATTAAATCTAATTAATCAGTGAGACAAACTGCCACGATACGTGGTTCACAGAACTGCTAGCTGTACAAATGTCGGGGGTTTCACTTTTAGAAGATGAATTCCATTTCTGTTCGCAGAATTATTTTCGTTGCACTTTCTTTTGGAGGAAAAACAGCCGATACAATCTCATGTACTTTGATGATGGTCTTGTTCCTCGTCAGGAATTACCCTGTGATTTCTTAGTATAGAAGAAGTTGTTAGAAAGGAACTGTTTTACTACCCTAGTTAAAGAATATTATTGCAGCTCTGGCATTTTTTCTGTACAAATATCTATTACCGAGGTACTTCTCTTGTAGTTTTGATAGACGTGCTAAACAGGCAACTGGAGAACGTGATGTGGATCGCTGGACAGCACTCCACGCCGATGCTGCGCCAATAAACTCTGCTCCATAGCCGGCCGGGGTGGCCGAGCGGTTCTAGGCGCTACAGTCTGGAACCGCGCGACCGCTGCGGTCGCAGGTTCGTATCCTGCCTCGGGCATGGATGTGTGTGACGTCCTTGGGTTAGTTAGGTTTAAGTAGTTCTAAGTTCTAGGGGACTGATGACCTCAGCAGTTAAGTCCCATAGTGCTCCATTTGAACCATTTTTTTCTGCTCCATAACGAAAATTTGTGCCCCAGCAAATATAATAGGACTACTCACTGTCCTGGTCTGTAAGCACCAGTTGGATACCTCTTGTGAGTAACATTCACTGATATGACGCTCTTGTTGACATAAGTAGTACACCCGCAACCAGATATCGCTCGAACAGAGTTGGGAGAAACGACGTTACCCAAGTGGTGACTACTGAGGCGTTTGAGGATGATTACCAGCTTGAGAACCCTTGCGTGGTTCCGAAAGTGCAACTCTCCTAACTCATAAATTCCAAGTAGTTGACGTTAATTCGAAAAAAGTGATGAGTGCAATGAGAATGAGGCAGTATACATGAAAACTGACGCAGGTACTTTAACCGAAAAATAAACCTAAACTTTCGTTTGCTTCTGCAGTCTTCTAATCTTACTACTTTCACTTGTAATTGTGGTAGTCCAACTAACACGGGGGCAAAAATGTCGAAGTCGTCAACAAGTAAGTAGTAATTAAAGTGACTCTCTTGAAACTTCTCTGAAGCATACCGCATCTCTGAATAAAACTGTCCGAATTAATACCTTCAACATGACAGAGGAATATTCAGTCGACAAGGAAGAATTGTAAGCACTGAGCGTAACTGTCATCATAAGGCTGTCGTGAGATAATACATTTTCAAACAGTAGTACAGTTCTCTGGACGGTGTATTGCGCAGAGCCGCATAGTAACACGTCACAAGGGCTTAAACGATCAGGATGGATGCCTTTAGGCTGTCGACAGCCTGTCTTCCACGCCCTGTTTATGACTACTAAGTGCGATTCAAGCTGTCGCGTTAGTATTCACTCCCTTGTAAACGTCGAACCGTTTATGAAACGTTCCTGGGTTGTCTTATTTCTGATTTCTTTTAAAAATGTTGATAACTGTGGACGAAGCGATTTTATGCAGAGTGTTCCACTGAATAGGGATTCATTCATTTTCTTAATTTAATTGAAGAGAGGCAGATTTGATTATTACATGGAAACAGATACATAAATGACGATACACTTGCTACATTCGAAAACTGGAACTGATTGGCAACAAGCCTGCATACTCGTATTCTGCATAGCTGTCTCACGGCTATACCTACTTCCTCTTTTAGTGGCGAATATCAAGTACACAATCAGTGTCTAGTAACAAAACATTCAGCCGGCCGCGGTGGTCTAGCGGTTCTGGCGCTGCAGTCCGGAACCGCGGGACTGCTACGGTCGCAGGTTCGAATCCTGCCTCGGGCATGGGTGTGTGTGTGATGTCCTTAGGTTAGTTAGGTTTAAGTAGTTCTAAGTTCTAGGGGACTTATGACCTAAGATGTTGAGTCCCATAGTGCTCAGAGCCATTTGAACAAAACATTCGCTAGTGCAGTAGGAATATAAGTGTGTTTTCAGTCATGCGGAAATTAACTATTTCTTCCATGTCTCGAAACCGTTGGCACGCATAACGTTTTAAAACATTTACTCAATTACAGTAGTTTCGCCGCACTCCCCCCCCCCCCCCCCCCCTTTCGTTCTTGCTCCTACGACGGTCCAAACCCTCATCCAGCCATCCAGATTTAAGTTTTCCGTAATTTCCCTAAACCGCTCCAGGCAAATGCCGGGATGGCTCCTTGAAAGGACACAGCCGATTTCCTTCCCTATCGTTCATTAAACCGAGCTCGTGCTCCACCTCTAATGACGACGTAGTAGACGCGACGGGACGTTAACCACTCATCTTCTTTCCACCTCCTCCTCTTTCTTGCGAGGTCACCGATTTCCGTAAAGAAATCGTCCCCAGTCTTTATTAAAAGCTAGCGACCCGCCTGGCTGGACTTATTTATAATATGTAGTGGTAGACACAAACCTTCCTCCTGAATATGTCTAGCCCGCATCTCGTGGTCGTGCGGTAGCGTTCTCGCTTCCCACGCCCGGGTTCCCGGGTTCGATTCCCGGCGGGGTCAGGGATTTTCTCTGCCTCGTGATGGCTGGGTGTTGTGTGCTGTCCTTAGGTTAGTTAGGTTTAAGTAGTTCTAAGTTCTAGGGGACTTATGACCACAGCAGTTGAGTCCCATAGTGCTCAGAGCCATTTGAACCTGAATATGTCTATCTGCCAGTGAAAATCGTAACAAAATCGCTGCAGTAGTTCCAGAGATTAGCATTCAGATACAGACAGAAAAAAACTCGACACAGACTTTTTAATACGTATAGCTATTACAAAGGTACTGATAACCTCGCTTCTTAGTGAAGACCAATATTTGATCAACCTTGCAAAATCGATTAGGTGTAACATGTAAACACGACAGTAACAGCGGTTTCCGAAATTCGGTTTTTGTGTTCTAGGAGTTGTGTACCGTGTAAACCTGGCCACTTAAGTACTGTGCGCGTATTTTCGATCATTTGGATCGAGCGAGGTGGAGCGGTGGTTAGCACAACACTCGTGTTCAGCGGGAAAACTAGGCGAACACCCGGTGGTAGTCCATATTTAGATTTTCCATGGGTTCTCTAAATCATTTAAGGCAAATGCTAAAATGGTTCCTTCGAAAAGGATACACCTATTTCTTTTTGCATCCATCTCCAGTGACGATAAACAGTAATAATCTTTATTTTATTTTCAAGTCCCAAAACGCACACATTGTGCAGGCTCATCTTTCCAGACAGGGAGAATGTTGTTTTGTCTCTAAATAGAAGTCTGTGAAGCCATCAATTTCAAACCTCCCTTCCATTTCACCACTGGAACATCTTCGGCCTTTAGACTAGGACTGTGATGAGCTCGAGTTTGCAGCTCTTAGGTTTAAGCCTTGTGTGGATAATCCACAATGCAGTTGACTGTGCCTTGGACTACGGATGGCTAGTCAGGCTCCCCCGTTTCCTCGTTTGATCCTCAGTATCTCACTCGGATGGTTATGCATCGCAGTCTTCGGCACGGAAAGTCGAGTAACATTTCTGAGTACTGCAAAATACAAGTGTTGTTCAAGTATTAAAAAAGAAATTGATCTGGCTTAAACTGTTGTCCAACACAATAGCGGTAGCCCGAACCTCAAAATATCGCGAGTATTGCTATTCTTCTGGTAACAGTCGTTACATGACCGGACTTGTTTCATATTCCAGAACACACTACGCTTGCTCATATTTATTGGATGACTTATTTGCGCTTCCGCTTTCTAGTAATAAAGTGTGGATGCTAAGCGAGCCTGGAATGTTTTAGGACTTAACGTAATCCGTGAAGTTTATTATTATTATATTAAGCAAAGTAATGGTACGAATTATTTGCAGAAGAATGGAAAAACTGGTGGAGGCGGAACTCGGGGAGGACCAGTTTGGATTCCTGAGAAATACTGAAACACGTGAGACAGCACTGACCGTACGACTTACCTTAAAAGATAGACCGAAGAAAAGCATTTGTAGATTTAGAGACCACATTGAGTCTTTCAAATGAGGAAGGTAGCAGGAATAAAATAGCGGAAGCGAAAAGTTGTTTACAACTTTTACAGAAACCAAAGTGCAGTTACAGGAATCGAGAAACATCAAAGGGAAGCGGTTGTTGCGAAGGGAGTGAGACAGGGATGCAGCACCTTCTCGATACTATTCAGTCTATACGTTGAGCAAATACTAAAGGAAACCAAAGACAAACTTGGTCACGGAATTACACAGTACAGAGGAAAGAACTAAAAACGTTGACAAGCAGTTGCGTAATGTACAGTGTTTTGAAGAGGTTATTAGAAGAAGAACAACAACAAAATTCTTCTTATTATTATTATTGCTGGCGTAAGAAAAGTTGTGAGGGTGGGTCGTGAGTCGTGCTTGGGTAGCTCAGTCGGTAGAGCACCTGCCCGCGAAAGACGAAGGTTACGAGTTCAGGTCTCGGTCCGGCACACAATCGGAATCTGCCAGGAAGTTTCATATCAGCGTACACTCCACTGCAGAGTGAAAATTTAATTCTTTTAATATTATTAGCGTAGTGTGTGTCTGAAGTGTTTCACAGTCTTATGAATAAGCCTCTCTAGTGTATGCAAAAACTTACGTACTCATATCGTTTTAAAGTTTCTTCCGATATGAAAACAGTATTGTAGCATATATGACATTTAAGATGAGATGAAGAGCTCCAGGTTGAAACATGATGGAACAACCTTTTTCGCTGTTTCGTTGCGGGTGAACAGACGGTGTTCGCAACACAGCGGAAAGGGGAAAACGGAACAGGTGCACCAAAATCCACTTTGGGCTAGTTGAACTTACCCGACTATTTGATGTCGAGAGAAGGTGATTCCTAGTCTCGCAGCCTCATTTGATAAGTACTTTTTTCCTACTTGGGATATTTGTGTTTAAAGACGTAGTTTATTATACCTCCCTTTTGTTACAACTAAAATCTTTGAGCTTATTGTTTTCCCACACACGCTCGTGTCGCTTTTGAAATTTGGTGTTGTCATGATCATCAGTTATAAATATGAGCCCAGTATGTATGTAAGTGTGCGGTGCTTACGGAATACACTAAACGTAATGGTTGATAATATTGAGTAAACGGTAATCATGGCTGTTACGTATGAGATAAATTTCGGACTTTTAACGACCCGTGAGCATAAACGTGAGACATTACTATTTACTCATAATTCCAGCACATTCGCCAATTTCCTTTGTTTGGGCTCACGGCGACTGCAGTATAATGGTAGTAAAGCGTTGCTTTGTTCCTAGCAAGAAGGTTATGAGTGATCTTCTACCATAATTGTTTCTGATTGTCTTCTTTCAGTGCAAAATACTAGTTAAGGTATTCAAAAGTGAATGTTGATCTTGAACAAAGATGTATTTAAAAAATTGTAAACATTCATGTTTCTTCAAAGTAGTCGAATGTCTCCAATATCAAATAAGGTGTGGTTTCTGAGGTTTTTTGGAGCTGCCTTCACACAGGACATGAAACCTAACATGGAGATGAAGTTGGAACGGATTTTGTGATGACGTAACATGAAGTTTCACGTTGCGAACCATTCACATCCTAGGCTGGACAGTGCAGAAGCTGTACTGTAATACAGTTCATAAACTTGAGTTCTGTGTTTGATTATGTATGTATTACAATTTGTGAACTATGAAAATACATTGTTTCAAGGTGCTGGTATATTAAAGAAACATAAACACCCGTGACTTTTTGTACTGTTTACTATAATGAAACCCTGGGAAATAATGTCAGTTGTTAATACTAACACCTAGCCCACAAGTGCAAAAGTGTAGGATGGGAAGACATATCTTCCCAGATGCTTACTGAGCCTGTGTGTGTGTGTGTGTGTGTGTGTGTGTGTGTGTGTGTGTTTTCATTGGTCTTGTAGAAAATAGAGCGAGTGAGAGTCTTATGTTGTGGGTTGCATATATCAGAAATCAGGGCAACCCTTCACTCCTATAACGGCTTCCATCATTCCTTCTGGTGCGAGTAGGACGTGTCAGAACAGTGGCTCCGCCGTCGCTTCCTACTCGTACACTCGTTCTCTCTTAGTGAAACGTGCAGGAGTGTTAGGGCTCTTTCCGACGTAACCACTTAGCAGCGCTGGAGACGGCGAGTGCTGCAGCTATTTGAGTGGTTTCACACGCAGCCACAGCCATTGAACGGTGGCGCTACTTGCCGGTCGGTGTTCTGCTTTGCTGTGAGTGGCGACCACAAATAGTGGCTCCACTCGCGACTGTGCAAGGAATTTACCAGTAATGGTAGCGTTCAAACTACGCCACATTCACATCAAAGTTTCAAACAGGGGAGCACAGCGCCCCTAACGCGGGGGCCGGGGGTCGCTGTTATAAAGCGGATGTGATTGGTTGTGCACTGTCGTAGACAGTGCTGTTGGGATACGGGAATACACGAACCAAACATCAATACTGAAGAATGAGATTTTCACTCTGCAGCGGAGTGTGCGCTGATATGAAACTTCCTGGCAGATTAAAACTGTGTGCCGGACCGAGACTCGAACTTGGGACCTTGGCCTTACGCGGGCAAGTGCTCTACCATCTGAGCTACCCAAGCACGACTCACGCCCCCTTCCTCACAGCCTTACTTCTGCCAGTACCTCGTCTCGAGTCTCGCCCCGGCACACAGTTTTAATCTGCCAGGAAGTTTCATCAATACTGAAGATATCATCATTGAAATTGAAAAAGATGCCTGCCGTACGGGACATGAAACATGACGAATATAGCAACAGTACTGAAATACGGATAGAAATAAAGTAGGTGATGATAAAGATCTGATAAATACTCTCCCGCCAGGAAGAGAAAGTTTTCTGTCACTGCAGACGAACTACGCCCCAAGCCTGAAAACCATATTGCTCACAAGCAGAAGCGTAACAGAGTCAGTCAACGTGTGAGATATGCAGAACTCAGGCATGCCCATACATTAATCGAAAGCAGAAATAGATCAGTTGTTCTATGGAAAAACTTGCGTAATCTTGGTATGGGAAAAGTAGAAGCTGCTGCTGATCCCACTGCCCCGACCCAAGATCTGAACCGGTGCTTCACATTACCTACAACCACAATTGAACCAACAAACGAAACAGACTCGTTGGTTGCTTCACGGGGCTAAAAGACTTTAACCATGAAAAATTCTATCTGAAGCATGTAACTTGCAATACCGTCAAAAAAGCCATCATCCTTATCAGATTACTATATAGTGAACATGATGGCATCACTATTCAAACGATGCTAATTATTGAGCTGCTACTGCCTACTATAATATATCTTCAACCACTCCTTAATTACAGTTGTTTTCCCTGAGGCCTGGAAATAGGGACTCTAGTATGATTAAAATTACTTGATAGTCGACACTTAAAGTGTTGGAAGTATCTTCCTCCAGTCAGACCGCTCAACGTCACGCCCGAACTATTCGCCGTTGCGAAGCTACCACATCAAATGGTTCGTGCATTTCCAATTCATTGTCTGGTGTGTGTGTGTGTGTGTGTGTGTGTGTGTGTGTGTGTGTGTGTGTGTGTGTGTGTGTGTGTCGACTCCTGAGTCCAGCCCTTTTATTTCGCATTTCATCACACATGGTGCACAACTCAAAACAACACACAAAAAACAATGGCAACGAAATAATTTTTATTGTCGTATTGACTTTTTATTATTTCCATGTATTTATCTTCCTATCATTCTGTTTTCGTTTTCTCTAGCAAGTTCCGACCTGGACTGCTCAGGTCGGTATCGCGTCATCTCGCGTAGCAAAAGCGAGATGGTTCAGTTCGCTTTTAGCGCTGACACTGACTTTTTTTTTTTTTCTTCATTAGTTTGCTCGGACCGGCCAGCTTTAATCGGCGTGAGCAAATCGAGCGTGATTAATAGTTCTGCCGTAAGTTTCTGAACGCCGCTTCCTCGGATACACTGCACATAAAGAGGTAGTGGGTAAGGTTAGGACATGAATGTAAAATGAGGGCTACAAAACGCTGTCTGCCGTAGTTAGTCATTGGTAATTTAAAATCAGCTGTGGACAGAACAACTTGCATTCCCTCCATGTCTGATGGCAGCAGCTTCCAAAATTGCTTCGTGTTACATGAACACTTGTGAAATGATCCGCCTTGTTTGCATGTCGCGTTTATCCGAGCGGTAGCCGATGTGGCAACACTGCAGCGCCAAGTGACAGACGTCCACTGTCAAGCAATTTTAAACGCAGTATAGCTAACACACTACTTAAAAAGGACGTAAAGGACTTCGTAACAGCACCCTCCCACTACCGACCTGTTTCCTTTCTTCCTGCATTATCCAAGGCCTTAGAATATGTGGTCCACGACCAGCCAACAAACTACCTAACTACAGACAGCCTACTAAGCGAATACCAATCAGGTTTCCGTAAACATCGCAGCTCAACATCTGCCTTAATATAGGTAACAGATGACATAAAGCTTCCACGAATACACAAAAGCCAACTGGCATGTGCTTCTTAGATTTCAGCAAAGCCTTTGACACTATCGGCGATGGCATTTTAATTGCCAAACTTAGCAGGCTAAATTTCTCCCTAAAAGCAGTCCAATGATCTCGGTCATACCTGACGTCTCGCCACGAATGCCTCACGTCTGGCACCATAAAGTCGCAATGATGGCAGGTAGTATCAGGCGTCCCCCAGGGTTCGGTATTAGGTCCTATACTCTTTTCATTGTATGTAAATCATGTGTCATCAGTTCACTGCAAGTACAAACTCACGGCGCCTGAAACAGCTTATGAATGTCTTTATTCGCTATATCGTTAGTATTAAATTCTTTGATCATGTTTCACAATTACGCAAGTAACTATCCTTGCTGTGTGCTAACAGGTGCAGAGATTTCATACCACCTGTCTTCTACATTGTCTTGTGAACGAGCAGTGTCCCTCATATCTCTCCTTGACCATAACGATGATACCTGAACAACATGGCAGAAACACCCTTTCCCATCACAGTAAAATCCTTTCTGTCCCACTCCGTCGTTCAGCCACTTCCTTGAAGACCTTCTAAGTTTCGGGAATCCGACTCTAGAATAACCTAGCGCATTACATCAGATGACTTTACAACATCTCAAACTTCAGAAGACAGTTAATGACATGTCAACTAAAGCAACGATAAGGATTACTAGTGCGCGTATACGCACTCGTTAACGTTTTAGATAGTTCTTTTCCAATCAGATCTTTCTCATTTCCCAGTATTGTTAGCTGGTGCTATCACCTTAAATTTCCTTTCTCCAGATCTCACTATATCAGCAAAAATCTATTTTATAACCCGTACATTTTTTATGTATCTGCCACTATCGTTATTATTTTTATTGTTATCACTGTTAGTGGCAGCACTAGTGCAAGTACTAGCACTGTTAACTGTATTAGTGCAGTCAGTATTACTTTCTCTTGTTCTCACGATAGACACTCAAATCATTTTCATTATATTTGTCATATTAAAATGGTTATTTCTTAGGTAGCTTTGATGTAAAAAGGGTACAGTATGTGTGAAGACCTGAATCAATGTAAGAGAGAGCCTAATGGCCATAGTTACATCGGATTAAATAAATCCATAATATTTAAAGACACTCTCCAGAGAATATTAAACTGCCTGTGTAAATCCAGGTAGCTGAAGTTCTGTTTTAAACAGTCCGCCTATGCTCCTGCGGTTACCTCTGCGCTTCCACAATTTTACTAACATCAACAGTGTGATCCTCCAGAACCAACTTATCTTCAAAAATCACCTTTGCAGTTACACCACCAACAAACGATGCTCAATCGGGGGTTTACTGTGTTGCCATACCAGGAAAATGACAGGATACAGCATGAGGATATCTCGAATGACCGTTTACTTCAGAGCCCTGATGCTGGTTCAAATGGCTCTGAGCGCTATGGGACTTAACATCTGAGGTCATCAGTCCCCTAGAACTTAGGTTTAAGTAAACCTAACTAACCTAAGGACATCACATACATCCATGCCCGAGGCAGGATTCGAACCTGCGACCGTAGCGGTTGCGCGGTTCCAGATTGTAGCGCCTAGAACCGCTCGACCACTCCGGCCGGCTTGGACCCAACAGAACTGACCTGGAGTCAACATATTTGTCGCGAGAAATAATAAAACTTAGGCTGCTAGACGTACTTGAACAAACGCACGCAGCTTTTCCACATGTCACTGCCGAACGTTGGTGAGTGTGCAACGGCACGTCATAAAAGAAGGAGAAAATGCCGCGCCTGGGTGTCTTCACGGATTCTGTTGTTTATAGACTTGTTATCGACGTAGCAGCTGACAGTTCCAGAACTGAGACGAATAAGGAAGGGGCTAAGAGATTACCAGACGACTGCCTGTAATTAACACCTTCAGTGGCTTCAATATCCAACAACATAGTAGAATCGCGGCAGTATGCTTTTGCATCACACACAGCTCGCTCACAAAAATTACCCTGTGTTTAAGTTAGGAGTTTTCGTCACTCTTGTTTTTAATTAGACTACTGTGTTACGTGGGAAAAGCTTTCCGTCTGGCCACATAAGAAGCCTGCGGTAGTGCCGGAGTTTGGTAGAATATTATTTCATTCTCTGTAAAAATTAAATGACAATCTAAGCTATAATACATTTCTCTGGTCGTCTCTCTTTATGTCTGAAGTGCAACTGCTCACATCATTGCAGGTTACTTGGACCAGCTGACTGGCCAGTGCTGTCGTAGTTAAATGCGCTGGTAAAACTGTTCTCGCCGGCCGCTGTGGCCGAGCGGTTCTAAGCGCTTCAGTCCGGAAGCGCGCTGCTGCTACGGTCGCAGGTTCGAATCCTGCCTCGGGCATGGATGTGTGTGATGTCCGTAGGTTAGTTAGGTTTAAGCAGTTCTAAGTCTAAGGGACTGATGACCTCAGATGTTAAGTCCCATAGTGCTTAGAGCCATTTCATTTGAAAGCTGTTCTCCCGCATTATCGCTCACTCTGTGTGCGTGTAACACATCATAAAACGTATTTTTATGATCGTATTTGACTGTACTGGACACAGCTTATCTTCCTCTTCACATGATACGAAATCAAGTGAGATTCAAGGAAATGCGGAAGAATACATGGTGTAATATTTAAATCTGATGTTATCTTGTCATGAACGGAGTATAGTGATGTATCTAGCGATTGGAGCGTACTGTTTCCATCTCAATAGTTGTGTCTGTTATGACGATACGAAAGTAACGACAATACAACAAACACCCAGTTCCCGACCGGCTAATATCTGCGGCCCGGCCGGGAATCGAACCCGGGCCACTTCGCTTAGCAGTCTATCTCGCTGACTGAGGCGGACAGTACTGTTTTCTTAATCATCATTTCTATATGCACGTCAGTGCATCTTTCTTTGTACCTAATAAACACGGAAAATATATTTCAAACTTTAATATTTCGCTTACCTCAACGTCGAAATTAATCTCGCTTCTGCGGGATAGCCTTTCTCATGGCATCATGGCAGTGTCTTTTCTTCGAGTCACGTTGCTGATTACAGCCAAAATTTCTTGACATGAATTTTTCGACATGCGAAAATAAAGAATTGATCATCATCTCGTTGAAAATCATCAAATAATGTGTGAAAAGATCAAAGATTGTGTCTTTCTAAAACCAGTGGAAGGATCCAGAATCTCCATTTCGGTGTTTATTCTTACTCCGAAAAAGAAGCAGAGCTAGAATGAAGTCATCTTCTATGTTCATGCCCACTGGAATAGTGACAGATTTTATACAAGGTGAGCAGAGACTGCAGCACCACTAACGCACGTTTGAACTGAAAGCTCGGTAGCAGCGCCCCCAGCGTCAGCGGAAGATCCGCTTGCGAGCCGCTGAGTAGCGCTGCGAAGTGGCCCCGTGTGAAGCCGGCCTTGGCTTTGTGTGTGTGTGAAAAGAATATTCAGTACCAACCGTTCCGTCATCTTATTGATACGTAATAATCGTCATGCTAAACGGTTGCGTATGTAGCGGAAATGCTGCGAGTCATCAGTTATACTTGCGAACTTGTGTAATCGCTCTCCGTTCTACCCACTTGTACCCGACAACAAGATCAACGAACAGCGGTGAAGACTCGCGAGTCGAGTCTTGGAGCATGCAGAGACGGAGTCGGTAAGACTCAACGGAGGAGCAAGCCGCTGAAGATGTCCAACGCAGTTCTGGACGAAACGTTAGGAACAGAAGAGTTTCGTGGACCACGGCCTTATACTTCGAAAGGTGTACCAACAGCAGTGTCATACGGCCATGAAAGCCTTCATTCTATCACGAAAATACAGAGCTACTCCGTGATGATACAAACTTTCTGGATGATGGAGAATAGTAAGTGTATTAATTTGAGGTAAGGGACCATGGTCCGGAAACGACAGGGTCGAAAGGTGTAAGCGAAAATCGTTGTGGTACCTCTGACAATGGAATATATGTAAAACATTTATACTTTAAGAGCTGTGAAACACATCTCTTGTACTGCACCTCTTTGGTTTCCATATTTTCGTGGAAGATAGTGTGGACCAATACAGGAATGAAATATCCAGTAAATATGGGCTCTAATTGTATACCTTAAGAGATGTGGGTCCTTTTTCAGTCTTTGTTTTAGTCATTCTTTTTCTGTCTGCAAATGTTATAGTTATTTCCAATTTGAAGCCAGGGGTTGAAATTTTGTGGCAGATTGGAACGCGGATCCTTTGTCTTTCGCGAGCAGTGCCCTTGCCGACAGTCCTTAACAGCATTGGTCCGGATTCTGCTGCCTATCCGGCACACAGTTTTAACCTACTAGAAAGTTTCAAAATAGCGCATATTGCTCCAGAGCCGAAGATTTGTTCTAGAATAATTGTTGCAAAGTTGGACACGCCCTCTTTAAGGCGAGAGGTGGGAACACTTAATGCACCTAGGAACATTGTCGAACATGTCATTTTGGTGGTCCAGGTTTGGGGAGGCATAAAGTTGGTTGGTCGTACTGTCTTTCATCCATTGAACGTAGTGCACTTATCGATCAAACCTATTGTGGCACTTTACTATTTTCCTGTGTGCGTTTCTTTCAGACCATGACTCCTTTTTCAGGGGTGACAATGCGCGACCGCATCGAGTAGCGGAGGTACATACACCAACGAACACCCAGCAGTTGTCAACTGCACTGATGGATGAATGTAATCCCCCGAGATGATCTCACACTTTAACAACCGTGTGCCGCAGATTGTAGTATCCAAGGGACCATCGTGAAGCGTGGTGTGGTGACTTCAGTGTAATTATTCTCGTTCAATAAAAGTGTCCCATCTGTTCGTGTGACTGTGTATCTCCTCATTATACTGTAGCAAATCTTTTTGTTTATGGGCCAAGTTAAATAGAGCTATGTTGCTTGGCAGTGACACATCATGCAAAAGTTACTTGCGCTCCTAAGTTTTGCGGACCAGTGAAGAATCCATACATGCACTCTTAAGACAAGATAAACGACACACCACGAAGGAATTATCCGAATGGAAATCGGTAGACGACAGGTATATGTGCAGAGAAGAGAAACAAATCATTACAATGTCAGAAAAAAATCCATGATTTATTCAAGAGAAAGACCTTCACAAGTTGAGGGAGTAAATAATGCGTTGGTCCACCTCAAGCAGTTACGCGATTTGGCGTCGATTGATGGAGTTGGATGTTGTTCTGAGGGATATCGTGCCGAATTCTACCCAATTGGCGCGTTAGATCGTCAAAATCCCGAGCTAGTTGGAGGGCCCTGCACACAGTGCTCCAAATTTATTAATTGGGGAGAGATCGGCGACCTTGCTGGCCAAAATAGGATTGGCAAGAACGAAGACAAGCAGTATAAATTCTCGCGGTGTGCAAGCGGGCTTTATCTTCATTATCTTGCTGGAATGTAAGCCCAGGATAAAGAACAACAAAACGGCGCGTAGAATATCGTCGACGTACCGCTGTGCTGTAAGGGGGCCGCGGAAGACAAGGGTTCCTGCTGTGAAATGAAGTGGCACCTCAGACCATCTCTGCTGGTTGTCTGACCGAATGGCGGGGGACAGTTAGGTTCGTATCCCACCTGTCCAGGGAGTCTCCAGACACATCTTCCCTGGTCGGCGGAGCTCATTCGAAGCGGAACTCATCACTGAAGATGATTCTAGTCCAGTCAGTGTGCTTCGATGCCGAAGACGCGACTGGAGACGTCGCGGTGAGATACTATCGTCCGCGATGCGGCCCGACAACCAGGCGTGATTGGGTTGTCATCCGCGGCACCCTTGCAGCACGCTGATATTCTGCGCCGCATTTGGTAGCCCTTCGCGACTAGCTGTACTGGGCTTACATTTCAGCAAGATAGTGCCCGCCTGCTCACTCTGAGAGTTTCTACTGCTTGTCTTCGTGCTTGCCAAACCATGCCTTTGGTCAGCGAGGTTGCCGGATGTCTCTCCGACTGAGAACATTCGGTGCATCATGGGCAGAGCCTTCCAACCCTCACGAGATTTTGACGATCTAGCGCGCCAGCTGGACAGAATTCGGCGTGTTATCCATCAGGAGTATATCCAACAACTCTTACCAATCAATAGCAAGTCGAATATCTGCTTGCATAAGGGCCAGAAGTATACCAACGCGTAACTGGCTTAGTGAAGCTCTTTCTTCTGCATAAATCATGCAGTTTTTATGAAATTGTACTCATTTGTTTGTCTGTAAATGTGCGTAACATCCACCGATTTCCGACCCAGTCGAAGAACTCCTTCGTAGTGCGTCCTTTGTTTTTTTGTTAGGGTGTATTATAAAAATGGATATACAGTAGAGCGTCGATTATCCGAACGTCGGTCAACCGAACGACCGCTTAACCGAACTGTGTACTCACTCGCACCTGTTACTCTCCGCCGGCCGGTTGTGGCCGAGCGGTTCTAGGCGCGTCAGTCTGGAACCGCGCGACCGCTACGGTCGCAGGTTCGAATCCTGCTTCGGGCATGGATGTGTGTGATGTCCTTAGGTTAGTTAGGTTTAAGTAGTTCTAAGTTCTAGGGGACTGATGACCTCAGATGTTAGGTCCCATAGTGCTCAGAGCCATTTGTTACTCTCCCACCCTACCGTCCATCATCCCCCTCACTCCCAAACCAAGCAATAGATTGCCACGAATGTGATGAAGAAGACGTTCATGAATGGATGAATATCGATGATGCAGATCCAGGACACCAAATCATGCAGGACAGCGAGATTGTAAACGTCGTCACTGATAAAGATGACGCCGCCAGCATCTCATCAATCAGTGCTCCAGAAAGTGAAGATGAAAGTATACCAACAGCTTCTGAGGCGTTCACTTGTTTAGATACGGCCTTGGGATGGTTTGAAGCCCAAGATGAAAGTGACCAGTTTCAGATATCTGTAACGAAAAAAGTTCGTGACTTAGCTGCTCGTAAGCGTGTAGGCTTGCTTAGACAGACCAAAATAAAGGATTTTTTTAAACGTTAATTATGTATACTGTGTGTATTGTTCATGCAAAATGCGTATGTAATATGTATATATTTGTATTTTTAGGGAGTGTAGCCATGTATGGAAGTGAAACATGGACGATAAATAGTTTGGACAAGAAGAGAAGAGCTTTTGAAATGTGGTGCTACAGAAGAATGCTGAAGATTAGATGGGTAGATCACATAACTAATGAGGAAGTATTGAATAGGATTGGGGAGAAGAGAAGTTTGTGGCACAACTTGACTAGCAGAAGGGATCGGTTGGTAGGACATGTGTTGAGGCATCAAGGGATCACCAATTTAGTATTGGAGGGCAGCGTGGAGGGTAAAAGTCGTAGAGGGAGACCAAGAGATGAATACACTAAGCAGATTAAGAAGGATGTAGGTTGCAGTAGGTACTGAGAGATGAAGAAGCTTGCACAGGATAGAGTAGCATGGAGAGCTGCATCAAACCAGTCTCAGGACTGAAGACCACAACAACAACATGTATATATTTTTGTTTAATAAACTGTGCCGCATACTATATATTCCTACTGAAGTTGCCTTTGTATGTTACTTTGTAATACTAAAAGAGATGCCTGTTTTTATGAATAAATTTACTGTACAGTACTTCTTTTTGACAAATAAACATGTACAGTTCGATTATCCGAACAAACCAGTTTTCCGAACACCCATGTCCCCCTATTTCTTCGGATAATCGACGCTCTACTATATGTGTGTTTGTACGTTGCTCGTGTCCCCCTAAACTACTGGGCCGATCCCAACCAAACATGGTACATACATCCCTTGCTGTCAGTCAACAATTGCTATGAGATAAGAACCACCTACCTATCATAGTTAAGGAGATATGACGTCATGAACACTAAGAGGCGTGACAAACTGCCGCGTCATGCATGAAGTTTTAATTCATTCACTCTTTAGTAAAAGACACTCCTACGTCCAGTCAGAAAATCTCTAGCACCTGGCAGCGCTTTTGAGAACTCCCAGCTGCGAAGCGCAAACAACTGTGGACGAAACAGTAGGCATACCCATAGAGACGTTTACAGAATCGCGTTGTAGACACGCAAAGCAGCTGCGCCCAGCGTACAAAAACCGTCCGGGATACTAAATACATTTGTACGTATGTTTATTTCTTTGTACGATTGTTTTGTACTTTAAAAGGTGTTGTCACGAATACATCAAATAAAATTTTGTTGATATTACACTACAAGCGTAAAGTTCATTCTCTACGCAGACATATTGCAGCAACGATCAACATTTAATCTTTGGAAACTATGTTTGATTCGCATGTTTATTAAATGAAACAAAGCGGGCTCTTTTCGAAGACGGCGACTCTTGCTTCTTTCACTTGTGTAGTTTCGTGTCCAATTGCTTCTCCTGACAAAGAAACATATGGCAGTTGGAAGGATAACAACGTGTAGGTTCCGCTATGTAAAGACTTACCAAAAATAACGACCTCAGCAATGTGTTAATTCAGTGGTCATTTCATTCCACTTCGCCGCTAGCAACATGAGAATTGTGCCAAAGCCTGCTAAAGCAGGCACTCTGCTCATTATTTAAATTAATCACCTTCGGTCGATGGCGTTGGATTACTTAATAAGCTCTGTCAATTTTTCTTTGTCTAATTCCTTCTCGCTTCCAGCAACCTATCAATTCTAGGGATTAATGATAGAATATAAAGTGAAAGACCGTATCGATTAAGTAGAACATTTTTATTTTCTTTATCACGCTGCGCTTGTTAGAAAGCCGCATTTGCTTTAGTGCTACACGGAAATTGTGACAGAGGCACACGTCTGTGTATTGGATAGACTCGTGCTATGTTCATCACTGTGTGTTTGTGTGTGTGTGTGTGTGTGTGTGAGAGAGAGAGAGAGAGAGAGAGAGAGAGAGATAATTTGCGATAGTGAAGTTGTACCACGATCTCGAGTTATTTGTAGCATTTTCTGAGCACTAGGCGACCTGCGTTAAGCGCAGCATGAAGGCAGCGGGCTCGTGGGCGTCCGTCGGACTTTTGCTTCCGCGCGTAACGTTCTCAGCGCAAATAAAACAACTTTCAGAGAAACAGGCGCGTAGGAGCGCCTGGCCTTTCCATTCTTTGTGTGGCCCACTCGGCCACGTTATCTCCCCAGACCAGTGAGCATGCCAAAAATAACATTTAAATACTTATGTCCAAGCTACATCATGCACAATCCCCTACCGTAGATGAGGGCAGTGAAGTATGCGTGTTATCTCATTGCTTTCTCGGTTACCAGCACCAAATTCAAATGGCTCCAAGCACTATGGGACTCAACATCTGAGTTCATCAGTCCTCTAGACTTAGAACTATTTAAACCTAACTAACCAAAGGACAGCACACACATCCATGCCCGAGGCAGGATTCGAACCTGCGACCGTAACAGCAGAGCGGTTCCGGACTGAGGCGCCTAGAACCGCTCGGCCACAGCGGCCGGCTACCAGCACCATCGAAGTTTTAGGGTAGGAAACACTACAGTCGTATTTGAAGTAGTCATCTTAACTGTTGTTTTTATATTACACCCTAGTATGGAAACTGGTGTTTCATATATGTGTAGGTAGAGCAATAGGACATTTTTGAGCCCAAAAGTACTGGATTTGTGTTAGATGTTTGATGAGTTTTGTGCAGTTAAAGCTATTCACTGAGCTACTAAAAACCCAGTCATTACAGACGTAGCGCAAGGTATGATATAGAAACGAAATTGGCCGTACTCATTCAAACGAACCATACCGACATCGGCCTTAAATGATTTAGGGAAGCCGTGGAAATCAATCTGTACATTCGGGCAAGGGATTTGAATCGCTGTTCTCACGAAAATGTCAGGCGCGACCATGCTCACTTATTTAGGTAGTACTTAGATTAGCACAGCCGAGAACGAACGAAAATGGTTTATATTCTAACACAGTCATTCAGTATTGCAATATGGTACGAAACAAATTCGATGCATTGCTGTTGAGTCGCAAGTTTTCCGTTGGATAAGAAATTGTATGTCCAAGTCAGTTCGAGATACTTTTTGTCTTCGTTACACATTTTGCACCAAAGAACTTCGTGTCGAAATTGCTATCCAGATGTAGAAAAGAAGTCCGCTGTGATAATTAATGTGAACACCTAACTCTACAGATTTTTTGCTGTCACCATTTTCATCATCAGGTATACAAATGTTTGTTTTATAAATTCAAAGTACTTTTCTTGCTGCCGTATAATATTTAAGTCATTCCGGCTTTTTATTTTAAGGGCATTTTCAGTGGCTTTATTTAGTTAATCGTTTGTCGTGACAAAAGCTGCCTTTCCCTGGAATCTGACAAAGGGACGCCACTTTACTTGGAATTCGCCACATACGCGCACTGCGATCTTTTGGTTTTCTTTGTTTCCACGTTTTACTAACTAAATTACGAGTATGAGCAATGTTTCATTGTTTATCTAGCAAGATCTTCTAATTCATAGCACGAGAACTGTCACGATTATTGTCGTAAGAAATGTTTTTCATTGGGCGACTCGTGTCCTGTGGATCCATTTTGCCGGATCAACAGTGAAGCACTCCATTTTCTTTAGTTAATAAAATGTGAAAACAAGAAGTCCTGCTCCGTAGCTGCGTGGTCGGCGTAGATAGGATCCATGCGGATAACTCTGGCTCCTTTTCTGGTACTGCCAAGGATTTTTAATTAGTGGGAGGGCTGGTAAGGGGTGCACTGTGCCTCCTGATGCCAACTGAGGAGCCACTTGAGTGAGAAGAAGCGGCGTCAAGGACTAAAAGTTGGCAAGTCGAGCCTTCAAGGGCTGGACGACGTGAATATGTGTCGAATTTTCGTACGTGAAGTGGAAGTGCGTTGTCTGACCAATGGTCAGACGAAACGTTTAGCTGGAATGACAAATAACTAAAAAAATCCAGTGTACATGCTTATAATATTAAAAGTAGAAAGTGTCTGAAAATAAATACTGTGTTACAGTAAGAAAAAGGTATCTGAATCTATAATACGAGTAAGTTACGTAACTTCACCGTAGTTTCATCATTTGGATTGTGTAGGAAGTGTGTGGAGCTATCCTAAGTCCCAACAAAGAAGAGATAGGAAAAGAAATATAAATATTTGCTGTTGTTGATTTCAGCAAACCGTATTGCGATTACAATTTATAGAAACTATCCTTAGAACAAGATAATTAGTTTTTAATTGTGCGCCCTTCTTTTGATGTAAGTTCACCCTCTGGAGAGAGAGGGTAGGAGAGCATCAAAAAAGGACGTGGCTGTAGACGCGGTGGTGTGACTTTTTAACTACTACAAATATTGTTTGGGGTTCAAGGCGTACCGTGTGGTTGCAACGACGCATTGATGACGTTTGTTCTGCGGGGCAGAGTTGTCGAGCAGGTTGAGGGGGGGGGGGGGGGGATTTTCACACATGCTCGCTCGCTCTCTCTCTCTCTCTCTCTCTCTCTCTCTCTCTCCCTCACACACACAAAGCCACCCCGCAAATATCGAGAGACCAAGCGCTGCCGGTGGAAGAGCGCATTGCACGAAATTAACAGATTACCACAATCAATATTGCCCGATAGCTGCATTGAATGAGCTGGGCTTGTGGCGTCGTTTTTACGTAAAGCGAGAGGAGAACATTTGCGGAAAAGGTAAAACACAGAGTGTAAATAGAGAATCGAAAGCCACTTAACAGTGACCTACATGCTGGAGAGTTAAATTTTTATCAGATTTATTGATACAGCTATTAAATGACACTCCCAAAAGCGTTGACTGTAATACAAAATTTTATTTAGATGGTACATTTCTACTGTTGCGATATAAAGCATATGTATGCCAGGGTCGAAGACTGGACGATAACAGATATGACTTTAATCTTTGCTTGTATTTGCACTTTAATCCCATTTCCTCCAGTGCGCAAACACTGGCCGTGACATACAAACGCCGAATATCGGCAGTGGGAGGAAGGGGAAAAAGGCACACACGCCCCGTCTGGTCTATTTCCTGATGCTTTTGTATCTTTGAATCATGTATTGAGTTCCTGAGGTTGCTTTAAAAATTACGTAAACCAGTCATGGTTTGCATTTTTTAAATGTTTTTTGTTGTTCCTTAGTTGCTTGAAGATGTGGAGTTCGTATTGTGGCACACTTCTCTTTATTTGTGGATTGTCTTCAGTGCCCTGTAATACGTGTTCATTTTTACGTATATAATATTGTGCTGTATAATAACTGTAGATATGTTCATATATAAATTAAAATTTTAAAAGCTTTTCTTGCGTGGATACATTTATTTATAATGTGTGACTAATTCCGTGCAGATTGAACACTCGCCTTTGGGGGCCATGTATTTTGCACTCGGTTATTTCGGAGAGGAATACCAGTTACTCTACTCTTCGACTACTCACAATACATTTTGTGATCAACATTGTGTTATAATTACTGAGGAAGAGTTTTTAACGTCAGTATCCACTTACGTGGCCATTTAGCCGAAATCTTGTTTCCGTGTGATAACTGTAATTAATTAACTGACCATTCGTTCAGAACAAAGTGAATACTAAACAACTTCAGTTAACCAAGCTTACCATGTGGTGATTCTGTAGCGCATTTTTTACAGTAATCGATATGAACATCAGTTATCTGTAGATTAACGTCCTTAATGGGCTAAAAAAATATAAAAATACTGAATCCATTTTTGTAAAATTCTGTCTTAAAAATGTGTTCTTAATTAGAATATGCTGATAATTCATTTGAGGACAAAACTGTTTTCAACATACAAGGGAACATTACCAAGTGTAAGTAAACGAATCTGATGAAATGTAGTGGGTATGTACGAGTCGAGTGGTCAAAATAATAAAATACGTATTTTTTGGTTTCTCCCTAATTTCATTTTCGAGGGACAAAACATGCCCTAAAAGGTGATTTGGTGTATTACGTTTAGAGATAATATCTTCAAGAAATATTTAAAAAAACTTGTTTCATATGAAAACTGAAGTGTAATTACTACTCTTGAAAACTGTATAATCAGCTTCTGTAATAATTTGAAATTTTGAAAAATACGCAATCATCATTATTTAATTTTACAAAATGAAAACTTTTTTGGCAACACAAATTACAGAATCTTTCGTCTCACATCCATCCATGTGTAATAAAGCTGGTTTCGGAAGCGCCATTTTCTGGAATGTAAGTTGTACACAGTGCACTCCTTGGACTATCTCAACGTACCTACTTAAATATCTATACGTTCATTATTATTCTAATTACTATTTATTTATCATTATTATTTAATTATTCCAATTATTATTTACTTATGTTTGTTTAATGTTTTAAATTACAGTTTCACTTGAGGCAGCAGGAAACACTACAGTTTTTGTCAGAATTCAGTTTTCTGTCATCTAAAGCCGACATTAAATTGTTTTGCAAAGTCGAAGCTGTGATAAATGCTTTCCGTTTTTTAAGTATCAAATTCGCCGTTATTTGATAAAATCACGGGATTCTGAGGCTACAGTAGCTCAGAAACTATTCAAAGTGAAATTCCCTAATAAAGTTCAAAATGACGGCAATGTTGTATAGCAGTGTTTTTAGAACTTAAACCTAATGAAATTTTTGATCATGTTCCATATTTTTTCTGAAAAGCACAGTTTTGAGTGCAATAAAAATTATGCCATATTTTATTCAGTATTCGATTTAAAAACAATATTACTAAACTTTTTTTGGTTTCCTTAGTGAAGAGCTGTAGAAAAAATAAATAGAAATCTGAATTACATATTATTTATTTTTCTACACGTTTTGGACAAGGGCTCCATAATTTAAAACTGAAATCAATGTGTAATAAAAATAGGTTCAAACCTGAGTAAGTTTAATCTATAAAAATTGTGTTTGTGCTTAATACACGAAAAAAAGGTTTTTAAATATTTCATTAATTATTGTTGTGTTATTGTTATATACCTCCATCAACAACAGACATTCAGGTTCAAAATGAATCTAGGTCACTGAAATCCGATGTAAGGTTCTTGAGTTACACAGCAAACAAACGGTCGCATTCAGATAATAATGCAAACTTTACCTAATTTTAACTCGAAAGCTAATGAACATTTGAGAGATAACTCAGTAAAAGTTTTCTTTTTTTTTTCAGAGTAATTCATACACACAGAAATTATTAATGATTTCTAAAAAAGCACAATTTTCTTATTTTTCGTCCAGTTTGAAATAAAGTAGCTCACACGTGTATTTTGTTAATTGAAAATAGTAAGTAACTCATTGTTATGATACAGAGGGATTGCAGTAACGATAATTTGTAAAGAAATGTTTACAACATAATTTTTGACGCCATGCACATAGAACGAACAAAATTTCGTCAATACACACGACGAACAGCACAATATAAAACAAAATGAACAAGATTCTCAAATGACAATGGGCGATCCTTTAAATATTCTGACTTGTCCCAGACATATTTCAGTACGTTGGAAAACCTCGGCAAAGAGAATTGCTTATATACTATAATGACAACTGGTTGATTGTATGTTTCTCAAGTGGAAACTGACTTTGATTGTATGTTTCTCAAATGGAAACTGACTTCATAATCATTCAACAGAACTAGATCTGAGAATCTTCTGGCAAAGTTCTACCATCATCCCTTTTCATAGTTTTAAAAGAAACCAATGGAGAGTTTGAGACTTTTTGAAGCCCCAAACGTACTTGTGACGGCACCGAAATCTGGTAAACTAACATTCGTCCTCGGACTTATTGCCGCATCAATTCAGGATAAACCCTCGAGCTTTCGAGGATTATTCTCATCGTCTGCGTCAGGAGCAACTGAGTGTCTGAACTGCTGCTGTGGTGGCCTTAAATAGCCCATAGATGGCTTCTGATTGCCAAGTAATTACGTAATGCTGTCGTACATGGTGTCAGCGTCTGCGCTTGTTTTTTGTGCTACATGATTTCGAAAATATTGTTTCTAAACGTAATTAATATGCCAAATTACCTTTCGGAATGTATTTTACGTCTTAAAAGTGAAGTTTGTCAAGAAAGAAAAAAACATTATTGCATTATTTTATTCCCTCTACATACCCGCTAAGTTTCATCAGGCTCGTTCACTTACCTCTGAGGACGTTCCCTTGTTTATGATAGAACCTTTTGTAGTGGAGTGACTTAAAGAGTCATCTGAAATTCATGTAGAAAATTTTACAGTGTATTTTAATTCGTATACTATGAGCGGAGTATATGATGCATTGATTGTATGTGTTAAAGAGAGCTTCGGGCAGGCATTCGAACTTATTTCCCTGACTTTGCTGGCTGTTAAAAACCAGTTATGGCACTCGAACGCGTACAAGGCGTAGCTTCTTGCGTCCTGTTAATGTAGGTAAATCGCAGAATTATGTGAAGTGTTATTTGAGAGAAAGATCCACGACATATTATTTTGGGTCAGTATGATTCCTGTTATGCATTGAGATCTATTCATGGAAAGAGTATGACTGCTACAGGCAGAAGTTCTATCGTCGTTTTTTTCTATTATTTTAAGGATGTAGAAGTACTCCCTGAATTATATAGGGATTACATCAGTCGAGGTAGCATACGGTGCTTGATACTAGTATCCTGAACAGCAGATTAAAAGCAGTATCAGAGTGTTTATTAAGTGAAGAACAAATGGATTTAAGCTGAGGGAAGATCGACAAAAAACGCGGCGTTCGTGATGTGATGAAACGGATGATTGAGGTACGTGGAGAATTTAAACGTGGAATCCACTTGGCATTTGTTGATCTGGAGGGAAAACTTTGATAAAATTAATAGGGAAAAACTGTAAAGCATAATAAGTAAAAAAGTGTTCACTTTCCTTAATGAACAGCTGATTTAGCCTGTACGAAAACACAACTAACATGTTAGATACAAATGGAGAGTTGGCGACACCTTTTATCTCTAACAGCATTATCTCAAAGAAGGTGTATTAACGGAAAACGAAATTCGATGCAGGTATTAGAAATGACGAATAATTTTTGTTATATGCAGACGATGTCATAATCTTAGCAGAGAACGGAATGACTTGGAGAAAAGAATTTATTTTCTAAACAAAATTGCCAAAGACTATAATATGACTATATCCACAAAGAAAAATGAAACATAGCTTCTTTAGGACTGGAACCCATAAAAACAAAAATAGTGGTGAACAGGACAATAGCGGAACAATTATGCCGTTTTAATTTCGTGGCATGTGATGTCACATAGGAGTATGACAAATCTATAGACGATCAAGTTGCAAAATTTGGAAACACGGGTGCTTTAGAAGGAATAGAAAATAACACAAATGAAGTGTCACACAATAATGGCTAACCCCCCTCCCATACGTCTCTGCTAAAATTAGTCGTGGATCATTTACAAACAACAAGAAAGTAAGATTCAAGCAGGTGAAGTGAGATTTCGTGTGGCTGTTAAAGACTGTACTATATTGGACAAATTAAGAAACAGCGGGATTAAGAAGAAACGAAATGAAAATGTCGTGTGGCTAGGGCCTCCCGTCGGGCAGACCGTTCGCCTGGTAAAAAAAAGTCTTTCGAGCTGACGTCACTTCGGCGACACGTGTGTCGATTGGGATGAAAGGATGATGATAAGGGTAACACAGCACCCAGTCCCTGAGCGGAGAAAATCTCCGACCCAGCCGGGAATCGAACCCGGTCCGTTAGGCATGACATTCCGTCACGCTGACCACTCAGCTACCAGGGACGGACAAGAAGAAATTAAACATGGTTAATGTAAGATATGAAGCTGAAGGCAACAGAAGAAAGTTAACATCTACACAGAATGAACAGTGGGAGACAACCTTACGAAGTCGGAAAATTTAATCCACTTTAGCGGAGAATTCCGGGAGGCCAAGTAACATATGCTGCTACGCCCAGCGTCATTTCCGCAGCTGCAGTGTTAACTCGAGGCCAAGGTTCAGTGACGACTGACGATAGCAGGTGAAAGTAGTAAATCCTGACTTGCGAGACAGAAAACCTGGACAACCAGGCGGCGTCGCAGGTGGTAATCATATCGGTTCAACTTGAAGACAGTTTCGTTGTTTACTTGGAAATGACGCTTCATTCAATTGTGTAAGTTTGGGTGGTAAATTTCTGGAAGCTTGTAAACTAGATTTGAAGCGGAGTTCCCACAATCTGGAAAACACAATTATGTAGCAGCGTGAGTTAATGGGCTCGTCACATAGGTAGGGTTGGAAGATGCGTTTATTATCCCCACACGTCTGGCAGAGAACGGTAAATACATGTGCGCTGCTGTTTAATTAGTCGATGAATTGTTGCGCTCTGTGAATCGCTCTTGTCCTTGCTGATATACTCCCTTTCATCGTAAGAAAGATTCACATCATTATTAATCGGCATGGTATTGAAAAAATTGTCTTTAGTATATGTAGGAAGAACCACATTTTTACGCTGAATATTATGCAGATAGTAGAAGGGGACTTTATGGACTGCGCTACGATCATCGATTTTCATCGTACGTACAGAATTTGAAAGTCAGTGCCCTGACATCAGTTTAACAAATCAGCACGTTGCATTTATATATATAAAAAAACCTCGAAAGAATTACTTTTGAAGTTTAGAACATTTACGAGCTCTGTTATGCACAAAACATTTTTAATTTCTTCAGATATTCATCGGTAGCTAAGATGGAGTAGACGTGAACACATGTTACGCTGTTTCTGAACGAAACGTTGCGTTTGGTGTACTGTAAATAAGGTTATTGTGCAGTATTTTGTTCTGTCTGTCGTTGAAGAAATTCAGATTTTCTGAACGGGGGAAGTAAAGCGCGCAGCGTAATGGGCTTGCGTTGCTGGGTCGAAAGTAATTACTTTTTATTTAAGTCCGATATTTATTAACAAATGGAAATTTAAATTAACAAGTATTGAATTATAATTTTGAATAAAATACATCTTTTAGTTTTAATTACTGGTCATATTAAAATAAATTAAAATGCGATTCAGACATACGGAAATGCCTCCTTGTTAAATGAAAAAAATTATATGCAGCAATAATAATTGTTCAGTCTCTCGATATAAAGAAATATTTAATTTTCTATTTGATGTTTCCTAGATTCGTGCGAAGTTTTAAATCATTGTGAATGCTGCAGTATTTTCCGATTATAAAAATAAAGATCTGTTTTGTTAAACATATGGGTGTATTTGATAGTAACATTCACATTGTTTTAATAACTACGGAAATAAAATACAAGTAAAACACATGTTACGTTGTTTCTGAACGAAACGTTGCGTTTGGTGTACTGTAAATAAGGTTATTGTGCAGCATTTTGTTCTGAATAGACGACTTTAAGATTACAATTCTGTTATGCTACACATTCACCTACGAGCGAATACGTACAGATCTTGCAAATCCTGTAACTAAGAAGATCAGAGAGGGCCAAGTAGTGTACTCCGAGATCAGAAACTAATTCTATTTAGATAAACAACTTACGTCTCATAACAGTAATTAAAGCTCATACCAACTAAGTGATGACTCCCCAGCTACAGTACTAGATAAATTAAACTCTGTGTTCAAGGTAATTTAGCCTTATTGTTTGCACATGTTGTTCGTTTGCTGTAATGTATTATCATTCCTACACTATATATGAAACTCATGTCTGCATGTTACTGTAATGAGTATCTTTCTCTTCGAGAACCAGTCTTCAATTATAAACAGTGATAATCTCCATTGTGAACAAGTCGCAGACACTTGCCTACTAGTTCGTAAGCCGGCCGGTGTGGCCGAGCGGTTCTAGGCGCTACAGTCTGGAACCGCGTGACCGCTACGGTCGCAGGTTCGAATCCTGCCTCGGGCATGGATGTATGTGATGTCCTTAGGTTAGTTAGGTTTAAGTAGTTCTAAGTTCTAGGGGACTGATGACCTAAGCAGTTAAGTCCCAGTGTGCTCAGAGCCATTACTAGTTCGTAAACAGTCCACGAACAAGAACTTCATACATATTGCTCATTCAAGTCCTCATACCTCCTGAAATATCCATTTTCAAGAGATGTTTTCTGATTTCAGGTTCTCAGTTTATGATAGTCCACCTTGTATACGGGGTGTGTAAAAACGTGTGTAATAAAATTCGGGGATTTGTTCTTGAGATCAAAAAATTACAAGAAGTTCGTATGAACATGGGTCCGAAAATCATTCGTTAGGGAGGTATGAAAGGATATATTACTCACGGCATAAGAAGGATATATTTACCAAACAAATTTACACCCAGGGCGATTGTTCCAGATGACCACCTCCAACTTCCTTGCATTCCCAGAGCCTGCATTCCATACTTTGCCGTGCGAGGTGGAAAACTTTTGGTGTGTTCAGCAGTTTTTCAAATCCATTTGGGATAAGCTCCTTAGAATATGGGGGTTGCATATGGGAGTTAAATATACCAAGGATTTTAAATGCCCCAAAAAGAAAAAAAATCCATTGGGATCAACTCTGGCGACCGGTCAGGCCATGTAATAAATTTCCTTCGAACTGTCGCTGTAAAGTTAGGTGGAGCACCATCGCACGTATCCAACATTCCTCGGATGTCAGCTAAAGACACATAAAGAAAGTGAAGCAGCTCAAGTCTGGAAAACTGCAAATACGTTCGTCCAGTAAGATTTTGCGGTAAGTATTAAAGGCCAGTTAGATAGTGATGAATAATTCCATCGCACAGGTTGAGATTATGCCTGTCTTGGTGTCTTGTCTTCTCTCACTTCCCGAGGGCTTGCATACGAGGAGGTCTCATTACGTGAAAAACCCGCGTCGTCAGCGGATAAGGTAAATGCTGATAACTGCAGAAACATAGCACGCTGCCCTAACATACATTGACAGAAAGATATTTTTCGCTGAACGTCTGCTTCATTTAATCCTTGCACCCGTAGAAGTAAGAGGGATATAGAAGATTCTGATGCAGAATGTGCCTGACCTTTATGCGATTAGCTCCTTCCCTTCTCGCAGTTCTCATTGTAGTAGTTGGAGTTTCATCCACAGTACGAAGAACCCATTCTTCAAGCTCAGGTTTTGGTACATCAAGTGGTGATCTAGCATCAGCAACTCTCTTCTCCAATGAAACTGTCGCTTGTAAGCGTTTGTGGAGTCGTACAAACGTTCTTGCGCAAGATAGCTGTCTGCCAATGTAACGCTCACCATAAACTTGACGTGCTGTGTCCGCATTCCAATATACTTGGCCGTACATGTACTGCAGTCCGTCTTTGTGATGTATGGTGATGGAAGCTGTTCTAGAACAGGACGGCAATCAGACAAAACAAAACAAATCCCCTGATCAACTGTAAACAAGAAAGCGAGATAAGCTACACAACCAGGGAATTACCTCATACTTTCACAACGTAGAATTTTACGTCCTATCTTCATATGATTTTTTTTTAATGTTTTGATATAATGTACGGTATTCCCCCCCCCCCCCCCATGAACCATGGACCTTGCCGTTGGTGGGGAGGCTTCAGCCTCAGTGATACAGATAGCGGTACCGTAGGTGCAACCACAACGGAGGGGTATCTGTTGCGAGGCCAGACAAACGTGTGGTTCCTGAAGAGGGGCAGCAGCCTTTTCAGTAGTTGCAGGGGCAACAGTCTGGATGATTGACTGATCTGGTCTTGTAACACTAACCAAAACGGTCTTGCTGTGCTGGTACTGCGAACGGCTGAAAGCAAGGGGAAACTACAGCCGTAATTTTTCCCGAGGACTTGCAGCCTGTATGGTTATATGGAAGTGATACGTGGACGATAAATAGTTTAGACAAGAAGAGAATAGAAGCTTTCGAAATGTGGTGCTGCAGAAGAATGTTGAAGATTAGATGGGTAGATCACATAACTAATGAGGAGGTATTGAATTGAATTGGGGAGGAATTTGTGGCACAACTTGACTAGAAGAAGGGGGATCGCTTGGTAGGACATATTCTGAGGCATCAAGGGATCACCAATTTAATATTGTAGGGCAGCGTGGAGGGTAAAAATCGTAGGGGGAGATCAAGAGATGAATACACTAAACACATTCAGAAGGATGTAGGTTGCGGTAGGTACTGGGAGATGAAGAAGCTTGCACAGTATCGAGTAGTATGGAGAGTTGCATCAAACCAGCCTCTGGACTGAAGACCATAACAACAACATCTACGGTATGTTATTCCAGGACGTCGTATCGAGCCTAATTCGCAATATTGATAATCTGTAGTTATGCGTAGTTATGCACAAACTGATTGCAGTACACGTGACGGCTGGAATCAGGTCTGTAGGCTAGGGATCTTTGGTGTGACGTCATAAGCGAGTGACTGCGTGAGAGATCGCTCTCCAAGTTTTTTTATATATTTTTAGGTTTCAGATACATACAGGGTGTTTCAAAAATGACCGGTATATTTGAAACGGCAATAACAACTAAACGAGCAGCGATAGAAATACACCGTTTGTTGCAATATGCCTGCGACAACAGTACATTTTCAGGCGGACAAACTTTCGAAATTACAGTAGTTACAATTTTCAACAACAGATGGCGCTGCAAGTGATGTGAAAGATATAGAAGACAACGCAGTCTGTGGGTGCGCCATTCTGTACGTCGTCTTTCTGCTGTAAGCGTGTGCTGTTCACAACGTGCAAGTGTGCTGTAGACAACATGGTTTATTCCTTAGAACAGAGGATTTTTCTGGTGTTGGAATTCCACCGCCTAGAACCCAGTGTTGTTGCAACAAGACGAAGTTTTCAACGGAGGTTTAATGTAACCAAAGGACCGAAAAGCGATACAATAAAGGATCTGTTTGAAAAATTTCAACGGACTGGAAACGTGACGGATGAACGTGCTGGAAAGGTAGGGCGACCGCGTACGGCAACCACAGAGGGCAACGCGCAGCTAGTGCAGCAGGTGATCCAACATCGGCCTCGGGTTTCCGTTCGCCGTGTTGCAGCTGCGGTCCAAATGACGCCAACGTCCACGTATCGTCAGAGTTTACACCTCTGTTGTTGTTGTTGTTGTGGTCTTCAGTCCTGAGACTGGTTTGATGCAGCTCTCCATGCTACTCTATCCTGTGCAAGCTTCTTCATCTCCCAGTACCTACTGCAACCTACATCCTTCTGAATCTGCTTAGTGTATTCATCTCTTGGTCTCCCCCTACGATTTTTACCCTCCACGCTGCCCTCCAATACTAAATTGGTGATCCCTTGATGCCTCAGAACATGTCCTACCAACCGATCCCTTCTTCTGGTCAAGTTGTGCCACAAACTCCTCTTCTACCCAATCCTATTCAGTACCTCCTCATTAGTTACGTGATCTACCCATCTAATCTTCAGCATTCTTCTGTAGCACCACATTTCGAAAGCTTCTATTCTCTTCTTGTCCAAACTATTTACCGTCCATGTTTCACTTCCATACATGGCTACACTCCATACAAATACTTTCAGAAATGACTTCCTGACACTTAAATCTATATTCGATGTTAACAAATTTCTCTTCTTCAGAAACGCCTCTATCCATACAAAATTCAAACGCGGCAACCCCTCAGCGCCGCTACCATTGCTGCACGAGAGACATTCGCTGACGATGTAGTGCACAGGATTGATGACGGCGATATGCATGTGGGCAGCATTTGGTTTACTGACGAAGCTTATTTTTACCTGGACGGCTTCGTCAATAAACAGAACTGGCGCATATGGGGAACCGAAAAGCCCCATGTTGCAGTCCCATCGTCCCTGCATCCTCAAAAAGTACTGGTCTGGGCCGCCATGTCTTCCAAAGGAATCATTGGCCCATTTTTCAGATCCGAAACGATTACTGCATCACGCTATCTGGACATTCTTCGTGAATTTGTGGCGGTACAAACTGGCTTAGACGACACTGCGAACACCTCGTGGTTTATGCAAATGGTGCCCGGCCACATTGCACGGCCGACGTCTTTAATTTCCTGAATGAATATTTCGATGATCGTGTGATTGCTTTGGGCTATCCGAAACATACAGGAGGCGGCGTGGATTGGCCTCCCTATTCGCCAGACATGAACCCCTGTGACTTCTTTCTGTGGGGACACTTGAAAGACCAGGTGTACCGCCAGAATCCAGAAACAATTGAACAGCTGAAGCAGTACATCTCATCTGCGTGTGAAGCCATTCCGCCAGACACGTTGTCAAAGGTTTCGGGTAATTTCATTCAGAGACTACGCCATATTATTGCTACGCATGGTGGATATGTGGAAAATATCGTACTATAGAGTTTCCCAGACCGCAGCGCCATCTGTTGTTGACAATTGTAACTACTGTAATTTCGAAAGTTTGTCTGCCTGAAAATGTACTGTTGTCCCAAGCATATTGCAATAAACGGTGTATTTCTATCGCTGCTCGTTTAGTTTTTATTGTCGTTTCAAATATACCGGTCATTTTTGAAACACCCTGTATTTTAACGGTTTTTGTGATAATATTTACTATAGAAGTGACGTATAAGTGGTTTCTTCATTCACCTCTGCCTTTCTTGTGTTGTGACCTGATATTTGCGAGTGTTTCGTATCGAGCAACTTAACCTTTAGCCTGTGTTTACATTCCGCTCTGACCAGTTGCAGCTGTAGCGGCACATCGAAAGCTACGTACTAATTAATTGTTTGTGTATAGTGGTTTATTTAGGAACTTTAGTAGTCTTCAACCGGTGTTCTTGGTGTTTTCTGGTGAAATAATTTCAGAAGAACCTTTTGGGAACTGTTTTCAGCTTCGTTACTGTGTCATTAGACGTTTGATTCCCTTTCTGTATTAGTCTTTTGTTATATTCACATTTGTTGTTTATTAATACTGTTAATACTAGTAGTTACTTCCCTTGTAGAGTAAGTTTGTGATTATTGTAGTCAGGTTTTTAACATCATCTTATTGTAGTAGCGGAACTTAGAAAAAGTAAAATTTTACCATGAGTGAGAAGTGTGGGCTTTGCCGTAGGTTCGTGAGTAGTGGATTGCGGTGTGAGACTTGTTCGAAGTATTTTCACTGGGGGGAATGCAGTGGGGAAGCCAGTGGGCATTCTGGTGAGATCCTCTACTGGAACTGCAGGTTATGTAGCAAGAGTAAGTTGATAGAGGAGCAGGAGCGTAAGATATGTGCCCTTCAGGTGCAGTTGAAAAACGCTCAGGAGGAGCTAGATAGGATGAGGAGGGAGAAGGGAGTTGGGGAATGGGAGCTGGCTGTTGGCAAGAGATCTGCTAAGAGAAGAAGATTTTCAGATAGTTTTACTATTGGTGTTTACAATAGATATGACCAACTGTCAGAGTCTAGTGGAATGGAATCTCTAGTAGTTGTAGATGTAGGAAGTATGCAGCAGACCTCAGTAGTTAACGGTGGCTAGAACAGTTGCAAAGTCGAAGAGGAAGAAGAAGGTTCTGCTGTTAGGTAGTTCTCATGGCAGATGTGTAGGCCAGCAGTTGCAGGAAGTGCTGGGGAGTGAGTACCAGGTCACCAGCATTGTGAAGCCTCATTGCAGGATTGGCTCGGGTGACTGTTAACATAGGGGGGTTATGTAGGGATTTTACTAAAGAGGATCAGGTAGTGATTGTAGGTGGGGCTGGTAATAGTATTGATAGGGATGGGGAGTATAACATAGATGGTGACCTGGAAAATATAGCCACTCAGACTGAAAACACGAATGTGCATTTCGTGGAACTGTTTCAGCGTCACGATCGGCCTCATCTTAATACAGCCGTCAGGCGTAATAACATGAGACTTGGGGGTGTGCTGATGAGAGAAAGTATGGGTCACATTTCAGTGGTGTCGGTGGAGTCTATCAGCGGGACGGGTTTCACTAGACATGGCCTGCACCTCAACAGGTATGGGAAGGGGAGGTTGGCAAAGCTTATAGGTGACAGCATAGGTGGGGTTGGTGGGATCGATCACTCATGGGAAAATTCCTGCAGTAGTGGGTGTTAGAGCTGCACCTCTTTTAGATTGAAGTCAGCTGATAGGTATTCCTGCTTAAGGGAAGTCTCTCTAACGAAGGAACCACTTTTGACAAAGCTTAGGTATCCGAGTAATGAGGGAATTAGTATATTTCATCAAAATATACAAGGTATTAGAGATAAAGTTAGTGAACTGCTTATAGACGTTGACTCTGAAATTATTGGTATATCTGAACACTTCTTAAATAAGGAGATAATTCATAGGCTTCCTTTACCAGGATACAGGTTGGCTGGCAGCTTTTCGAGGAGCTCTTTGCGGTGTGAGGGAGTAGCCATGTATGTGAAAAACGGCATCCCATTTGAGTCAATTGATGTTTCAAAGTACTGCACTGAAAAGGTGTTTGAATGTCGTGCAGGTGCTGTTAAATTTAACGGAGCTAAACTTCTAACTGTTATTATTTATAGATCCCCAGACTCCGATTTCACAACATTTTTGCTAAAGCTAGAGGAGGTTCTTGGTTCACTTTATAGGAAATACAAATAGTTAGTTATATGTGGTGACTTCAGTATTAATTGTATAAGTGATTGTGCAAGGAAGAGGATGTTGGTAGACCTCTTTAATTCATATAATCTTATGCAAACCGTATTCTTTCCAACGAGAGTGCAAGGGAACAGTAGAACAACCATAGACCACATTTTTGTTCATTCCTCATTACTAGAAGGGCATTCTGTTAGCAAAAAGGTGAATGGCCTTTCAGATCATGATGCACAAATTTTAACTAAAAGGTTTTTGTGCTGCAACACGTGTTAAATATAGTCATCAGCTGTTTAGGAAAGCTGATCCAGTTGCTGTAGAGACCTTTGTAAACCTTATCAAGGAAAAAGAGTGGCAAGATGCTTATAGCGCTGATACAGTAGACGATAAATATAATGCTTTTCTCAAGACATTTCTCATGCTCTTTGAAAGTTGCTTTCCGTTAGAACGTTCAAAACAGGGTACTAGCACAAACTGGCAGCCTGGGTGGCTGACTAGAGGGATAAGAATATCTTGTAGAACAAAGTGGCAATTATATCAAAACGTTAGAAACAGTCACAATCTAATTGCAGCAGCCCATTACAAACAGTATTGTAAGGTGCTTAGAGAAGGTTATCAGGAAGGCAAAAAGTATGTGGTATGCAGATAGAATAGCTAAGTCTCAGGATAAAATTAAAATCATATGGTCAGTCGTAAAGCAAGTGGCTGGTCTGCAGAGACAGGTCGAGGATATAGAATCAGTGCGTAGTGGGAATGTCCGTGTTACTGATTAAGTCGCACAGGTGAACTAAATAGAAACCTAGTCGCAACAGGGAATCATATAGCGCTCTTAGAAAAAAGTGTTCCGAGACTGTTACCTGAAATGCTCCTCCATGATACTGGCAAGAGGGAGATTGAGTTAATAATTAAATCACTAAAGACCAAGAACTCTCATGGATATGACGGGGTATCTAGCAGAATACTGAAGTATTGTTCTATGTATGTTAGCCCAGTACTTAGCCATATCTGTAACTTTTCCTTTAGGAGTGGTCGGTTTCCTGACCGATTAAAGTACTCGGTAGTGAAGCCACTTTATAAAAAGGGAGACATTGATGATGTTGACAATTTTAGACCTATTTCTATGCCATCGGTGTTTGCTAAAGTTATCGAGAAGGTTGTATATACAAGGTTACTGGAGCATTTGAATTCACATAATTTGCTGTCAATTGTTCAGTTTGGTTTTAGAAATGGTTTAACAACTTAAAATGCTATATTCTCTTTTCTCTGTGAGGTTTTGGACGGATTAAATAAAAGGTTGCGAACGCTAGGTGTTTTCTTTGATTTAACGAAGGCTTTTGACTGTGTTGACCACAAAATATTACTGCAGAAGTTGGACTATTATGGAGTAAGGGGAGTAGCTTACAATTGGTTCGCCTCTCACTTTAAGAACAGAAAGCAGAAGGTAATTCTCCGCAATATTGAGAGTGGTAGTGAAGTTCAGTCCCAATGGGGCACTGTTAAATGGGGCGTTCCCCAAGGGTCGGTGCTGGGCCACTGCTGTTTCTTATTTATGTAAATGATATCCCTTCTAGTATTACGGGTGATTCAAAAATATTTCTGTTTGCTGATGGCACCAGCTTGATAGTGAAGGATCTTGTGTGTAATATTGAAACAGTAACAAATAATGTAGTTCATGAAATAAGTTCGTGGCTTGTGGAAAATAATTTGATGCTAAATCACAGTAATACTCAGTTTTTACAGTTTCTAACTCACAATTCAACAAGAATTGATATTTTAATCAGACAGAATGGGCATGTTATAAGCGAGACAGAACAGTTCAAGTTCCTAGGCGTACGGATAGATAGTAAGCTGTTGTGGAAAGCCCATGTTCAGGATCTTGTTCAGAAACTAAATGCCGCTTTATTTACCATTAGAACAGTATCTGAAATAAGTGACATTTCAACACGAGAAGTAGTCTACTTCGCATATTTTCATACGCTTATGTCATATGGTATTATTTTTTGGGGTAATTCTTCTGATTCAAAAAGGGTATTTTTGGCTCAAAAACGGGCTGTTCGAGCTATGTGTGGTGTAAGTTCGAGAACCTCTTGTCGACCCCTATTCAATAGTCTGGGAATTCTGACATTGCCCTCACAGTATATATTTTCTTTAATGTCGTTTGTTGTTCGCAATATTAGCCTATTCCCAAGAGTTAGCTGCTTTCACTCAGTTAATACCAGGCAGAAATCAAATCTGCATGTGGAATGCACTTCCTTGACTCTTGTGCAGAAAGGAGTGCAGTATTCTGCTGCATCAATTTTCAATAAGCTACCACAAGAACTCAAAAATCTTAGCAGTAGCCCAAACTCTTTCAAGTCTAAACTAAAGAGTTTCCTCATGGCTAACTCCTTCTATTCTGTCGAGGAGCTCCTGGAAGAGCTAAAAAATTAAGCAAATTCCAGTGCTACATTGTTGATTTTCTTTATTTAAACTTACGACTTGTCACCTGAATATTTTTTTTATATATTTCATTTTATCTGTTTCTAATATCGTGTTATAATTTCATGTATTGACTCGTTCCATGACCATGGAGACTTCTCCTTAATTTGGTCCCACGGAACAAGAAATAAATAAATAAATAAATAAAGTATAGCTAAACATTTCACAACAGCGACTTTTGGCGAGCACTTCACTTGCGTTTTGTTGAATGAGATACGGAGTAAGAAGCCTGGTTAGCTAGTGTCATCACGAAATAGATAGCAGTTTTGTTCTTGAACTGTAATACAAATTTAAATTGGCAATGTTAATAGTGTAGTACGTCTACTGTGTATACAGTGTAGTGTTTATTTCACCAATGTATATATGACAGCTTCATAATCAGGACTTCAGTTAATTATCAAACGAACATCATTGTACGGTCAATACGTCAGCAACACCTGTCTGTGTTATTTTAGTTGAAATGTGTGAAGATGTGAGGGAACATACATGGAATTACAGAATAACAGACTGACAGGAAAAAAAATCGCGTCAGCAAAAAAATAAATTAATGTATAGTAGTTAAATTTCGGGAATTGTCTAGGTAACATGTTTAAGTGATTAACATTGTAAGATCACATGTTAATGTAAGCCATTGCAAATATGAAATGCTGGTATATTCATAACCGATGTAACCGCCAGAAAGTTGAACGCAAGCATGCGTTGTGCTGTACACGTGCCATATGTCAGTTTGTGAGATGGAGTTCCGTGCCTGTTGCACTTTGTTGGTCAGTGCAGGGACGGTGAATGCTGTTCGTAGATGGCGCTGGATTTGTCGTCTGATGATATCTCTCATGTGCTCGGTTGGAGGCAGATCTGGTGATCGAGCAGGCCAAAGCAACATGACGACATTCTATAGAGCATGTTAGGTTATAACATCGGTATGTAGGCTACAGTTACCCTGTTGGAAAACATCCCCTGGTATGCTGTTCATGAATGGCAGCACAACAGGCCGAATCACCGGACTGATGTTCAGATTTGCAACCAGGATGCATGGGATGACCACGAGAGTGCTCCTGCTGTCACACGAAATCTCAACTCGGGCCATTAACTTCAGGTACAGGTCCAGACAGGTTGGTTACAGGCCCTCAACTGGCCTTCTTCTGAACAACACAAAACCATCACTGACACCGAGGCAGGGAGAGCTTACGTGAAAAAACACGACAGACCTCCACCCTGCCCTCCCAATGAGCTCTCGCTTGACACCACTGAAGTCGCAAATGGCTGTATTTTGGGGTCGGTGGAATGCACGCTACAGTGTATCTGGTTCGTAGCTTTCGTCGAAGTAACTGATTTTTAACAGTTGGTTGTGTCACAGTGGTGACGACTTGTGCTCAGATTTCTGCAGCAGACGCAGTATGATGCGCCGAACACGCTGGTCTTCCCTCTCGGTAGTGCCACGTGGCCTGCAGAGCCCGGTCTTCTTGCGATCGTACATTCTCGTGACTACTACTGCCAGCAGTCATGTACAGCGGCTACATTCCTGCCAAAAATTTGTGCAGCATCGCGGAAGGAACATCGTGCTTATCGTAGCCCCATTACATAATCTCTTTCAAACTCAGTCAAGTGTTGATACTGGCGTCTTTGTCGCCTTAAGTACCTTCTTGAATAGCATCAGCTCACCACATCCAGTCTCAAAGGTAATTAATGCTCACGACCGTAACAGCGTGTATTTAAAGCAAATGTGCTTTGAATCATCATAGTGGCGCTACTAGCGCCACTCTTATGCGACTGGCGCGAAATTTGAATAGACATCTTTCAGATGTAGAAACACGCTTACCGACTTCTCATTTATGTCACATAACTCATTCTTGGTGGTGCAATTTTTTACCGTCAGTGTATACAGCTAGTTTCAGGAGGAGTAGTAAATATTTTAGAAGGTGGTACCATAGACGAGTTGCTATAAAAATGCCATATAACATGTATTCAATTTTTATTGAGTACAGAGGTACAGCTGTTGGTATGTAACCCAGGCAGACTTACAGCAAAGGCAAATGAGAACGTTCGCAGATGATTTTCAAAAATTCCACCGCCAACATCACTGCACTTTCGATTTCTCTTGATAGATCTTCTGAGGTCGTCATTGCGTTCTTTTATGAAGGCTGCACTACTCGTAACCCTAACGATCAAATCGGCTCTTGTGGTTTCTTTTTCTTTGTATACTTTGCCTTTCAGCCATTCCCACAGACAAAAAATCAAAGGAGTAAGGTCGAGGGACCTAGGTAACAAAAAAACGTGCACGTATCTACCGATCCATCTTCCGGGGAATGTTAGGTTTAGATGTATCATCTGTCGCTTACAGTGTGCGGTAGCCCCGTCATGTTGGATGATCGTTCGCATTCTTGTGACCAAATTAATCTCTTCCACTAATGCTGGAAGCTCATTTTCAAAAAAGTGTAGATAACGGGCTCATATAAGACGATGCGGTAACACCACACGCTCAGTCAACTGATTGTCTATCGAAACACTCCACACATTTATAGAGAAGCGTTCTCTAAAATGTTTCTCCACAATGGCATGTGGGTTTTCTTCAAACTGATGTGAATTACGTGTGCTACTGACGCCGTCACGAGTGAAAGTGGTTTCATCAGTGAAGAGTAAAAATGGGACCGGTGTCACGCAGTGTATGGAACGCACGAGTAAACAAACATTCTTGAATATGATAGTCCGCGGTTAGGAAATCGTTTGCCGTATTCTCTACAAGCAGCAGCAGCAGCGTTTCCATTACAAACCTCATATCGGCATACCCAGCAAGTGTAAATACGTGCCTCACGTTGACATGCTACAGTGCAGTAGGCTTGGCGAACAAATCACAATGGAAACGTCAGTGTAAACTAAAGCCCAAATTCGCAACGTGAATATCAACACTCTACCGATGACATTCGATAAGTACGCCCATAGCAACCGTTGTACGAACACACGAAACGAAAATGCATTGAACTCAGCTGTATCTCTGTACTCAGTAAAAATTGGACACATGTTATATGGCATTTTATTGCAATTCGTCTATATTACTACCTCCTAAAATATTTACCATTCCTCTTGAAACACCCCGTATATAGCTTATTGTAATACAAACGTAAATTTGGGTGATTTCTGTAGTATTTGAAAATCTTTCGACAACCAGCTGTATCCAGATGATGAAGCTGTGCCTGGAAATCTACCTCACTCACGTAGTAAAAAAAGCCGTTAAAAGGGCAGTAGACGGACTTAATTATTGCCAATACAAGTATTTGGATACGACCGACTTCGCTTGGTCGTTATTTTCATTTAATTTCTGAGAACATTTCAGATCACTCCAGACCATTCGAGAACATCGTAAAAATGTTAGGTCCGACGCTCAAAAATACTCTTTAAGTATTCATAAATCCACAAAACTATTCAACAATATTCATAATTTGAAATAAATTACTCTGTCACTCACGTATTCATTTCATTATAGAACACACAGAATATTCCAAAACATTCGAATATTTCTGTCGAAACTTGTCTCCGTACAATTTGCAACTCTTGACGCCGACCACTGAACATTAATTTATTTAGTGTTATAGAAACAACCGCCTTCGCGACCAGTCATCTGAAGTATTTCTGGACGAATATTTAAAAAGTGCTTGTTACCGACAACTGTATGGAAGAACGCGGTAATGTTAATGTATCATGGAAAAACGTGGAAAAATAGTTGTATGGAAAAATGGAAAAATTTAGAAATACGAAATAATGTCTAAAATACGTTGAACTCCGTGTAGGAAATGGTCATACAGGATATCTGTATTTTTACAGAGGAAGTAATCTAAATACGAAGCTGTAGGTCGAATGAAGTGTGTGGAGTTCTTTTGGATAGTTGCCTAGAAAGCTACTGTTTGTACCAAGGAAGAGAACAATTAGAATGACAGTGGTATCTGGTTCCAAAATGACCGAGAGAGCTACGCTCGGTTTTGCCAAGAATAGTCACTACGAATAGCATGAAATTTGTTTCTGATTTTTTTAAAGTCATTACGAGTAGATGAATGGGAGTCTTTCATGAGGACAACAGCTGATCACTGTACTTACGATTGTTAGAACTGTTTCCTAGTCCTCAATCCTAACGGGAAACGCGACAGAGTGAAGATCTGTTTCTTCTCTAAAATCGAAATATTATTGTTAAAATTAAACTGAAGTATGTTGATCTTCCTTTCGTCTCCGGAAAATAAAACAAAGGCACTTGGACAGAAAGGAGAGTCTCTTATGTGAGAAAGTGTATTCAGTTATTCTGGAGGACAGGGAGAACTGCTTGGTGACACACTCGTAGCTAAAGAAGTTACGGACTCACACATGCCCCAGCGAGAGCCGTAGGAGTTTGCAGACGTGGGGGTTTATTGGTCGGCAAGCAGCGGGCGTAGCGGTCGCGTGTGGGTGGGCCTGCGGCTGTGGCGACGGCCGTAGAATTACTGCGCCGGGAGCGCAGTGGCTGGCGTGTCGTTCCGCCACCGCCACCTGCTGACCGCACATCTTACGGCACTGCCCCTGCCCAGCATTTCACACGTTCCTTTCCTCCGCCCTCGGAGCTTCCGTGGCGTCGCAAAAATTTTCACTCGCACCCGTGGCTGGGACCCACACACTCGTAAGCTGTCCTCTCACGGGACGTGAAAGCGTACGTGGACGAAGAGCTGGTGACGTCACAGCGTGGAATTCCACATTCCACTACATTGTGAAACGTGAAATGAAGAATCTGGTATGTCATATTTTTGCCTCGTGAAGGGCAACGTGGCATCGTTTTTACGTTACAAAGACGCCATACCGTGTGGAGTTAAAATCCGTATTCAGTGTTTTTTTTATTATTATATCGTATGTGGTTTAAACATAAACTGTTTCAAAGCACCAGCACATGGAAGATCTCTCGAAAAGCCGTCGTTTCAGGTACAGTTTGTTATAATAAAGTGACGGTGAACTATATATCCGTAGTTAAAGGCTTGTAGTGTTACAACTTGGGTTATGAAAGTATACCATGTTAATGCGACGACACAAAGCGCGTCGTTTTGTTGCGATTTATCATAGTTAACTATGTAATAATGACAAAACGAATTTTTCTCTCTTAAGCGGAGTGTGTCCTTACATGAAACTTCAGCCAGATTAAAACTGTGTGCCGGGCCGAGACTTGTTCTCGAGACCTTCGCATTTCGCTGGCAAGTGCTCTAGCAACTGGCAAGAGGATAGCACCTACTCGTCATCACCGATTTCGTCAAAATTTATGGTACAATATATGTAGGGCTTGACCAACAATGAAAGTGATAGAAGCAGGAGCTCCAGGTGGCTAAGCGTTTAGAAGAAATATAACTTTGGCGCGGTTGGTGCGAGGCATGAGCCATTTACGGGTATGTAGGCGCAGGTACAATGCAGCGGCTTGCGCAGCGGTAAAAATATAAAAGGTAATCCGAGGATCATGGAGTCGAATGTTTTGGAGAAACATTGGTTTATTTTCAGTTTTTACGTTACTTCCACTGCATAGAAAGTGAAATGTGTTCAGTACATTTTATCTATTAATGTTTTCATAAAAAGCGTAAAAAGGAAAGGTAGAGTAAAATTTGCGATTGCAACGCCTCACGTCGCCACATATTGCCGAGGATGATTAGTGATGTATAGTTGAGTGTATTTTAATGACCTGCCAGGATACCCGAGAACGCTAACGCGCTGCTACCTGGACTCGGGTAGGCGCGCCGGCCCCGGATCGAATCCGCCCGGCGGATTAACGACGAAGGGCCAGCGTGGATGTGGTTTTTAGGCGGTTTTCCACATCCCTCTAGGTGAATACCGGGCTGGTCCCCACGTTCTGCCTCAGTTACACGACTCGCAGACATTTGCATCACATTTGCACTATTCCGTGGCTTACATTAGACACAGACAGCTGCAGTACACTAACACCTTCCCGGGGGGTACGGGGTGGCGGCAGGAAGAGCATCCGGCCACCCCTTAAACTTACCATGCCACATCCGATTAACCATGGCCGACCCTGCGTAACTGACAAGGCTCAGACAAAGAAAGAAGAAGAAAGTTGAATGTATTTTGATGCAGCCTTCTTAGGATCTGATTTCTTTTCTCTCTTGATGGTCCTATTTTACCTGCATCAGGAACCTGTTGTTGGGTAAAGGTGCAGAGGGCTTCTCGAAGATCAAAATGAAACTAACGAAGTGTGCTTTAATTACTGTCCGTTCTTGGAAAGTTATTTACAGGGTCCTTGTGGACGCCGTAAGTACACTCTTTTCTTGAAAATTTATTTGCAGTACCAGAATTTCCTATGCCTTTCATTTTCATGACTTTTATTGATAATTTAATAAATACCATATATTAAGCATTATTTCGGTTTATTTGTATTGTTAGTAACGTATAAATTACAAATAAAAAAGAGTCCGCCTGGAGACTCGATCCCATGACCCTCGTACTATCATTCTGTAGTCTTTCTACCACTCCACTACAGGTACGCTAACATAACTGTCTCACGCCCGACCCGCGCTAGAAATGCTACTTTTCTGGACTCTCGGCCATCTGGAGCTCCCACTTCTGTCACTTCCATTTTTAGCCAAACTCTGCATATACCCTAAATTAGGACGAAATCGGTGGCGACGAGTAGGCGCGGTCCCATTGTGAACCACCCAAACACGACTCGTGCCCAGCACTTCTGGAAGAAACATAGCTTACCCACAGCCTGGGGAGTGTTCCCAGAATGATTTTTTCACTCTGCATTGGAGTGTCTTGCAAATTAAGCAGAACGTCTATAAAGTTTGAAACGTAGGAAATGAGGTACTGACGGAAGTAAAGCTGTGACGACGGGCCGTTCTTGGGTAGCTCAGTTGGCAGAGCACTTGCCTGCAGAAGGCAAAGGTCCCGAATCCGAGTCTTAGTCTGGTACAAAGTTTTCAACTGCCACGAAGTTTCATAAAATAATGATATTTGTAGATACAGCCTTTACGCAGTGTATATCATGTAACAGTGGTGCTACCGCGATTTTGGAAGACGTTAGACGCGAATCTAGTACCTTTCTGTTTATAGTTTACGGCGCTGTAAACTATGCAGTTTATTCTTCCAAAATTTTCGAAAATATTATGGGTCTTTGTTATTAATTTAATAGATTATCTACAGTAGTCTGTGTTATTTATCATAAATAATGTATTTGCTACAATTCTTTTTGCGTAGGCTACCGGCTGGACTGTTTCCCCAGTGGCTAGAAATCTTAACGTGACTGCCATTGTATGTCTTAAAGTAAATCTTGTTACACACTGGAATTTTTGTTAGTATGTAGCTCTATAAAGTATATGTATCTAAGGGGCAGACAAATGAAAACTAAGCACATCGAAAAAAAAAGTTAGTAAACTGTTTATTATTTCGAAAGTAATCACCATAACTCTTAATACATTTAACCCGCTATGAGAAAAGACGGTTAATGATTCATGGAAAAAATTTTGCTGTTGCCTACGAACCATTATTGTACCCAGGTGCGCACCTCTTCGTGCGAAACAATCGACTCCCAAGAACGTCTTTCTTCAGGCATCCAAGAGTACGAAAATCGAGTGGGGAGAGACCAGGACAGTATGGAAGATGTGTAAGTGTTTTCCAGCCAAACTTCTGTAGCATATTCTAAACAACCTTGATAACATGTAGACGGGCACTTTGTTGGCACAGCACCATGGTGGCGAAAGATACAAACATTGAAACTTGCACATAACCATTATTCCAGAAATGGAATGGGAAAGTTGATGTCTTACATGCACTGAGGGAAAAAACGCAACATCAAAAAATAATTACTATAGAGTAATAAAATTTCAGGAATACATTTGTCTAGGCGACATATTTAAGTGATTAACATTGTAAGATCACATGTTAATGTAAGTCATTGGAAATGGCTGGTACGTTAATAACCGGTATAAGCGCCAGAATGTTTAATGCAAGCATGCATTGTGCGGTACACATGCCGTATGTCAGTTTGTGGGATGGAGTTCAGTGCCTGTTGCACTTGGCTGGTCAGTACAGGGACGGTGAATGCTGTTTGTAGATGACGCTGGAGTTGTCTGATGATATCCCTTGTGTGCTCGATTGGAGACAGATCTGGTGATCGAGCAGGCCAAAGCAACGTTCTGTAGAGCATGTTGGGTTACAACAGCGGTATATGGGCGACCATTATCATGTTGGAAAACATCCCTTGTTCAAACTCAGTGAGCTGTTCATAATGGCGTCTTCGTCGCCCTGAGCCATTCTTGAATAACCAACTCACCGCGTCCGATCTCAAAGGTAACTAACGCACACGACAGTTACAGCGTGTGTTTAAAGCAAACCTGATTTACATCCTCATATTGGCGCTACTAGCACCACTCTTAGATGACTGGCGCGAAATTTGAGGAGACATCTTTCAAATGTAGGAACACGCCTACCAACTTTCGTTTATGTCGCCCTACTGCTTCTTGGTACTGCAATTTATTTTCAGTCAGTGTATTTTGCTAGCCAGTGCTGGATCCTGACATGGCTGTTGACTTTTTTTTTTTCTTTTTAGGGCTTCGTGTCAGCGATGCTTGTATCTGAATATTACTATCATTTTGCGACTATTGATGGCTGGGTACATAGAAGAAAACGCCCTCTTACCTCGACCCATGTGGATAAAGCTAGACAGAGAGCCGGCAACGCTTGCGAAAGTTTCCGTAACAAGAAGGCAGTAACTTCTACTCCTGCAGCACAGATATATACAAATTTATTCAGGCACTGAATCAAATTCAATTTGACGCCAAAATACGAACCAATTCCTCAAAAAACAAGAAAAAAATCAGCTTGTATGTCTTTAAAATTCATGATGCAGTGATTGGCGAACTTTAAGACTGGAACAGTTACAAGAACTCGATATGCAATATTAGTTTCCTATGAGGTAAAACCTGAAAGTGCAAACAGAAATGAAAAATATTGCCAATTTTAAAGATGGGCGTATATAGCAGTCTAGTATGACAGTAAAATTTTTAATAAACGGAAAAAATTTAAAAAAAAATAATTTTTTCCGCTGTAGGATGTGAGGCAGTTCAGCTGCACTTGGTGCACTCTGGTAAACGCTGAAGAACTGGTATTAAAACCACTAATTCAAATTTAACCAGTAGAGGCTCATTTTCTTTTGACCTCGACGTGCAGGATAATAAGAAGTGTTTTTTCTTATTACTTACGACAGAGGCGAAAAAATGTTTTGCGTGTTCGACTGCTTTGAAAGACGTGACTAGGTCCCATTCCTGACCGCGGGGGGCGTGGGTCGTGCGCCCTACCAGAGTGGCTCTGGCGTTCACTGTAGCAAACAGAACGAGCCAGCGGGCGCGAATAGGAAATAAACATAGGTTACACATTCTGTATTTTTGTTTCCTGCGAACTAGTCACTCCCTTCTCCCCTTTCTACATCTATGTCTTGTGCTCTGCAAGTCACCGTGCAGGGTGTGGTTCAAATGGTTCAAATGGCTCTGAGCACTATGGGACTCAACATCTTAGGTCATAAGTCCCCTAGAACTTAAAACTACTTAAACCTAACTAACCTAAAGACATCACACACACCCATGCCCGAGGCAGGATTCGAACCTGCGACCGGCAGGGTGTGGCGGAGGGCATGAAGTGATAAGTGTATCAATCTCATCACCACCCTCCCTACGCATAATGTTCAGAGATGGTACAGGAAAGAACGTCCGTATCCTTCCATATGGACCTGAATTTCTCTAATTTTTGTATCATGATAATTATGTCAGATGTATATGGGCAGAAGTTGTGTGTCTGTTGACTCGGAAACGAGTGCTGTCGGAATTGAGTAGGGAAGGCTGCAAGCGATTCAGATCGTCTCTCTCTCGCTGCAGTGTGTTGAACATTTATGTGACACTATCAGGCTGACTGAACAACCCATGTCAAATCGTGCATCTTCTATTTCAATCTTGTAACTCTTCCGTTAATCCAACTTGCTAAGGGACGCATGTCAACGAAGTATACTCGAGAATTTATTATTTTCTTTACACAAGGGTCCACTGCTAACAATAATTTTTAAATGAAGCCATGCCGTCTGAAACTGTTAATTTTTAGTTTATATTCAAACTTTTGCACAATTTCGGGCGTGGGCAATTTTCAAGAGAAAAGCTTTTATTTTTTTTTACAAAAATTTATTTGATCTTCGACACATCAGTTCTTTAATTTAATTTTAAAACAATGACTAAACAGAAGTTAACTTAATAATACATGTTAGTCGGTTGATCATCAATAGTAACCTTCCTTCTGCTTGTGCTGTTTGTCCTGCGGATACGCAGGGACGGCATGGTTAGTCGGATGTGGCAATGTTAGTTGAAGGGGTGGCCGGATGCCCTTCCAGCCGCCACGCCGTACCCCCCGGGAAAGAATTAGTGTACCCCAACTGTCTGCGACTAGTGGAATCCATGGAATAGTGCGAAAATGTTCAGATGTCTGCGAGTCGTGTAACTGAGGCGGGGTTGGGTACCAGGCCGGTATTCACGTAGGGGGATGTGGAAAACCGCCGAAAAACCATATCCAGGCTGGCCGGCACACCGGCCCTCGTCGTTAATCCGCCGCGCCTACCCGAGTCCAGGAAGCAACGCGTTAGCGCGCTCGGCTAACCTGGCGGGTTGATCATCAATAGTAATGCCAGTGCAATATTTGCCAGCGCAGATTTTCGATCATCAAACAACTAAAGAATATATGTAGCAAATTATATTCCGTATAGTCGCAGCTGTTAACTGAAATTAAAAAATGCGCCGAATATCTACGAGAGCGTGTTGAAAAGTAATGGCTGCGAATATTTTTTGTGAAAACTCTTACAGCTTTTTTAAATAAAACAAACGTTATTAACATTCTACATAATTATTCTTCGATTCTACATATTTATTTCTCTATATAGTCATCCTGGGGACGAGCACGTTTCTCCCAACGAGAGACCAGTTTGTTGCTACTGTCACTGTATAATGCTCGACTTGCTGACGGAGGCACAACCTCACTCACCTCTGCTTGCACCACTTTATCGCTACCAAAATGGAGTCCGCGAAGTTGTTCTTTAAGTTTTGAGAACAGATAGAAGTGGAATGGGGCCAAGTCTGGACTGTGTGGAGAACGATCGAAGATAGTGAACTCAAGGCGTCTGATTGTTGCAGATGTCACACCGCTTGTGTACCGTCTGGCATGTACATGCTGAAGGAGAGGGTGCTCCGTGTGTGAATGAACTTTCCGTATTCGAAACTCTTATTACAGCACGCTGTTTCTCACGCACCGACAGAGTAGTTACACTCCGCCATGTTACACGTTACAGTGCGGAGCCCTCTAGAGCCAGAGGGTTGCAACTTGCGTCAGCGAAGCGGGAAAGCCGACCGAGTAATATGCATGACATGTAATTCAACCGATATTGAAGTCGGAAGAAAAAAATTCGGAGGTATTACTTTTCAATATGCCGTCGTAATATTGCTTTTTGTATATAAAAAAAGGTGCACGAGACTGAGCAGCAGTAAAAAATAAGCTAAAAATTTACGGTTGCAGGCGGCAGAGTGTCATTGAAGAGACCCAGGAATCCGTTCAATGAGAGTATTGTTAGCGAACTGTTTCGTGCTTGAATTACGGTTCCTATGGAATCTTCATATAAATCACACGCAGACCCCTGCCTTCCTCACCGCTAGTATTTGTGATCGTTCTACTGTAAAGTACTCCGAACTGGAACTTCTAGCTACTGGAACGTTATAACTGATCGATATTAGCGTAATCTAACGATATCGTGTCTTTTCGTCTATTTGCGCATATTTCATTATCCTTACTTTACTTGGTGCTTCTATGGAGCTGGAAATAACCGCACTAGAGGGTGCTTGGGTGGACTTGAGTGACAGGATATATTTGATGTGTTACATCACATCGATAACAGTGCTGAAGGACCTAAATATGAAACCACAGTTGCTTCGGTATTGGTACCAGATAAATTACAGTAATAAATACAGCTCTGCGGGAAGATAGGAAGAGATAAGCCGTTGCTCTCCGAAATAAAATTACATTTTACATAGTCTCCTATGCAGTAATGGCACTCCTCAGGATTTCCCCTCCTATTACGGAGCGACATGCCACAGGACGCTGGACTCCTTGCTTTTGATTTGTTTCGTGATTTACTGAGCTTCACGTACTACAGTTATGTAAGGGGGCGTCTCCGCAAAGGACAGGGGGTTGGCGTCCAAAGAAACTGTCGTTGGAACACTTGTACAGCAGTCCTCATTTCTGCTTTCCTTTTTGTCGGGCAATCGATTGAGATAAATAGCAGCACGATTCCACTGAAAAGGAATTGGTTAATTTCCGTCCCCACCTTCGTATCTTGCACTCGCCACATCTCTCCAGGAACACCCGAAAAGTCGTCCAATTTCCGAAATACTCGTGCCGATCCGCCCTCAGTCAAACTCAGATTAATCGCACGCCTTCCGCATTCTACACGCGGACAGCACGCTCACTCATACTATATGCACCGTGCGTGTGTCTAGTTTCGAGTTACAATAGCTGTGCTCGTTAAATGGTTTTGCCCTCTGTAATATAAAACTGAGTGAATGGGTCAACGATGGACTTCAACGGGTCTCATGGGACATCCGCCCCGAACAAATGCAGCGAACAATACCGAACAAAATGAGATAAAAAAAAATATAACAATGGACGAACAGTCTATCCTCGCCAAGTGACGCTGCTATCGCCACTACGGGTTTTCTATCGATAGTAGGTCGGTGGTCTTAATGTTCTGGCTGATCAGTATATTACTTTATTTTCATTATCTAGTTCTCGAGCCATTATAACTTTATTTTAATCATGTAGTTATCGAGGCACTTCGGAGTCAGCTTTTCATGAACTGAAGAAATGTCGGATTTGTTGGGTTCTGGGAGTTGGCTCGGTGTGACCTAAGATTCAAAAATATAATGTATCATCTTGCATGAAAAGCTATGATTAATTTATTTACTTACTGGGAAGTACTGATGGTAGCAGTGTTAAAAACCCACAGACAACTTCATCATTGTCTTTTATTGACAGGGTTCAAAACAGTATGCTATCATTGAATATTTCTTTGTATTATTTTGAAAAAATCTGTGTCTCACGAAATTCTGGCTCACGTCAAGCATGTGTTGTATAAGTGAAGTATAGTTCAAAGACCTTAAACTACATTAGAACACATACACGTTTGTTATTTTCGTAACGTAATCGATCTGAGGGCAACCACAATTGAATTAAGATTATCTTAACCTAGTTCTAGAAAATTAAGTAATATTCAAAAAGTTTATGCTGTTCCACATTGTGGGGGAATCCGTTGAGATGGCAGCTGTTCTGCTGGAAGTTTTCAGTTACATAAGACTCTTGTGGAAGCACCGTAGATACTTACACTGTTAAACCAAAACATTATGACCACTGCCTACCGCGACGTTGGATGCTGCCTGGTGGCTTTGTGGGCACGTGACGCGGTAAAAAAAAAAGTGTGTAACCGGAGCAGACACGGACGGGGGATCACCCTAGCGAACATACGGGCTGCAAATGGGGAAATCCACTGAGAGAAGCGACTTTGACATAGGGCAGATTATTATTACGCAGAGCCTGTGAATGAGTATCTCGAAAGCGGCGGAGCTGGTCGAATGGTCTCATGCTGTTGCCGTGAGCATTTGCAGAAACAGGGTAGAAGGACAGTGAAACTACCACTAGGCGCTAAATAGTTGGACCTCCACGACTCTTCACAGAACGTGGGGGTCGGAGGCTTATCTGCTTTATAAAGTAGGATAGATAGTGATCTGTGGCTTCTCTGCTGGAAGAGCAGAATGCTGGTGCACGCCCAAGTGTTTCGGAGCGCACCGTTTATCGTACGTTGTAGAACATGGAGCTCCACAGCGGACTACCTCTACGTGTTCACATGATGACCCAACGACATCATCAATTACGATTGCAGTGGACACGGGACCATCGAGATTCGAGCGTCGATCAGTAGAAAAGAGTCTGCTCCTCGGGTGAATCACATTTTTGCTACACTAGGCCGCTGGTCGTCTCCACAAACGCCGTCATCGAGGTGAATAGCAAATCGAAATGTGCAGCTCGCCACAGTGGCAGTAATCGAAGACACGCTGACTGTTGCGAACCACCAGCATCCCATCATGCTTGATGTCATCCCCGACAGTTATGCCATCTTTCAGCAGTATAATTGTCCGTGTCCCGGAGCCAGAACCGTGCTGCATTAATTTGAGGAGCATTATAGTGAACTCACGTTGATGCCTCGGCGACCAAATTCGCCCGATACAAATGCTATGGAACCCATATGGGCCGCTATCGGGCGCCATCACCGCGTATGCAAATCAACGGCCCGTTAGTTGCGCGAATTACATGACTTTGCGTAGGCATCTAATGCTATACACCCCCACAAACCTACCATCAAATGTCAGATCCCTGATAAACGCAGAATCGGTGATGTCTTTCGTTCCAAAGACGGACAAACGAGCTGTTACGCAGGTGGCTCATCAGTGTGTATGTCAGTTTTATATATTAATTTTCTGTCAAGTGATATCCATGTTCCTACACAAAATCGTTCGTGCTAGAATTGTATGCAGCTAAATGTGAGAGCATTTTTCGCTGTAAAATTTATGAGTCGAATCCCGTTACCTGAAATTTTTTTCACATGAGCCGAAATTACCAGTGGTTGGTTGAGAGATTTATTCTTTGCCTACTTTAGCATTGAACATTAAAGTCCCGCAAAATTACTGTCAAATTATGCCTGTCAAGTCAGTTGTAATAATGTTGTGGTTTGCTGCAGAATACTCCTTTTTCCCAGCTTCTTTGTCTTGTGTGGGGTGTGTGCATTTAGAAAGTGATGTCTGATCATCGGCACTGTGATACACGAAATTTGTTTATGAATATACTGCAATTCCTGTACAGAAGCATTGGGGGATGTAGAATTCTGTTCCAAATGCGTGGCGCTGTCCTCAGTCGCTGTGCATCATTGTTCCGGTTTGCAGTGACTCCATGCCTCACCATCCAACTTCCGAGGAGTTAGAGATTTCACTTTGCATCGTTCTACTGGTACATGAGCACTTCCACACGGTAAAAACTTATCACATTCCAAGATCAGAATGAGAATGCCTTTGACATTGTCTAGTCTGGCTCCAGTGAGTTACATCATTTACCGACGCAAATATTGAGCGTCCTTGGTATTCTGACACTTTCATGCCCAGCTCCCAACCCTAAGACCCAGGAGCCTTCATTTCGGGGTGTCCTACCCCAAGAAGAGTTGGCTTTACTACGGATTACCAAGTCTCTTCTACCACTGGGAGGTCTGCTATTTACAACCTGGGGAAGCGTTCGATGGACTACCCCACATGGGAGAAATCTACCCTAGTACAGCTAAAATTAATAACGAACGGAAGAACTGAATTGAGCAAGTGGAAATGTAGGTTTGAAAGTTAATTACATTAAAAGTGAAATAATATGTGGCTGACACATCGAAAAGAAAATAGTACACATTAGCAATCAAGCCATAGAGTCAGTTCACAATATTCATGCATTTAGGACAGAATGAGTATTTAACAAAAGAAATCAAGAGGAGTGTTGTAAACTAAACAAGATTTTTTGAAGTGAGCTTTCGATTTGTATGAAAGGGAAGATTTAGGATCAGTGTGACTGGAAAGGTGCACAGGTCACCCCACTATTCAAGTACGTTAATAGGAAGAATCGACATTATTATGAGTTATGTCGTAGAGAACGGTCTGTTGACACACAGTCTACACAGATTTAGAAAACATCGTTCTTGTGAAACACAACTAGCTCTCTACATACACGAAGTGTTGAGTGCTATTAACGAGGGATTTCAAATTGATTTCGTATTGCTAGATTTCCAAAAGACTTTTGACACTGTACCACAGAAGCGTCTTATAGTGAAATTGCGTGCTTATGGAATACCATCTCAGTTATCTGGCTGGATTCGTGATTTCCTGTCAGAGAGGTCACAGTTTGTAGTAATTGAAGGAAAGTCATCGAGTAAAACAGTGATTTCTAGAGTTCCCCAGGGTAGTGTTTTAGGCCCTGTGCTGTTCCTTATCTATAAAAACGATTTAGGAGACAATCTGAGCAGCCATCTTAGGTTGTTTGCAGATGATGCTTTCGTTTATCGTCTAGTAAACTCATCACAAGATCAAAACAAATTGTAGAACGATTTAGAAAAGATGTCTGAATGGTGCGAAAATGGACCCTAAATAATGAAAAGTGTGAGCAATGAAGAGATACGTTTTAGTAGAAGAGTTATTAAAAGAAACAGGAGGGGTAACAGACTGGAGTGTGAGAGTTAACGATGAGCCTAATGAAAATAAAGGAGAGGTGTACGAGACATGTTGCCAGCAAATGGGTGGTAAATGGGCTTCGGAAGTTATAGATCCCAACAAGTATTATAAGACTGAGACGAAGACCGATGTGAGGTGGGTAGATGACTTTAGTAAACAACCAGGGGCAACAAGAATGCGGACAACGGAAGAACATAATGCATAGTACACGGGAAAGTTACATAAGACCTTTATACAGTAGTGGATGTTAAGTAGGTGCTGCTGCTACTAATGATGACGACTTTCAGTATAATGTGTGATTTTCGTAAACCATGGGCACATGGCTCTCATGTTATCAGTTGTGTATGGTTTCCATATCTACGTTGATATAGAGGGGCATACAACTTTTCCTGTTACCAATTAATGTAACTTGGGAACCGTTTTTTCTTATAACTGCATGTGTTGTTGCTTTCTCGGCCTGTATGATGGAGAGCTTTGTGTTATTCCTAAACTGTGCGGAACGTCAGAACGCAGTGTCGCAGAGAGCATTGCGGGCATCGTGGGCGTTTGACTAGCGTACTGGGCTTGCGCAATTCACCTTCACCGAGGTCGTTCTTACTACAGCCGTCTGTCCGCCGCTGCGCGGGAAACTGCGCCTTATTCCACATCCGGCCTCTCGGCCTGTGGCGGGCACAGAAAAACGTTCGTCAGATGACATTATACAGGGTGATTCAAAAAGAATACCACAACTTTAGGAATTTAAAACTCTGCAACGACAAAAGGCAGAACTAAGCACTATCGGTCGGCGAATTAAGGGAGCTATAAAGTTTTATTTAGTTATACATTTGTTCGCTTGAGGCGCTGTTGACTAGGCGTCAGCGTCAGTTGATGCTAAGATGGCGACCGCTCAACAGAAAGCTTTTTGTGTTATTGAGTACGGCAGAAGTGAATCGACGACAGTTGTTCAGCGTGCATTTCGAACGAAGTATGATGTTAAACCTCCTGATAGGTGGTGTATTAAACGTTGGTATAAACAGTTTACAGAGAATGGGTGTTTGTGCAAAGGGAAAAGTTCTGGACGGCCGAGAACGAGTGATGAAAATGTAGCACGCATCCAGCAAGCATTTGTTCGCAGCCCAGGAAAATTGACTCGCAGAGCTAGCAGAGAGCTGCAAATTCCACAATCAACTGTATGGAGAGTCCTACGAAAAAGGTTAGTTATGAAACCTAAACGTCAACTACCCGAGGCGATGGATCGGCCGCCAGGCAGCCCGTGACAGAGCACTTCATCTTACCCCCTGCGATTTTTTCTTATGGGGGTATGTTAAGGATATGGTGTTTCGGCCACCTCTCCCAGCCACCATTGATGATTTGAAACGAGAAATAACAGCAGCTATCCAAACTGTTACGCCTGATATGCTACAGAGAGTGTGGAACGAGTTGGAGTATCGGGTTGATGTTGCTCGTGTGTCTGGAGGGGGCCATATTGAACATCTCTGAACTTGTTTTTGAGTGAAAAAAACCTTTTTAAATACTCTTTGTAATGATGTATAACAGAAGGTTATATTATGTTTCTTTCATTAAATACACATTTTTAAAGTTGTGGTATTCTTTTTGAGTCACCCTGTACTTCGAGCGAAAGCGCAGCAAGGCCTGTGTGGTGTCGAAAGGACATGAAGAATGACCAGTGCCTTACAAAGGAAAGAGTGAAAGAGAGAGAGAGAGAGATGATGTCTTTTTATCGTCACTCCCTTCTTCTTCTCAGATTGACTCGTCTTTTCGCTTTTTATTCATAAACTTTTAGATGAAGCAATGTGGTTTTAAAATAGTCCATTGTTAACATCAATATCTGTCTCTTCTGAGGATGCCATCAACGGTTTCTCTACAGTGTTTTGGGAAAGGAGGAAAATAGTTGAGACACTGTTAAAAGTCGAGGCGAGTCTTCCTGAAAGCAAAGAACTGAGCGCGTTTATAACGTACGTACACCACCACCAAAGCGGTGTTAATATCATATTGATATGCATGGTGGTCATAAACAGTCTGAAAAGCTTATAAAGATGTTGCGATGTAGATTTTGCCCGAAAGAATTGTTAAGAAAAAAATCGATACTTTGCGCCATTTCCGAGTTAATTAGCATTGAATTTAGCCAACCAGGCCGTTGCGCGCGCATATTCAAGCGTCCCGCCAGATACACTTAGTGTCAGTTGGTCTCACAGCATAGATGATAGTGCACGAGACTGCTCAGCCTTTGGCTCGGGTTCGATTCTTACGTGTCCAATTTTTGTATCGCCCTCTTGTTCGGTTTTAGGAAACCAAACGAAGAACGTGTTTGGCAACATAGCCTCTGGCGGGCCACTTGAGTTTGCGCGCTCAACGGTCTTATTGGCTAACTTCGACGCTAATTAACTCGGAAACCTATTTCCGACCTATTTTGTATCTGTATCGTTATTTCGATGTCAGTTTGTAGTATTGCTTATGTATAATGTTGTATCTGTCATGGAAATCGTTGCCTATGTATACATGTTTCAGTTATGTGAAACATTTGAACGATGTTGTTTAAATTATGCGTGTGGATTTAAATAACTAATGGAATGATTGTTATGTAATGTCCTGTTAAAGACTTGGACCATAGTTAGGAAACATAGGGTTGAATGTAAAAAATGTGGGGAAGCCTTGCAGCTACGGAAGTAGCCTGGCGGAGTGGAAAAGGTGTGGTTGGCACGCAAGTGGCAACTCGTCCTTTGTGATGAGTAAGGAGTCTGGGCTGAGCAGTGCTGTGGTTAACATCTCGCTAACAGTAGCGGATTATTGTGGCTCATATTTTTGGAGTTTTGAAAGCCGGAGGAGCCTAAGAGCAGTATTTATGGGGATCGGATGCTGCATTTGATGATACCATTATAATGGCATGGTTTTTGGCCCCCAAAAAATATAATTCCGACTCCAAGAGGATATGTAACAGGGGCGAGGCCAACAGTATAGCTGTGACTGCATCGCCGTGAGGTTAATAGCCGCTGCAAATTGCACCACCAGTCTTCCACTAAATTATTTATACTTGGCACTCTGTAAATGGACCAGATATTTGTGAAATTCGGTTTATTTATAATAATAATCGTGGTATTACTAAAAACTCTTATCTTACACCCGTGCTTATCCCAATTCATAAACCTGGACAGGAATCCTATCCTAGTGAATTTAATTCCGAGTGTCCTAATTTATTATAAGCAAGTGGTTTAGCTTAATGTTGTGTTGTCATTTGCAGAGCCAATTATACTTCTGAGTAAGTCAAAAGACTGCTTATGAAAGCACATTCGTTATATAAAGAGTTATTGTTTGTTGCGCTTTACTTAACAATCAGTGATAAGAATACTTAACATTTCTCACACATACTGGTGTAGTTTTGTTAATGACATGCCGGCCGGGGTGGCCGAGAGGTTCTAGGCGCTACAGTCTGGAACAGCTCGACCGCTACGGTCGCAGGTTCGAATCCTGCCTCTGGCATGGATGTGTGTGATGTCCTTAGGTTAGTTAGGTTTAAGTAGTTCTAAGTTCTAGGGGACTGATGACCTCAGAAGTTAAGTCCCATAGTGCTCAGAGCCATTTGTTAATGACATGGTTCTTCAAACCGTGAAAGTTTAATGGTCCTAATGTACTAGGCTAGTTAGTTAATGAAGCAATGCAAAGGCTCCTTCAGAACCAGTGTAGTTAGAGTTGCATTCTGTCTAGTTGCCTCAAATCGAGTTTAAGAAAGAACTATTTACTGTGTTATCGATTCTAATGCTCGTTGGTTAACGCACAGGCATAGAGACCCTGTACTAAGCAAGGAAGTTATAGATTATGATCATTAGCAGACTCCCCAGATTTAAATTTAGAACAATTTCAAGCTTTTCCCCGATCAGTATTGCTACTAGTTTCATGTGAGTCGGTAATTGATTTCATAAATTGTTACATTTAGTTCATTTAAGGTACGTGTTGCTGAGAGCATATGTTACTATTTGCTATCTCATTGGCCATTTGTTTGGTAGTAGCACATTTATCTGCAAGGTTAGGTTACTGTGTTGTAGTATAAACAGGTATAAGGAAAGAGTTCAGTGTTTGTATCGAGGAAAGTTAGGCGAGTCGTAGCACTGCCTTCTGCTTTTCATTTTGCTTGACACAAGAATGGCTAATTAGACTGGCGACTAGTTTTAATATGTAATGTTACACCTTACTTTTGTGCTGGGAGAACGCCTGTTGCTGTCCCACTGTTTACTGTTGGTTATACTTTCCTGGAGAGTTACGGAACCGATTCCCGGTTTGACTGTTCTGTTTCCATTAGGTAATCTCACGGTCACAACTGTCAAAAATTCCTTGCAGAGGTATAATGTTAGCTTTGATTGCCGTTTAATGTGGTCGAGCCGGCCGCGGTGGCCGTGCGGTTGTAGGCGCTTCAGTCCGGAACCGCGGGACTGCTACGGTCGCAGGTTCGAATCCTGCCTCGGGCATGGATGTGTGTGATGTCCTTAGGTTAGTTAGGTTTAAGTAGTTCTAAGTTCTAGGGGACTGATGACCTAAGATGTTACGTCCCATAGTGCTCAGAGCCATTTGAACCATTTTAATGTGGTCGATGGTAGCGTTACAGGTGCACGTATCGAATTTTTTTCTTAGCAGTTATTTCTCAGCACAACCTACCCTGCAACACCCCTACAAGCTTTTCAGACTGTTTCTGACCACCGTGTATGTTGGACTAGATTGAAAATTTGAATGCAGGACGAGCGGAATACTGTCAGTGGATAAGCAGTTAAAAAGTTGGCGCAGAGGCAAAGAAATTCTGGGCGCAACTGGAAGCTGCCAGTGGGACCAAAGTTAGTGTCCAGACACCAGCTGGTGTCCTATTTCCACGAATTTGGCTGGTCCGGTGCAGCACGCCCTACCTTCCTCTCCTCATCTTGTTCATCTCAAAAATGCACTTAGGCACAACTTCCTCGATTATTTGTTGGATACATTCCAGCCTCTGTCTTCCGCTAAAGTTTTTGTCCTGTATGGCTCTCTCTAGTGCCACGATGGTTATTCGGTGAGGTCTTCTCAGGTGTCTTATTATCCTGGTCTTTCATCTAACCGTTATTTGCCGGTTATTCTTTTCCTGGTCGATTCTTCGTTTTACATCCTCATTTCTTACGTTATTAATCCACCTACTTTTCGAGATCCTTCAGTAACAGCACATCTCAACGCTCCGATTCTCATCGTTTCCGGATTTTCCACAATACATGATTCACTTCCATAAATTACTGTGTTCGAAACATTCTCTCAGAAATTTCGTGTTCAATATGTTATATTAGTAGAGATATTTTAGTGAGTAATGCCCACTTCACCTGTGCTAATTTGCTTGTTATATCCTCCTTGCTTCGTTCGTCTTGCATTATTTTCGTTCCAAGGCAGGGAAATTCTTCAGCTTCGTCTTCTGTGTAGTTCCTAATTTTGATGTTAAATTTATTGCTAATCTCATTTATGCTAGTTCTCATTTCTTTTGCATTTCTTTGGTTTAACTCAGTAGACTCTTCATTCATTTCGTCTTGCAGTACTTCATCACATACAGTAATGATAACAATATAGTCAGCGATTCACATCAGTGATATTATTACAACCTGAATTTCGTTCCCACTCCTGAACTTTTTTTTTTATTTCCATCATTTTCGCTGTGAGGCTGAAGAGCAGGGTAAAAAGATTGCATCCTCGCCTTCCCCCATTTCTAAATCGGCAACTTATCTCTTGATTTTGATTCTTTCGTACTTTCTTCTTTCTTGTACATATTTTATATTACCTATCTTTTCCTATAGTTTACTTCATGTCTCGGCCTGCGCGGCCCTTCCCGCCGGAGGTTCGAGTCCTCCCTCTGGCATGGGTGTGTGTGGTGTTCGTAGCAAGTTACTTGAAGTAGTGTTTAAGTCTAGGGACTGATGACCTAAGTAATTTGGTCCCTTAGGAATTCACACACATTTGAACCTATAGTTTACCCTGTTTTTTTTTTTTTTTTTTTTTAAGAGTTGACTTTTTGTACCATCTTACATTGTGGAATGCTTTTTCTACGTCGAAACATCCTATAAACGTGTCTTGATTTTTCGTATGCCTCTGGTGACTGTACCTTTCCCAACATCAAACTTTAAGCGATAAGTGTTTAACAGACTCTATTTCCTTTTCTATTCTGCTATATATTATTATTTTCATCAATTTGGATGCCTGAGCTGTTAGGCTATCTGTCTTTGACGTCTTCACATTTGTGTAAACAATATTATTCCGAAACTTCAGTAGCATATCTCCAGTCTCATAAATTCGACACATTAACTTGAATAATTGTTGGTTATCACTTCCACCAATTTGCAGGAAGTGTTGTCCGTCCTGCTGCCTTCCTTGATAGCAACTCTTCCAAAACTTCGTCAAACTTCGATTCTGACACTGGATCCCACCGCATATGTGTTCCATATCGACTGCATTTCCTTCTTTGTTACGCCAGCAGACATTTCCCCTCGTAAAGGTACTCAGTGAACTCTTTCGTCCTATTCCCTCACTCCTCTGCGTTTAACAATGGAATTACTGTTGCTCTGTAAGTGCTGGCGCTATTGCTTTGAATTGCACGGAAAGTTAATTTGACTTTTTCTATTTGCTGAAAGTGACATTTCCAACTACCATTTACTCGTACTTTATCAGTTTTTTTTTCTCGTTCATCCAGCCGTTCCACTGTGGCTTTCCTGGACTCACTGCCAGTTTCATTCCTAAATTATTTACTTTGCTGTATCCCTAATCTTTTTTTTTATGACATTGATCTACGGATGGGAAATTGTTATTACCTTCAGTAGTTGATGGTAGGTTACCGACTTGTTTTGCGACGCACGTTTAATTGTGAGCCGGTCGCACCAACACATGAGACGCAAGATTAATTCACAAGTCATCAGTGCGTACGTCATATTGCGGTGAGTCCCCTGACGAGATTCAGACGCTAGAAAAGAAAGGGCAGCAGTTACTGAAGTCATCCTTTGATCTTCCTGGGCGCTAATTTCTGTTGGTGGAGACGGGAGGCGGCCCAGCAGTTTTCCCTTATTCTTGCGTGTTGAGTCACGTGCAGCGAAGAGTTCTAATCATCGAGGCCAGAATTTAGTTACGTAAGTGGCATGTAGTAAGCCCGGCCTTCCTGTTGTGGACTTCGTACAGCATTAATGAATTTTAACCGTTACAGACAGAACTTTTCTGTCATGTCTTTCACTTGATTTGCTTGACTGAGCCTGTAAGAGCATTCACTTTATTCTTCCACGTAGCATTTATCCCAGGTATTCCAGTAGTTATTTCTTAATCGCGTTACCGTGTACAACATTACAATTTGGTAAGTATTCAACTTTAAATTCCACTACATGCAGAACTAGTTCGCAGTGTTATCACAGAGTTAATATCTAGACAAGCAAGCTCTGTCTGGATATTCGACAATTTTCTCTTCATTGATAACCACTCTTTCTGTGAAAAGTCTGAGGTAATAACTAATATTGTACTTCAAATCATTAATGAGAGTAATGATTATGTTGGTATTCCACGAGGTACCCTGAATTTATTATACAGTCTGTGTAAGGGACCACATATTAGAAAATGTGAAGTGTTCTCTTGCATGAGTAGTTGAAACGGCATTCTGCCCCGTAACTGATTTCTGCCTTTTGCTGGCTGTGGACTTCCAATTCTGTCATCGGAGCACAACTCCCGAAGAGCTTAGACCTACAAATCATGCAGGTATCTGCTCATTTCTGTAAAAAATCGTCTATGCTGTTTGAAGTAGGCTCTCTTGTAGCAGTAAACTGAAAGCTCTTCACAAGCTACGAAACAGGTTCTGTATACTATACAATTACTACACACCATGACAGCGCAGTTCTCACATGCCATAGGTGCAGGGAAAATACTTCATAAACGGGAACGTGTGATTATTTGCTGTGTCTTGGAATTTATGTTGGAAGAAGCAAATGAGAAAGCCAAAATCTCATTAAAAAATTGTTCTAAATGACTGCAGTGCAGGAACCGGTAACTATTCCAGTCGCACAGTGAAGAGAATAAAGATGGAGAGGCAAAAGATAGCTGCAAGTAATTCCCAAGACTTGGCTGCTCCTTAAAGAAGAAGAGAAGAAATTTTCAGTTTTGGATGATATTGACGAACAGTTCGTCGAGACTGACATATAATCCTCCTTTATCCCTATTCTGTATGTTACATTGTCAATTTTTAGTATACGATATTGTCTCCTACGCTACATTTTTACGCTTTTTTCCTGTATTATTTCCTTGTGGCATTGCATGATCGGACTGTTTTGTTTTTGCTGTTTCACGAGTTGCGACATACTCGGAGCAAAAATTCATTGTGATCCAGGAAAGTATTTTTATATTTATTCCAATTATAGACCACAATATTTTATACAAGATACCTGGTTTCGTTGTGTGGAGACCATCTTCGGACCTGAGTGCAAACACTTTTCGAATAACATATAGCCAACCGTACATACACACCCTACGACAAAAAGAAAAAGACGCACCACGGAGGAGTTACGCACTGTGACGCTTCATCGCAATTTTCACGCGCAGCTGGCAAGGATAGTAAACAGGGGACATGCCGATTCCCGGGCGTTAAGTTGGGCAGTAAATATGCCTCGCAGACAGGCGCGTGAATAATGTACATAGATGTCATCATTCCTCAGAGTACGTGTAGTTGGACTCAAAGAGGCCGATTGGCGTAAACAGCGAATTACTCGAGATTTGAATAGGAGCGATGGCAGCATTAGACGATCTTGGCAGCAATGTGTGAACCATGGCCGAATACAGTGTCAAGAGGGAAGCGGACGACCAAGAGAGACAGACCGTGAGGACCGAGCAATCGTGAGAGAGGCACTCAGAGCCTCGGATTCATCATTATCATCGATCCGACGTGCAGCTAGTGCTTGGTCTCTACGACCATTAATGGACGGCTTTCAAAAAGGGGGATGAGATCACGATGCTTCTTGCGCCGACAACCATGGACGTCTGTGTACCAACAAGCCCGTTTGCAGTGGTGTCGGGCAAATTCGGCTTGAAATTTCATTGCTTGGAGTAGAATTGTCTTCAGTGATGAGTCTCGCTTCGAACTGAGTCTCAGTGATCAGGGAGGACGCGTCTAGAGACAACCCGAACAGCGGTGGTATCCCAACTTGACTGTCACCCGCCATACGGCCAACAACTGGGAATGATGGTCTGTGGTGCATTTCATTTCATAACAGGACCCCTTTGGCTGTCATCCTCGGCGTCCTTAGAGCACAGCGGTACGTCCACGATATTCTACGCCCCAGTTTATTGCTGTTCGTGGCCAACAATCCTGGGCTTACAGCTCAGCAAAATAATGCCCGCCCGCTCACGGCAAGAGCGTCTGCTCCTGCTCTTCGTGCATGTGTGCTAAACCCTGCTTTGTCTATCAGGGTCGCCCGATCTCTCCCCAGTTGAGAACTTTCGAAGTATTGTGGGTAGGCTCCCCCAACCAGCTGGGGATCTAAAGCGCCAATTGGACAGAATGTGACACGATATCCCTGACGAGAACATCCTACAACTCTTTCAATCAATGCCAATCCGAATAACTGCTTGCATAAGGGCCAGAGATAGACCAACGCCTAATTGACTTACTCAGTTTGTGAAGCTCTCTTGTGAATAAATCGTCCATTTTTTTCTGAAGTTGTATTCGTTTATTTGGCTGAACATTTACATCACATCTACCGATTTCTCTCCCTTCGGATAATTGCGCCGTCGTTTTTTTTGTCTAATTAAGTGTGTTGCCTCAATATGGCTGGGAGAATGTTTGTGCCGAAATTAATTGCCTTGTGTAAAGTATTTTGATCTTTAAATGAAATAAATATATAAATTTTATGTCATTTCGTTATCACTGTAGACTTGCACCATGGGAAGCAAGGTGAGGATGTTGGTTGGTGTTGGCGGCGTGTTTCTTGCGAATCTGTTTGTCCTCTGTCGATCTTCTTGCAGCCCCTTTGCCGCCTGGTGTGCTGGCGCCAGCTTACGCCAGCACAAAAAATAAAGATGTGTCTATTTTTTGTAGATACTTTAATGAGAAACTGATGACTTTGAAGTCTATTTTTGTCAAATTATTGGTCGTGCTGACATGACCTGTTAATACGATTTTTCGCAGATTAGTTAGCTGTGGATTAGAAGTGATTAGAAAATAGGCAAGATATGCATTTTTGCTTAGCATAAGCTCTCGGAACGCCACTACCTTACTGAAGCATGGTCATTCAGGTGGAGACCCCATTGCTACTGGTGTCCTCTCCCATACCGCGCCGTCTGCGAAGATAGGTTTGAACTTTCCTTGTATGTGCTACACCTGAAATGTTACAATTGTCAGTAGTTTTAGATGCTAGTCCATTGCAATCTTGTTCGGACATTGTTGATCTATGGTTGTTCAGATTGTTCTCATAGTCGCAGCTGATAAGGACTGTGCGATAAACGCATTCCACTCCTGTTCCAAATGAAGAGGAACTTGCCGGCTGAATAGTCTCAAACACGACAAAAGGATTCTCTTTTACTACCTAGAGGGGGCAAAACCATGAGCTACTTGTTACCCTTAACTTCCAAATGCAAGAGTTGCTTTATTTTTAGTAATTGTTTTCTTTTGGATATGTAGCATCCACGTACCTTATTCGTATTACAGATACGTCATTTATGAAGTGTGAATGTCGTCTGAATGCTGACTATAGGTTAGTCTATGAGAAGACTAGGCAACACAAGTTAGAGGGAGGTATAACCTAGTCAACAAACTTTGTCTTTCCGGATATTTCGGGTTCGAGAAAACACACTGTTATGCGAAATGAAAAATTCATTCTGCTAGGGAGAGAATTGATGAATTAAATGGTATGATCAGAGTGTGGCGTAAGGGCAGTTAAAAACAGCAGGAGGTTACGAGATCCTTCGTGTTATGATTCTCGTCGTCAGTTGTTATGATGACAGGTGGCCAATACTAAATAGAAACATATATTGCAGATTTGGCAGTGAAGTCGGTAAGGAGCTGGCTGCATAGTTTGTATCTGCAACGACCGAAATAATAAGTAGTCGTTGGTAAAAAATAATGTATATTGCACTTGTGTTATAGGCTTCTTCATATGCTGCATACATATAATTACAAACATATCTAGAGAGGCATTACTTACGCCATACTTGCCGGCCTCGGTGGCCTAGCGGTTCTAGGCGCTTCAGTCCGGAACCGCGCGACTGCTACGGTCACAGGTTCGAATCCTGCCTCGGGCATGGATGTGTGTGATGTCTTTAGGTTAGTTAGGTTTAAGAGGTTATAAGTTCTTCGGGACTGATGACCTCAGATGTTAAGCCCCATAGTGATCAGAGCCTTACGCCATACTTGACTAACCGCCTTCTTAGAGGTTGTTTCCTATCAGCTGAAGGCTATGCTACATTCCTAGTTGACGTCCCTAGCAAGAGTGGACAAGAGCTCGCTAGATACCTGTCACAAGCCACGGAGCGGCGCTAACGGTGAACTGCGGGTCCAGTGATATCTGTTACGGAAAGCGGTCGATATCTGAAACCCCTAACAAGTGTGGTACCCAACGTTGATACCACACTTCGAATAATTCATATTTATCCAACTGTTCGTGGATTACGATTGAAATGCCATTGACGTAGCTTTTGATCGATAGATGGCAGGACGTTTTACAAAATGATACCGAGCGAGGTGGACTCGCATTCGAGAGGACGACGGTTCAAGTTCGCGACCGGCCATCCTGATTTAGGTTTTCTGTGATTTCCCTAAATCCCTCCAGGCAAATGCCGGGATGGTTCCTTTGAAAGGGCACGGCCGACTTCCTTCCCCGTCCTTCCGTCATCCGATGAGACCGACGACCTCGCTGTCTGGTCTCCTTCCCCAAACAACCCCCAACAAAATGATCAAACGACAGGAGCTGAGTCGGTATACAGTAAGTTGTCCGGTCGGAGCAGAAAACCTTACCTAATCCTTTACAGACGCGTACCAAATATTTCAGTTTTACGTTACAGGATATTGAAAAACAAGCCAAATAATCTACACTAAAATGTCTCTCATCTGGGAAGAAAAAATCCGTCAGTAATACTGAAAAGTGTTGTGCTACGACGGAACAGAAGAAGCGGAATCTCCAGCTGTATCGATGCTCGAATGAGTACGTCTTTAACGTATTAAAAATGACTCGACATACAGTATCATGGTATTGTTACTGTTAGTAATGGTGATACTTCTTGATTAGGTTAACCATTCATATAACACGGTTTTTCTAAGAGAATTGTGGGTTGTTATGCAGTCATTTGACTGAAATCTGAAGGAGTCGGTGGAAGGTACGGTCAATCCTCGGTTTAGTAAGGACTAGATTGATAACTTTAAGTGCACCATGTGGTGGTAGCGAGTTGTTCCATATGTTCCGATATAAAGCAGTATCCACTGTATTTTATTTGTTTTGTCTTATGTACTTACGTTATTGTGTTTGAAATTAACCGAACGCATAACGTGTAATAACTCAAAATACGCCTTTTATTCCACCGATTAAATCTTATTCTTCTTACAAATAAAAACTGTGTATGGAAAAAGTTTCGCTGAGTGCGCCTAAACACATAACTGTTGCCGTGGTCTGAAATTTCAGTCTCCTCTGTATTAAGTACCATGTACTACTTTTGAGGCTGAGCGAGATTTGACGCAGGTACTTCTGTGTTTTGCAGGTGAGTATGAGATGCAGGCGCCACTGCAGTTGGCGCAGTTCCTCCCGATGTTCGCCGCAGCGCCTGCCGTTCACCTTGTGACTAACTGACTGACGACATGTCCGTCTTCCAGCAACAGTATCAGGCATGTTCACTTGAAATCTGTCTGTTGATCGTGTTATTTACGACTAGCAAGCCCTCAATAAAGAAAGACAGTACTACAAGTGTGGCGGTCCTACCATTTGCGATGCGGACGCACTTAGTATGATCAAAATAAGGATAACTTTTTCGTCGAGAAGAGAAACGTGCGAGTCGACTAATAAAAAATTAGTATTGTTCGACGCTTTAAATTTAGAAGCAGATCGATCCAGTGATCAGTGGTGGTTAAGCGAGGAATCAGGCGCTGATAACGTTTTGAAGTACTTTTTAAGCAACCCGGTGGGAGGGGGGGGGGGGGGGAAGACACGTAAATAATGAATGTGTTCAAGAGTGGAGACTCAGGTCCCTCTAATATCAAAACAACTGCTCTATTTTTAATGCCCAGACATATATCAGCACCTTTCTGCCGTCATCAACGAGTACTTTTAATCTGTTCTTATTTTCTGTAATGTTACGTTCTATAGGACCTTTTTTTACTGTACCGTATAGCTTCCCGTAGTTACTTTTGTGGTACCCGGCCGTAGATGCTCGTATGTTGTGGAAACACTCTCAGAAACAAGATTCTTGGTTTTGAAGAACTATACACACACACAAGTTTTTCTGTTTTGAACTTAATTAAACACATTGTGACTTCCCAGAGTAGCACTTCAAACACATGGATCTTCCTTGTACTTTTATTTCCACAACATTTGAGATTGTACGAAGAGATGCCACGAAAATAACTATGGCGAGCTATACATTATGTAAAGAAGGTTTCGTAGAATCTAACTTTCTACCGAGCGAGGTGGCACAGTCGTCAGCACACTGAACCTGCATTCGGAAGGACGACGATTCAAATCTGCTTCCAAAAATCCTGATTTAAGTTTTGGCGTGATTTTCCTTCATCGGTAGAGGCAAATCCTTGAAACAATCCGAGCTTGTGCGCCGTCTCTAATGACCTCGATATCGACGGGACGTTAAAAACTGACCTTCCTTCTAACATTCTAGAAAAAAGACGATGTTAAAAGTACGCGCTGATGGCACAAAGGTGCTGAAACTTGCGTGGTCATTAAGAAATACTCTTGTTTGCATAATTGGCGGGCTTGAAGTCTAATAATTTAATGTGCAAACATGGCTGCTCATAAATCGTTAGCACCAAACGATTGTTGTAAATGAGCTAATTTAGGTAGAGAGGGTAAGAGATACTTCCACGGGATAGACTTAACAGTGTAGAAGACGAGATAGCGAGGCATTTCCTTTTTCATTCAAATTCATTAATAGAATTCATTTGGCCGCATGAGGAGAGCAGGAGGCAGATCAGTAAGTGAGCCTTCGAGAAGAATGTGTGTGTGTATTGTAGCAGTAGCGTACACGTGATTGGCATAGCTAAAATTAAATTTTAGATATGTGCAAGGTACTCGTGCATGTACATGTGATTGTGCATTGTTACTGCATACGTTATCTAGCGAACGTCCCCATAGTTTCGAATTTAATTTCTCATTAAGTTATATAAAGTTATGGAAGATGGTGTGAGAAGAGAGTTCTTAAAGTTTCAGAACACGGAGTAAACCCGAACTCCGCCGACACAGTTTCGGAGATCATTCCGGGATTTTTTCTGAGTATATTTGGTACGAGGATGTCACAGTCTACTGTGGCTCGTTACAGAGTAATTTTAATTCATTTTAATTCTTACCCGCATTTGTGTTTGTATCGGTATTCAGTAACAGTTTGCAACCTGGGTTGTTGTGGAACGAACTTATCTGTTGTACGTTAACAGTGTTACAAAGCAGTATAGATACGTTTACTAATGAAGGGTTGGTCGCTATGCACCTCGTGTGTGGGTTCACTGAAAGCAATGGATGAGCGGCACACTGACGCTTTGCTGAACTATTTCCGCAGCGACGGCAACCACATAATTGAGGACGTTTCATTACTCTGTCGTTTGTGTTGTACGTTTTGGCATTTTCCAATTACACGCTTTTTCACTCCTGTGAATGTATTTCCACAGAAACCGAGGTAATTGGGGTAACAAACCAGATAAATCATAATTACATTATTATTCTGTCAAGACCAAGGGTCTTTTATGTCAAAATATTGAGAATATATTCCTGAACAACACCGAAACATTATCGATGGAGACCGGCTTTACACTGTGCAGTAAGCTGCCTTATTCCGTGCAGGAAGGTTTTTTGCTACGTTGAGCATTGACGGAGCTGGTCCACTGATCTGAACGTTCAGAGGCTCAAGAAAAATGTTGTCGAGCATAATCAAAAACAAAACGTCGTTTTTACATTGTGCTTGTTTTTTGGGTTTGTTTGGAATCAAAGCATTGCCTCGCGTGATGCCGAGTAAAGCCTATTTGGCCTCCACGATAAAGGTATTTGTTGGAGTTCGACCGTATTATGTCTGCGGCGTGTGTCACGGAAACTTTGTCTTCACGATGATCCGCGCAATATCGTGGATTGCAAAGGCCTGAATCAACTTTGTCAGAGTGCGGCGGAGAGAAGAAACACTACTGTACCCACGTCGTACCCGGCATTCCCCTGCGATCACGATGAACATCATCTTTACTAAAACTTTTACATAAGTGTGGATGACAGTTAACCCCGTTAGATGAAGACGTTATTAGCAACAAATGATACCGTTATACACAAACGTATAATCACCTCTTTAGACACCGAACAAACACTGTAGTACTGTTTAAAGTGCTGTACCTTAGATTTAAGATACGTAAGCCTGTAATGTGTGTGATATATAAAACATTACCGGAATTTTCCGTCGGTGCGTAGCAAAATATAACAACATTAAATAGGTAACACTTCATAATGTTCCACAAAATTATACTCATTTGGCTACGAACAGGCATTCGGTTTCTTAGGCTATCGCAGGTGACAACTGAATGTCACAAACACATATCACGCACGTGTTACTTACGTAGACATTATTTATAGGAAAGATGCAAAAATGATGATGTGCAGATTGTTTGCAGAGAAAAGTGTTGCATTTTTGTGTCGCACAGAAGTAGTTACAGTTAGCTAAAAAGGGAATAGTAAATCTTTTTTTATGTGGAGATACGTTTCGCAACAGATGAAAAATAACGTTTTATTTACAAGTTCAGTCTAATGTTTGTACACACATCAAAAAAAGTTTTTTCATCACTCCGGTTCCCAGAACTCCTGAAGATAGACGTTGACTGTGGATATTGTATCAAACACACAGTCCCTTTGACTGTTCAGAGATGTCACTAAACCCACTCAACTACATATAACAGCCATGCATGAGCAGCGCCTATTAGACGGATGGGATCCGACGCCGATCAGTTCCGGTCATTCCACCAGGAAGGAGGTACAAGACTCGTGTTGCTTTTAGTTCAACCATGCCTAGACGATCAATACCGCATTGTTACTTTGTGCCAGGAAGGGCTCTCAGTAAGGGAAGTGTCCAGGAGTCTTGGAGTGAACCATAGCGATGTTGTTCGGACATAGAGGAGATACAGAGAGACAGGAACTGTCGATGACGTGCCTCGTTCAGGCCGCCCAAGGGCTACTACTGCAGTGGATGACCGCTACCTACGAATTATGCCTCGGAGGAACCCTGACAGCAACGCCACTATGTTGAATAATGCTTTTCGTGCAGCCACGGGACGTCGTGTTACGACTCAAACTGTGCGCAACTTCACTCCCGACGTCCATGGCGAGGTCCATATTTGCAACCACGACACCATGCAGCGCGGTACAGATGGGCGCAACAACATGCCGAATGGACCGCTCAGGATTGGCATCACGTTCTCTTCACCGGTGAGTGTCGCATGTGCCTTCAACCAGACAATCGTCGGAGACGTGTTTGGAGGCAACCCGGTCAGACTGAACGCCTTAGACACACTGTCCAGCGAGTGCAGCAAGGTGGAGGCTCCCTGATGTTCTGGTATGACATTATGAGGAGCCAACGTACGCCGTTGGTGGTCATGGAAGGCGCCGTAACGGCTGTACGATAAGTGAATGGCATCCTCCGACCGATAGTGCAACCAGATCAGCTGCATATTGACGAGGCATTCGTCTTCGCTCCCCCACCGTGCACATGTTGTGAATGACTTCCTTCAGGATAATGATATTGCTCGACTAGAGTGGCCAGCATGTTCTCCAGACAGGAACCCTATCGAACATGCCTGGAATAGATTGAAAAGGGATGTATATGGACGACGTGACCCACCAACCACTCTGAGGGATCTATGGTGAATCGACGTTAGAGACTGGGACAATCAGGACCAACAGTGCCTTGATGAACTTGTGGATAGTATGCCACGACGAATAAAGGCATGCATTAATGTAAGGGGACGTGCTACTGGTATTAGAGGTACCGGTGTGTACAGCAATCTGGACCACCAGCAGTCTGGACCACCACCTCTGAAGGTCTCGCTGTATGATGATAAACATGCAATGTGTGATTTTCATGGACAATAAAAAGGTCGGAAGTCATGTTTATGTTGATCTCTATTCCTATTTTCTGTACATGTATCTAAACTCTCGGAACCGAGGTGATGCAAAACTTTTTTTGATGTGTGTATAACGGATATTTAATTCAACAGAGGGGGAAAAAGGAAATTTAGTTTGATTATTAGTAAGTGTTTCCGATGAAGCCGCACGGGAATCAGCTAATACGCTTACGCTACATGGCGACTAACATAGGAGGCATTTCAGAATACAAGAGGTACAAGTCCAGAGAAATTGTGCCTGACATATCGGATGCTAAAGATGAAGGAGACTAAAAAATCAGCATTAACTTTATAAACATAAATTTACTTTATTCTGAAAAAGGCAATTGTACGTCAATTGTTCCATGGAAACTAGAGTAGACAGAAGAAGCATTGGAGACTGCAGCAGTGTTTGAGACGGAAAATATGGACTTTTTTCAGTAATCCTCTGAAAGTAATTGCAAAGAAAGTGCTACCAATATAACAGTTCTGTATTTATTATTTCCACATTCATTCTTGAATTGACTACTTTTACCTACGTATTCACAGGCAGAACAATTCATCATTGTCTTCAGACACGGCATCATTTCCAGCAAATCTTTTTTGAGATGTGTTTGCATTGCAAAGAATGTGTTTTAAGAAATGGTGCTGAGTGGGAGGAATAAGACGCAGCAAATTCAACTTATCCTTCTTCCGTGCGTCCGTAACTGCAGGTCGCTGCTTTTAGAGGCTGTTTTCTTCTGGTAGCTGATGTGCTGATCTTACTTTACCTGTCTTTGTCAAATTGATTTCGTGGAACTGTATGTAAGCGTCGAAGCTGTTTTTGTATTTTAGTGAATGTGGACATCCCTTGTCGTACCTCAACTACTGAATGTTTAGTCAGTTCACTTTGTAACAATCAACGTTTTTCCTCTGGTTTACAGTGACAGCTTCCAATTTCATTATGGATAAAAAAAATCAGTATGCATCATGTGCAATATTTTAAACGGATTTTTCTTCTGGGATTCTTTCACAGTGATTATCCAATCATCTGGCGAATAAACATGAGTTGATTTTCTACCCTTTGCTTCTGTCATCCAAAGTCGGCATCATTTGGTAGGTACGAATGCCCTGACACAAAGAATTTATGGGCTATAATTTCTGTTTCCATACCGGGTTCTTGTAATACACAGAAGAGCAAGAGAAATTTGTACACCTGCCTTATATCGTGCAGGGCCCCCTAGAGCACGCGAAAGTGCCGCAACACGACGTGGCATGGACTCAACTACTGTCTGAAGTAGCGCTGGAGGGAAATGACACCATAAATCCTGCAGGGTTGTTCATAAATGCGTAAGAGTACGAGGGACTAGAGATACTCTTGCGAGCAGCACGTTGCAAGGCATCCCAGATATGCTCAATAATGTTCATGGCTGGGGAATTTGGCCAGCGGAAATGTTTAAACTCGGAAGAGTGTTCTTGGAGCCACTCTGCAGCAATTCTGGACGTGTGGGGTGTCGCATTGTCCTACTGGAAATTCCCAAGTCTGTCGGAATGCACAATGGACATGAATGGATACAGGTGATAAGACAGGTTGCTTACGTATGTGTCACCTGTCAAAGTTGTATCTAGGCGTATCAGGGGTCCCATATCACTGCAACTGCACACGCACCATACCATTACAGAGCCTCCACCAGCTTGAACAGTCCCCTGCTGACATACAGGATCCATGGATTCATGAGGTTGTCTCTACAACCGTACACATCCATCCGATCGATACAATTTGAAATGAGATTCGTCCAACCAGGCAACATGTTTCCAGTCATCAACAGTCCAATGTCGGTGTTGACGGGCCCAGGCGACGCGTAAAGCTTTTTGTCGTGCCGTCATCAAGGCTCCGAAAGCCTATATAGATGACGTTTCCTTGAGACTTGTTGATGACCCAGCATTGAAATCTGTAGAAATTTGCGGAAGGGTTGCACTTCTATCACGTTGAACGATTGTCTTCAGTCGTCGTTAGTCCCATTCTTACAGGATTTTCTTCCGGTCGCAGAGATGTCGAAGATTTGATGTTTTACGGGATTCCTGATATTCACGATACACTCGTGAAATGGTTGTACGGGAAAAACCCCACTACCTTGGAGATGCTGTGTCCCATCGCTCGTGTGCCAACTATAACACCACGTTGAAACTCACTTAAATCTTGATAACCTGCCATTGTAGCAGCAGTAACCGAGCTAACAACTGCACTTATTGTTTTATATAGGTGTTGCCGACCGCAGCGCCGTATTCTGTCTGTTTACATATCTCTGTATTTGAATACGCATGCCTATACCAATGTCTTTGCCGCTTCAGTGTAGTTTCTTCAAAGCAGATGCCATGTTTATGTTCCGATTTTGTCCAGTGCAGCTGTCTGAATGTAAAATAATATGTTTTGCAATGTTTTGGATGCTCTTTAAGATACTTGATTGGGCCCGTTGAAAGATCTTATGACACTCATCCCCCTTCTGTTTCATCCAACATGTACATAAAACTATTCATTTGATTAAATGAATGCATTCCAAAGTGGTACACATAGAGATTCCTCGTGTAGTATGCTACTGATGTGGCAGTTTTGGGAACGGAAGCACCTTCTATAGATCAAAGATCAGTATGTACAAGTCATCTGAAATATTTGCTGCCCGTGGTCGTGCGGTAGCGTTCTCGCTTCCCACGGCAGGGTTCCCGGGTTCGATTCCCGGCGGGGTCAGGGATTTTATCTGCCTCGTGATGGCTGGGTGTTGTGTGATGTCCTTAGGTTAGTTAGGTTTAAGTAGTTCTAAGTTCTAGGGGACTTATGACCACAGCAGTTGAGTCCCATAGTGCTCAGAGCCATTTGAAGCCTGCCTCGGGCATGGATGTGTGTGATGTCCTTAGGTTAGTTAGGTTTAAGTAGTTCTAAGTTCTAGGGGACTGATGACCATAGATGTTAAGTCCCATAGTGCTCAGAGCCATTTGAAATATTTGGTGCATCTGATTTCAAAGTCTCCCTAGCCTGCGCAGATTTCTTAAGTGCACGTCTCTTTCCTGCATCAAGGACAGCAGCGTAGCTTCATTCTGCTCCATTGAAATCTTCATGTTAATTTCATCACAAAAACTGCACGTATCTTTTGATGATAGCTATAAATGAAGATTAAATTTTGTTGAAAAGACATGATAATAGAATTTCTCTTTTGTTCGGGACGTGCATGCTGTGCATTTTGAAAATAGACAAATTTGGGTTCCAGTATTTTCTTTCTGGATTTTTGTTTCTTGTGTAATGACCTTGATAGGCTGGAAATGATTTTACACGTTCTATAACATCCATGTCAACAAGGTTATTGCCTGGGGTCTTGTTGCCACAAGAGTCAACTACAGCACGAACATCCGGCTTTGATATGCAACGTTTCAGTCGTCCATCGAATATCTGAAATATGTTCAGAGGGAATGCCATACAAACCTGGACGCTTTGGTTTTCCATCTCTAGGAAATTCTGAAATTACGTTGGTTTTAGATTTCCAGAACCAGTTCGCGGCCGTCTCCTCGCTCACTGAACGATTGCTCTGCTGTCCGAAGATAAATATTTGTGAACAGACGCCTAGATTCCAGAAAGAATCAAACAGTGTCCTAGACTGATCTTCCGTTCTTCTTGCAGAGCATTTTAATCGACATGTGCGGATTCTGTTGGTATAAAATGTAATCGTCTTCAGTGTCTCGAAGAGCTTTCTTTTTGTTGGTCTTCCAGGACTCCACATTCTGTATATGTTTTCTTGCTCTCTTCTTCAGTGGTGGCTGACTATTCTCTACGATTTCGTCTCTAAGCCCTATAACATATAATTTAATGAAAAGGTAAAATTCGAGGCAAGTAAGTGCATTATATTGCATTGGCAGTTTCAAAACAATTTGTGTTATTGTCAAAACCATATATACAAATGGTATCTGTGATAAAAACTGTATATGTTTCGCAGTACGCTTTGAATTACGTTAGGTGTCCTTCATTTTCTTCTGTACACTCGTCTATGTCCATAGTAATGATTATTTGGTGTAATGGAACTAGAAAATTTTGAAACACCACATACTGTGTGGACTTGCTTCATTTGTCGTTTGAAATGATAAACAGTTGTTTTTGTTGCCAAGTAAAATGTTGCCATCTGGCACCACACAGCTTAGCTAGGGACTTCATTCACTAGTCTGAGGAAAAGATCCCGTAATGCCGAGTGTACTAGACATCTGTTCTCAAAACTCAATTTTTGTGGACTTAAACAAACTTGTACTCTGTTCGCCTCATATGTATATTAGGCAGCTAACTCTGCATCGCTTGATAGTTATTGACTGTAACGTACCTGAAATATACCACTTGTTAAATTTCTCTCAAACTCGTTATGGGTTTCTTTGGAAGATCTCACTGTATTAATTCCCCATGTGACGTCACTGATTAGCATCGTAGTTAAATTGTACCGCTCGAACACGGACGAACGAAAGTTAGTGAGCAGTCCAGATGTTTATAGGTGTGAAGATATTCTGTGGTCTTACTTCCACATTTCCGTGAATCATGTGACAGCTTGGACGCTGGCGGATGGTGAGTCAGACAGGGTATTAATTTTCTTTCCAGGTTAAATTCTAACTCGTTGCAATAGTGGGGACCAAGAACATCGATATAACGTTTTTAACGTGGTTTAGGAATCGTACAGCTATTCAAACAAGTACAGAAACTAGACTGTGTGAGTTAACGATCTTAACGATCGACATTTCATATAGAACAGCGTCATTAAAATGACAAACGTTGTAAATATCAACACTGTAACTTTATATGTTTAAAAGACATAGTAAATTTAAATTATCAGTATTTTCAGTTAAGCTTCAGATCATCATTTCCTCCACACCAAACACATTGAACGATGACAGCATGACACCTTATTGTATCATTAGGTAACAGAATATTTGTTGTAAAGTTTAGTGCATAATAGTTACTTTTGTTCTTTATTTATTTATCAGAAAGCATATTGGTGCAAGGCTACTGGCCATGACATTCGAAGTTAACAAGGAAATTGTATTGGTTTTATGTAAAAGAATTTAACGTTTATTATGTACTGGATATTATTGTTACTTTATTTAGAACGTAAAAGTGGTCAAGCTTTGATTATTTAAATATGTTAAAATGTAAAATAATATAGAATAAGCTGTAGCCAATCAGATGGACGGCTTCAGGAAAGGGAACTGCCCTAGTCATTTGAACGACGATGGCTCAAATGGCTCTGAGCACTATAGAACTTAACATCTGAGGTCATCAGTCCCCTAGAACTTAGAACAACTTAAACCTAACTAACCTAAGGACATCACACACATCCATGTCCGAGGCAGGATTCGAACCTGCGACCGTAGCGGCCGCGTTGTTCCAGACTGAAGCGCCTAGAACCGCTCGGCCACAACGGCCGGCGTGAGCGACGATGCTCGGCTCGCCGGAAACGTGGCCGGGGACAGGCAGAGACAGTTCAGGTCGGGACTCCAAATGGGACGGTGGTGGAGCAGGCGCGAAAGCTGACGGTTCGGCTGGAGACACCAAAGGGTACACTTCAGATGCAGACGCAAAAGCGGACGGTCGGTCCTTAGACAGCTAGGAAGTGAAACGACTTAGAAAATTTCGCGTTGTGTGGTGTCGCGGGACTTAGTGTCTGAGCGGTGAGTAGCCGCGCGCCTGGTGTGAACTCTTAACTTTTCGCGGAGATAACTAGGCGGAGTATTTGTATTTCGCGATGAGATTGTGAATGATCGAACTCTGCCAAATGGATATGTGCTCAAGTGTAAGAGTAACTCTAAATACGACCACTTTCGCTATTTGTTTGCTTTCTGAATAAACATTAGTCTTACCAATTCGCCACTGTGTGGCATAGTGGCCAACATCATTTATGGGTCGTTAATTTAGTCCCCGATATTATTTTTACTGTTGTTATATGTTATTTTAACTTTGTCTTTCGCAAACTTGCCATCAGCCAGACTATTTAACCAAAGGGTCACAAATGTTTAACTTAGGGCGTGCAGTGCGACACGTGCGGTTCAACCCCTAGACGAGTTTGAGCCAAGACATTTCGACGAAGAGGAACCGCATGTGTGCCCGAACATCTTTGGGATGTTAGCTCGCAACTGTCAGCCCGTTTCGGTAATGACAGTGTCCTGTTTGCACCTAGCGGAGATTAGAGAACCAATGTGAATGTAAGCCTGAAAATTATAAGAGTAAAATGATGTACAATGAACACATCGAAAAGAAAACAATACAAATTAACAGTAAAGTTATAGAAGCAGTCGACTGGTTTGTGTGTTTAGGGCAGTTGAAGACAATGGATTGATTGGTGGTAAAACAAATAGACAACATCGTAAACGTGGTCCGTGCAATAAACTAAATAGTGTTTTAAGTACCAAGCTTCCTATGCGTCTGATAAAAAGTACAATCGGTGTGTGTTACCAGTTTTGACTTGTGGCGGTGAAGTGTGGACTTTCAATGCTAAAATTATTCATAAGTTTGGGATTGTTCATATAATAATGGAGAATGGCATGTTGTGATTGACTAGGAGGGACAGGGAAGCAAGGACTGGATTAGGAGAGAGACTGGAGCGGAAAAACTAAGAAAGATTGTAGTGAAAATGAAGTTGAGGGCGCTACGTGTAACCAGAGAGACAGATATAGTAAATGGAACAAGAAAGTTATTTGCTGGTTTCCAAGAAATCACAAAAGAAAGTGATGTCGGCCGAATGCTAGATGTGCAGGTGACAGTAGAAAACAATCATTTGTAATGATGCTGATGGTAATGATCAGAAATGTTAAAAATTTCTTAACAGAGGATTCTTGTTTGCGAATAATATCTTGCTGTTGTTTGACTTTAGGCAGTTGATACACAACGACCTCACTCATCCGCGTCAATCAGGAATTGAAAGCATCTCTGAGGACTTAGTACGTTTTTTAAAAATGCTTCAGTCCTCCAAGTGCGGTGACCTTACCCAGTGTTAAGCTCTGCGACCCGTGGCGTGCGGCCAGGAGCGGTATGCGGCTGCGATAGTGCTTTCCGGAACAATATGTCTAACAATCATAAAAGAAGGTTGTATACGTGGAGGTGAGCCGGAGACACCGAAAGGTTTCAGAGTGGTTATGTACTGTTTAGACAGTTTTAGGAATCAGAGTTTAAATTTTAAGACATTTCGAGGGGCAGATGTGGATTCTTACTGCAATTTATTGGTAGACTAAAACTAAAGAAATTGTAAAAAGGTAGGAATTTAAGGTGATCGGACCTGGGTAAGTTGAAAGAAGCAAATGTTATTGAGAGCTTCAGAGCGAGCATCATGCAACGGTTGAGTAGAGCACGGGAAAGGAACACAGTAGAAGAGGAATTGAGTAGCTTTAAGAGATGAAATAGTGAAGACAGCAGAGGATCAAATAGGTAAAAAGACAAGGCCTAGTAGGAATCCTTGGATAACACAAGAAATATTTAATTGATGAAAGGAGAAAATATAAAAATGCAGGAAATGAAGCAGGCGTAAGGGAATACAAACGTCTAAAAAATTGCTATGCAGGAATGGTTAGAGGACAAATATAAGGATTTAGAAGAATGCTGAATGTTAGATGGGTCGACCATGTAACTAATGAAGAAGTACTGAGTAGAATTGGGGAGACAAGATATTTGTGGCACATATTAACCAAAAGAAATGATCGATTGTTAGGACACATTCTGAGACATCAACAGATTACCAGTTTAGTATTTGTGGGTGGTTGGGGGGGGGGGGTAAAAGTCGTAGAGGGAGATCAAGAGATGAATACAGTAAACAGATTCAGAAAGATGTAGGTTGCAATAGTTATTTAGAGATGAAGAGGCTCCCACAGGATAGAGTAGCATGGAGAGCTCGATGTCTACAGATTTAAGACTACAAGAATAACATGTCTAATGATATCTCTTTGGCCGGCACTAAATTGCGTTGCAGTCCAGCATTCCGAACACCTGTACAATGCACACCTTATTGGCGTCTTGGCAAATTGTTCATGGTAGACGGTATCACGTAAAAAATTTTTTTTTAAAACAGATCACCTATAGCCAACAGGCTTCATGCATCTGCCGCCAAAGACCTTGGCGCTTCCAGTGATTAAAGATTTCTATTCTCCCTATTCTAGGTACCGATTTCAGTCGGAAAGCCGTTACCACGCGTGATAATATTACGGTGTACCCTGTTAACAGACAATTCAACCCGACACTTAACAATGATTCATATTAGGTCTCAATTGACCACCTCGTGTGCACGAAGTTACACTTCAAAGAACAAGTCGCATTTTGGGCCATTTTACTCTTTGGACTGCCCTACATAGGTTTTTGGATGGAAATCTGTTCGAAAGATGAGGGTAATAACGAATTTCGCCCAAATTCCTGTCTGAATGAATCAATGTGACAGATTAAAATTGTGGCCTAAACTGAGACAAGGGTGGGGATGAATGAGGGTTACGGCAGATCGAAGTGGGCCTTTTGCTGTGGGTCTTTCCCATATTGCTTAGATTCCCGCAAAATGCCTAGTCCCTGCCTGGCACACTATTTTGTTCAATCGATAAGTTTTATTGCAGAAGAAGTAATATAAAAAATAAATATTTATTTGACTTTAGACAACAATGATTCCTTGAAATGAATTTTAACAAGCACTATCGTTATGAAATTATTACCGCATGGAAATATTATAGACGAAAAACAAATACGTAAAGCGCCTCTATAAATTTAATCTCTATTTGCCATTTAAGCTGTTTAAGAACTGGTGACAGTACCGTAGAAGTGGCTATTGGTCCATTCAGTTAATCTCTTATGAAGAATTAATATCTTTGCAGCTCGTATCGATTTTGCGATTGTTGCATGAGATACGCCAGTTAGCTAACCATATTGGTTTCATTGGAAAGTTCGCAGATTTAATATTCATTCTTTGCTTAGCGTATGAAGTGGTACTTCCATGTGTTGTGAATCAGGTAATTGAAAGTGTGGGCTGCGCTGACTGAGCCTGTCCGGCGAGACTGGTTCTTGACGCGTTGTCCTTGTACAGGTCATTACGTGTTGAGACTGCGCCAGCCCAAATTCCTGCGTAGTTTGGAGGTATTGCCCGCAACTGAGTTCCAATATAGGATGCCCGTTAACTTAATTAAGTATTGGAAATAAGTGGCCCTTACTGGGATGCAAATGATTGTGAAATCACATGCTCGTATGAATTACAATTCGTACTTCATTACTGGTAGTGCCCGAAAACCACAGATAATTAATGCAGTCCGCGTTATTTCCAACTTTTGTAGATTCGAATTAACTTTTATCACCACCAGTATTGTATTTCATTTTCTCATGACACGGGCTCATTGTGTAAGTGATAGCAAAAAGGCAAATTTTAGCATGTGACTTCCTGTTCTAAATACACTGTCCTGCGCTAGGTGTTTCGGTTGAGTATGTACGGCGCCAGCAGACCGATGGAGGTGGTCCCACATGTTCTCCAGTGGCTTTAAATGCAGGCATTTTGTTGGCCGCAGAATTACGGTAAGTTCATCCTGGTGCTCTTCGAACCACGCACGTACACTGTGAGATGTGTGACACGTTGTATTGTCCTGTTGGCAGATGCCATAGTGCTGAGGAAAAATAAACTGCATAGAGGGGTGGACATGGTCCCCAACTTGTGTTGATCCATTGTGCCTCCCAGAATAACGACATCACCTAGTAGTTATTCCTTCTTCAGACTGAACCTTTTCGACGATTGCACAACGGTGTTTGCTTCCAGACGTTTCATGCTGTACATTCCAACGGTCATCCAATTGAGCCCAAAACGTGATTTATCTGAAAAGGCCGCCTATCGCCATTCAGTGGACGTCCAGTTGCAAATTCCAGCCTTTGTCGCCGATGAACAGCAATGTGCATGGGTGCATAAACCAGGCGCCTGCTGCTGAGACGCATAGGCAGCATCTTTCGCTGAACGGTCATTGAGGAGACACCGTTTAGCCCCTTGTTTCATCTGTGCGGTCAGTTACTCAACAGTTGCCCGTCTATTCGCCCTACACATCTCTGCAGCCGTCGTTCACCGCTGTCATCTGTGGCCCATGATGCACCACGGGCGCCTCGGCGCCGGTTTTGGATAGCGGTATTTTGCCTTAAGCGGTTTACTTTAAACACAGCGGTACACGATCAGTTCACACGTTTAGCCGTCGCGGAAATACTTTCACTCTTGGCCCAAAAGCCAATATCATTTCAAAGCCAATATCATTTCCAAGCCTATATCATACCCTTTTGTATGTCAGATAAATCGCTTCGTTTCCGCATTACAGCAACAACTGCACTGTTTTCCGCGTCCCCCCGACACGCTCTATACAGGGTGTTACAAAAAGGTACGGCCAAACTTTCAGGAAACATTCCTCACACACAAAGAAAGAAAATATGTTATGTGGACATGTGTCCGGAAACGCTTACTTTCCATGTTAGAGCTCATTTTATTACTTCTCTTCAAAAAAAATGGTTCAAATGGCTCTGAGCACTATGGGACTCAACTACTGAGGTCATAAGTCCCCTAGAACTTAGAACTACTTAAACCTAACTAACCTAAGGACAACACACACATCCATGCCCGAGGCAGGATTCGAACCTGCGACCGTAGCGGTCGCGCGGTTCCAGACTGTAGCGCCAGAACCGCTCGGCCACCAGCGGCCGGCACTTCTCTTCAAATTACATTAATCATGGAATGGAAACACACAGCAACAGAACGTGACTTCAAACACTTTGCTACAGGAAATGTTCAAAATGTCCTCCGTTAGCGAGGATACATGCATCCACCCTCCGTCGCATGGAATCCCTGATGCGCTGATGCAGCCCTGGAGAATGGCGTATTGTATCACAGCCGTCCACAATACGAGCACGAATAGTCTGTACATTTGGTACCGGGGTTGCGTAGACAAGAGCTTTCAAATGCCCCGATAAATGAAATTCAAGAGGGTTGCGGTCAGGAGAGCATGGTGGCCATGGAATTGGTCCGCCTCTACCAATCCATCGGTCACCGAATCTGTTGTTGAGAAGCGTACGAACACTTCGACTGAAATGTGCAGGAGCTCCATCGTGCATGAACCACATGTTGTGTCGTACTTGCAAAGGCACATGTTCTAGCAGCACAGGTAGAGTATCCCGTATGAAATCATGATAACGTGCTCCATTGAGCGTAGGTGGAAGAACATGGGGCCCAATCAAGACATCACCAACAATGCCTGCCCAAACGTTCACAGAAAATCTGTGTTGATGACGCGATTGCACTTTGCGTGCGGATTCTCGTCAGCCCACACATGTTGATTGTGAAAATTTACAGTTTGATCACGTTGGAATGAAGCCTCATCCGTAAAGAGAACATTTGCACTGAAATAAGGATTGACACATTGTTGGATGAACCATTCGCAGAAGTGTACCCGTGGAGGCCAATCAGCTGCTGATAGTGCCTGCACACGCTGTACATGGTACGGAAACAACTGGTTCTCCCGTAGCACTCTCCATACAGTGACGTGGTCAACGTTACCTTGTACAGCAGCAACTTCTCTGACGCTGTCAGTAGGGTTATCGTCAACTGCACGAAGAAATGCCTCGTCCATTGCAGGTGTCCTCGTCGTTCTAGGTCTTCCCCAGTCGCGAGTCATAGGCTGGAATGTTCCGTGCTCCCTAAGACGCCGATCAATTGCTTCGAACGTCGTCCTGTCGGGACACCTTCGTTCTGGAAATCTGTCTCGATACAAACGTACCGCGCCAAGGCTATTGCCTCGTGCTAATCCATACATCAAATGGGCATCTGCCAACTGCGCATTTGTAAACATTGCACTGACTGCAAAACCACGTTCGTGATGAACACTAACCTGTTCATGCTACGTACTGATGTGCTTGATACTAGTACTGTAGAGCAATGAGTCGCATGTCAACACAAGCACCGAAGTCAACATTACCTTCCTTCAATTGGGCCAACTGTCGGTGAATCGAGGAAGTACAGTACATACTGACGAAACTAAAATGAGCTCTAACATGGAAATTAAGCGTTTCAGGACACATGTCCACATAACATCTTTTCTTTATTTGTGTGTGAGGAATGTTTCCTGAAAGTTTGGCCGTACCTTTTTGTAACACCCTGTATACCCCCCACTGCTAGTGTTGCCATCTACGGTCTCTGAGTGGTTATCGCACGTTGACATCTGACATAGGGCGGTGGTCACATTAATGTGACTGTACTGTGTATTTAATTTGGAAATATCAAAGCCATGCTCAGTAGGCTGAATAATAATTTATTGGTAACAGCCAGTGGGCGAAACACACACATTTTCCAAGCCGCGCTTGTGTGTTCGTCCTGTGGCTGTTGTGCACGCCAGAGCTGGCATTCGGCGTGCTGTGGAAGGGGAGCTTCTCTCTCCTAGAGAAGACGGGCTGGTCTTACGCTACACCTCCTAATTGAGTTGGGGTAGAGGCCTATGACGCTGGCTCGAGGGCGAGAGGTTTCCCTAAGATCGAAGGTGTTTCCCAGCACTTCCTGGGAATAAACTTCGGAAAGCCCAAGCAGCAAGCATCATTTTGCAGGTGAGTATTAGTAGCGCGAGCGGGAAATGGTCAACGAAAATGCTTGCTTATGCAGGTGGAAGAGGTTGAATATAAATAACTTGGTGGAGTGGTTTTGGAACTCGAGAGATCGACGGGCAGCGCTCGTGGGGCAAAGTTCGCAGGCGGGTCGTGAATGCTGTAGGGGAGAGTGTGTATGTTAATGACCGTCCGTGATATTGCATACGGAAAGACTACAAATAATAGGAAGCTCGTTCTCGTGCGTGGACGTGGACATCTGTTTAGTACTTTTTCTATTTTCTAGTCGACCGTTGCCGTTAAGAGGACGTACAGTTGCTGTGTAGGAAGAGTCTCTAGACCAAGGAGTTACAGGCTAGCAGGAGATAGTAATGGATTTGGAGAGGTTCAGTTCAAGTAAATGAGTGAGTAATTTCCTTGGTAATTTGAGTACTGTGTTTCTGTCTTCTAGCCTGCTTACATTCAGCGGTGTTTCTGTATTGTTTTTGGGAAGATTATCAAAAAATGGCTCTGAGCACTATGGGACTCAACATCTGAGGTCATCAGTCCACTAGAACTTATAACTACTTAAACCTAACTAACCTAAGGACATCACACACATCCATGCCGGAGGCAGGACTCGAACCTGCGACCGTAGCGGTCGCGCGGTTCCAAACAGTAGCGCCTAGAACCGCTTGGCCACACCGGCCGGCTGAAGATTATCGGCGGAAGTCACTAGAAACCAGTTTTGGAGGCTGTGTGTTACATAACGGCGTAATCATTCCAATCCAGTCGCTGGATCTCGGAATCTTCCCTGTTTCGCGGTTCCAGACTGAATCGCCTATGGGTAGCTAGAAAGTAGGTGTGGATGCGATTGCTCCGCTTATAAGACGCATGGTATGGTTGATCTCTGTATCAGTAAGTTTTGTATGAGCACTGTTGATCCCGGCTGGTGAGCAATATTCCGCAACGGGGTGAACGAGTCCCACGGCTGAAGGACAGAGTGTTGATGCAGTTGATTCCCATGATGTTCCACAGAATTTCTAGAGGATGTTATTTCGAGCTTTGATTTTGGCAACAGTTCTTAATAGAAGTTTGTAACTGAGCGTTCTGTCGAGCTTGTCCCCTAGGTATTTAGGGTTTCTGTTATTTCTGAGTAATTTTCCTTCTGTTCTCGCATGGCGGAAGAACAGTGTTCGTGAAAATATCCTAACCGACGAGGATACTGGGCGAATGTCCACGCCCTGTCATGATGATATGTTTCCAACTGGACAGGAATACTGATTTGCCACTATAGTTTGTAGAGCAGCTCCGTAACACTGCCGGGCTTAGTAAACGATCTGCTCTTCTTGGGTATTCTATCATTTCTATTATCAACCATGGTAGGGGCCTGACACTGATGAGGGGGACAGAGGAATCGGTCGAGTGTTAGTTTTGTAAGCCGCTTCGATCGTGAATGAATTATATTTCTTTAAGAGTCATTCATTGAATCCGACTGGCACCTGATTTTCCTCCAATCTTTTTTTATGTGGGCATTCCTTACAGGCGGTCACTACTAATATTCTTCGATTGATAATACTTCCAGATTTGTCTCTGAAATTGTAATCGAACATGCCATTTCAGAAGGAATTAAAAGTTCAACTTAACGTGATGGGGATGCATTGCAAGATCTTGTGATTGTTTTGACGAGTTACGCCTTATTTTGTCAAGCGAATTTAATGAAGCAGATGTGGCGATGCGTACTGTCCGTGTGGGACGCGAACGCTCGCCGAGTTGTGAGCGAGCACGTGCCGCCGACTAGTTTCCATTTCGCAGCAGGGACCGCTATCGGTAGCGCCAGTAATTGGGTTCCCGGTCGCCTTTCGTCGCACGTCCTCACAAACACGATTCGCCCCGGGAGCCAGGCCGGCCCAGCCCTGTGAACGGGGCGCCCACCTGTTCTGTCGGCGCCGGCCGGAAGTCCCGTTTGATTTCAGCGGTAGCTCGTTCTTTCGTCTTCCGCGACCTGTGTTTACACACGGCAAGAAACTTCCGTAAAACAAAAGCAGACCATTGTTTAGAAAGTCTAAAAGTACTACTCCTCTCGATATGTTTTCAACAGATACTGTTTCGGCCAAGTACCATTTCTCATCATGCAAGCGCAGTTGTTAATCTTGAACATGTGTGAAGCAAACCATCCGACGCGTTTCTTTCGTAACACCACATTACATTACTGCTCACTGAACCTGAAACGGTCCTTTCGTTGAAGCCCCAGAGTTTTCGTGGCGGCCCAAGAGAGAAATTACGCGACGTAGTTCTCCACGATTTAAACGAACATTTACTGGCGGACTGGAGTTAGATCTCTCTAATGTCTCACTGGCCATCTAAGTAATGGTCGCCAGCCTCGCTTGAAACCACCAGACAGGATAAATTTCTCATTGCACCGTCAAACTACTTTCAGATCCATTCCGAGATCCGACCACTTGACTCGATTGTTACACCGCTAACAGTTCGGTACACAGCCTCCAAATGGCTCGTAGCTACTTTGCCGATAATCTCTGCAACAACAATACAGGCGTATAGACTATATGATCTAAAATATCCGGAGATCCATATGTAATCAGAAGTTAACCACTATGTATCACGGAAGGCGGATCCGCTAGTATAAAAGTAGGCGGGCAGTGTTGTGTTGTCAGCAGAAAAGCAGTAACAGCAGAATGAGTCGGTCGGCAGATCTATTCTGCTGATGTCACCTGAGTAACAAATCCATTAGCGACATTTCAAAACTTCTAAAGCCGCCCATTTCGATTGTTGGTGGTATGATTGTGAAGTGCAAACGCCAAGGAATTATCACAGCTATACAATGATCAGACAGACGGAGAGGGAGCGTCGAGCATTGCGGAAAACAGTCGTAAAAAATCGCGTGAAATGAGCGGAAGGAATCATTTGTGAGTTACAAAGTGCTACCAGCAGTCGAACGAGCACAGTGACTTTGGGTAGGAAGTTACAAAGAACGGGGTTCAATATTCGAGCAGCTGCTCGTAAGTCACACATATATGTACTCAATGCTAAGTGACGCTTGAGGTGGTGTAAAGAGCGACATCACTGGACAGTGGGTGACTGGAAACGAGTGATTTGGAGTGGTGTATCACGCTATACCCTGTGGCATTCTAGTGGAAGGATTTGGGTTTGGCGAGTGCCTGGAGGACGTTGCATGTCATTATGTGTTGTTCGCATGAATTTGTGTTACAATATGGGGGAGTTTTTCGTGGTCAGGTTCCGGCCCCCTTACTGCGCTTAAGAAAACGCCCTGTGCGAAAGGTTATGAACAACTTTTACAGAGTTTTGTACTGCGTACAGTAGAGGAACAGCTTGGAGACGATTATACTTTTCATCAGCATGACACTGCACCGTGTCATTTAGCAGCATCTACGGGGCAGTGGTTGTGGACTATAAGGACTGGCACGCTCGAAGTCCCGTCCTGAACCCAGTGGAAGAGTTAGAATCTCCACTTCACTGCAGACCACAGCGTCCGAGGTCAGTACCTTCTCTTGTTTCGGCTCTTCAGGAAGGATGGGCTGACATTCCTCCACAGGCATTCAGACACCTCACTAGAAGTGTCCCCAGCAGAGTTCAAGCCATCACAAAGGCGACGCGTGGACACATTCCATACTAAAGTCCACTAATAGGTGTTAGGGTACCTTTGATCAGAGGCAATAGTTCGAAGTCAATTGGTCAACAGACAAAAATATCACACTCCAATTTTCGTGAGCACATATTGAATTCATTGCCGTCATTTAAACCTCGCCAAGATCACCTCGTTCTTTGAACATCATCTCCTGCCACCAATTGGATCCACAATATAGTACAAAGCCTCTGCTTACTTTGCATAGGTACTCTCACTAAAATGCAACACTCCCGTAGAAGAAACAGAAGAAGCCCGAGCAAAATTCCACGCCGCGCTGGTGCCACGCTTCCGGGATTTCTATGTCTCCCGACCTGCAATAAATAATTCGATTACTCACAAAAGGTCACCTACTCCAAACTACAAAAATAAACTACGAGAACTCCACCTCCATGTAAGAGGGCACATTACTGCTACACCTTGCGAGGGATGCTAGCCGACTCCCCAGTTTCACGAGCTCAAACCGATACACGAAATTATTTAACATTTATGCATTCCAGCTAGTCAGGATCACGAGCAGAATGCAAACATTTTCCATTATTGCTCACATTTATAGGGCTTCTTTAAGGTGATGCCTCCTACGCGGAATTTGATTAGTTTCACTGTTACGGGCTTTGGAAAACATCGGCCGTCACGGGAAAATTACTCGTTCTGAGATCAGCTTAGTCTGCTCCGACCAGCAGCCATTTAGGAGGATTAGGGATAGACTGGCTTACCACCTTGCGGCCACACGCAACCCCTGCCCCGTGCCTGAAATTGGCCTTAGCGACCACGGTAGGTAAGAGGCAGGACCGGTTTAAGGCCCAAGCGATACGACCCTCTGCTTGGGGAGCTAAGCTACGAGGGGCGCCACAACTGTTATATTTCTGAACATATTAAAATAGTAGAGGCCTCTTGGTAGCACCAAGTGCGACAGGTCGACAGGTGCAAAGGTGGTCAAAGTGCCGGCAATGTAGGTTTTATAATTATGCAACCTAACACCCAAACTTATGTTGTTCAAAAAGACACTGGTCGTGGAGACCTAGATCATACTCCCCTAGCCACCTAACGGTATCTGGTGGAGGCTACTTCTGATGCCACAAACTGATCCCCCTTCCTTGTTCCACTCGCAAATGGCGCATGGGGGGTGGGGGTATGATTGTCGATAACCCTACTAGCTCTAATATCTCGAATTTTTTCGCCGTGATATATGCGACAAATTAACTTGTCGTCCGATTATTCCCCGAAAGTGCTCTGTCGAAATTTCAATAGAAAACTTCTCTGAGATGTAAAACGTCTTTCTTGTAACGTTTGTTACTGGAATTTGTTGAGCATCTCTGCAACGCTCTCGTGACGAAACGCAGCGTTCCTCGTTGCAGATTCTCAATCCCTTCTATCAGTGCTACCTGATAAGGTTCCCATATTGACAAACAATACTGAAGAATCGGTCGAACAAGCATCTTTAAAGCACTTTATTTGTGGATGAGTTAAATTTTCTTAAGGTTCTTCCTATGAATCTGTCGGACATTCGCCTTTTGTATTTGTTTTATGTGCTCATTCTACTTAAGGTCTCTCTGGATGATTACTCCTAGATACTTGACGGTAGGTACTGTTCTCAGAAGTTTATCATCAATAATGTAATAGCACAGTATTGTATTTGTTTTATGCTTAGTATGTTACATGTATTTACATTGAGGATCAACTGCCAGAGCCTGCACCATTTATTAAGATTGTAGGTCCTTCTGCAAATCGTTACTGTCTTCTGGCTTTACTACTTTCTAATAGACAGCAACATCATCTATGAACAGTCTTAAATGGTATGCGACGATTTCTACTGGGTCATTTAAATACATTGTAAACCGTATCAGTTCTGTTACACTTATTTGGGGTGCTCCGAAAATTATCTTTACTTCTGTAGATTGTGTTTCGTTAAGAGCGAGGTGTTGAGTTTTATCTGCAAGAAAGTTTTAAACCCAGTCCCAAATCTGGTCCGATACAGAATCAGCTAGTATTTTTGCACTAAACGGCAGTGCGTGACGCTGTCAGATGCCTTCCTGAAGTCAAGGAACAAGGCACCAACCTGAGCGCCGTTGTCTACATCGCTATAAATGTCATGGAGGAACAGAGGGAGTTGTTTCGCAAGGTTTCTTTTTGCGGACTCTCCGTTGGTTTTTATAGAGAAGATTTTTCGTTCACCAAAAACGTCATAATACATGTTCCATGATTCTATAGGAGACTGACGTCTACGATATGGTCCCATAATTATGTTCATCTGTCTTACGACCATTATTGAACACGGGAATGACCTGCCCTTTTTTTCCAGTCGCTAGGTACGCTTCGTTGCTGCAGCGCTCTACGATAAACCACTGCTAGAAGGGCAGCAATTTCTTTCACATAATCGTTGTAGAATCTTACAGGTGTCTTATCTTGTCCTGATGCCTTTTTGCTACTGACTGTGGTTTCTTTTCTGTTCTGCAACCCATTATCTCAGTAACTGCCGCTTCGACGTTCGTACGATGACTGAATGGAGAGGGCACACTACAGTATTCCATGGTGAAATAATTCCGGAAGGCCAAGTTCAGTCCCTCTGTTATCTTCCGTTTCGGTTCCAGCATGGTTACTGAGTGACTGTATAGAGGATTTCGAACCGCTTATTTATTTTACGTCGAGACTACAACAAAGACGATGTAAGTATTATATACAAGTGTTTTATTAAAGCTGCAGAAAAATATTTCTCAGCCGACTGGTGTGGCCGAGCGGTTCTAGGTGCTTTGATCTGGAGCCACGCGACCGCTACGGTCGCAGGTTCGAATCCTGCCTCGGGCATGGATGTGTGTGATGTCCTTAGGTTAGTTATGTTTAAGTTGTTCTAAGTTCCGGGGGGCTGATGACCTCAGATGTTAATTCCCATAGTGCTCAGAGCCATTTGAACCATTATGGAGATGATTAACTCCTGTGGCACTCGCTACCGGAGAGGCGTAGAGTATCGCAAATAGATTTACTGTTGAAAAAATTCGAGAGCGTACGTTCAGGGCTACTTATTCAAATGGTTCAAATGGCTCTCAGCACCATGGGACTTAACTGCTGAGGTCATCAGTTCCTTAGAACTTAGAACTACTTAAACCTAACTAACCTAAGGACATCACACACATCCATGCCCGAGGCAGGATTCGAACCTGCGACCATAGCGGTCGCGCGGCTCCAGACTGTAGCGTCTAGAACCGCTCGGCCACTCCGCCCGGCGGCGACTTATTAAATCCACCCACGTACGAGTCGTTCAATGAACGTTTTATGAGACAAGTCAGGGACATTAAGAGTTAATACAGAGGTTTAGTGACTTAATTTTTTTCCGTGTGCCTATCGCGAATGGAACGGGGACGAGGTCAACTGGTACAGATATTCTCCACTACACAACGTAAAGAGTTTCGGATGTTGTCTACTGTAAACAGTACCGACCCTAATACCGAGCAGCAATGCCACCAAAGAGAATGAATAAGTATGGTGTATGCAGTTTCTTTTAGAAGATAAGCTACAGTGTGTAATTATTCTTCCAGGGGAACAGTCTTTGGCTCGTTTTTCGCAGAGCATTTTACATGTCTTAACACGTGGGCTAGATATTGTTGCTTCGAAAGTGGGCGGTAATCACCATATTTTGCTCGACTATTGTATGTAGAAGAGTCGTAAACACAGGCTCTCTGCCGACTTTAATTTTATTTAAAACTTGAAACACACTAAGCAATGTATAATCTATATTACTAAACTGCTATTCCGGAACCCGGTATCAGTCGCGGCGTAGTAGGGGCAAAATATTTTGCTTTTCAATATTTCGCGTCGTTATTGACAGACTTTCAAAAATTTTTAATTTTGTTATAATCGGCACATTTAGACTATAACCGTGTCATAACTTTTAACACAGTAAGATGAGTATTACAGTTAGATAATGTGTTTTTCTTGAGACAGCGTAACTGACGGCGCGCAAATACACGGACGTCGTTCATCCAGTATTTGAGAATGACTGCAGATAAGAACTTCCAACAAAGAATACACGAAATTTCAGACATTTCCGCAACATTTCCTGCTGACACCCCCCACAATCTGATGAAAAACAGTTAATCGTTGGTCATGCAGTAAAACTTTCAGACATGACTTCTTAATTCATTGCTTCTGTACTACTTACTCTTCACTCAACACATTTTGCGGACGGTATCCACACATAACACAGAATATCCGCAAAATTATATCCTTGCACGACACGTTGTTCAGGAGATATGACGTAACATACAGTGACACGCCTGAAAAACTAGTACTTGCTTTAAATGGAGCTCAAATTACCACGTTTGTAGTCATCCACTGTTTTATGATGAGAACACTTAGCGACTTCCAACAAACTTTAAGCATAATTTCAGACCTTTGCTAAACTTTTTCTTATTTACATGCTTAAAGGTACATATTTAAGTCATTAACTCATTTTTAAAGTAATAAGACGTTTGGAGTTCGATTCTTTAAAGACTCATGGATTTACTGGTATGTTACTAACTTAAATGTCTACCCCTCGTAGCTGAGTGGTCAGCGCGACGGAATGTCATACCTAACGCCCCGGGTTCGATTCCCGGCTGGGTCGGAGATTTTCTCCGCTCAGGGGCTGGGTGTTGTGTTGCCCTAATCTCCATCATTTCATCCCCATCGACACGCAAGTCGCCGCAGTGGCGTCAGCTCGTAAGACTTGCACCAGGCGAACGGTTTACGCGGTGGGAGGCCCTAGCTACACGGCATTTTCATTTACTAACTTAAATGACTGTCAGAAAAGTTTCAATGCACAGTTGACGATGGGATAAATGTTAAGGAACAGACGAAACATACGTTGTAGCATTATGGCAGGTGTGCTATAAGCGATCGCTTGACCAGCACGCACGTACGTGGTTCCAGCATATCTGGGGGGGAGAGAGAGAGAGAGAGAGAGAGAGGAGAAAGCCCTCCCAAGCCGCTCTGCTTGGTCGACTACCGGTCCTCGCCAGCAGACGCGTAGAGCAGGGTCCCGGCTGTGTGGGCACAATTATTTATAGTGTTGTTGTTGTTGTGGTCTTCAGTCCTGAGACTGGTTTGATGCAGCTCTCCATGCTACTCTATCCTGTGCAAGCTTCTTCATCTCCCAGTACCTACTGCAACCTACATCCTTCTGAATCTGCTTAGTGTATTCATCTCTTGGTCTCCCCCTACGATTTTTACCCTCCACGCTGCCCTCCAATGCCAGACTTGTGATCCCTTGATGCCTCAGAACATGTCCTACCAACCGATCCCTTCTTCTGGTCAAGTTGTGCCACAAACTCCTCTTCTCCCCAATCCTATTCAGTACCTCCTCATTAGTTATGTGATCTACCCATCTAATCTTCAGCATTCTTCTGTAGCATCACATTTCGAAAGCTTCTATTCTCTTCTTGTCCAAACTATTTACCGTCCATGTTTCACTTCCATACATGGCTACACTCCATACAAATACTTTCAGAAATGACTTCCTGACACTTAAATCTATACTCGATGTTAACAAATTTCTCTTCTTCAGAAACGCTTTCCTTGCCATTGCCAGTCTACATTTTATATCCTCTCTACTTCGGCCATCATCAGTTATTTTACTCCCCAAATAGCAAAACTCCTTTACTACTTTAAGTGTCTCATTTCCTAATCTAATACCCTCAACATCACCCGACTTAATTCGACTACATTCCATTATCCTCGTTTTGCTTTTGTTGATGTTCATCTTATATCCTCCTTTCAAGACACTGTCCATTGCGTTCAACTGCTCTTCCAAGTCCTTTGCTGTCTCTGACAGAATTACAATGTCATCGGCGAACCTCAAAGTTTTTACTTCTTCTCCATGAATTTTAATACCTACTCCGAATTTTTCTTTTGTTTCCTTTACTGCTTGCTCAATATACAGATTGAATAACATCGGGGAGAGGCTACAACCCTGTCTCACTCCCTTCCCAACCACTGCTTCCCTTTCATGTCCCTCGACTCTTATAACTGCCATCTGGTTTCTGTACAAATTGTAAATAGCCTTTCGCTCCCTGTATTTTACCCCTGCCACCTTCAGAATTTGAAAGAGAGTATTCCAGTTAACGTTGTCAAAAGCATTTCTCTAAGTCTACAAATGCTAGAAACGTAGGTTTGTCTTTTCTTAATCTTTCTTCTAAGATAAGTCGTAAGGTCAGTATTGCCTCACGTGTTCCAGAATTTCTACGGAATCCAAACTGATCTTCCCCGAGGTCGGCTTCTACTAGTTTTTCCATTCGTCTGTAAAGAATTCGTGTTAGTATTTTGCAGCTGTGGCTTATTAAACTGATTGTTCGGTAATTCTCACATCTGTCAACACCTGCTTTCTTTGGGATTGGAATTATTATATTCTTCTTGAAGTCTGAGGGTATTTCGCCTGTTTCATACATCTTCCTCACCAGATGGTACAGTTTTGTCAGGACTGACTCTCCCAAGGCCGTCAGTAGTTCCAATGGAATGTTGTCTACTCCGGGGGCCTTGTTTCGACTCAGGTCTTTCAGTGCTCTGTCAAACTCTTCACGCAGTATCTTATCTCCCATTTCATCTTCATCTACATCCTCTTCCATTTCCATAATACTGTCCTCAAGTACATCGCCCTTGTATAGACCCTCTATATACTCCTTCCACCTTTCTGCCTTCCCTTCTTTGCTTAGAACTTGGTTGCCATCTGAGCTCCTGATATTCATACAAGTGGTTCTCTTCTCTCCAAAGGTCTCTTTAATTTTCCTGTAGGCAGTATCTATCTTACCGCTAGTGAGACAAGCCTCTACATCCTTACATTTGTCCTCTAGCCATCGCTGCTTAGCCATTTTGCACTTCCTGTCGATCTCATTTTTGAGACGTTTGTATTCCTTTTTGCCTGCTTCATTTACTGCATTTTTATATTTTCTCCTTTCATCAATTAAATTCAATACTACTTCTGTTACCCAAGGATTTCTACTAGCCCTCGTCTTTTTACCTCTGCTGCCTTCACTACTTCATCCTTCAAAGCTACCCATTCTTCTTCTACTGTATTTCTTTCCCCCATTCCTGTCAATTGTTCCCTTATGCTCACCCTGAAACTTTGTACAACCTCTGGATTAGTCAGTTTATCCAGGTGCCATCTCCTTAAATTCCCACCTTTTTGCAGTTTCTTCAGTTTTAATCTACAGGTCATAACCAATAGATTGTGGTCAGAGTCCACATCTGCCCCTGGAAATGTCTTACAATTTAAAACCTGGTTCCTAAATCTCTGTCTTACCATTATATAATCTATCTGATACCTTTTAGTATCTCCAGGGTTCTTCCATGTATACAACCTTCTATCATGATTTTTAAACCAAGTGTTAGCTATGATTAAGTTGTGCTCTGTGCAAAATTCTACCAGGCGACTTCCTCTTTCTTTTCTTAGCCCCAATCCATATTCACCTACTACGTTTCCTTCTCTCCCTTTTCCTACATTCGAATTCCAGTCACCCATGACTATTAAATTTTCGTCTCCCTTCACTATCTGAATAATTTCTTTTATTTCATCATACATTTCATCAATTTCTTCATCATCTGCAGAGCTAGTTGGCATATAAACTTGTACTACTGTAGTAGGTATGGGCTTCGTATCTATCTTGGCCACAATAATGCGTTCACTAAGCTGTTTGTAGTAGCTTACCCGCGTTCCTATTTTCCTATTCATTATTAAACCTACTCCTGCATTACCCCTATTTGACTTTGTGTTTATAACCCTGTGGTCACCTGACCAGAAGTCTTGTTCCTCCTGCCACCGAACTTCACTAATTCCCACTATATCTAACTTTAACCTATCCATTTCCCTTTTCAAATTTTCTAACCTACCTACCCGATTAAGGGATCTGACATTCCACGCTCCGATCCGTGGAACGCCAGTTTTCTTTCTCCTGATAACGACATCCTCTTCAGTAGTCCCCGCCCGGAGATCCGAATGGGTGGCTATTTTACCTCCGGAATATTTTACCCAAGAGGACGCCATCATCATTTAATCATACAGTAAAGCTGCATGCCCTCGGGAAAAATTACGGCCGTAGTTTCCCCTTGCTTTCAGCCGTTCGCAGTACCAGCACAGCAAGGCCGTTTTGGTTATTGTTACAAGGTCAGATCAGTCAATCATCCAGACTGTTGCCCTTGCAACTACTGAAAAGGCTGCTGCCCCTCTTCAGGAACCACACGTTTGTGTGGCCTCTCAACAGATACCCCTCCGTTGTGGTTGTACCTACGGTACGGCTATCTGTATCGGTGAGGCACGCAAGCCTCCCCACCAACGGCAAGGTCCATGGTTCATGGGGGGAAGTATTTATAGTAAAGACGCCATATTTCCGTATTCCACACACTGCGACGTGACTGCAAACGTATCCTTCCAACTTCCTACTTCTAAGTGACGGGTGGGGCTCGCACGCCTGTACACAGCGTCGATCAGATGCAATGGTGGCAACAGTTCGACCTTGGGGGAGGGTGGTTGTGGAGAGCCTAGGCGTGACACCATTTTGTTGTCCCCTTTGATCTTGGGAGAGGGATTGTATTGTATTGAAATGGGGACCTAGAAACGACGGAGAGACTTCGTCCCCGCCGTAGCTCTCAGTGGTTCACAACAGGCTACAGCAGTCCACTCACACCACCGCCGTCCCACACCGAACCCAGGCTTATTCTGCGGTTCGGCTCCCAGTGGACACCCCCCCCCCCTGCCCCCGGAACGTCTTACACCAGACGAGTGTAACCCCAATGTTTGCGTGGTAGAGTAATTATGGTGTGCGCGTACGTGGAGAAAGTGTTAGCGCAGCAATCGCCGACATAGTGTACCTGAGGCGGAATAAGGGGAACCAGCCCGCATTCGCCGAGGCAGATGGGAAACCGTCTTCAAAACCATCCACAGACTGGCCGGCACACTGGACCCCGACACTAATCCGTCGGGGACCGGCACGCCTTCCCACCCGGAAGCAGTGCGCTAGACCGCACGGCTAAGCTGGCGGGCTGGGAGAGTGACGGTTGTGGAGGGCCCATACGTATATATTTAACTTGCATTTGGTGCGTCACCTCTGTGTCCAAAACTTCCGTCGTTGTCATTAGTAATTCTGGCTTATTTGTACGTTCTGCTGTCAGATGCATGCAGTGTGTGTGTGTGTGGGGGGGGGGGGGGGCTTCTGCGGTATTAACTAAGGGATCATGCATAAAAATTCAGTGGTCGTGGTTACACATCAATTCCGCGGTCAGCTGTAGACAGTTCTCACATTTATGTCTGCAAATTCAGCTGTCGGCCTAACATTCCCAGGGCATATATTTACGCAAGGAATTTAATCGCTAGCGACGAGAGGATGACAGCTTCAGTCGCGGAACGTCACCGACCGCGGGAAGGCTTGATGCTCTGCGTAGCAGGTTTGCAAACCGGTTACACCGAGGATCGACTCTGAAGCGGCGCAGCCGGCTGCTTGTAGTGTGTGGATCTCATCGACCGGACCGCCGTACTGGCGGCACCTTAGGGCATGGGTGGTGTGGGGTGGGGGTGGGGGGGGGGGCGCAGTGCACGCTGTTCTTAAAAGCAGAGCCTCGCTATCTCTGAAGACGCGGGCAATAACGCCTGATGGATTGTATGCGTGTTTGTTGAAAGATTCACGCGAAAATTTTCATGCTACACGTTTAACAACACAAAACGTTCCTCCACCAGTCTCTACAGAAATACACCGCACAATAAGTACAGTGGGTTTTAATTAAACTGACGGAGGACTATTTGCCGCATTGCAACCCAATTTTATAGGTATGATGTTCAGACTGCGCTGCAGGATTTGTTTTGTTTGTGGCGTTAGTGTCATCACTTGCCGTTAGGCCCCAATACTGGTAAGCCGACGTACTGCTGAAACACAAGCATCAGCGTGCAATACAGTTAGTCAACGTGAGTCTGTTCGAGGTGAGGAAGACTGTACTCGTAAAGCTGTTTTATCGAAACAACGGCTGTAGTGCTGCTGCTGCTCTTGCTCGTGAGATCACTGTGTTACCCTATAACGCATTTGCAATAAACCGGATCATTGGCCGATCGCTCCAGACGACGTGGCCATCATCACCAGATTCGAACCCGTGTGGTTTCTGGTTGTGGGTTACCTGAAGGAGAGGGTTCAGTCAGCGGGACACTTAACACACGTCGGAGGTTGAACGTTCATCGCTGTTTTAACTGCTTATAAGCAGCACATAAATTCAGTAATTTTGATATAATTGTGTGACGAACTTGTTATATATTAGTTGCTGTAGCCTTTGTGATTATGAAATATAGATTTCGCTGTGAATGCAAATAAAATTTCGCGCTGTGGGTCTGTTAATATTCTGGTATTAGTTATTCATAAATTAATGCACGGCTTCATGCATTTGCTCCGCACTTGCAACTATCTGTAAATGCTCTGCTGTATTTCACTAAGCTACTTTGAATATTGTACGATTGGTTTATTAATTTGATGTGAGGCAACCCTTTGCATATATTTGCGTGGCTTTTAAAACAAACGTTTGGTTAACATTCTAAACAGCCCGTTGTAGATATCATCATTATCCTTCGGGATCGGTTTCATATATTTACCCTTCATTATTTGTTGATTATTTCTTGTTTTTTTTTTTATAGCACTATAGTCGATAATAATAAAAGGGCCTCTAGATTAATTTTGTTCGACGACTTGGTCTTAAAAGCAACATTGTACGATCAACCCCTATCGAATTAGCGAGCCGGCCGCGGTGGCCGAGCGGTTCTATGCGCTTCAGTCCGGAACCACGCGACTGCTACAGTCTCAGGTTCGAATCCTGCCTCGGGCATGGATGTGTGTGATACCCTTAGATTAGTTAGGTTGAAGTAGTTCTAAGTTCTGGGGGACTGATGACCTCGGATGTTAAGTCCCATAGTGCTCGGAGCCATTTTTTGAATTAGCGAGCCGTACTGAAAAACAAGGTCGCATATTGCCCACAGCAAGATTCTTGTCCAGTCGCATTTGATAACAGTCATGGTAGTTGTTAAGGCGTCGATTACGTGGATTAAAGATTGAGAAGACGCGAGCAGGCTATTGATTAAGAAGAATCTGCGTAGTGTGCCAACGCTAACTGTTGAAGTGAGCGACTTACAGATCTGGATGTGGATATGAGACCGAACTCATGGACGGTAAATCAACGCTATGCAAGCATGAAATGAAACTATTCCATTTACGAAGCGTGGAATCATTTAAGGAAATCATGAAGTTACTGAAAGACATTTATTCAATCACTTTGCGATACTATTCGAAGTTTTGGTGGTACTTCGTGGTCGCTATTGATGGGATGAAGAGATTTCAGTCCATCCCGCACATACTACAGTTCATTTGCGACCTCATGGACAGGTTCTGGTACCAAAGCAGAACGCGCACTCCTATATTCCAGAATGCCACTCGCAAAATCAGGCGAAGGAGATCACACAGAGCGATCAAGAATTCATAAACATTCCAGTACCCTTCGCTAAGACCCGCACGCTGGGCCCACAGCCACAGGTGTACGATCAACGCTGGCGTATATCTCGTACAAAATTTTTACTTCGGCAGTGCCCTCTTCCTTTCCATCACAGTACTAACCTTCGTTTCATAACTCAGCATTGGGCTTGTAAACATGCAGCATCGTTGTTACATTTCAAACTCAGTTGTAGGAAACCTTGAAACCAACAGAATTTCTTTGGGCAGCGTTGAGTTATTCTGTAAGGAGCAAGTAGTAAAATTGGAAACCCGGAGTCCATGTGTGTGTGTGTGTGTGTGTGTGTGTGTGTGTGTGTGTGTGAGAGAGAGAGAGAGAGAGAGAGAGAGAGAGAGAGCGCCTTTCGCATACAAGCATGTTGTCCGGCGTGGCTATGTCCGCGTTCCGCTGACCGGCTTTGTGGCGTTATAGTGGTGCTTATGGAGGACACGTGTGCTGTTCGCAGAGCATCGATGCTGAGCGTTGCTTGCTATTGACTGAGCTGTGTGGCAGCCTCATGCAGCTCGCACAAATGGTTGTAGCCTCTCTACATAGCTTGTCTGGTTCACGTCTGGCCATCAGTTGCAGCGTCCGCATCATTTCGACGGCGCGTAACAATGTTCTGAGTGAATAAGATTGTGATGGTAGCGATCAGTAAGGTTCTAGAGCACAATAGCAATAAATATTCAGTTTAATCCATCGTAGTTTATTTATTAAAGCAGCAGCACCATTTATAACTGAACAATGCCATTGGAGGTCGACCAAGTGTGTATTAAAAAAAAAAAAAAAAAAAAAAAAAAAAACAGGTAAGGTCTAAATGCAGAGACACACCACTGAACCGGGACAAATGAGCAGTTTTTTAAAAAAAAAAAATCTCAGTTCCAAAGAGCCCCCGGAGGCTCAGTTTGTAAATCTAAACATCATTGTACAGTGCATTTGACAAATTAACAGGATTATTCAAAATAATTCCCACAAGAAAAATAATCTGTCTTCCAGATTAATAAAGGCTTTACAACATATAAGCAAATATGACTTGAATTTTCTTTGGGGCAAACGCTTACAAAAACACACACAATGTCTAGGCCTCGACGTACTATAAATGTACTCAATCAGTAACTCCCCCACCCGCAAATGACTGAACAACAGTGACAAGGCGTACAGCCTCTAAAATTCGCACTCAAACAGGCAATATACATCAAAATAAATCCTCTTTGGCGGAAGAATTAGCACGCTCTATCGAGCAGATCAAGTATGAACACAAGACCACCACACCTTTAAGAAATACAGAGGCAAAATATTACTCAAGCTGCTAGAGACAACTAAACATTTTATGAAGAACGCTCAGTGTTGTCCCCTCTCTAGAACGATTCGGGATCATATTTACACGTTATTCTGAGCTAACTAGTGTAGCAAGGGGCATCAAATAAGGTGATTCATTTAACTTGTCTCCGTAAATAAATTAATCATAAATGCGGGCAGAGACGTACCCCACAGTCAACAGCGTTCCAAAGGTTTCAAACAGCGTAAAATTAATGCTATGACTGATGGCTGTAGGATGCTTATAAGCAAAAAACACACGCTCACTAAACACGTGACTATCAACTGAAGTGCGCTGGCGAGAGAAAAGTATTAAATGAAAGGTAACATAGCCATTTATCTTAATCACGATTCAAATACGGAATCAATGACTGGTTGTACAGCGTTCAACTGAATAGTACAATTTTGCAATTAGCCAGACTCCTTTTTAAAGCTAACGAGGATGATGGTCACAACGAATGGCGTAGGCCTGCAAAACTCTCTCTCTCTCTCTCTCTCTCTCTCTTTCTCTCTCTCTCTCTCTCTCCTACCAGAACTTCAGTCACTGGTTTGAACAGTGAGAACTAGTTCACAACAACGAATAATGTATAGCAACTGGTCGAATAAATAGTCTGCTCAGAACAGCAATTACTCCCGTATAAACAGCTCATCGATTGCTCACACTGAAACATGCCATTACATCAGAGCATAGGTCTGCAGCAGAAACGCGGCGTACACATAAATCCATAAATCACAACTGACCAGTTTACTCAGAACAGTAATTATTCTAGTATCACGGCCAATAGACTGACCGCCCTAAAAATGTATTAATACATCAGAATTTTGACGACATCTAGCCGAATCACGCTGCACCAATACACAATAAATAGCAGCCGGCTAAAATCTACAGTTTACAAAGGATGGAAAATGTCTCGGCTCATAGATTGCCCGCACTGAAGTGTAATTAAATTATCACCATCAGATGCAAGAGGCGACAGCGTAAATACCGAAACAGCAAGAACCAATATTTGTACAAGTACGCCGGACACAAGCGTCTGCAGGATTATAGAGGAGGACATTAACTGAAAACACACACACACACACACACACACACACACACACAGAACCACAATACGTTGGGTGTTTCCCATGCGCTAGGTACATTGAGTCTCACCGCTAGAAGAATCGCAGTATCGGACAGCCCAACCGATCGTCCTTCAATCCACGGTCTGATGTACGACCGTTACTCACAGAGCGTCACCAGGCGCTACCCGTCTGACTTCAGAGCGCGGGAGTCGCGCACACAGCTATGATGGGGCCCCACTCAATATAGGCGCGTCACTCGGACAACGGAGCTGGTGTTCAAAATTAACGCAGCAAACGGAAATTTTACAAGGTTTTGTTTATTTTACCACAAAACAGTATAAACAACTGACAGGAGAATAGCAACAATGTGAAGAATATAGAACGTAAAAAACTACAATATGCATAAGGTAGACACAAATGTTCTTCGTTTTTTTCCAACTTAACGGATTTGCACACACATTCCGACAACTGGTTAATGTTCTCAGTATGGGGTGTTCAAAAATGGTTCAAATGGCTCTGAGCACTGTGGGACTTAACATCTGAGGTCATCCAGGGTGTCTACGACCCGGGACAACCGGGAGATCCGGGAAGAAACCCGGGAATTTTTTCATCCGGGAGAAAACCGGGATAAACCCGGGAATTTTTTTGACTTCCGGGAATTTTTTTTGTTTTAGCTTTCAGTCAAATTTTTGTAATTTTGACTGGTAAGAAACAATACTCTAACAAAGGATATTATGTATCCCACTACTGCAGAATAATACCGCAGAAACAAAACAAGAACGAGAGAAAAAAAAACGAAAATAAAAAAAAAAGATAAAAGTTGCAAAGGAAATGCGCCATATACAACAACTAAACACAGTGCTCGTACAAGCGTCTGCCAACAGTAAAATGTGTTAAAAGGCCTTAAGAAGACTGTTCAATGCTTCATAACAACAAATTGCCTCCGCCTCCGATGAGCGTGACGTCACAACTGTTTACTTTAGATTCGTTGAGCAGTTGCGGGCGGGCTCGTGCGCGCATGCGCAGTTGAGTCGCGCATGTGTAGTACCTTCTCCCGCTTCTGGCTACAGAAGTGTGACTATTATCTGTATAAGCGGCAGCAGCAGCAGCAGCAGCAAAATGCTACCCGGAAAAATTTTACTGGCGCGTGCAAGTTGCCAGATTCATCGGGGGCAAACCGGGGTATCTACCCCGGGCGGCAATTTCAGGTAATGGGAGGGGGCCGCCAAATTCATATTCTTGAGGGTAATAACCTTGTTTCACAAAGCGCCTAGTATCCAGCGCACGTTGGACTGTCGATTATTCATATGATTTTGAAACGCATCCCTGTTGTTTTTTTAACATTTTAGAACATATTTCTGAATGAATCATAAGTTGAATTTTGAATGCGTGTATCTGCCAGGGGAATCCCGTCGCATCTAGAAATAAATTTTCCTGCAGATAGAAGGGGACGGGGCTATACGAGCTGAGCGGAATAAAGCCGAACGGCGGAATGGGAATCCCTGTTTGTTTATGTGGGTGACTGTGTTTGCGAAAGATCAGCGTTCATATAATTACCAGCGAAATTCATAGATTCAGACTACCAGAGTGGAAATAAACGGTACTGTCCCCGGTAGCAGCCGCCTGAGTAGCGCGGAAAACACATTGTATGAACACGTAATAACGCCTAGCCGGAGAATAAACGCAGGATAACTAAACCGTTGATTGTGGCAGGGTTAGCGAAGTTAACCTGAGCATAAGTTACAGAATTAGTGATAACAAGATTGTTTGGTAGAACGAGGAAGGAGAAAAAACGGGGACATCACACAAATTATGGAAGAATAAGACGATTAAATTTATATAAAGATTTCATACTACTACTTTTCGATCTCATACTTGAGAAGCTGGAGCGTATGAATGAAATGTGAAACTGTTTCCGAACATAAAACTTTTTGCTTGTGTAGGCATAATAAGCATCTGATATTGGTACTTCGTGAATTATGTTTTCTCCTCGTGTTGTAAAAACGACCATTTGTGCCAAAACAGTCTCGTTTATTTGGTATGTGTTACAATAGCTGCAATATTAGACAGGCCTATTTCGTTTTATCTAGCAGACTGTGACAAAATACACGTAATAAGATAGAGAAACCACACAAGTCTTGGGTACTGTTTGTATTAACAGCTTTTTCAGTATTAGACAAAGACATTTCTTTTTTCATGTAGCCTAACATTTGACGACCTTTGATGAGGTAATAGATCCTTTCCCAGAAAGGAAAGCACGCCATGTAAAGCTGTAACATGGTTGGAGAGAAAAATACTAGGACTCACGGACTGAAGAAAAGTGTACTGTCTTGCTTGTCTCTTCTACTGATTTCATGTATCTTATATATCTTTTATGTCATGCAAAAAAGCGAGATATTAGCTATAGGCAATAAAGAGTGCAAATTTTTTGAAGAGTTCTTGTTCTGCCGGTTACAAATTCCCCATCCAATATTGATTGCTAGTTTTTCTTCTGATGCACAGAGCAGTCTGAGTTAGAGTGGGAAAGTGGATAATCTCCACGTGACCGGCATTTACGTTTAACGATTTTGCTGTTTCCCCTTCGTTTATTGCTCTCACGTCAAGTGAAAACAAAATGGATTTCTGTGGCCGGGAGCTATCAAGTGAATACATTGACGTGAGTACGGAAGGCTAAAATATGTTATTAGTTTCAGATTTTATTTTATTTCCACCTTTCTGACAGTAAAGTATTAATAGCCTTGAAGAACAGTGAAGTTATTTTTGTCGATTTTCTAAAGAAATTTGGCTTTTATTAATCTTTCCCGATGAGGCAGTCAATTTATTTGAAACGAAGTGTTTAATTCCACACTATTGGCTAGTTTCAACTGTTCGCTGCACTTCAAAAGTGCACGTTTTCATCTTCTAGCACGTATGACATTATGCCATAATGAAGAAACAAACGTTAGATAATACAGTACTGGTACTCCAAGAAAATTTACATCCGAATCTGCACATACAAATGTGCACTTTAAGCCGAATTACGCGTTTTAGTATGGTTCACGAAATCCGATGCTCTGGAGTATCCTCTGATGCCTTGTTTCTTTTATGACATAATGTAAGATCTTTAAATGTCTTACACTTACGAACATACGCGCTTCCAGCATCCTAGAAGCTGCGCAAGCGCGGTGACGCCTGTTATCTGGCGCTCTCTGGCAACTACTGAAACGAACCTATTTCTAACAGATGGCGGGAAAATATTGCGAATGGTTGTTTGAAAAGCGTTATTTTCGAAGTAAATTTCCTTTTGTGTAAGATGAACTATGTGCAAGAATATACGATGAATTTCTTAAATCAGAGCGTTTGACTCTCATTTAAAAGTCAAGTCTTTGAGTACAAACATTTAGAAAAATTTCGAGCCCAGAAGATCAAGAAATTTATGTCTTCATTAAAAATTTTACTGGCGCAATTGTGGGATGTATCTTGAAGTGTAACACGCGCAAAAAAGATCAACATTATATGTGAAAGCTTAGCTTCTCTTGCAGCTTATTACTCTTAGAGACCAAGATAATATGTGAAATCTCCGCTTTTCTTGTAGTAACAGTATGTATAATAATTTAAACCATTAACGTTTCCTGTTTGTGTGCACGCCCTACTTAAGAGTGATATCGCTATTGCCTGACTACATCACGTGTCCTATGCTCGAATATCCTCTGTCATCAGCTGACGAAATCACGTGACATGAGCTATGACTGGCTACAAAAGGGCATTGCAATCTTGATTTCAATGCCTCGGACAGTAACATGCAGCGTTTGGTGGAATTTAAATTTACACTTTCGTGATACGAAAATATCAGCGTACATGTTGCTCCACATCAAAGATCTTCCCAAAAGGTGGTATTTTGTTTTGTTTTTGGTTTTTTACTGAGTTTGGTTTTCTAAAGAGCCGAGAAGTACTACGCCAGTATATAAAACCATAACCATTCAAACGATTGATAAGTTTTACAATTCCAAGGAAAAGTATACTGTCACTTAACACGGAAAAAGTGTATCTTCATCCGGGAGAAAGAGTTATTTTAACCGGGAAATCCGGGAAAAATCTGGGAATTTTTTTTTTCATGTCCACGTATACACCCTATCATCAGTCCCCTGGAACTTACAACTACTTAAACCTAACTAACCTAAGGACATCACACACATCCATGCCCGAGGCATGCGGTCGCGCGGTTCCAGACTGAAGCACCTAGAACCGCTCGGCCACTGCGGCCGGTGGTATGGAGTGTGATCACCTCTGCCAGCAATACAGGTCTAACTACAACGGGGCAAACTGTGAATGATATATCCTAGTGCACGCCAGACATGCTCTGTGGGATTCAAATCGTGCAGTATGTTCCTTTCCCACCAAGAAAATATCATCTGCTCTTGCTCTATGAGGTCGATCATTATCGTCCATCAGTGGGAAGTCTAGTTCCGCACCACCAAGTAACAGTCGTACATAAGGTCCCAAGATCTTGTTAGGATGCCTCACAGCAGTTAAACCTTCCCGACCCACCCATACAATTTCATGAAGTGGTGTTCATGTGGTCAAGGTTATCCCAGCCCACAACATTAGGGATCCGCCTCGATATCGGTCTCTTTCCATAATGTTTGGGTCCCGAAATCGTGTTCCATGTTCCTTCCAGATGCGAATGCGTGGAGAATCGCTCTCCAGACCAAGTCAGGGCTCGTCTGTGAAAAGAACATTGGCCCACTGTTCGACCGCCCAGGTGGCACGTTGACGACTCCACTCTAGACGTTCCCTTCTGTGAAGACGCGTCAGAAGTACACATGCAGCAGGTCTCCAACAATAAAGGCTAATCTGCCGAAGCCTTCTGTACAACCTTTGCCTCGCTACAACACGTCCAGTGGATGCTGCGAGGTCAGATGTCAGTTGTTGTGCAGTACTAAGGCGGTAATGTCGTGTCCTTACACCGAAATAACGGTCCTCTCTTTCTGATATCACACGTGGTCGACCTGCGCAGGTCTTTGGGGTACGGTTTCGGTCTCAATAAATTGTTGCCACATCCGAGAAACAACAGAACGATTCACATTATGCCATCGAGCCTGATCAGTCTGCGGCTGTCCTGCTTCCATTCTTCTTTTGGCCCTCCATCACAGACAGTCTGGTAGGCGTCTTCTTTATGCCATACTGCACCGGTGGTAACATCGTACGCAGCGATTGTGGATGTGGAACTACACGGCAAACACTACCCCGTTTAATGGTGCCCTGACGTCATCCTCCACGTGGTTGTCCGTTGACCGGAATGCAATTTTTCGTTCAGAACACGATCATACATACATCTGTTAGACAGTTTGTTTGATTATACGGTGAATTAGACACAAGGCAGGAAAATAGCGGTTCGTTGCTTTAATTTTGGACAACAGTGTACGCTGCGCTCGGGCATCGGGCACTCGCTGCGCTGGCTCAAGGGTTAGGGACTACCTCGACCCTCCGGGAACCAAAGAGTGCGCGCAAGCAATCAATATGGACTGGCGCCAAGAAAACAGAACAAGCGCATGCCACAAAGATCTCTGCCACGTCTCACGCGTTGTCAAGCACTGCTCGTGGCTTGTAATCCACTACTATCCACTATTAGTTAATGAATTCCATTGTCATTTTTCATATAACAATTTACTCTATCACTGATGTTTCTGTTGGTTAATGTAACGGCATTGCATCCATTATTTTGAATTTACAGTAACGTAGTACACTACGAACATGAGTTACAATTGTGAGTCTATTTTCTAATAGAAAGTGTTAGTTTTCACACAAAACTGTCAAGACATAAATCGCCTAAAAGCAGGCCAACTTGTGCAGTAATGAAAAAAATCAATAAAGATTAAGAGGAGCAATCACGACAGAAAAAATGGTTATTTTTTAGACACTAAGTGTAACGAAGCCCCCACGACGCGGTAGCGGAGAAGTGAAGAAATCGCCATTTAAAGGGACGAATATTAATACTGGCCTATGATTTAAAACAGGGTTTCTCAAACTTTTTCCTTCGCACCCCCCGTTCTGAAACATAAATTATTTTGCCCTCCCCCTGCTGTTGTTTCCTGCCTCAGCACTTCTCATACTTTTTACTTCTTTCTGATTTTTGCACCTATCAGTTACAGTAATAATAATAATAATAATAATAATATAGTAGTAGTAGTAGTAAGAGTGTGTCCTTCAAGCACATTAAACATTTTTTAAACATTGTTATACATTTGTATTATTCCAAGAGTTCACTATTTAATCATTGCATCTAGTTTATAAATAATCTAGGCTGCGTGTGCAGTTATTGGAACTGAGAAAATATATGTATTTCACTTCAAGTTTTTGTATAAATTGGTTCACAAATTAGTTAAAGTTTAAACATCTATTTCATTTGGAATGTTTGAATATTTGAAATTTCACGACGTAAAAGTAAATATAGAACAATATTCAACTTTTAAATGCCAATTTAAGAACTGTTATATTTAAGCTGATCAAAAAAAGAAAATTGAGTCAAAAATAAGCAAACAGTTTAAAATTCGAAAATTTTCTAACATTTTCGCATTTGGTGTGATGTGTGTGCTTGGTTTCGTGAAGCTATTGTTCGAGACCAATATTTCGTCATGATTAAAATCATTGCAGAAAATATTGATCACATAAGTAAGTTGATGTGAAGGATAACTAAAACGCCCACTGCCCTTCTTGCTAAATTGAGATAATAATTCCGAGCGTGCACCCAGAAATTTTCAAGAGGCTTCGATTTACATTCATTTCGAAGTGTTCTATCACTTGACAGCTCCATTAGCTCCTCATGTTCTAATGTTGTCACGTGTCTGATTGGTGGTTTATTGTGATACTATCGAACAATTGTGGATCCGGAACTAATTAGATGAAGCTTCCGGAAATTTATTCTCGAATTGTTGACGAAGGTTTCCGAAATGTATTGCGCCAATTCTACCTACATACATCTCATTTTCCTTCACAAAATCTTGTAGACAGAATAACATCTTGCAGGTACACTTCTCCATCCGTGTTCTTCGACGTCCAAGTCTTCTTTTAAACGCAATAATTTTTTCGCTTAGGAAGTTGATACTTCGCCTTGAAGTCATACATTAAGATCATTCACTTTCTGAAAAACGTCGGCCAAGCAGCCCAATATTACATCTTCATCTACACAATTTGTCTGCAGTGCCTGGCTGGGTTTCATCGAAGCATCTTCAAGCTATTTCTCTACCGATCCACTCTCGAAAAGCGAGCGGGAAAACGAACACTTAAATCTTTCTGTGGGACCTCTGATTTCTCTTATTTCATTATGATGATCCTTCCGCCGTATGTAGGTGTGCACCAACTAAATATTTTCACTCTCTGAGGAGAAAATGATAGAATTTCATGAGAAGATCCCGCAGGAACGAAAAACGCCTTTGTTTTAATGATTGCCACCCCAATTCACGTATCATATCCGTGGCGCACCCTCTCCTATTTCGCGATAGTACAAAACGAGCTATCCTTCTTTGATCTTTTTCGATGTCCTCCGTTGATCCTATGATGCGGTTCCCATATCACACAGCGATACTCCAGAAGCCGTTTTTCATCCAGAAACAGAACGGCGTGTGTAGGACTGCTGTTCGACTCGAAAAGACGAAGTTCATCCGTCAGATCCACAACGCGACATAAAACTTTACCATGAGACAACAAACGCACCTCCGTGTGCAATAGAAAGGAATCATGAGTAGAACCCATCTCTCTCACAGAGAAGGGAAAATAGCCTACCAAACCTTGTGCTTTCACCGAATTTAACTCTGATTGCGTCGTTCAGAACTTTATCGAATTCCGATTGTACTACTTCATAAACCAGTGAATCCCCATGTATCACGCAGTGTGTGAATTTTACGGAAGGAGAAACAGCACACATTCCCTTGAACCCCATTTTAGTTCCAGTAAATGCTGTCTCGGCATCAGTACATGTACCAACACAATTTGTCCGTGACAGACTGTTATCAACAGAAAAGGATTCAAAGAAAGAAAATATCTTCGCCTGCTGTCCTCCCTTCCAGAGCTTTACAAAATAGAAAGACCTTGTGCATTTAATTTTCATAAAAGTACCGTCCAAAAACAAGAAGCTGAGAAAGATTTTCGATATCAGTACTGTCATAAAGTTTCAGGGCGAATTTTGGGCTGTCATGAAGACGTGGTAGCAATTAATTTTTCATATCAGAGGCTGTTGCATCAATACGACGGCCACGGTATCATTTGAGAGTAGTACTGGCTTCAGACTTACACTAAACCTTTCTCCATGCATTTTAAGGGCTGCCGAAAGAAGCAATTTCTCGCTAGTAATGCTTGGTGATTTGGATTTTGCAATTACGTGGGATACATCTTAAATGCTCGTAGGTCTTTCTTAAGAACTGATAGATGTTTCTGGAGGAATCTGACACTTCCTTTCATTTGTTGTTCAATATTAAGAAATTCGAAGGGTTTACTCACATGTTCTGGACGTTTTGCCTGCATGTGCCTCTTTAGTTTTCTACTCTTCAAGCTGTCGTTGGCTAAAATCAAAAACATATTGCGGTCTTCCTCGTTATTCAAAAGAATGCTGCTAGAGCCTAATGGCAAATAACCAACTCGATACACTATGTGATCAAAAGTATCCGGACACCCCCAAAAACATACATTTTTCATATTAGGTGCATTGTGCTGCCATCTACTGCCAGGTATTCCATATCAGAGACCTCAGTAGTCATCAGATATCGTGAGAGAGCAGAATGGGGCGCTGCGCGGAACTCACGGACTTCGAATAATTTGGGTGAAGGTCACTGTTAAAGCAGGCTCCGACATGGTAATTGGATGTCTCTATAGGCCCCCTGGTTCAGCAGCTGTTATGGCTGAACACCTGAAGGATAATTTGGAAAATATTTCGAGTAGATTTCCCCACCATGTTATAGTTCTGGGTGGAGATTTTAATTTGCCGGATATAGACTGGGAGACTCAAACGTTCATAACGGGTGGCAGGGACAAAGAATCCAGTGAAATTTTTTAAAGTGCTTTATCTGAAAACTATCTTGAGCAGTTAAACAGAGAACCGACTCGTGGCGATAACATATTAGACCTTCTGGTGACAAACAGCCCCGAACTATTTGAAACAGTTAACGCAGAACAGGGAATCAGCAATCATAACGCGGTTACTGCATCGATGATTTCAGCCGTAAATAGAAATATTAAAAAAGGTAGGAAGATTTTTCTGTTTAGCAAAAGTGACAAAAAGCAGATTACACAGTACCTGACGGCTCAACACAAAAGTTTTGTCTCAAGTACAGATAGTGTTGAGGATCAGTGGACAAAGTTCAAAACCATCGTACAATATGCGTTACATCAGTATGTGCCAAGCAAGATCGTAAGAGCCGGCCGCGGTGGTCTTGCGGTTCTAGGTGCTCAGTCCGGAACCTCGCGACTGCTACGGTCGCAGGTTCGAATCCTGCCTCGGGCATGGGTGTGTGTGATGTCTTTAGGTTAGTTAGGTTTAAGTAGTTCTAAGTTCTAGGGGACTGATGACCACAGCAGTTGAGTCCCATAGTGCTCAGAGCCATTTGAGCCACGTATTATGTTCGAGTATAATGACTTTTCTGGAGACTAGAAATCTGCACTGTAGGAATCAGCATGGGTTTCGAAAAAGACGGTCGTGTGAAACCAAGCTCGCGCTATTCATCCACGAGACTCAGAGGGCCATAGACACGGGTTCCCAGGTAGGTGCCGTGTTTCTTGACTTCCGCAAGGCGTTCGATACAGTTCCCCACAGTCGTTTAATGAACAAAGTAAGAGCATATGGACTATCAGACCAATTGTGTGATTGGATTGAAGAGTTCCTAGATAACAGAACGCAGCATGTCATTCTGAATTGAGAGAAGTCTTCCGAAGTAAGAGTGATTTCAGGTGAGCCGCAGGGGAGTGTCATAGGACCGTTGCTATTCACAATATACATAAATGACCTTGTGGATGACATCGGAAGTTCACTGAGGCTTTTTGCAGATGATGCTGTGGTGTATCGAGAGGTTGTAACAATGGAAAATTGTGCTGAAATGCAGGAGGATCTGCAGCGAATTGACGCATGGTGCTGGGAATGGCAATTCAATCTCAATGTAGAAAAGTGTAATATGCTGCGAATACGTAGGAAGGTAGATCCCTTATCATAATAGTAGGTCAGCAACTGGAAGCAGTTAATTCCATAAATTATCTGGGAGTACGCATTAGGAGTGATTTAAAATGGAATGATCATATAAAGTTGATCGTCGGTAAAGCAGATGCCAGACTGAGATTCATTGGAAGAATCCTAAGGAAATGCAATCCGAAAACAAAGGAAGTGGGTTACAGGACGCTTGTTCGCCCACTGCTTGAATACTGCTCGGCAGTGTGGGATCCGTACCAGATAGGGTTGATAGAAGAGATAGAGAAGATCCAACGGAGAGCAGCGCGCTTCGTTACAGGATCATTTAGTAATCGCGAAAGCGTTACGGAGATGATAGATAAACTCCAGTGGAATACTCTGCAGGAGAGACGCTCAGTAGCTCGGTACGGGCTTTTGTTGAAGTTTCGAGAACATACCTTCACCAAAGAGTCAATCAGTATATTGCTCCCTCCTACGTATATCTCGCGATGAGACCATGAGGATAAAATCAGAGAGATTAGAGCCCACACAGAAGCATACCGACAATCCTCCTTTCCACGAACAATACGAGACTGGAATAGAAGGGAGAACCGATAGAGGTACTCAGGGTACCCTCCGCCACACACCGTCAGGTGGCTTGCGGAGTGTGGATGTAGATGTAGAACGTGGTCAGGTGAGTCGGTGTCACTTGCGTCATACGTCCATACGCGAGATTTCCACACTCCTCAACATCCCTAGGTCCACTGTTTCCGTTGTTATAGTGGAGTGGAAACGTGAAGGGACACGTACAGCACAAAAGCATACGACCTCGTCTGTTGACTGACAGAGACCGCCGACAGTTGAAGAGGGTCGTAATGTGTAATATCTACATCTACATCCGTACTCCGCAAGCCACCTGACGGTGTGTGGCGGAGGGTACCTTGAGTACCTCTATCGGTTCTCCCTTCTATTCCAGTCTCGTATTGTTCGTGGAAAGAAGGATTGTCGGTATGCTTCTGTGTGGGCCCTAATCTCTCTGATTTTATCCTCATGGTCTCATCGCGAGATATACGTAGAAGGGAGCAATATACTGCTTGACTCTTCGGTGCAGGTTCTCGAAACTTCAACAAAAGCCCGTACCGAGCTACTGAGCGTCCCTCCTGCAGAGTCTTCCACTGGAGTTTATCTATCATCTCCGTAACGCTTTCGCGATTACTAAATGATCCTCAACGAAGCGCGCTGCTCTCCGTTGGATCTTCTCTATCTCTTGACCGCCACTTCCCTGAAATGCAGATATTTATCCAGACCATCACACAGGAATTCCAAACTGCATCAGGATTCACTGCAAGTTGGGCGGGAGGTGAGAAAACTTGGACTTCATGGTCGAGCGGCTGCTCGTAAGTGACACGTCACGCCGGTAAATGCCAAACGACGCCTCGCTTGGTGTAAGGAGCGTAAACATTGGACGATTGAATAGGGGAAAAACGTTGTGTGGAGTGACGAATCACGGTACACAATGTGGCGATCCGATGGGAGGGTGTTGGTACCGCGAATTCCCGGTGAACGTCATCGCTCAGCGTGTGTAGTGCCAACAGTAAAATTCGGAGGCGGTGGTGTTATGGTGTGGTCGTGTTTTTCATGGAGGGGTCTTGCACCCATTGTTGTTTTGAGTGGCAATATCACAGCACAGGTCTACATTCATGCTATAAGCACCTTCTTGCTTACCAGCGTTGAAGGGCAATTCGGGGATGGCGATTGCATCTTTCAACACGATCGAGCACCATTTCATAATGAACGGCCTGAGGCGGAGTGGTCACGCAACATTAACATCCCTCTAATGGACTGGTCTGCACAGAGTCCTGATCTGGATCCTGTAGAACACCTTTGGGATGTTTTGGAACGCCGACGTGCCAGGCTTCACCGACCGACATCGATACCTCTCCTCAGTGCATCACTCCGTGAAGAACGGGCTGTCATTCCCCAAGAAACGATCCCGCACCTTATTGAACGTATTCCTGCGAGAGTGGAAGCTATGATCAAGGCTGAGGGTTGGCCAACACCATATTGAATTCCAGCATTACCGATGTTGGGCGCCACGAACTTGTAAGTCATTATCAGCCAGGTGTCCGGATACTTTTGATCACATAGTGTATTTAATCACTTTGGTTTTGCGTTTAGAACTAACGTTGCTCATAAGGACAGAGGAACGTAATTTGATTAAATTCGAGTCTTTTTCTTTATTAGAACTGCATTTTTTCGAAGGAGAACAGACACTCAGTGAACCTGTCACTTATTCATGGGAATGGCGGAACTTGTATCTCTTTATTTTAAATCAGGTTAACTACTTCCGCTGAACCCGCACTAGGATTCAACTTCTCGATCTTCAAACTGACTTCGGAAGTCTGGCTGAATTCGAGTGGTCAGCCAAAATGGTTTTGATTGACAATCTCTTATTGTACTCAGCGTTTCAGGGAAGTGGCGGTCACATTGTCAAGTTTCTCAGCCTCCCTGCTGACAGCATCTACTGGTCAATTCTGGTGAAATGAGACAACAAATTGACGATGAGTGCGCTTCCGAACATTGTTCACGGAAATGAGAAACTGACGCTACCAATATTTGTTCACCGGAAGTCTTTTTGTTACATAATATGAATTGAAAAAAGCCGTTGTATGCGCAATGTTTTATCTGATATTTGACATGATTTACTAACAATATGTGCCAACACAGCGTGCCCTGCAAATGGCGGCTTCAATTTGGGAGCACTACACTGGCGCCAATGAGAGTTCAAAAAATGTTTCAAATTTCTCTGAGCACTATGGGACTTAACATCTGAGGTCATCAGTCCCGTAGAACTTAGAACTACTTAAACTTAACTAACCCAAGGACATCACACACATCCATGCCCGAGGCAGGATTCGAACCTGCGACCGTAGCGGTCACGCGGTTCCAGACTGAAGCGCCTAGAACCGCTCGGCCACACCGGCCGACCCAATGAGCGGTCCAGTTAGTTTTAGTAGCTTTGCGGTCTAAAACAAAGAACAAGCGAAATGATTCTATAATGCTTTTCAGAGATTAAAGGAGACCAACTGAAGATTATACATAGGTATCGAATCTTGTTTGGGAAATAATAAAATAAAAGTAAATACATTGTATTTTGCAGAATGCAGGGTTTTAAAAACTTAAATTAAAATGTGTTAATTTAATTCGAGACACTTACTCTTTCATGAACGTACCCTTCACTATCTATTTATTATCTATTATTTGCTTCTGGTCTCAAGTTCCAGATCAGTCAGGAGCATCTGTACAGTTCTGAAAGGTTGTTGAGGATTATCAACAAACAGCTGTACAGCGATAGTCTTTATAAAACAAGTCTTTGATCCCGTCACTTTCCACTGACGTTGGCGAGTATTTCTCACAATTCCGTTCTTAGATGTCCGGAGCTGCTCTATTCCTCGGTGTTATGTAGTGGATGCCTAGTGCCACAATGCCAGTCGAGTCATCTTTTTTCGCAAGTGCTGCAGCTGTGATATATACGGAAGACGGGCGTGGGACCTAAATGGACAAAATAACAGTAAGTCGTATGCACAAAAGACGCGTTAAAAAGCTAGTGCCTTGTTCGACGATGAAGCCGTTATTGTATTGTAACACTGTACCTGTGCGGTCTAGTTCAGTTAGGTGTAGTGCAAGGTTCGAGATTCAACCAAGCGAGGTTCGAGATTCAACCAAGCGAGTATTGTGGATACTTAACTAGGTTATTTCCGAAAATTCCAGTTCATACAGCACGCTGACTCTAACAAATCATTTCAGTAGATTTTTCTAGTTACTTCGAATTCTCTTTTAGGTGATGTTTCAGTCGGTGAAGTGTTCCACCTCTGCACGCGTGTCTTCGTCGTATAACTATTGCTCTTTTTCCTTGCAGTTTTCTCATTTTCAGTTAGCAGCCTATCCTTACTGAATATAAGGAAACGAACAATTTTAGTGCAGCAGAGTTAAACGAGTACGCCAACAGAATGACGCCATACAAGCGTACGAACGTTTGACCTCTAGAAGGACGCGTCCGTCTTTACGGTCGCAACGTGGCGTGTGCTTTCTTCGTGCCGAGACGAAGGGCCTCTTTTGTTGTTAGACGCGGCATTACCGCGCTCTTGTTCTAGTTGCAGTTGTTGTTGTTGTTATTGTCGTCGTCGTCGTCGTCGTCGTGAATTGTCGAAAGTACCACGAGAATTTCCGCGGATGACGCTGTTGTAAACGGAGAAGACGCAACGCCAGAAAATTATGGAGAAATGTCGAAGGACCTGCAGAGGATCGACGCTTAGTGCATGGATTGGAAACTCATCTTCAACGTAAACGAATGTAACCTGTTACTTACAATTAGGATGAAAGACACGTTATTGTACGATCACGCGACTGCAGAACAATCACTTCAAGCAGTAGCATTCATAAAATATCTATCTATATGAGTGCGTAGCGATTTAAAGAGGAACGCCGACATAAAGCAAATCGAAAGTAAGGCACATGCTAGACTGAGATTCATTGGAAGAATCCTGAGGAAATATAGTCTACCCACAAAGAAGGTAGCTTATATAACCCTCGTCCGACCAATACTTAAATATTTTTCGTCATTCTTGGATCCTTACCACATAGGATTGCTGGAGAAAAAACAGAAGAGCTCCAGAGAAGAGCAACGCGTTTCGTTAAAACTTCATTTAATAATCACGAAGGAACTCTGGCAACTAGAGTTGCATACACAGCAAGAGACGCACTATGCATCACGATATGCGCTACTCTTGACGTCCTGAGATCAGTCATTATATTTCTGCCTTATACGTATATCTAAAAAAAAAAAAAAAAAAAAATTAGAGAGATTCGACCCCACACGGAGGAGAACCAGCAGTCGTTATTCCCGCGAACAGTACGCGATTGGAATAGCACAAGCGGGTGTGACAGTGGTACACAAAGTAGCCTGCGACACACACCGTAAGATTCAACATTCCGATCAGAATAACTTTGTGACAGACGTTTCATCGAGTCGAGTGGAAGAGGTCAGCCGCCAGCCGTTTGTAATTGTTTCTCGAGTGCTACATGCTCGCTGTGTTGCCTGTTCAGTAGGTACATCCAGAGCCTTCTGATGAGAGGCTGAACGCACGTCTGCAGCGCTGTCCCTGCGTCTGCATTTTGTCTGGCGCAATGTTATTTAAATCGGAGTGTAGCGACGATACAGCCGCCAATGAGGAAATCCAGTGACATAAGCAGCTTTGACGATGGGCAGATTCTTACGGTCCGTCGCCTGGGAATGAGCAGGTGGGGAAACGGCAGAGCTTGTCGGCGTTCACACGCCACCGCTGTGAGCATGTATGGAAGGTGGTTGAACGGCGGTGAAGCTGGAAGTTGGTGAAACCATGAATACACGACAATGTGTTGGACTTCGCGCCTTATCACACAACGTGGAGATCGGAGGCCTGCCCGCTCTGTGAAGCAAAATAGACGGCGATCTGTGTCTGATATGTAGACATACAGTGACAAGGGCTTCGAAGCCATCGTTCAGCGCACATTGTTGAACATCTGACTCCAGAACAGACGACCCTTATATGTTCCCATGTGGCCCAAACGACATAGTCAGTTAATATAGCACTGAGAAAGGTAACATCGAGATTGGACCACGGATCAACGGAAACGTGTCGCCTGGTCGGATGATTCACGTTTCTTGTTACATCAGGTCGACTGTCGTGTCTGGTTACGCCGCCATCCAGGCGAACGACTGTTCGAAACATGCACTGCGCCATGGCGCAGGTTGGCGAGGGCAGCCTTATACTATTGGGGCCATTCATCTGGGCTTCCGTGGGACCTGTGGTAGTAATGGAAGGTACCGTCACAGCTATGGACTACATGGCCATTCCTGTGTGCCACCTGCATACCTTGATGTTGTGTTGTTTCCCCGACAGCAATGATATCTTCCAGCAGGACAACTTTCCTTGTCGGAAGGCGAGAATCACGCTGTATTGGTTCGAAAAACATGTCTTGGCTACCACATTCGTCTCATCTCAACCTGGCTGAACACGTGTGGGACGCTGGGCGCTATATCCGCGCCCAGAAACGACCAGCCCCATAATTTTCGGCGCATTACTATTGTGCCATTTACGCGTGGAAACCTAACGAGTACTTGTCGAATCCATCACCGCTTCAGTAGTGCGCTCTAAGAAGGGACTAACACGCTATTAAGCAGGTGATCATAATATCATATGTCATCATTGTAAATCTATTAATGAAGTTCTGAGATACAGCAACGCAGCGCCATTTCGTCTTCACCCCTGCTGTACCAGTATCTATCGCAGTGGTAACATTCTGTTGCTATTCACCCAAAGCAACGTGTTTCCGTACTTGGGTTTGAAATCACGAGCTTCCGCATGCGAGAGCAATCAGTTTTATAGCCCAACAGAGGAATACTAAGTTCTAGATGTTGTAATTTCTCAGAAATTTCTCTGGGGTCAAATCAGGAACCTTTGAAACTGAGTGTTCTCGGACAAAGGGATGCTGTCTCGTGCGTTCTGTTTAGTGCCATCTTAGGGAAAATAATAAAGGAATGTAGGCAACAGGAAAGGACTAAAGTACAGCTGGATGGTAATTTCGGTTGTCTGGCATATGCGGATGATATAGTAGTACTAAGTGAATCAATACATGAGTTCAAAGAAATGTTCCAGGAAATGGACAAGTAAGCACAGAAGGTTGGGCTACAGGAGAATCAAGACAAAAAGGAGTTCATGCAATTGGGAAGAAGACAAGAGCAGGGAGAATTTCTTGAGATAGAAGGTTCAAGAGATTTCATCATTTCATATATTTGGGATTCTAGCTTACCAGCAACAACAGCATAGGAATGGACATCAAGGAAAGAATAGTAGTTGGAATGGAATGCATGTGTTTTCCTCAGGGAGACGGTCAGCTCAGAATCAATATCAGCGAACACTGAGACTCTGTAACACAGTGGCATGCTCAGCAGTCATTTACGGTTCAGAAACTTGGAACATGATAAATGAGAAAAGGAAAAATTATTAATATTTCAAAGAAGAGCAATGAGGAAGATATGGGAACCGATCTTAAAGGAGAATTGGAGAGGAGGAAGAAAGAGGAAATCTACCTCTTGATGCAATGGTCAACAATCCTGCAGAAACTTAAGAGCAAGAGAATCTAGTGGGTGGACCATGACACTCGTATGCCAGAAGAAAGACAGGTGAAGAGAGAACTTGAGGGGCAATCAAAGCCAGACGTCCAATAGGATGACCAAGACAGCGGTCGATGGACGACCCGGCGAAGGACCTAGCAGGATTGGAAACCTGGAGCAACCGAGCACAAAACAGAATGGAGTAAAGGCAGTTTGTAGAAGCAGGGCGTGGTCTGCAGGTGTGTAATATATGGCGAGAGACTGTATGTGATTTAGTGGGGAATTTAGTGGGGACTTCCTTAACAATATATTTGGGTAAAAACCTGTTCCGTAAGTAATGAAGGATAAGAGGTAAGATGACTCACCCTATATAATCCCATCATGTATAGTCGGTGGAACAACACTTACTCTGGGAACCACGCATCACGTGGAGGCTGCATGTGAAATATGTGCTCGAGAGGCACAGAGAGCTGAGTCGGTACAACAAGGAACGCGCGTATTTTTACACTGACAAGAGGAATCCACGACGTTGGGATCACAGATTTACTTCAAACTATGTACACCTGAAGTAGGCCATTAAAACAACACAATGTGCAAGTATTAAGGTACGCTACTCTGGCATTTCCGAGAAAATCACAAGAAAAGTTTTACGCGTAGGTGCTGGACGTTAGAGTTCATGATGGTCAAGTGGTTAGCGTTCCAGTTTCGTAAGACGAACGTGTAAGAAGCGAAGATTCGACTCCCGCTCAAACATAATTTTTAATCTGTATTTTTTCATCACTGGTCATATTATTTAATTTATATGATATTTGAGCGGTAATATAAATTTAAAAAACCACGTGTATTTGCATGAAGTTTTAATGAATTTCATGTTGTTTGACTGCTTACTGTTTTCTTAAGTTTAATTATTATTAGAAACATATTTATAATTATCGACAAGTAAACGAAGAAATGCATAGAGTTTTCCTGAAAATCTGTGCCTGTCGTGATTGGCGAAATTCCTTTTACATGTAGTCTGTTAAGGCACTCGTTCCTACTGTGCACCACCACGCTTCGAGCTGCAGATACAGAGGTAGCCATTTGGCAGTTAACCTGCGTAACGGTGAGACATTGCTAATAGCAGGAACGAATAGTGTAGGTACAAATTTTTTGAACGTCACAGAATTTAAGCTTTTCCTAGAAAAATAAAGGCGATTCCCTGTTCTTCGACTACTGCAGATAGTGAATGTCATGACGATTCGAACCGTCGCCTCATCCACGACCCTCTTGTAAAGAGCGAACGCTAACCACTCCACGCTGACTTCTTACGGCTGGCACCTTCGCACCTATACATCAGTTACACAATAGACGCGTAAAACTTCTCTCGCTATTTTCTCGGAATTACCAGAGTAGTGCACCTTACTGCTAGCACATTATGTTGTATTAATGACCTAATAAAGGTGTACAAAGTTTGAAGTAAATCCGTGATCCCAATGTCGTGGCCTTCCCTTGTGAGTGAACTGAGTGTAATGGTAAGTTTGATTACAGCAGTTTTACTCCATTATACTTCGTGTTGCGTTTGAAGTTGAATCATTGTGATAAGTGTCACAAATATTGCTACGCGGTTATTAAGACCGTTAGCAGGCAACGTAGGTGTCGCTTTGCTAACTTCAAGACGGTATTGACGTGCATTTAGTATTGTTAGAAACAATCTGTTGACGTAAGAGTGTTTTGGTTACTGCAATCTGAATCGTTCAATTTAATTTCACCAACGCAGTCGTAGTTGCGAAATTAGGTCAGGTGTCTCAGAAGGAAGTTATTTTGAAGCTAAAAATGTTATTTGTGTGTTTCTAGATAAAAAAATACTTAGCAGTGTTGCTCACGTCCGTCTCACGGATTGCATTGTCCAAGATAATAATGATAAAACTTCAGCGCTTCATCTAAGAGTTACCAACATACACAGGTTGTTCGAGCATTACAGGGGCGAACAAAGAACAATTAAACAAGCAAATAATCTGTAAAAAAGGGTTAAGAGAGTGGAAGGGCTGGTTGATAAGTGGTTTATTTCTAGCAATATATGTTAGAACAAATGAAGTAGTATAACTATCTTGGGCACAGTGACTTAATTTTCATCGAATGAGCGCAGTTAAAAAACAATAAAAACTTGTTGGGCAGAACAGACACCTTAACCAAACAACAAGCACCGGGGTTTCCCAATTATTGAATATTAACAACAGTTTTAAAGGTTAGGCGCAAGGGCGAAAATTTTAAAACTTGCACTGAAACTGCCTATGGCACCAATACTAAACTCAGGGAAACATAATTAACTTGCAAAAATGGCTCTGAGCACTATGGGACTTAACATCTGAGGTCATCAGTTCCTTAGAACATAGAAGTACGTAAACCTAACTAACCTATGGACATCACGCACATCCATGCCCGAGGCAGTATTCGAACCTGCGACCGTAGCAGCAGCGCGGTTCCAGACTGAAGTGTCTAGAACCGCTCGGCCACATCGGCCGGCAGTTAATTGCAGCTGATCAGTCAGTATACAGTTACGCTAACTCATATGTTGCCTTCATCGCCTATTTATATAAAATCCTTCTTAAGGCTCCTCACGAGTAGCTGGCAGTTGTGTCCGCACTCTTGTCGACGTGGCCGTGTAGAAGAACCTCCGCCACACTGGGCGCGACTTGAAGGCGTGTCACCCGAGGTGGGGCTATTGCAGCCACCGGCCCGACGGCGCCTCCGTCCATTGTTTACTGTCGCGTTGCGGCCCAGGAGACGTATCTTTTCCGCCGCGAGCGCCTGGCTGGTCAACGGCGCGTTCTCCGCTCGTGTGTTCAAAGTATACACACCTCGCGCTCTCCGCGTACACCCTCTGTCTCTCGGCAGGTGCTCGACGCGGTTGCCGGAAATTCAAAACTGCCCCGCCGGCTCCGGCGGTGCGATGCCGTGTACATCAAGACACTCAATGTTAATGCTAAGGCTACGTTTATTTCAAATACAGCAAGTGAGGCGTAAATTGCCGAGTGATAAGCTGCTCTCGTGTGATTTTATCATCATGCACAGTACCTAAGTATTGGTAAGAAGCTTTTCGACTAGCGTATCGGTTGTGGCTAACCAATTCCATGGCCTCCTATGTCCGAGATTTAAAAGCTTTGGTGTATTCCAGCCCTTTTGACAGTGTCCAGCAACTCCGGGAAAGAAGTGTGGATGGTTGTCAGTGCATTCGGAACACGCTGGTATTTTTGAACGCGTGCAGGCGTCGATGAGGAAACGCTCTGAAGCCTGCCCTCACATGACGGTGCCCTGGAACATTTTGTCTCAAGTGTATATCTGCAGTTTGGATCCTCAGGGACTCTGCTATAAAGTGCTCATATATTCACTCTAGAGCGGACCTCTGTTTATGGACATTGCTTGCTTATTTCATTGTTCTCTACTCTCCTCTTCCCTTTGTATCTGTAATAGTCAAACAGCCCGTATATTCCGAGTGAAATCGTTCACTTGTTAAAAATGAAACTGTGGGAAGGCCAAGCAAAATGATGGTTCCTCTGCTCATTTGTTTGATTCATTATGTAGAGTATTGTCCCGTATCGTTCATTATGTGTGGCGTACTGGATCCACTAATGTCATAGTACATATCCGAATCTTAGGGGCTCGAGCCGGTCGTAGAATTGTGGCGTTACGTGGCAGCAATTTCTGTGTTGAGAGGTGATGCAGTGGTTCTCCCATCACAAAACTGGAGGCCTCAGTTACAAACCAAGTGACTCGCACTGAAGAGAGGAAAAGCTGCACCACCAGTAGACAAGCTACATACTCTGGTGTTAAGAACAACATAACTTCTTACGGTTTTGCGACGTCTCTTCACGCATTGAAACTCTCGTATCACTGTTATCCTGTGACGCCCTCGATCACACATTTGCTGCATGTGTTCAGCAGCCTCAGTAGTTGTTCTCTACTACTGTATTTTCCTAGAGCGGAAAGTCTCTGTTGACCTTAAAAACGTGGCTTGATGGAATAAGTCTGCTTTCTATGAAACCACTCATAATGCAAATACTGGCTACCTTTTTTTCTTTTATTATACAGGTATGCACTACGTGCGTAAAATACCACAGTGCTGTTGACCTGTATTTTTACAATTTTTATTGTTCATGAAGTAACTGACATTGGGTGATGAGAATTATGTAAGTATTGTGTTTAGAAACATTTTAGTTAAAGCCGTTTTCTAAATCTAAGATTTGGAAAAACCAAGTGCACTTAAAAATTCGATCCGGCTAGCAATTGTTTGTTTTAGGATTGACATATCTCATTTGAAAGTCTCGATTTTCTCGTAATCAGATATCATCATCTGTTCTTTCTAAATTTAGTAATTATTACTCAAAAATGTTGTTGTGCAATTATTCAAATTTTAGAACGCGAACGTTTCCAAAATCTAATCTTACTATTTTATGGCCCTAATTTTTCTGTACTCAAAAATGTATACTTATACCAGAAAAATGTTAGTGAGATATCACTGAATATAAAATTTGAGTTTCTAGAACAATGTTGTCGCAGCTTTGCAACAGAAGTGCGCACCTAAAAAGCTCCCGATCAAAATACTCGTTAAACGTAGCATTGAAGTCATTTAAAGAATTTACAGCTTACAGTTAAATGAAATAACTTCATTGGAAGGTATGAGTTAACGAGCATTTCGTTCTCATTTAAGTATATGGCCGAAAGAGTCAGCCTTCAAAAATTGTGAAACGAACCCTATCGACAGGATGCCACAAGGGGCAGAGATTCACCACGAGATGGGGAAACTAACCGGCATCTATTGTCTATTGAGGCCTAAGCGCTGTAGTGTGCGAGTGAGACAGACGAGAACATACGTCATAAGGAAACCCAGTAGAAAGCTTTTGTGGCCGAGGAGACGTATCAGTGTTAAATATGGCGGACCTAAGATCGGCCATATAAAGGGAAACATTTATGAAAACTATTTAATTCTGCAGCAGTGCTAAAGAGAAATTAACAAGTAAATTTAAATTATCAGTATTTTCAGTTAAGCTTCAGATAATCATTTCCTCCACACAAAACACATTGAACGGTGACAGCATGACACCTTATTGTATCATTAGGTAATAGAATATTTGTTGTAAAATTTAGTGCATATAAGTTACTTTTGTTCTTTATTTATTTATCAGAAAGCACATTGGTGCAAGGCTACTGGCCGTGGCATTCAAAGCTAAGAAGGAAATTGTATTGGTTTTATGTAAAAGAATTTAACGTTTATTTTGTAATGGATATTATTGTTACTTTATTTAGAACGTGAAAGTGGTCAAGCATTGATTATTTAAATATGTTAAAATGTAAAATAACGTAGAATAAGCTGTAGCCAATCAGATGGACGGCTTCAGGAAAGGGAACTGCCTCAGTCAGTTGAGCGAAGATGTTCGGCGCGCGGGAAAACGCTGCCGGAGACGGAGAGAGAGGGCAGTGCGGTCTAGACACCAAAGAGACAGTACTGGAGGAGACTGGAAAGCGGACGGTCGGTTTTTAGGTAGCTAGGAAGTGAAACGACTTAGAAAACTTCGCGTTGTGTGATATCGCGGGACTTGGTCTCTGAGCGGTGAGCAGCCGCGCGCAACTTTTCGCATAGTTAACGACGTGAAGTATCGAACTTGTAATTCGCGATGAGATTGTGAATGATCGAACTGTGTTAAATGGATATTCGGCCGAGTGTAATAGTAACTCTAAATACGACCACTTTCGCAGTTAGTTTGCTTTGTGAATAAACATTGTTCTAACCAAATCGCAACTGTGTAGCCTATATCATCTATGGGTCGTTAATTTAGTTCCCGATATTACTATTACTGTTATTATGTGTCATATTAACTTCATATAATTTCGCAAACGTGCCTCGGCCGAACAATTTAACCATAGGGTCACAAGTGTCTAATTTAGGGCGTGTAATGCGACTCGTGTGGTTTGAGCCAAGACATTATTTCGACGAAGAGGAACTGCATGTGAGCCCAAACATCTTTGGGATGTTAGCTTGCACAGGAATGTATACGCATTGCTTATTACCCCTATCGTCTGTGTTGCTATTGATTATGTGAGTGTTCTGTATTTTAAAAATTTTCATAACACTTCCAGTTCAGCGCTTTCAGTGAATACTGTCTCGGGAATTTGATCGAGTAGTTAGGTTAGAGTCCTTGAAGTGTTTTGTAGATTGCTGGCATTATGTTCCAAAAAAAGTGAATCGTTTTTTCGAATAGCAATCGTTGTAAAAGTGTTAATATGGCAATTTATGTGCTGTGACTTAACTTCATCGTCAACTTGACTGTTCAAAATTACTTGTGCACCTGTCGGTTCTTGTACTGGACAAGGGATGAAAGCGTCAGTTAAGACAATTAAGGATAATAATAATTCTTACAAGTTCTACGTCGATTCTTCGTTTGCGTCTGATAGTATGTGGATTACTTTTAATTTTAACAACCTCCAGTCGATTATATTTCAAGTTTCTTCACATCAAAGAACGGTATGTAATGTTATTTTCGCAAAATATCATAGTGTACCATGTTTTCGTATTCAGGTAATCTGTTTTAAAACGCCGTGGATATACTGTAGCGCTTCTCGGAACTAGCGAGGCGCGTTTTGAATGCTGCAGGTCCTAATACGATATTTGGACGGTCACGCTGTAGACAGACGTTCTGCGGAACAGTGTATGGTAATGATATGGCGGATAACATCGGAAGCTCCTTGACACTGTTCACAGACGATGCGCTTCTCTATAAGGAGCTATCAAAGCAAGGAGAATGTAGCGAACTGCATGAAGACCTGCAGAGGATTGGTGATTAGTGCTGGAAATTGCAGCATATTTTCTCATCAGTAGGCGGACAAATCCACTAGTTTATGATTACAATATTGGTGTCAACTCACTGGCAACAGTAACTGCCGTAAATACGTAGCAGTAGCTATCCGGAGCCGTCTAAAGTGGAATGACCCCCATAAAACACATTGTAGGAAAAGCAGGTGGCGGGCTGAGTTTCATAGAAAGTGTTATGAAATACATTCGCAAATCGCGAATGCAATTGTAACCGACTATTCGATTTACTAGTAAGATTTGAAAATTAGCGCCGGATAGTCTCGAACACGCGTTTACAGCTTTACGCGAGCCGCCGCCTCAAGCGATTTGGCTGTCCGTGCATGACTCACGGCCAGACCCAAACTTCAGTATGTCGGCGTTCATGCGTCACAACCTGCAGTCGTACGCGTCAAGTGATTCCTGTACAAGGTGAGGACATTTTAACTGAAAATCGTTGCGTGGTATCGGCGAAAGGAACAGGCACTGCGGCGACTACAGCCCTCATGAAATACGTCAAATGTATTCGCAGTTGCCAATATCGACAACCATTAGCTATATACTGGAATCACGACAATGAAAATTTGTCTGAAGGAACATTGCATCGTACTTCTTAACAACACAAGCAGTGTAATATAGTTGCAGATTTCTCTAAATTAGTAGGGTATATTATTTCAGTATGAAGGTTGAGTAAATTGTTCTCTTCTACCATTCGGTCTAAATTATAAAATGTGATTTGCTAATCGTTGCATCATGATCAGGTGGAGAGACGGCGTCCTTTGTTTCCTTTTTATGTTCTCTTGTGTAAAAATATTAAGGAGTCTCTGCACTTTGCGGTTTTTAAATCTATCTAGTCTCGTGTAACCTTTCAAGAACGTCAAGAATCACATTTCTGGTGTCCATAGCTTACTAAAATGTTTAGTGTTTGTCACACAAAGCCAAGGTGTTGATAGTGGGCACTTGTTCAGTTGGTCTGTTATCTAAAGTTATTTTTAATTTGATTGAATATTTTACTCCGAAAGCTGTAGTCTTGGTTTCGAGTGCAGGTATTGCCAGTCTCCAGCTGGGGCCATATTCCACAAGATAAGGGCTAACCAGAGGTAACAAACACGTTAAAAAAAAGAAATCTGGGCCCTTGTGGACTGGATAGTAGCACCCAGTAGGGGACATTGCCTAGTGCTAAGGGTGAAACCTAGGCAACGGTCTTCTAGCGGCGGAAACGGAGTATATGTGGTTGTTGCTAAGAACTGAAGAGCCTATGAGGCAGGCCTCCGAAGGAGACGTGGGGCAAGACCTGAGACTCAAAGGTAACGGCACTACTACCACCCCTACCACTGCCCTGGTCTAGATGATGCCGGTGACGTTCTTAGAAGGATTTGTGACTCCCAAGTCACAAATAAACTGCCTACTTACACTTGTAACAGACCTGGATCGAACAATTTGTGTATATTTCCCCAACCTGGTTCATTGTGTACTTGATCGTGATTTTGTGTACATCGTGGTGCGAGAGAAATGTTGACAAGCGTCCGACACAAGCACCATATCCGCCCCCAGTTTATTTGTAAATCACGTCTAGGCGCAGTATGGGCTGGGCACTGTGCTATTTTCGAACTTCAGTAATGGTGTCAGTTCTGCATGAGAGAGGGCGTCTGTCAGACACAAACTTGGGTCCGTGCTGGGCCTCTACGTAACTATGATTTGAAAGAGCTGTTGACGCTTCTTAATCATAATCGATGTATCGACATGAAGTGTAAACATACACGGACCACAAAAGAGCTTAAGCGTTCAGTGGATTATGTACTATACTTTCTGTAGATAGTCCAGAGTCTTAGAAACGTATTTACATTTCCTAATCATAATACATTCCATAAATAAAGATGTATGGGACATAGTCTCGCAGCAAATCGTACCTGCTTCCACGACGAAGAAAGGAAGAATATTTTAGATTCTTACATACCGCGGCTATCGGTACAAAGTCATGTAGCCGAAACTGGAGGACTATGATAACTGACAATTAAAATAAGTGTATGGAACGACTAATGACAGTTGGCAGCCAGTGATTTCATAATGAAGCGCACTGGAAGAGCACATAGAAATAATTCGAGGTAGCCGTGCCAGCAGGGGTGGCGCACGGAGCAGAGGAGCGGAAAATAAAACTTAACGAGCGGGAAGATCAAAGGCAGGAAAAGAAGCAAATCAATTTGTTGCGGAACTCCTACTTGTGAGAAGGAGCATAGCGTTGTTCCACGCCGTCACTTCAGACGCTCCGCAGATGTGGAGTGTTTGTAACGTACCATCCTCCACTACGGATTTCAGTTAACTGGAACGTGATTCGGGAAATGTACTGCATCAGTTGATAATTAATGAGATTCACCAGTTGGACCATGTACTACAAAATGCCGATGAGTCCCTCGTTTAGCCAGACGGGTATCCCAGGAACGCTTGTTGGCATGATGCGCATTCGAGGGGAAACTTCTCACTGCAGCCGGAAGTTGGATCGACAGAGAGGTAAAAACCGTGTAAATTTCACTGGATGGTCCCTAATCTCACATGTCTGTCCTTAGCCTACAGAAGGTCATACTTTCTGGTGCATGAAGAGTATGTCCTCATGGTGTGTTAAAGTGCTTTTATTCCTTTCTGCTCCAGCGGGATATTAGACAGTGCAATGGCGGCCAGAATGTCGACATATCCTATAACATCAGCGATGTTGTCTCAACATGTTTTCTGATGTCATCAACCCAGCTTTCAGTACGTCGTCATCTCGGTCTTTTACTACCTTCTTGGAACCCAACAGGAACTTCCTTGCTCCATCCACCAGCCACTCGCCGGCTGCATCTCCCGCCCATTCCATTCTTTTCATTGGTCATAATTGAGTCTACCACTTCATTTGGTTTTGCGATTAATTTGTCTAACCGTCTTGAATCTCTCTCTTGGTGTCCTGGTAACAATCCGTTGGTGAATAATGTCGTAATGGACCTCCAGTTCAAAATATCGTAAGTCAAGACTGGTAATAGGCATTATTGTTAACCTCCTATTTGAGCTTCGTCGAAAGCTTCGTTTTGTTTAGTTTACCAAAAACAGTCCACGGTGTGTCAGTCCCGTCATTGTCTCTAATCGCACAAAATACAAGAAGTAATCAACTGGTGTTACTATGTCTTCGTTGGTAGTTGCTCTATTTCTTTTGATTTTTTCGCTGTACAGTGTTTTAGTCTTTGTTTAATCGGTTTTCGGCACTATTTTCAAAAACACTGTTGCATTTCAGGCACAAAACGCACGTGGTTAAAGTATTTTCCTTACACGTTTTGCTACTCTTTCCCAGCCCTGGGCCGATGGGAATGGTAGTTATGGTGATGTCGAATCTTGTCGGGAGTTCTTTTAATTTTGAATTTCTTTTTAACAGAAGTTTAATTAACGGTTTTATCCTTCAATATACTAACATATGCTAAATCTGGAGCTCGTTTCTTAAGATCTGTAAGTGCAAACTTTGTTGAAACAATAACTTCCTTACAGAATGAAACTGTGTGCCGGACCGAGACTCGAACTCGGGACCTTTGCCTTCCTCTTTGTTGAAACTGTCAAACGCTGTCTCGAAACACACTGATCACACAGAACATTACGACCAGTGCCTATAGCAAGACTGAATAGCATTTGATGTCGTTGCGGTCACGTGACACGGCAAGAAAGTATGTAAATGGAATTTGGAATTAATCTAACGAAGACGCTGTCCGCAAATGGGGAAATCCACTGCAAGCAGATTTGACAACGGACAGATTCTTACTATAAGGCGCCTGGAAACAAGAGCATCGAAAACGCGAAGCTGGTCGACTGTTCACGTGCTGTTGTCAGGGGATCTGTTGAAAGTGAAGGACGATAGGACGAGTAGGCGACAAAATGTCGGACGTCCACCCCTCATCACAGAGCGTGGAGGGCGGAGGCTTGCACACTCTGTAAAGCAGGGCCGGCGTCCTCCTGAGGCAGAACTGGCGGCAGGGAACAATTCTGGTGCAGGGACAAGTATTTTGGAACACACCGTTCGGTGCTCCTTGTTGAACATAGGACTCTGCAGCAAACGACCCCTACGTGTACCCATGATGCGCCAACGACATTGTCACTTACAACTGCAGTGGCCACGCGATCATCGGATTGTATCGTGGATCAATGGAACCGTGTCGTGTGGTCGGATGAATCACTAGTTACACCATATGTTCAGAGATATTTCCGTAAAGTCAGGGGAAAACCCTCCGATTACAGGCCATCCCAGAGACTACTCGAGAGACTATTCCGCGTTCACTAGTAACCTGATAAACTCAACTCTGCTCAGGTTAAGAGTCGGTCTTTTTGCTAACGGATGTACGTAGGCGCAAATATCCCTGCCAGCGCCTCACCGACTGCATCTAGCGCTTAAAACCACAGAAACAAAACGTCTGAAAGTGGACAGTAATATTACAGAGAGCACACAGAAACAGTTTCGAAACCTAAGTCTACGATTCGATATGTGTCGAATAAAACCTTCGCAGTTGATACTTTTACTCATTCAGTGCCACAAAATTCATAGTTGTAACAATCATTAGTTTTTCCTTCAATGTCCCATGGGGTAGGACTACAGGGAGTAGAGTGTAATGTATGTAATCTGTGCGTGATATCTTCGAATCCAGGTGTCAGTATTGCTACTGATAATGAATTAGAGACATGGAAGTAACCCTATTACCGCTTATGCTTCTGAGAGAGAATGGTTTACATGCCGTTGTTAGCGGCTGATAAGACTGTTACGTGCGTCTGACACCCATATTTACAACTAGGAACTGCTTCCATACCCATTGCATTGGAATGCACACGAAGAACAAATGTTCATCAAGAAAGGTCACTTTCAGTTCTAATTGATCAGTATTACAGGTCTGAGCTAAGCCTGTAAACAGTGTTCCTCGAGCTCTCTGAGACTTTTCGTGGCTGAAGTACGTCTCTGCAAAACACGATTTTGGATAACTCTCCTTCAAATACATGTACAAAAAAAGTATGTTTATTTCCTGAAGACGAACTTTTCAGCTGTATGGTGGGAATACCTTCGCCAGTTGCATGGCTGTATTGTCCCTCAAAGAACAAGTTTGTTTGCAGGAGACACGAGCTATATTTTGTTCTTCTGACAAGACATCTTCACGAGTCAGACACGTCAATCATTGCCGAAATACAACATTCTAAGTTCGTGTCTGTCTGTGCTTCAGCGATCCGTTTTTCCACAGGGCAAAGATCTTCGCTCAGAGGTAGTCATTCGACCATATGTTGAAGTTTGCATGAAAACATTGTCTGAAATTCAATTATCTGTTTGGCCCTTTAAAGGACACGCAGAATAAAGTTGGCTATAATGTTACTGTTTTTTCTATCCTCTCGAAACTTCTTCATCCTGCTATCACTGGTCCGTCGTTTTACTAGCGACAATGCCTTTTTTTAGTTTGACCTCTGTTACTTATCGTAACGTGAACTTACGAGAGTCCGTTGTATGTCTGTACGCTGACCTTTAAGTATGTGATTTAGGTAAGTGATTGTTTCCAGACTTGTAGTTCGCAAGGGACAATTAACGTGTCATTGAAAACACTATATCATGCAAGCTAAAAGATATTTATGGTTAAGTATCGTCTAAAAAGATGAAATCGTACTATAATGGACCCACACAGAAGTCCCTGTACAGGACGGTATGTAACTAGGAATATTAATGATAGGAAAAAGAAAAATTTGAAATATGACTGTAGAAATATGACCCCTCTCCATAGCCAAACCATACAGAGGCACATAAAAATTAAACATTTTAGGCTGCAACGTTTAGGGGACTAGAGGAAGAGCTGTAGAATGACCGAGGCAGAAGAGGAGAGTGGAAGTGATAACAGAAAGAGGGTCGATACCGTCCATCGAGGAACTGAAACTAGGTGGGGAGGGAGAAGTGTAGAAGTGGTGATGATTACATGGAACAGTAATGTGAAAACATTTTAAATCCTTTTGCTGTCTGTGATACAGGAAAGTTGTGCAGTATTTGCTTTCTGTTATACCACAACTTTCTGTGTTTAAAAGCAATTGGAACGGCAAGGTAACGTAAGTATTGGAACGAGAACGTTTGTGTGTCGAAATCGGGAAAGGTAAGATGTGGTGGATGGGGTGCCACATTAGGCCCATGAGGAAGCATGCATTCGACGTTATTCAGCGCTATTTTCGTAAACAGGTTCTGATAGGGCGAGAAATTCCGTGCATACAAGCTGGGGCATCAAGAAAGCGCGCGTTAACTATTTCTGGGACACTGTACAATTTCCGAGAGGTAGACTCGGTTCTTATTTTTTACATAGCCATGTGACATCAGTATAAGATTGAGAACATTGTTAGATGTGCTTACGATGGTTTGTAGCTATGCGCGCGCATTTCTCAGCGTTGCACCGGTCACTCTGGGTAGTTAAGCACGGTAGGACGAGTCTCTCATGTCGCGCTAGGAACAATGCGCCCTGTGCTATTCGGTGACATCAGTATCCCTATGTATCGCATCAGCAACGGTAAAACACATGTGCTGCCCAGAGGTGTCTTGCATATGAGACCGGCGTGAGTGCACATTGGAGTTCTGTGACATTAGTATAAGTCTAACTGTATACTCCAAAACAGAAACAATTTTCACCTAGTCGCTGTAGGCAGCAGCAGTGAGAGCAATCAGTCGCGCTGGCTTGCATACAGCAGCGGCTAGCAGCTGTGTCGGCGCACTCTGCAAATACATCTTCACTCCCGCCCAGTCGCGTCAGCAACAGTGCCTAGGTGAACACGTATTTCGAGGGGAATTTCTCAGGTACCAAGTATGAAAAGGGATGTCACCACCTCATGCTTGTGGGACCCGAATGGGCACCTGTGCATGGTTTGAGAACTGACGGCCGCGTCACTTCGTGTGGCTGCAAGTAGCCTCCTGTGCGGTCTACTGGACAGGGGGTGGCAGATGGTGCTTGTGCATGTTGATTGCATGTCTGTCGCATTATTTTGCGAGTGGGTTTGTAGGCTGTGCTATGCCCTACTTTGACAGTTTATGAGCTGGTTTCGTGTCTGCACATCTGTGTACTGCATTAGCTAGGAGGAGGTCACATGTTTGTACTCAGATTATTTCGGTAATTTAAGAGTTGTTTCTGTGTCTGCAGAGTGTTATTTAGGTGTAGTTTACAGGTCTGTGGGCTGTGAGCCCAAGCATGTCAGAGCGCGCATTCTGTATCAGTGTGATAAATATACTCCATCCCTAAGTAAATAAATAAAGTACACTCCTTCCTTACTCTCTCCAGCAGTCCAGTGTAGGCTGAGTCATTTTTGCGCCATTTTCCCCCTCCAGACCACCATCTTGGATTACATCACAGGAGGTATGACAGCACCCTCTGGTGTCAGTACTGTGTACTAGGTCAGTTGGACTCTAGATCTCATTGTGGAGACACTGCCTGCAAAATAAAGACTTATGTCCAGCACAGGCAGAGTCCTTTTCCCGCCATTTTCCCCCACCACAGGCCGCCATCTTGGATTACGTCATGGCATGAGGACAGCGCTCTCTGGTGGTGGTGCTGTGCACTAGACCCTGACCTCATGGTGAATACACTGTTTCCTGCCATCTTGGATAATGGTACTTGTGTCATCGGATGACATCATGGCAGCCATTTTGGATTACATCACAGGAGGGATGAGAGTGCCCTCTGGTGTAACAGGTCAGTTGGAGCCTGGACCCTTGGTGACCACACTGGATGGTGGTAGTGTCTCTAATTGTTTAAATAAAATAGTGCCTGCAAAATAATAAAGATTTTTGTCCAGCACTGGTAGTCATTTTCCCACGAATCCCTGGGAGGAGGTGGCAGTCGTGTGACTTCAATTAAAGGTGACCTTTCTTTCCCGCAGCTTTCTTAGGTTAGTAGAGATAGCCCAATTGACCTTTCTTTACCGCCAAAATTCAAACTTGGCGCCAATTCCTAGGAGGAGGTGGCAGTCAGATGACTTAGGTTAGTCTGGGTAGCCCAAGTGACATCCCACGATTTTCTTAGGCCATTTTTCTTGGGGAGTAGGGTTAAATTAGTGGATGTTGTCCAATTGACTTATCTTCCCACCAGAATCCGCCATCTTTGATGACATCACAGGCGCCATCTTAGATGACGACATGCACTGTTGCCAAGTCTACACGCCGTCATCGTGGATGACGTCATCGCGGCCATCTTTGATACATCGTATAACAATGCAGTGTGTGCCAGAAACCGCTTTGCCCCAATACTAACATAGGATCTCAACAGAAGCCACCACCACCTGAAACAATCAATACTTCAGTTACCACCTGTGCATTTCAGGCAACACAGATACTGGTTCAGATTGACGGGACTGTGGTCAGAATCACAGACCTCTCTGCTTCTGAGAGCTGTGCTTTACAAAGTTTTTACCTCACCCTCTCCTGCACTTGGTAGACCTAAACCGTGTTGCTAATTACCAGTAGGTTGACACTTTTCATGTTTTCTCTGAATCTCAAGTGCTTAGAAATACACTGCTCGCGATTAGAATTGCATCGGCAGAAAGGTTAGCATATAATGAGATTTTAGTTAATGTGTGTAAACGGCATTGTAGAATAAATGTGTGTGTTAAATGGGTAGTTGATTTGGTGCTATACAGGATGCGAAATTTAGTACACACAGCAGTAACGGCTCCAACACGGCTGGGTGTGGAGTTGATCTTAACTTCGATCAACCTGTGACTATATTTCATCACTGAATGAGAGATCTGGAGAATTCGCTTGTCAGGGTGAAAGTCGAACGCCGGAGGTCAAGAGATCACGCAACATGGGGTCTTGCATTGACTCCACCGTCCTGTCACATTAATTTGACCACCCCCTAGGTTTCTCGGTTGAGGAGGTTCCATGGCGCGAGTAGTACGATTTCTCGCGCTGTGGTGCTCCAGATGTCACAGCAAAGTCCCTGTGGACATTTGTCTGGCTGCTGACGAGAGCGTTTCGAGTGAACGATGTGTGCTGTTGGACGCTAGTTGCGTGGAACCATTGGGATTTTTCATGGCATTAAGCATGACCCACTTGAACACAGAGGTTTCGCAGTGGCATGCCTCCCGCCGGGAACGGCATATCACAGAATGGTAAATCTGTCCCGATAGGCCACAATCCTGCCACTGTCAAGTACCGACACGTGGTGATACAAGTTTCTCCTCGTTACACGACGGGTAACGCATTCTTCTCACAAACAAACATTCAGATGACATTCATGAATGGGAAGCCCGCTGCATTGTCTTTCCTTACGTATTCAATGTAGATGGCATTACTACTACTGACTATGTGCCGTTCTGGTAGAACGGTATTACTACATGCTGATTTCGCGTTGGTTGCATATAAAACTCGTGGTGTTGCAATTTTGATGGCCAGCAAGGAAATTAATAAAGAAACCTTTTCATAACTTACACGCTGATTCATATATGAAACGGTTCCGCCGGCATTCTTAATCCATTACAGTGTTTCGTACGAACAAAGTGCGCTTGTGATTGGATGGCGGTGTAAGACCGAAGAGCGCGCGGCGCCTGCTGCAGGTCGAGGTGATCCTGCAGACGGGATCGTTCCGCGGCCCGCGGCGCGTGTGTTTACGTGCCGTTGATGCCCTTGGTGGCACGTACTCCCTGCTAACGGCTCCATTGTCCGGCACGTCTGCGCACCGCTCGCACCCTTTTCGCGCTTTTCCTACTCAAATTATGCATCCATATCCATTCAGGACTCGAATTTTCAGATATCCGAGAAACTAACTACCGTTGAGGAGACGTGGATAAGTTTAAAGACAGCGACAGGCTATGCGTCTCACAAAGTAGTAGATTGACCCTGAATTGACATTAAATGTCAGTTAACGGATGCCGTTGTACTAGGGGGAGTCTAATGTAAAACTAAAAAATTTTTTATTCAACAAAAGTGGACCACAGGTGTGACATTCTTCGACATGGTCTCCCTGTCGCTCAGCACACTTCCTCCACGCGTAGAAAGTACACAGATTCCTCTGAAAACAAATTATTTCGGTCGTGTGCGCTGCCATACCGCCTGCTGAACCTGGACATCGGAACGAAATTTCTTTCCTCCCATCGCCTCTCTCAATGGTCTAAACATTTGGTAATCACTCGGTTCGAGGTCTGGTGAGTATGGCGGATGTGGCAGTATGTTCGGGAGTGCTCTGCCATGGCACCAATCTTACATACACTTTGCGAAACTTAAAACACATCATGATAATTGTTCAGATTTGGGGCTACTTCATCCAACCTCACACGGCAATTTTCCATCACAGTGACTTCAACAGCTGCACTAGACTAGAGCGTTACAAAGCGGAGGTCCTGACCCGGGTGCTGAGCGTCTGTCACGTAAGTCATGCCATTTCCGAACTTTCTACTCTACTCACACACTTGCTGCAGCTATAGGCATGCATCGCCATACTGGACCTTCGTTCGCTGAGGGATTTCAGTACGTTTCGTACTATCACTAGTCAAAAAGCGTATGACAGAACGCTGTTCTTCCTTGGTGCATGTCACAAGCAGGGCAGTCATTTTGAACACGAAATGTTGATGCGTTTCGCTTGTCTGTAATACGCAGCCCCTGATCTACAATATTTCCGAACCGGAGCAAAAACTTGATAACGCCGCCCCCTGCCCCCCCCCCCCTCCCGCACTCGAGCTTTTTGAGAGAGGATGTAAAAATTAAAAAAAAATAGATTTTCAAAATTATGTTCATTTTTTAGCGCACATCTTTCTGAAGAGTTTTATAAATAAAATATACATGTTCCAGGAAATGTAAGACAAGTTATTTGGTCTTAAGTGTGCCAGAATTCAGTGCCAAACCTCTTCATGCAGCATTCTTCTATCGCACGTCACTGTATTTCGCTCTGTGGAATTCAAACGTGTATATTTTGTAATGGAAGCCATCAAACCTATGTTCAGGACAGTGGTGCCTCTCCTACTCCCAGTCGGCCGGTTTCACATCCTACCCCGCTTAAAAAGCTTTACAATTAATACTGAGTGGAATTATTTGTGACCAGGAGAATAGGAAGCTTCAGAAAATGTGCACTCTTCATTGCCTGTTAGCTAATATCTTTCTCTTTCGTGTGGCATAAAATGAAATATAGGAAACATAAAACCAGTAAAGGTAAGAGACAAGGAATACAGTACACATTTCTTCATTCATTAGATCTCAGTATTTTTTTTTTCTCTCTGATCTTGCTGCAGCTTTACACGGCGTGGTTTCCTTTCTGCGAAAGAATCTTTTACCTCATCAAAGTTCGTCAAACGTGTTGCTACATGGAAAAATTAAAATGTCGTTGTCTAATACTGAAAAAGCTGTTAATACGAATAGCACCGAAGAGTGGTGTGTTTTCTTGATTTGATTATGTCTATTTTGTCACTGTCTACTAGATAAAACGAAATAGGTCTTTCTAATATTGCAACAGTTGTAACACATGCCAAATAAGTGAGACTGTTTTGGCACAATGATCATTTTTATCTACCTCATTTGCATAAATAACACGACAGAATATAATTCACGAAGTACCAATACTAAATGCTTATTAGGCCTATTACAAGAGAAAAGTCTTACGTTCGGACATGATTTCACATTTCATTCATATGCTCCAGTTTCTCAAGCATGAGATCTAAAAGTAGTAGTAGTACGAAATTTCTATATAAATTTGTAATCGTCATATTCTTCCATATAATTCTTGTGATTTTTAGTTATCCCGCGTTTATACTCCGGTTAGGTGTTATTACATGTTCGTACAATGTGTTTTCCACGCTATTCCGAGGCTAGACTGTTCAACTGGCCCTCATTAGTGTTGCGATCGGGCAAAATCTTTCTATCAAAATGTCATGTTCTTGATAACAAGTAATATATTTATTATCTGTTATTCCTCTTAGTCGTTTATTTCCACCCAGGTAGTCGGAATCTATGGATTTCGCTAATAATTATAACAACGCTTATCATTCGCACACCCAATCAACCACATAAACAAACAGCGATTGGTATTCACCAATTCTGGTTTATTCTGCTCAGTCGCCGTATAGATCTATGCCCTTTTGTCGGAAGGAAAGTGTCTTATTTCTTGATGCGGCAGAGATTTCCCTGGCAGACATCACGTACACTACACACGCATTCAAAAATCAACTTATAATTCATTCAGAAATCAACGTAGAATATGTTCGGAAATGTTCAGAAACCAAAAAGGATGCGTTCCAAAACCATGTGAATAATCGATACACCAATGTGCGCTTGGTGGTCGGCGCTTTGTGAAACAAGGCTTTTTTTCCTTCGTCGAGAATATGAATTTGGCGCACCCAGAAACTGCCGCTCGGGGCGGATACGCTGATTCGCCTCCCACTCCCCAGGTCTTGGTCTGGTAATACGCTGCCGCCCGTACGACATTCCTTACAATCATCATTGTTAACAGTACTGCTAGCTTAGAGAATAATGGCGCAAAATGGCGCTTTTTAATTACAATTTTTAGGTTTTCATTTGATTCCCCCCTCGTACGTATCGAGACAAACAAGGTCAAGTTCTCGAGAGGGGGAAAAACATGTTCATCAAAATTATGTAGACAACTGTATTCCAGACACACTGATCATTAATGCGCTACCGTGATTGTCGCAAGCAAAGAGAACAATACTGTAGTTGCTTGTTTTATGAAAGTCCTTGTAACTGACCATTTATGGAAGACTACTTCAACTTCAAACAGTAGCATTTATGCGTTACACATATTAAAATAAGCACAGTCCTACATGCTAATGGAAAAAAATGTTCTAATGTGTGTGAAATCGTACGGGACTTAACTGCTAAGGTCATCAGTCCCTAAGCTTACACACTATTTAACATAAATTATCCTAAGGACAAACACACACATCCATGCCCGAGGGAGGACTCGAACCTCCGCCGGGACCAGCTGCACAGTCCATGACTGCAGCGCCTCAGACCGCGCGGCTATGCTAATGGAATTCGAGTTTCATTAAAGGAAGGAGTTTAAGGTTAACCCCCGGACATCGGTATCTTATAGCAGTGCGATCCAGTTCTCAGCGAAAGAAGTCGAAAAAAAAATCGTCTTAGACGACGAGTAATTACAAATAAAAACATATCACTTTTACTTAAAACTCATGACTTACTATTTTGTTAGCTAACGTTTCTATTTTTAATAAATATGGAGTTTAAATGAAAGTGTAAAAAAGTTGCGACTAGCGGGATTCGATTAAACGACTTCACGATTACAGGACCTTGACGCTCTGCGCTCTCACCTACCGGTGTTTTATTTAACTGAGCTCGGAAATCATTTAATTTCAGAAACGATTTTTTTATAACTGCATCGTACTGCTTTTGGAAATTGACGTGCGTGCTCTGTCCCTAAAATGCTATGAAGAAAAATAGAAGCCGCGCGGCCTGAGGCGTCTTGTCACAGTCCGGACGGTTAACCCCGTCGGAGGTTCGAGTTCTCCCTCGTGTGTGTGTGTGTGTGTGTGTGTGTGTGTGTGTGTGTGTGTGTTGTCCTTAGCGTAAGTTAGATTAAGTAGTGCGTAAGCCTAGGGACCGATGACCTCAGCAGTTTGGTCCCGTAAGACCTTACCGCAAATTTCCAAGAAAACAGAAGACAGCCAGTCCACAAAGTCCCCTTGTAAGACAGGACGAATTTATATGTCTTTGCAATTGTAGATGTATTGGTTAATAGTCGGACTCTGTAACTGAATGGTCAGCATGCGGCTGACTGTCTTGCGGGAGACCCGGGTTCGTTTCCCGCTGCAGCCTGTGATTTTTGCGTGGTGGGAGGAGTGCAACGGGGGAGGTACTTGGTTGAGTAGTAGCTGCCCCAGGTGATGAAAATTGACAACGGCCGGAGGAGCCGTGTGCTGATCCCTCGCTCTTCCATACAATGTCTCGTGTCGCCATTTTCAGAGGATGTCTTCTCATACGTCACTTTGGGATTGATGGATAGTCGTTTTTTAACTCCTGTCTTCCTGTTCTGTAGTTTTCACTTGGGCGCGTATGGCCCCAGTTGTTTTTACGTCCAAAAACAAAACAAACAATCCCCTCGAAAAAATATGACACTACCACAAATGATGCCGTCAAATCCGCACCACACAGTCAACTTTACAGAATGAAGTGGTACCGCGTGATGATTTTCCGTTGCCCATATTATGCAATTCTGCGTATTGACATGTCCTTGGAGATGGAAATCAGCTTCGTATGTCCACAGAATGCTCTATTGCCATTCATTCGCCACTTTCACGCAAGCAAGAAATTTCAGAGTAAATATTTGTCTCCCTGGCAGGTGAGCAGGAAGTAACTCCTAAATATCTGTGATTTTGTATGGGTAGCAATGTATGATGTTCATTAGGATTTTATGCAACGCGCACGTAGGCCTCTCCAACATTCGGGCAATTCCTCGTATATTGCATGTTTGCACTCCACCGCTCGACCCCTCCTGCAGTGCAGTAACCACAACTGCGACAGAAGTCGAATCAGCTACTTTCCTCTCTCTGCCACATGGCACTTCAAAAGCGCCAGTCTTTTCGAATTCTGTAATCATTTTCTCCAAACCCTCAGCAGACATCGGACCAATGCCTTTTATCATACCCTTGAGTGACCGGAACTTGCGCTTTCTTTCATACCCTTTATTGCTCGTACTTCTGCAAGGATATTGGCGCACCTTCTCTGTACTTGTAAAAGATCTTTCCTATGCGCGCGCAACCCTTCATGGAGACCGTCATGTTCGCGACTGAAATGTGCTTCTGACGCTTACGGTGCCATGTAGTGGTCAAATTTTCGTAATTTTTTGTCTTGTTCCGTGAAATTTCCCCCCTGCATCAATAACATGCTGTTCAAATTTGACGTCATTATTAGCAGTGGTTCTCTTTTTTTACAACATTTGTTGCTTGAATTAGACACTGTGTATCTAATGGAGATACTCTAATGCTAATAATGCAATAAAATGATCCACAGTCTAATGTGTAAGTTGTAAGTACCACGTCTCCCTTGACAGACAAGAGGCGACAATCAGTGCCCTCCACTTCGGCAATGAAGTTCGCTTACGCTGCTGTTCACATCTGTCTTTATTCTGATAACAGGTTTTACATGAGTAATGTTGGCTAGTAGCCGATTTCGATGTAGTGTATGCAAATTAAACTTGCATTGTCAGTGTTACGTATATCCGTGGCCGTGTCTGTGGTTTCATCGGCCTGAGCGTTCGATTCTCACGTGTGTGCCGCCTCAGTTGGTGCCATGATTTGCGTCAAAAACAGCGGACTGTCACGGAGAACTGCCGAACGCAAGTGATCTTAGAGGTTTGGAAGGTTGAGTTTGTTTTGTCGCAGATCATTAGAGACGAAGGCTTTCCTTAGATGAACAAGAAAGGGAGAATGATGCGGCTACGGTCTATGTGAGAAACCATCGCATTCAAATTACACGACTGGCCATTAACATTGCTACACCACGAAGATGACGTGCTGCAGACGCGAAATTTAACCGACAGGAAGAAGATGCTGTCATATGCAAATCATTAGCTTTTCAGAGGATTCACACAAGGTTGGCGCCGGTGGCGACACCTACAACGTGCTGACATGAGGAAAGTTTCCAACCGATTTCTCATACACAAACAGCAGTTGACCGGCGTAGCCTGGTGAAACGTTGTTGTGATGTCTCGTGTAAGGAGGAGAAATGCGTACCATGACCTTTCCGACTTTGATAAAGGTCGGATTGTAGCATGTCGCGATTGCGGTTTATCGTATCGCGACATTGCTGCTCGCATTGGTCGAGATCCAATGACTGTTAGCAGAATATATAATCGGTGGGTTCAGAAAGGTAATACGGAACGCCGTGCTGGATCCAAACGGCCTCGTATCACTAGCAGTCGAGATGACAGGCATCTTATCCGCATGGCTGTAACGGATCGTGCAGCCACATCTCGATCCGTGAGTCAACAGATGGGGACGTTTGCAAGACAATAACCATTTGCACTAACAGTTCGACGACGTTCGCAGCAGCATGGACTATCAGCTCGGAGACCGTGGCTGCGGTTACCCTTGACGCTGCATCACAGACGGGAGCGCCTGCGATGGTGTACTCAACGACGAACCTGGGTGCACGAATGGCAAAACGTCATTTTTTCGGATGAATCCAGGTTCTGTTTACAGCATCATGATGGTCGCATCCGTGTTTGGCGACATCGCGGTGAACGTGCATTGGAAGCGTGTATTCGTCATCGCCATACTGGCGTATCACCCTGCCTGATGGTATGGCGTGCCATTGGTTACACGTCTCGGTCACCTCTTGTTCGCATTGACGGCACTTTGAACAGTGGACGTTACATTTCAGATGGATCTACCCTTCATGGGCAGCTGTACCTGTACACGCCATCCAAGCTCTGTTTGACTCAATGCCCAGGCGTATCAAGGCCGTTATTACGGCCAGAGGTGGTTGTTCTGGGTACTGATTTCTCAGGATCTATGCACCCAAATTGCGTGGAAATGTAATCACATGTCAGTTCTAGTATAATATATTTATCCAATGAATATCCGTTTATCATCTACATTTCTTCTTGGTGCAGCATTTTTAATGGCCAGTAGTGTACATTAGTACATTACTGCAGTCTTTCGCGGTTTCTATGATTCAAGTCGACTGGACGGACGCTTGAACTCTGGTCATCTCGAGTAAGAATCCAGTACCATAACTACAGCTCTACCTCCCTCGGTCTCGTAGCGTGATCAACATCTCGCAACATGTTACGTGGCATGCATAACTGAGCACATGTATCCAACGTGCGATCTGCGTCTGTGTCCAAAGTCTGCCCTGCGCGAGACGCCGCACGCTGCGTGAGCGGGGATATGTATAGATCCAGTTATTGCTTATCGCCGTTCTGCTCCATACGCTGACGGTGGGGGTTAAGAGAGATTGTCGGATACCCCCTCTTCTTATATTCCCCAGCGTTTATCACGTCTAATATGGGTTCCGCTGTCGGAAAATTAGAACAATTTTATGTTGTTATTGTATTTTGTGTTCGGCTGCCCTTCCAGACGCCACAGACTTTAAGGTAATTAAGGGAGGGAAGTTGGCCGCGCCATGTGTCTGTGATTTGTGTAAACTTGGCAGTGTGTGTGATCGTATTCTGTTTGTGTATTGCACTGTTCGTGTGTCGTATTCTCTGTGGCGCAGTTTGGCGTCCAGCCCAGCTTTTGTGTAAACGAGCGTGGTATTTCGCCTAAAAACCACTCTCAGGCTGGACGGTGTGCCAGTCTAGGGTCGTTAATCTGCCGTATGGATTCTATCGGGATCCGGCTCACCTCCTCGACTCGCAAGCTAGTGCACTGCACTACACGAGCAGGTATTATCAGACACGCCTGGATTTCTGAAGGTGTACTCACGTGTTCATTATGTGAGGTCCAATCTCAAGGAAGGAATTTGCTTTCGATTCGTATTGGAACGTGGGCCCTCGGAATTTTGAGAGTACCGATCTCCACGTTGCAAAATGCCTTTTTTTTTCTCCCACATGGCAGTTTGTTGAGTACGTGACGCTCTCGCAGTGATTTAAAAAAATTAAAAAGGAAAAAAAAGAAGAAAGTTATGCCTGCCTCTTACGAGACGTGAAAACGCATTTGGACGAGCCGGTGACTTCACAGCGTGGAATTCCACGTTCCACTGCACTACGGAGCGTGCGGAGGTGTTTGCCTCGTGGAGAGGAATGGGGCCGATGAGGTGTGACATCGTTTTACGTCACAAGCAGAACTTACGAGCAGCAATATTGTATTGAGTTAAACTACGTATCTAAAGGGTTTCCTGTACCATAGTTTACGTGGTATGAATTCAATATGTTTCAAAGCGTCAGAAAATTGAGGATCTCTCGAAAATGCGTAATTATAACTGCGATTTGTTATAACAAAATAACAGGAAAACTACTTTCGAGGCTTCCTCTAGTTGATGTTTTTACTGATGTAAGTTGTGTGCCACGAAAGCATACCATTTCAATGTAACGGAACAATGGTGATCTATCAAAAGCGCGTGTTTTTGGTACAATCTCCATATTAAATATCAAATAATGGCATTGGTGGACACAGACTTTAGACAGTGTACCCAATAGGACGCATGGTTGCTGTGCTGAAACTGTAGCGCATTTGACAGCGCCGTCAACTCTTCAGCTGTGAAGAGGAAGGTAACAGGTTGGCTTCCACCTCCTTCCAGATCTTTTCCACCTTTTGTTTTCTGAAAGATCCTGGATTGTTCTTATTCATTTATCAGTAGTATTATCTCAAAAGTCGATGTTATCTATTATAAATAACGTTTTTGTTGCAGTTCTTGTTGTAAAGACCAATGACTGCAATGTTTCAACAGTGACTAGTAAGCTTAACGTTACTGTCAGTCTATGTCTGTAGGTAACCAAGTTACACACTGGAAGATTTTGCTTGGGTTTATGGACTGGCTTCTGTTTGTGTCTTGCCGGTAAATATCTTTTTTCATTGATGGTGAGCACCTTCGAAAAAATCTCCTCTTCCATGCGAATGAAATTACGAAATGAATCTCGATCTGGAAACCTATGTGATGAAGTACGTTATTTCAGAGTATTGATAGTCAATTCTACATCGAGAATATGAATATTATGCATATGCAAACAGACATTAGACACTCTACCTTCACTATATTAAATTTAAAACGGAAATCGTATGAAAATTCCATTGAGTTAACAAATAACTTCTGTTGCTATGTATCCCAGATCGTTGTACAGCTTTGTGTAGTGTTTCTCTACCGGCAATTCGCAATTCAAACCGAACCAGCGACGAGTCCAGAATCTTTTTCGCGATTTTCTCCACTCTTCTTCGGCATTCGCGAACAGAGTTGACGCAGCTATTTTACGCTTGTTTATTTTCGTAAAGAAACTGTGTGATTAGCGAGCCAAATGAAGCTGACAACGGCTGCTGAGGAGCGCTGAGAGCGAAAATCATGTAAACCAGCTCCTCCCGTGTGCCGACGGCGCTGTGGCTTGCCACCTAGGAAGTCCCGTCCGTGTTAGCTGTCTCGTCCAGTGAGAGGACTGCTTTACGTATCGCGCAGCTTTTCATTTTTATTGTTGCCTTGTTATCGCGAATCCGTCTTCGTTTGGATTCCATATCCGTGATAATTATACAAGTATTTGTATAATGAGGGTTTTATTAGCGACCTCCTCCGTGGGAGAGTAACAAATGTTAGCATTCTTCCGACGAACTGGCTTTTGTTCCATGAAGAAGTACTGATCGTTTTCACGTAAGCATACATTTCCTAACTTCAGTTACGTAACGACTATGCCACAATTGTGTGTGTGTGTGTGTGTGTGTGTGTGTGTATTTTCAAACATTGGCCTTAATTTGAGAAGTCATGGATTTTGAGAAAACCGGAGATGAAAAGATTCGAAGCATTTGAGATATGGTCTCTTAGAAGTATGTTGAAAATTCGGTGGATTGATAATACTCGAGTAGGAGCTTCTTAGTAGAATCGGCGACGAGAGGAAGATATAGAAATTACTAATAAATAGGGGCAGGATGATAAAGAGATTTGTCACGTCAAGGAATAACTTCCATGGTATCAGAAGGAACGGTGCGGGGGTAGAAACTGCAGAAGACAGAGATTGTAATACGCCAAATAAATAACTGAGGACGTCGGGACCAGTTGCTAATATTAGATGATGAGATTGCAACAGGAGAGGGGACATATATGGTTCATTAGCTCTACTCAGCTGTCCGTATTTGGCTCGTGTACTGCTGCGTTATTCCTGCACTATTTGTATTTTTGGTCTGGTTTCATGTGTTGACAGATTCACAGTTATAATCTTAATTTTTCGTGAGCACTCAGATCCGCCCGTAATACAAACAAGTAATCCTTTTACTGTCTTTCGGCACTTTCGTGCTGTCATCAGTGAGAACTTTTATTCAGTTGCGTCTAATGTTATAAGAAGTTATCATCTGAATGACAATTACATCTAAAGCGTATTGTGTCCAGTTTTTGTTGTACTTGTATAACTTGTCATCTGCAACAAAATGTTTTTGTGCGGTTGATTGGTGAAAGAAAATGTCAGTTTATAAGTAATTTTGTTGCGAGGAAATATTTCGTAACTAAATTAAGCGATTACTTGTTGCCGGCCGGTGTGGCCGAGCGGTTCTAGGCGCTTCAGTCTGGAACCGCGCGACCGCTACGGTCGCAGGTTCGAATCCTGCCTCGGGCATGGATGTGGTTGATGTCCTTAGGTTGATTAGTTTTCAGTAGTTCTAAGTTCTAGGGGACTGATGACCTCAGGTGTTAAGTCCCATAGTGCTCTGAGCCATTTGAACTATTTTTTTTATTATTTTTTTCCTGTCTTCATTTGCATTGTCATCTCTAAGTAAGTAATCACGAAATACAGCGCAAATTATCTTTTATCAACAAAATTACTTCTAAAGACGAAGTGACTATGTAGCTCACTAACCAACCTCTCAAAAACAGCATTTCGTTGCAATTGGCGAGGTATCCAATAATGTATAGAACGTCCTACACAACTTGACAGTCTATAAAAAAAGGCAATAATAATAGACAAAGTGTTTTCAGCTCTAATTTTCGTTCAAGTAACTGTCGCTTAGAATATTCTTGTATTTTACACTTCTGAATTAAAGTAGCCACTGTTGATGACAAAAATGTGGTGAAACACGTTCCTGTACTAAAGAGGTTTATTGTTTGCGTAATGGGCGAACCTGAGCTACAGTGATTTAGTCTGTCAACACGGTTGCTGTTGTCGTTTCAGAACCAACCGATGGTGTTAATTTCCTTGCTGTAAGCACCCACGTTGCTCATTATAAGCGATAAACTGTTGCTGTGAGGTTAGATTACGTAGGGGATGTTCTAATGTGCCTGCATTAGTTATGGCAGAAAACGCCTGATGATAAAGGAAAGTAGTAAATGTTTACGTATGTTACTGTCTTCATTTTTGTTACCTGCGACACTTAATGCAAGTGAAAACCCTCATGTTGGGATCAGGTTAGTACACTCTACTGAGGTCGTTCAGCTGCCGTTCAGAACTTTTCTGTGGAAGACTACCCGTTGATAAATACTGAGTTGGGCGATAAAACTCTTGGGCGGCAGTGAATAGGCAAAAATACGAAGTAATTACAGTCGGTGACGCTTCGTTACAGAACGCTGTTGATTAACTGATTTCTTTAAATACTGAAGCGCTGAGAGCGGAGGACGCTCCATCACGCTTATAGAATAGAGAGAGAGAGAGAGAGAGAGAGAGAGAGAGAGAGAGAGAGAGAGAGAAATGATCGTATGGCATTGATAGCTAGGAGTCCCCACGTGGGGAAGTTCGGCTGCCGAGTTACAAGTATTTTCAGTTGACGCCACATTGGGCGACTTGCGTGTCGATGATAATCAAATGATGATAAGGACAACACAACACCCAGTTCCCAAGCGGAGAAAATCTCCAATCCGACCAGGAATCGAACTCGGGCCCGCTGCATGGCAGTCAGACGCGCTGACCAATTAGCTAAGGGGGCGGAGAGAGAGAGAGAGAGAGAGAGAGAGAGAGAGGAGAGGGGCGGGAAGGGGGGAGGGAGGAGGGGTAGAGAAATAGATAGACGATAGATACATAGATAGATTGAGAAAACAACTAAATATTTAATTTAATTTTCAGTACATGGAATACCCCTTCCTAGAAAATCTCAAATATAATTTTGTAGGCTTGGAAATCATCAGCTCGTCCCTTTTGAGCTTTGTCTCGCAGAGTCGCGCTTTGCAAAATTATTAGGAATAAGAAAAACCATTTCATATATTTGCACAGTCTCTGGAAGAGAATTATTATTCAAGGGACTGTATTCCAAAAACTTCTTCAGTTTTTTAGTAGAAGCTGGCATCGGTCACTTTCGTCAGAAACACTGAATTGTAGTTTAATTTTTCTCCTTTCCGCAATCTGCTTTCCAAAATCCAGAAAAGAGTTTAAATGAAACTTTGAATAACATTCGCTTCTACCCTTCTGGAACGATTTAACGGAATCTCGATAGAACCTGAACGGGAATCATTAAACTAAAATTTGACATTCTACAGTTTCAAGCCGATTCTTGATTTACTGTTGAAAAGAAAGTCGAACATAACTCGTTATGACTGTAAACGACGCTATAACTGGTTATTTATATCAGCCACAGCTACGAACAGACGCAAGTGATCGTGACCGGTTTCTATCGTTAGAGGCCATCTTTTGCTGTCAGTTGGGTGTTTACTGTGTAACACGTAACTTCAGAGGTCATGAAAGGCTGCCTAGATATTAAAATCGAATGCGACGAGTCACACTGTAACAAAACATTGCCGTCTAAAGATCACCGTAACTACCGAAAATGGTCATAATCATTTCTATTTATTGTTAGCTGTAACAGAGACTGCCATTCACCTCCAACACTGTTACCTGATGTTGAAACTATTTTGCAAGAAGACTGATATAAGATTCCATTGGACCACGCAGGACCTGTATTTCCGAGACGACTGGAAACTGTTCTGAATGCCAACGGGTTTCTTACACCGTATTAGGCATAGTTAAGTGTTTTGTTTTCGGTGTTTCCAGCTCTTGTATGTTCCTTGTTGTCACGGTCATCCATAGACTGTTCCTTCACTTGCGCTACTCCTACGCACGCCGTGGAAGAATCTTTGCTAACAGTTTTCAGAAATCGAAGGCGGAAACCTCAGTGAAAGTCAAAGTTTTGTCTGATCCGTAGCATGTTTACAAAGGTGTGGAAATCAATGAGTAAGTCAAGTATTCACCATAAAATCTAGCATTTGGTTTCAATTGATTCCACTCAGTTCAGCGTGTCTAATCGGTTTGCAGTAATACAATTTCCTGTCATTGCGTATTCATTAATTGCATCCTCACTGACGCGTTTATTTAATTCATTGTCACATGGACTGACCACCAGTGACGCCACAGCCGATAGAGCAGCAGTGTAAGGAAGAGTCCACCGATGATACGACAGTCAGTTACCACTTGGCTACGACCGCAGAGTACTCAGGTGAAAGCTCGCGCGGCTTAAAACGCTGACGCGGCTGGTAACCCGAGATTATATTAAGGGGCTCCGGAACGCCCTATACTTGCAATCTTAAAATAACGCTTATAAATTACATCTTTCCTCACAAAGCATTTGACGTAGGAAGTTGAACTTTTTACAGATTGTTTATTGGAATATGGGCTACAACTTAACACAGGGATTTTACAAAATTTTAGTTCAGTTATTAAAGATGATTTTTTTCAATTGTAATGAAAATTCACAACGTTTTTTGCAATTTGTTATTTATATATTCAAAAATATACAGTTTTTTGGAAAAAGGCTGTGTTAAATTATGCAGAAGGTACTGTGTAACATTTACTGAAAGTTTGAAACAAATATGTTTGGAAGATCATTAGAAAACATGTAATTAGTATGAGAAAATAAAAGTTTTGGGAATCGAGCGACAAAGATTGGATTAACTTTTTAGTGCATTCCAGGTCCATAGGATGGATTATCTTCATCCTCTGCAAACTCCTCCTCCAGCTTCCTCTTGTTCCTCCTCCTGTTTACTCTTGCTTGTATTTCTAGACTCTTTACAGCCCTGTCTGCAGCCCAAAGGCGTTCCTTGTCTAAAGCAAGCATCGCTCGTACCATGTTAGAACCTATCTTCATTCCATATTTCTAAATACCTTGCACCTTACAATGTTGCCATTATTGAAAGTCGCAACAGCATCATACACACCAAAGTGAAGTGTTTCTATTCCAACAAATACAGTCTTGGGGATTCTCGACCATATAACACTATTTACACTTTCATTGGGGTTTTGAGTTTTTCCGTGAATACACTTTTTCAACAGTTCAGGTGCTGCTAAGTCTCTGAAAATAGGTTTTATCACCTCGATTATTGCATGAATCAGACTATGCTTATGAGTGTACACTTCACCAGTTAGCAATCCTTTGTTATATTTACACCAACTGTCTTCTTCTTTGGGACACAAGCTATGTTGGGGATTTTCATCGGTTGAAGAAGTATGAAAAAAAAAAGAGCCCAAACAGCCTTCTTCATTTCGTCGACACTTTGTGTATTTTGCCTAATAGCCATTCCATAATAGTTCTGTATTTTGTCAATTACACTGTCAGTTAACCTTCCCTTCCCATCCAACCCTTTACCATCACTGAGTTTTTGTTTTTTGTACGAAGCTTTCAGTCGCCGAAGTCTTGTTCCCATTCGCTTCTGTACGTGTCCAGTATACTCAAATTTCTGCACTACAACATCACCACCATAGGGCTTCAGTCCTTGAACATGTTTGAAACTTTTAGAATCACCGTCACCAAGGTAATTAACATATCGCACTTTATCACACGCCTCAGAACGCTGGAATATACTGGCAACACCAGCCACTTCCATTCCTCCACTACTGCCACTATAGTTAGCATTGCAATTATTTTCATGTGTACCTTTATATTTTTGTGGACATCTACAATACTTTGATATTACTGCTACATTTAAAACTTTCCCTGTATACATACTGGTGGCAGATACTACACCATGAAGAGATGTGTGTCCCCGTTTATGCCAGGTACCATCGAACGCTGTAGTCAAATCTCTGTTACCATTATTTTCCATTACTGCCTCTTCCACAGCGTTCTTCATAGATTCTATACAGACATCTTCTACTTTAGACCCTATTAATTTATTATAGGTCGTAAACTTGGTTGGGGGATTTGGAAGATTCATGATGCCACAGAAAATTGCACCTGCAGTAGCACCCTTACCAACTGAACGCAAGGAATAAACAAATCTAATGTTGTGTTCGTAGATTTTGCTACCATTTTCTTCAGTTGCAGTTACTGCAACACTGTTCCAAAAGGTGATCATGTATGAACACTTATCACATTTCAGTTGTATTTCACTAGCAAGTCCTACGTGCTTTATTATGGAGAGTTCCAGACCAACTTCACTACAATGAATACATCTTACACAGTTTGAAAAAATTCCTTTGAGAACCGACATATCAAATATTTCATTCACATCCGATTCGCCCATAAAACATTCATAGTTTTCACTCATTGAACCAAGCTTCTTCTGTGAAGTATTTTCTTTCCCACTTTGACTGCCATGGGCAGGTGTACTTGAGAGGTTAGGTTCACTCACTTGGTTATCGTCTTTATTGTTTACAGTAATAACACACACCTTTGGCTTTCCAACATTTCTCCTTTTCTTAAAAGCCTTCAGAGGATTTCTAATAACTTTACTTTTACTCATTATTATACTTCAACAAAACAGAGACTCAAGAAACAGAATTAATTACGAATATTTTCGAGATAACGACAGAGTAAATAAACATGAAACAATCGACAATCACACCAGCGATATATATTGAACCATCACAGGTTAGCCACAACACATACTTTATCTCACATCACTAAAATGTACCTGATGAACACGGACGTTAATAATAACACCATTTGACAGCAGTTTAACAGCGCCACAGTGGGTCACGCCCATGTAGAACACATTTCAAAAAAAATTTAAAAATAGTTGTAGTCTTCGGAATTGAATAAATTATATATCTATTACAAGGTAATAGTCTGCAGATACAGAAAACGCAAAAAAGTAAAAATTGAACTTTTCATGATTTTGAGCCTTTCCGGAGCCCCTTAACCTTCCTGGTTGCTCTCCCACGTCGCTGTTTACTCGGCGTTGAGTTGTGCTTTGGTGCATGCTGCGGCTTGAGATGTGCGTCGGGCGGCGTGGGCGTCGCAGAGCCGCTGTTATCACGGTGACCGTGACCCAGATGGGTGGCGGTGAGCGCTGCTGCTATTTCTGCAAGTGACGCGCCGATGCGTCCCACGGCGCATGCGCGCCAGCTTGCATGCACTGCCGCCTGCGTGCTTCGCAAGCGCTGCACTCTCCCGTGCCCTTTCTTTTTGCAACTAGTGCCGCTTTCGAATGTCCACTTTCGCCGTAGTTACAAAAAAGTGTGAGTGGGGTAATAGGGGAAGGACTGCGTGCAACGATTTTCTCTTCGCGGTATGGGTGGCAGTAGACACCTAGACATCGACTGTTAGAAGCTCATAACGCATTACGAACTCACGTACATGGTGCACTACTAAAAGATATTTTATTCGCATTCTCTTACTATATCCCTATACACTTGTCATAAACCTTTTTGTCCTGAAGCTTCCAACGCTAACAGGGCGCCGGCCGCTGTGGTCGAGCGGTTCTAGGCGCTTCAGTCCGGAACCACGCGGCTGCTACGGTCGCAGGCATGGATGTGTCTGATGTCCTTAGGTTAGTTAGGTTTAAGTAGTTCTAAGTCTAGGGGACTGATGACCTCAGATGTTAAGACCCATAGTGCTTAGAGCCATTTGAATCATTTGAAACACCGTAACACCACCACCTCCGAATTTTACTGTTGGCACTACACACGCTGGCTCATGACGTTCATCGGGAATTCGCCATACCCACACCCTGCCAACGGATCGCCACATTATGTACCGTGATTCGTCACTCCACACAACGTTTTTCCACTGTTCAATCGTCCAATGGTTACGCTCTTTACACCAAAAGAGGCGTCGTTCGACATTTACCGGTGTCATGTGTGGCTTATGAGCAACCGCTCGATCATGAAATCCATGTCGTCTCACCTCCCGCCTAACTGTCATAGTACTTGCAGTTGATCCTGATGCAGTTTGGAATTCCTGTGTGATGGTCTGGATAGATGTCTGCCCATCACTCATTACGACCCTCTTCAACTGTTGGCGGTCTCTGTCAGTCAACAGACAAGGTCGGCCTGTACGCTTTTGTGATGCACGTGTCCCTTCACGTTTCCACTTCACTATCACTTCACAGGAGTGTAGAAATCTCGCGTACAGACGTATGACAGAAGTGACACCCAACCACCTGACCATGTTTGAAGTCCGTGAGTTCTTCGGCGCGCCCCATTCTGCTCTCTCACGATGTCTAATGACTATTGAGATCGCTGATATGGAGTACCTGACAGTAGGTGGCAGCACATTGCACCTAATATGAAAAACTTATGTTTTTGGGGTGTCCATACTTTTGATCACATAGTGTAGCTTTTCCTGTTTTGGCCTACACCCCTCTCATGACTGCTACACAGCAGCAGGGCTCTTTTTTTCCCTCCTTACTTCCCTCATCTGCCGATCTAGCTACGAGTCAACCGCACTCTGGTTTGTTCATAAACTGGTCGAGGCCCATCGCCTATTTCAGCTACCACGTCAAAGAGAGATTGAAGTCGCACAAAAACCCATGAGCCATACGGCGAGGTAGCGCAAGAACGGTATGTAGTGTCTGTGAAGTGCTAAAAAGACAATCCAGGAATGAATCAGGTGCGAAGGAAACAAAGTGCTAAAGACGGCTGTATGGACAAGTGCTGTGAATCATGTGAATTGTGACAGTGAATGAGACGAGGCTAGATAAATGTATTGGTATTTTTTAGTATATGCAGATAAGCACGTCATCTAAGCTTCGTGAGTTGTTTGAGTGCACTCTGGTAGTTGATGATAAGTGCGAGAATAGGGGAAGACAGATGCATTCCTTTCGGAAGCAGTAGCGATTGTGGGTCCTTCAATCAACTGATCGATGTTAGCAGAGCGGCTTATAATCACAGTGCGTGCCTGTGTAGTGTCGTCTCAGTTTTGCGGCTGAATTCGTGACTTCTGTCAGAAAGGACAGACGTTGGCAGGTGACGTTGTTATTTACAGTCTAGTAACGCCATCAGAAGATGAAAACAGTTGCAAAATTATTTACATAAGATATCTGTATGATGTGAAATGTGGCAGTTGATGCTAAACAGTGGAAAGTGTAAAGTCATCCACATGAGTTGTGAAAGGAATCCGTAAAATTTCGCTCACACGATAAATCGCACAAATTCAAAGGCTGTCAGTTGAACTAAATACTTAGGAATAACAGTTACGAAAAACTTAAATTGGAATAGTCACATACAAGGACGCGCCGAAAAGAAATCCCTTCGAATTTTTTATGAGAAAACTGGAAGTTTTTTAAAATAAAACAACATTATTAAAATTCTGAATTTGTATTCTTTATGTCTACATATTTATTTCTCATCAGTCACCCTGGCGACGAACATATTTCTTCCAACTTGAGTCCAATTTGTTGATAGCATCACCGTAGAACGTTTGACACTGTTGACGGAGCCACAACTTCACCATTGCTTGCATCGCTTCGTCACTATCAAAGGGAAGTCCTCAGTGGATGTCTTTAAGTTTTGAAGACGGATTAAAATCGAATGGGACCAAGTGGGGACTGTACGGAGTATGATCGATGACAGTGAACCAACGGCGTCGGTATGTAGCGGATGTCGCAGCACTCATATGCGGCCCGGAATTGTCATGCTGAAGGAGAGGGTACTCCAAGTGTGGACCAGCGCTCCGAATTCGAAACTCGATTACAGCACGCTGTTTCTCAAGCGTCGAAATTGTTGCATTACACACCACCATGCTGCAAACGACAATTCGGAACACACTAGCGGCAGAGGGCTTCAAATATGTGAACATGAAAAACAAATATGTAGAAAAAATGTTTGTTTCACTTAAAAAGCTATAAGAGTTTACACTTAAAAAGTTCGGCGGTATTCCTTTTCAGCACGCCCACATAGATAATGTGGGGGGGGGGGGGGAGAAGGCGAACCAAAGACTGTGTTTTACTGGCAGAACATTAGAAGACGCAACAAAGGGGGGGGGGGGGAGAAGGCGAACCAAAGACTGTTTTTTACTGGCAGAACATTAGAAGACGCAACAAATTCGCTAAAGAAACTGCTTACACTACGACTGTCGTCCGCATCGATAGCTGAGGGGTCAGCGCGACGGAATGCCATGCTGAGGGGCCCGGGTTCGATTCCCGTCTGGGTCGAAGATTCTCTCCGCTCAGGGACTTGGTGTTGTCTTCATCATCATCACATCCCCATCGACACGCAAGTCGCCGAAGTGGCGTCAGCTCAAAAGACTTGCACCAGGCGACAGGTCTGCCCGACGGGAGGTTCTAGCCATACGACATTTCATTTCACTACGATTGCCCTTCCTCTGCTAGAGTAGTGCTGTGCGCTATTGTGTCCTCACAATATCGGATTGACGGAGGGCATGGGAAAAGTTCGAAGAAGGGGGCTCCTTTTGTATTATCGCGGAATAGCGGAGCGAGTGTCACTAATATGATACGCGAGTCGGGTGGCAATCATTTAAACAAAGGCGTTTTTCGATGTGGCGAGATCTTTTCACGAAATTTCAATCTCCGATTTTTTCCTCAGGATGTGGAATATTTTATTGATACCCACCTGCATAGGGAGAAATGATCATTGTACTAAAATAAGAGAGTAGAACGGCAAAGAAATAGAGTGAAAATGGTTCGAAGTACCCTCTGCCAGGCATTTAACCGTGTACTGCAAGGCAGTCATTTAGATATAGATGTAGAATGATTTAAACAACTGCGATCTTAAAGTGCAGTTTTATGCTACAGGGTGACCGTTATTGCACTGTACGAAATAAAATCGTCATACCTTCTGAACAGTTTGCGCCAGGACCTTCAGACAGCACGGTTGGCCGCAGGGAATGATGGGGCTTAGTATGCGCATGCGCCTTGTTGTCGGCGATTTGCACGTGAAAATTTCACGGTACAGCGTGCTTCAGCGTATAGCGCCTGTGAAGGCCTACTGTGTGAGCAATAACAGCCCAACTGCTGCTCAGAGGAAGTTTGCGACCGAATTCAAGCTGAAGACAAACGGTCCAAGTTGCTAACAATCAAGAATTTGATTCGCAAGTTTCAGAGATGTTCGTGATGACAGTGTTGGCCATTTCGGTCGTCCAAAAAGGGTGAAAACGCCTGGAAAGTCGAGAAGACACGCGCTGTGTTTCAAACCAGCCCCAGGAAATCGATGAAACGAGCTGTACAACAAGTGGGAATCAACTGGGAGACATTGTGACAAATTATTGTTGAAGACCTGCATCTCTTCCCATACAACGTTCAACCGCACCAGCCATTAAGCCACAGGGCCATGGAACAGCGGTTGTGTTACGCTAAAACTATTGTCCACAGAATTGACGAACATGATTTTGGGTTTAGCGACGAAGCTCACTTCCATTTGGGTGGGCTCCTCAGTAAGCAGAATTGGTGGCGCACCTGAGGGGGTTGAGAATCCGCATTTCGCGATCGGGAAGTCTCTTCACCGTCAACGGGTGACTGTGTAGTGTGCAATGTGTAGTCACGGAATAATCGGTGCGACATTCCTTGGTTGCACAGTGACTACCGAACGGTACGTGAAGCTTTTGGAAGATGATTTAATCCCCGTTATCCAAAGTGGCCCTGATTTCGACAAGATATGGTTCATGCAAGACGGAGCTCGACCTCATCGAAGCAGGAGTGTGTTTTATGTCCTGGAGGAGCACTTGGAGACCGCATTCTGTGTCTGAGGTACCCAGAGGCCACTGGCATGGGCCTCTATTGGCCGCCACATTCCCCGGATCTGAACACATGCGACTCCCTTTTGTGTGGCTGTATTAAAGCCAAGGTGTCCAGCAATAACCTCAAAACCATTGCTGAGCCGAAGACAAGCATTCAGGAAGTCATCGACAACATCGATGTTCTGACACTTCAGCGGGTCATGCAGAGTTTCGCTCTTCGTGTGCGCCACATTATCGCCAATGATGGTAGGCATATCGAATATGTCATCTAAATCCGATTATGTATAGTGACGTTTACATGTTGAATGAAGCGTGTGCTTACCGTAGTTTGTAACTAATTTTTCATATAGTTCAATGATTGTCACCCTATAGCATGGCTCTATGAAAATAATACGCAGTTCTTCACATTAATGTTTCTCGTCTTTTTGCCCATATCGCGATTCCCCTCCTTGCGACAAACTTGTCCTCGTTCTGGGACACATGAAGGCTAACTCCAGCTTTTCTTTCCATGATGTGCTGGAATATTAACCGATAAGGTCTGTGCATCTATGCATATGGATGCTTCATTCAAAGGTCCTCATCATCTCATTGTAGTGCTTATTTTCAACACTTTCCAATAATTCAAAAATGGCTCTGAGCACTATGGGACTCAATTGCTGTGGTCATAAGTCCCCTAGAACTTAGAACTACTTAAACCTAACTAACCTAAGGACATCACACACATCCATGCCCGAGGCAGGATTCGAACCTGCGACCGTAGCGGTCGTTCGGTTCCAGACTGTAGCGCCTTTAACCGCTCGGCCACTCCGGCCGGCCTCCAATAATTCACTGTGACTGTTGTGCACCCTTTGTAGCAAGAGTGTCGTCGCTGATAAATGGCGTAGCTGGTAGCTGTACCAACAAATGCAGAAGTGATATCGCTATGAGTTGTGCCCTGCAGAGTGCGAGTTAATTAGTTTGCTGTGTATCCAGTAGTTTTGACTTCAAGAGGTGATTTGGTGAAATATTTTCCCCTGCTTTCACGTCTATGGATTGCACCGTCTATTCAGGGTGTCCCTTTTATCTTGACCATCTCAGATAATTTTTTGTCCAGCAGCAAAGTAAAAATGTGTCAAGCAAATGTTTTTGGCTGTCAGAGGAACGTGAACTTTCTCGACTGCCTTTCTTGTAACTTTATTCATTGCGAAGATGTGAACAGCGTTTCTTTCTTAAATAGCATCCCGTATTTTTTATTTGGTAACCCACTTCCTCTTTTCACGGATGGTTTAAAAACGTGTCACATTTACCATTCACATAAATATAAAGTTATTAAAAATGATACACAACGCCGCGCGGGATTAGCCGAGCGGTCTGGGGCGCTGCAGTCATGCACTGTGCGGCTGGTCCCGGCGTGGGTTTGAGTCCTCCCGCGGGCATGAGTGTGTGTGTGTGTTTGTCCTTAGGATAATTTAGGTTAAGTAGTGTGTAAGCTTAGGGACTGATGACCTTAGCAATTAAGTCTCATAAGATTTCACACACATTTGAATATTTGAAACACAAAATTGACTTTGCTTTTCCTGTAAAAATACGTAGCGCAGGTTCGCGTGGTAATGTAACTCGTCCACTTGCTGAGGTTGACAGTAAAGAAATGCAAAAAACAACCGTCTTCAGGTGAAGTACTGGGGAGTGCAATGTACATGAACGACGAGGAGATACAAATACTATTCGTATATGAAAAATGCGAGTCAGCAAAACAATAATTGCAATAATGTTTTCTTCTTTACAATACCGGCATATGTAGTACAGTAGCGTCGTACTTTGAAATGGTACGTTGTGTAAGGTAAAGGCAGTGCTTGATTAAAAGCTGCATCATCATTACTTTTCTTTTATTAAGATTGAAGGTAGACGTAATGTTACTCAAGCAGAGGAACTATACAGAGAGCGGTATCCTGACAGAACCCACCTTTCAGAGAGATGTTTCTCCGTCTTGTGGCGCTTCAGGAAACGTTAAGATGGAACCCAAGGAACGTAATCGTCGAAGAACACGCACAGATGAAGCCACCGACTCACATCGGTTACAGTGAGTCCACACGTGAGCGCACGCCAGTTCGAATAGGACATTGGCATTCCTAAAACCAGTGTACATCGCAGTCTAACACGTTACCAATTGGATTCTTATCATGCGCACTTATTGCAAGAATTGCGTGAGAATGATTTCCAGAATTGTGAACAGTCCTGTTACTGGGCACGGCAGCAGATTTATGCCAACCGGAACTTCGTCGAAGATGTGCTTTTACCGGTAAGTGCTCATTCTCAAACAACGGATAAGTAAATACAAAGAACATGTATTACTGGTCCAGAAACTCACAGTGATTTAGACATGCTACTTCCGTGATCTCTAAAGTCAGTGTAAAATAAATGTGTATGTTGCCCGACGTTAAATCACTTTGTAATTGCTCCCACAAACATCATGTTCTGAACCGAAGGTATCTTTCTAGATGGATTGGTCTTGGAGGAAGAGTCAATTTGCCTGCTTGGTCCCTAACTTAGCTCCCCTGGATTTTTTCTTTGGAAATGCATAAAAGACGTTGTCAATCCTGATATTCCGACAAATCCAGACAACAATCAGGAACGTATCGTGCTTGCTTAAGTCACTTTAGTTGGCAACGTTGAAAGCGGCTATGAATACGAGTAACCTTTCATCCAACGCATGAACCAGTGTATCACTGTCCGTGGTCACCCACTTGAGCACCTTCTAATGTTGTTCTTGTGACCACAATGGATCGCAGTTCTACAAAATAGTATTAAAGTTCCCCGTTTCTGCTTCTTATTCACTTGAATGTAGAGTTTATGTGAATACGTGAAATTCGTACATTTTTGTACAGGTCTTGAGGAACAGGGGATCAGCGGGAAAAAATACAGTGTTACCTAAAAAAGATGTACTGCTGTTGTTCATATCTTTTAACAACAAAGTTAAGAGGAAGGCAGTTACGCTGGTTACTGGCCCCCTGGTAGTTAAATATTTGCTTATACATTTTTGATTTTGCTGCTGGAAAAGAAGTTATTGGAGGTGGTCAAGATAAAATGGATAGTTAAACTCATTGCGGAGGTGACATTGCAGCTAGCACAATGGACTCATATAAGGGACTGGTGAGATACGAATCCCCGTCCAGTCACAGTAATTTAGATTTTCTATGGTTTCCCTAAATCCAGTAAGCCAGATTCTGTATTTCCAGATTTCAGAAGCGCGTTTGACACAGTAGCACACAATAAACTGTTAACCCTCATCTGTTGTAGTAGTGTCTGTGAAACCCCTCTACCCTTCCCTTTTGTAATATTTCTCGAGGTAAACCCAGATGTCGTTTAGACTTTACGTAATCTTGGTATAGGGGAGAGGTACCTTGAACCGGCATGTATCGTGAACCAGTCATATATCTGTAATCTTTACTCCCTAACTCCAGTTTTTTAACAACAGATAGAAAATCACATGACTGTGTTAGGCACTTAAAAAATGAGTAAGCCGCAACTACATCAAGAATTAAGCCTAACAGAAAACGTTAAGTGGTCATAATGATAACATGAGAGTTTGTTGGTATCTTCTAAAAAGAATCGAACAGTTGTGTTACTATGTACAACGCACCACAATCAAGAAATATGCAAAGAAAATGGAAAACCAGACATAAGTCACTATAACAATGCTGGAGTTAACACCCTGGATCGGCTTCGCGCTTCCTACTGAGTATTTAGACGAACCAGAAGATGGCCAGTGGTCATGTTTATTGCCATACCGATCATTGCTGCTGTAAACGGTGTGAATTTTTTCAAGACTGTTGAAAATTCAGAGGAAGCAAACCGAAGAGAAGCAGTATTGCAGCTTGAAAAAGCTATAATTCGCCTGCATATGCAGTGCAGGGATTTGAAGCATGTTCCTCGAGATCTGCAAGCTGGCATACGCAAACTCTTGGGAATACATACCCTTCAACACGATCTCAGTGAAGAAGCACCAAGAAAATACAGATGTAAAGGATGTCCAAGACAGGCAGATAGTAACACTTAAAATCGGCGTGAAAAGTGTGGTATGTTCACTTGTGGGCAATATACGAGTACCAACTTTGTATTTTAAAATTGTTAATAACTTTGTCTAACCAGATGATAAATTTTTTCGTAATATTATGGGTTGTGAATAACTTTTGTGAAGATACAGCGAACAAGTGCTTTAATCTCTTACTGCTTCCATCCGATATTGTTTCACTCGCTTTGTGCAGTTCAGTCCTACGCCGAGAAAACTGCACAGGTTTTCAGTTCCATTTCACTAACTGAAAGACGGAACACAAGTGATACGTTCAGTTTAAGCAGCACTGCCAATTTCACTAGCACATGCCAGTCATCCCACTGTCTTAAACCGGTAAATTGCATTTAAATTTATCTCCCGTTAATTAAAGGCTATAAGAAGAACTAGGCAAGCAAAGGAACGGCAACAAGAATACGACATTCTGTTTAATAGTTGCACGGCAAAGCTTTCCGTCAATTTAATCCGTCTACTCCCTCACCATTGACAAAAAAATGGCTCTGAGCACTATGGGACTTAACATCTGTGGTCATCCGTCCCCTAGAACGTAGAACTACTTAAACCTAACTAAGCTAAGGACATCACACACATCCATGCCCGAGGCAGGATTCGAACCTGCGACCGTAGCAGTCGCGCGGTTCCGGACTGAGCGCCTAGAACCGCTAGACCACCGCGGTCGGCCTCACCATTGACAGTCTTCGTCGGTATTCCACAACGGATTCAGTTTATGTTTATCTCAATTCTCTTCCATTGTTCAGCTGCGAATGTAATGTATTTGTATAATGTGTTTAGAGATAAAACCGTGAAAAGTATTCGAGTAGGCTTTGCATGCGTGTTACCAGTAGCGGGCAGTGATGAACGGGGCGGGCGACCTCGAGGAGAACTAGTCGAGTCGGGGAAAAGTGAGGGGAAGGAGGGGACGAGCCTGCGACAAAGTAACAACTCGGGGAGCCGCTGGTGTATTTTATGTCTCGCGGCCTCCGTGGCTTGTTCTCTGATTCTTGCACAAGAGCAGCGCGCCGCGTCGCAGCCGGGTACTTGGCGCCGCAGACACCGCTGATGGATAGTCCTGTGTTCGCCTGCCCTTCTACAGAAACCTATTAGTCTCGCATCTCCTGCCTCCCTGCGTACTGGCGCAGTCCTGTGTTCCTCTGCTACGTATCCCGTGTCAGTGGGCTTAAAAACTGAATGGCTGTAAATTCGCCCATAATGATGTCATTTGTAAGGCTAACCATACGAATCAACGTGATCGGGTAGGGTCCTTTAAAAATTACCGTGATTGATAGACACGGTAAGAATTACGCCTCGAAGCTCCTGTCCGAGATTTATCAAACTCTGTGGAGATCTTAATCACATGCCGGCTGTTAAATGATAAACTTTGGTTCCACTCGAAACTGATGTCGATCATCAGGATCAGTGTGAGGTGTGAATCCCGCGGGCTCTTATACACTTTTGTATTCTTTGTGGCATGGAAGCAAAAAGGCTCCCAATGTCGCCTTTAGGAATTCCTAACCGTCCCTGAAACAATTACTTTGTCAGTTCATGGAGATAGCTGAGAGGAGGCTCATATGAAAGTAAATGTCTTCTCATTGCGTCCCAGATATGTTCTTTGATTGAGGAATGGGGCCTGGGCAGGCCAGTCAAGGATCCGTACGTACCTCAAGACATTTATAGTGGGAACTGCATTGCGGAGTCGTGCAATATGGAATATGCCATTTGATACCCTGATCACGGAGGGTACGACAGTTCATGACATGTACTGGCGAGAGTTTCGTTTCCCATCAACAATTGCCAAACTGTGTCCTTTCACCAGGTCGCCCACAGACAGGTTCGCGTCTATCTGGCCGCCCACGTATAGAAGCAAGATTCGCCGTTGAACATCACAGAATGGCACTCAGTGTCCCAGTTGTCTCTGGCTGTACAACACGCTAGACCCTGTTTTCTAGCAGCGGTAAACGAGTCTTGGCAGCCCGAGGTCTCAACCGAGCTTCCAGTAATAGGTTTAGTGGAATGAGATTTGCACTCTGCAGTGGAGTGTGCGCTGATATGAAACTTCCTGGTAGATATAGCCTTTATTCCAGGAGTGCTAGTCTTGCAAGTTTCGCAGGAGAGCGTCTGTGAATTTTGGAAGGTAAAAAGAGAGATACTGGTGGAAGTAGAGTTGTGAGGAAGGGTTGTGAGTATTGCTTGGGTAGCTCAGTCGCTAGAGCAATTGCTCGCGAAAGGCAAAGGTCCCTAGTTCGTGTCTCTCGGTTCGGCAAACAGTTTTAATCTTCCAGGAAGTTTCAATAGGTTCTTCGTCTGTATCCGCTGCCGGCATTCATTCATCTGTTCGCCACAGCCAGTCGAACAATAATAAAATTTTCTTGTGTTATAGTTCCTCTGAAAGAACCCGTACGTACTCACCTTGACGAAACGTTGTCCTGATTTCATATTGTCACTGCTCGTTTAGCAGTTATTGAACTACAGCCTGTTGTCTGCGATATGTCGATATGGTGCTCCCATGTCAGTAATTTTGATGGTTTGACATTTCTCAAAAGTTCTAAGCATGGTGATAAGCTGCAAATGTTTGCGTTCTGCTCGCACTGTGCTGCGATGTACTGACAAATTCCAATAAGTCTCGAAATTTTTCCAGCGGTGAGAGTATTCCATGAAGTTTTGGGGTTGGCATCCAGATAACGTCGACTTCGTGCCTACAGTTTTCCTCGCAGAAAGTCGACTTTATCTGATGCAAACACCAAAACGTCATGGAAAGAATTCCAGTATCGCTAGACACGATCAATAAGCGTCATGTAGTCACACTATTCTCTAACTTTATGGATGGTTTTTCTTCTGTACTGAAATAATATTGCATAAGGACGAAATTGCCACAACATATCCCACAGGTTTGAATATACTGGAGTACTGTTTTGGTGTCCCGAAAGCCGAACGAATATATAAGGGAGACGGTAGCAACAGGCGTTATACTAATTTAGATAAATTTATCGCCATTGATAGAAATCTACGAGGAACTTAGTAAAAGTCCCAGAGAGCTAACCAGTGCCATAGATAATATTTCTCGAGGTAGAATTTGAGGAGGTTGTTTTGGATCCTCTGGGGCAAAACTTGTCGGTAATCATCTGTCAAAACATGCATCTTCATTAAATACGAGGGCGGTTCAGAAAGTAACCTCCGATTGGTCACAGTGCGGGTTGTGGGGGGAGTAGCGACGCCATCTGTGCGTTCACGCACTCAACAGGTCAGTCGGCATCAAGCCGTGGTCGAGTGAACGTCGTACCTGCGCTAGTTTAGTTTTTGTGGCAGTTTGAAATGTGTGCTGCAATAGAAAACCCCGCCAAATGTGAAGTGCGTGCTGTCATAAGGTTTTTTACAGCCAAAGGATATTCTGCAGCAGCTATTCATCGTGAGCTTTGTGCCGTGTACGGACCAAGAGTTATGAGTGAAGGAGTTGTCCGTGAATGGGTACGTTTATTTAAAAGTGGACGAGAAAACGTTCATGATGAAGAGAGGAGTGGTAGACCACCGTTGGTGACTGACGAACTCGTTCAGACAGTTGATGCAAAAGTTCGTGAAAATCGACGTTTCTCAATGTCGGAGTTGTCTACTGGTTTTCCACAGATTTCTAAGACTCTCTTGTACGAGATAGTGACAGCAAGATTGGGTTACCGTAAGTTCTGTGCACGATGGGTGCCCAAAATTCTTACCGACCACCACAAAACTCAAAGAATGGCCTCTGCATTAGACTTTCTGTCACGTTATGAGGACGAAGGAGAACCATTGTTAAACAGAATCGTGACCGGTGACGAAACCTGGATTAAGTACGTGAACCCTGAGACAAAAGAACAATCAAAGATGTGGGCACATTCAAATTCGCCTACCAAACCAAGAAAAGCCTCGCAAGATTTTTCTGCCAGAAAACTGATGGCAACGGTGTTTTGGGATGCCAAAGGGGTGTTGTTGGTTGAATTCATGGAACGTGGTACGACCATTAATCAAGACGTGTACTGTGAAACAATAAAAAAAGTTACGACGGGCTATACAGAACAAACGCCGTGGTATGCTGACTTCCGGTATCGTTTTTTTGCACGATAACGCCCGTCCTCACTCTGCTCGCAGAACAACGGCCCTTCTTGAGTCCTTCAAGTGGGACGTTATCAACCATCCACCTTACAGCCCAGACCTGGCGCCAAGTGATTATCACCTCTTCATGCATTTGAAGAAATGGCTCGGGTCACAGCGGTTTGATGACGACGAAGAGCTCAAAGATGCGGTCACAGGCTGGCTCCAGGCACAAGCGGGTGATTTTTATGCAGAAGGAATTTCAAAGCTTGTGAAGAGATACGATAAGTGCCTCAATCGCTATGGAGACTATGTAGAAAAATAGTGCAAAGATGTAGTTGTAAGATGTATATATTAAAATATTTTTATTTAACTTGGTGTATTTTTTTAAATCAACCGGAGGTTACTTTCTGAACGGCCCTCGTATATACTCCGCACAAAACATGCATCTTCATTAAGTGTATACTCCGCAAGCCACTGTACGGTGCATGGAGGATGGTACCTTGTACCTCTGCCGACCATTTCGTTTCCTCGCACATAGAGCGAGGGGAAAACTATGAACATAGAGCGAGGGAAAAACTATGACGCTGTAGGTGGTTTTTGAAATAGGAGCCCCACCATAAAATTTGACCGTGATCATGTGTTACTGGAATGTAACCGAACTATAATTCTTCACCTGAAGGGTTACATATTGAAAGAATGCTACAGCTATTGTAGCGGGAATCGAACCAGCGGTGTTGTAACTGAAAAGTAAAACTGTGGTCATGCAATAGAATACTGTCGTTAGCCTAATTGGGAAAAAGTGGTTTCAAGTAAATGTACAGTACACAAAGTGAAATAATTACTGCATTAAACTCCATGCAGTGAAAAATTGGGTTGTAATTTGGATACGAAGGAGCAATAGCACACACTAGTATGTGTTAATAAAGTAACTTACTATGAGCAAACCAGATAAATGTTTAAATATATTGTCAACAAACTACTTCACGCTAACTTACTCTGCCTGCTGTAGTGCGTAATGGATAATGCTAATTACAGTGGAAGAGTACAGGGCCCAAAAACTAACGTGAACATAATTTGTTATAGTGGGATGCATATAAACCTTGCACTGTACAGAACATGGGTGACGTACGAGGACCTTGAAACTGTTACAGTTTTACTTAGCTATTACCAGTTATATTTTCAAGTGAACGAATGTTTCTAGAATAATTAATGAGCCTTGCACAAACTTTCACTAAACCATCGACTCAACATTTTGGAGGGGGGGGGGGGGGGGCGAGAACGGTTCTGACTTGGTTTTGGACAAGCACTTCTAACATGACACAGTAACAAACATAAACACAAATACACAAAAAACCGTATTACAAATCTGTAATGTCACTAAGGCAAATGTAAGTCTGAAAAATTTAAGTACTATGCAGTTGAAACTTCCACTGCAGAGTGAAAATCTCATTCTGGATACTATGCAGTTATTTTACCAATAATTGAAATTGATCACTTGACTTACGCATTTTAGGCACATTGATAACCATGTGGAGTACTTCACAGGAAAGGCTAATTAAACAAAAAAAGGTTCAAATGGCTCTGAGCACTATGGGACTTAACATCTGTGGTCGTCAGTCCCCTAGAACTTAGAACTACTTAAACCTAACTAACCTAAGGACATCACACACATCCATGCCTGAGGCAGGATTCGAACCTGCGACCGTAGCGGTCACGCGGTTTCAGACTGAAGCGCCTAGAACCGCACGGCCACACAGGCCGGCGCTAATTAAGCTATTAAGAAATTTGTTACTAGACGAAATTTATCAAAATTTTACACAATATTGATTATATAGTACATCAGCTTACCTCGGAACATCTCAGTGATAGGAAAAGGACCTACCACATCGAGGTAAGTGATTAAGAATAAATTATGGTTCACGAAATAAAGTTAAAAATGGAACGCGTATCATGTACATCGTTAATATCTTAATATCAAAGTTAATCTTTCGTGGCATCAGAAGAAAGGACTATAAGACCCAATCATAGCTCTCGACGTAATAGGCTCTCTAAAAATATCTTCGCGTCGAAATTTCACCTTTTAGAGTAATTCAATAAATGCCGTGATATCACAGCAAATAATAATCGATGTCCGAGGCATATTTATTCCGCTTTTACTGCAATCCTTGCCTCGCTAAGCACTCGAGACTTTAGCTCTTTGGATGCTGGCCACAGACTGTGTATGCCACGAAGACCTCTTGTGCTAAATCACCTTGTATACACCTGCCTAAGCCTTTTATTTGCAGAGGGACTACTCTACGGCTCTTATTTTGTATACAACCCTACAGTCCTTCAGAATGAACCAATTACACAAATAAAAAATTAGTACATGTATACCAGGAAAGGACAGAGTTTTATGAAGGACGTTTACGAAAATTATTTATTTCTGGTTTCATAAAATTGGAGAATAGGAAAAGTCATTTCTATACGTTTCAAATCAAAGGATCCGCATAAGGCGGATATTACAGTATATACAGGAAACATGTAGGTTACATATTAGGGTCACAGTCGGTACCAGACATAAGTGTTACAATACGACTGTTTGTACTGATATGCATCAGTACGAACCTTAATTTCTCTTATCTTGTCTTCGTGGTCCTCAGGCGAACTGTACGTCGGCGTATTAAAAACGTTCTGCAATCGGCTTCAAATCCCGGTGCTGTAAGTTTTATCAACAGTGTTTCGCGAAAAGAACGTCGTCTTTCCTCCAGGAATTTTCATTAAGTTAATGAAGCATCTCTGTAACATTCGCGTGATGATTGAAGCTACTGGTAACAAATATAATAGCTCGCTTTTGAATTGTTTCGATGTGTTCCTTTAATTGGACTTAGTAGGGATCCCACATACTCGAGCTGTACTCAAGAATGGGTCGTGCTCGTGTTTTCCAGATGGTCTCCTTTATAGATGAACTAAACACTCCTAAAATTCGGCCGATAAACCAAGTCGCCTTCACTACTGTCCTCACGTGCTTTCCAGCGTTACGCCCTGATATTCACTCGACGTGACTGTGTCAGGCAGCACGCTGGCAATATTATATTCAAACGTTACAGGACTGTTTTCCCTAGTCATCAGCATCCTATTACCTTTTTCTACGTTTAGAGCTGACTGCCATTGATCACACCAACCAGAAATTTTGTGTAAGTCGTCTTGTATCCTCCTACAGTCACTCAGCGACGACTCCTCCCGTACGCCACAGTGTCATCAGCAAACAGCCGTAAATTGTTGTTCAACCTGTCCGCCAGATAACTTATCTATGTAGGTAATAAGAGCGGTCCTATCACACTACTGACGATGCTGTCATAAACATTCGCTATCCAGGACAATGTGTTGGTTCTATTACTTACGATCTCTTCGAGCTACTCACATACCTGGGCACACCTGTTCCGTATGCTCGTACCTTGAATTCTGCCCTGGGATCCCGCGACAAACGCTTTCCGGAAACCTAGGAATATGGAATGTGCCTGTTGCCCTTCATCTATGATTCGCAGGATATGGTGCGAGAAAGGCGCAAGCTAAGCACGAGCGATGCCATCTAAATCCGTACAGAAGCTTTTCCGTCTCAAGGAAACTTATCACATTCGAATTTAGAATATGTGCCAGAATTCTGCAGTAAACCGATGTTAAGGATATTAATCAGTGATTTTATGGGTCAGTCACCTGCGCTTACTTCCGGTCACTTGGTACTTCGCGATGGGCGAGAGATTCACGATAAATCCAAGCTTAGTGAGGGGCCAGTGCCGCGGAGTACTCTCTGTAAAACGGAATTGGGGTTCCATCCGGACTTGGCGACTTATTTATTTTCAGCTACTTTTCTACGTCAGAGATACTTATTACTACGTTTCCATGAAGGATTCTGTGCGAATGTCAACCAAAGGTACGTTTGGACGATCTTATTGCTTGATTAAGTCTTAAACGTGAAATTTAAAACATCAGCTTTTGCTTTGTTGTCTTCTACTGCCACACCAGACAGTGCATTCCGTGACTAGATATAAACAGTAGACCCGCATAGCGATATTACGTAGAACAATAATTTTATCGGCAAGGTCTTTTGCTAAGGTATGACGGTGGTAGTTGTATGCTTCGCGCATCGATCTTTTTCTCTGTTTCCTCAGCATTTTTCGAATTTCGTTGTTAAACCACGGCGATTCTTTCCCATCCTTAATCCACTTACTCACCACATCCGTCTCCAGAGCCTGATTTACGCTTCGTTTAAATTTTGCTCATAATTTCTCCACGTTCGTCATATTAGATTTAAATGATGTCCATTCATTTTCTAAATTGGATGCTAATCTGCTACTTCTAGCAAATATACGCAAATATACCGACGTCGCCTTCTTCATGGATTTATTAGCTTCAATAACCATCATCGCAATGATACGACAGTCATTGATCCATCCCTGTCTGTATACTGATACCGTCGACATCAGGTGTGTGTGTGTGTGTGTGTGTGTGTGTGTGTGTGTGTGTGTGTGTGTGTGTGTGTCTCTGTGTGTGTGTTTTATATCGTTTTTTAGTCTCCTGACTGGTTTGATGCGGCCTACTACAAGTTCCCTCTAGTATCATGGAGGTTATTCCCTGATGCCTGAACGCATTTGCTATCATCCTGGCCTTTCTTCTTCTCAGTGCCTTATGTTCCTTTCTTCGTCGGTTCTGCGGAGAACCTCCTCTTTCCTTATCTTATTAGTACACCCGCTGCTACAAAATGTCAAATATTTCCTTTGGATGTGGGCTGTCGAAGTAGCTGTTCAAGACATGTTTTCGGAAAACGTGTTCAAAAGTACTCGACAAGATGTCCTGTTCATACCAGCTACAATGAATCCATAGATTATGTCCCACTCTATTCTCAGTAGGTTAAAGTCGCCCACAGCTAATGTTGTATGATGTGGGTATTTCCGCGCTTATTAGCGTAGACTTTCTTTGAATGATTCGAAAACGGTTATAGCGGAATCTGTTGTCTGGTAAAAAGTCCGATGATTAATTGAGTTCACGTAGACACGCTACACGCGTCGAGCCAACTTCAGAGTCAGACTTAGCTGCGACCTCTGTACAGACAATATTTTTTTCAACTGCAAAGAACACTTCCCTCGACATGCCGTCTAATCTATCTTTTTCATATAAATTCCGTGCATCGCTATATATTTCAGAGCTTTCTGTTTCAGATTTCAGCCAGCTCTCGGTTGCGAGAATAATTTGAGTGTGACAGGTTGCCTGGAAGACAGTAAATTAGGGAACTTTGTTACGAATGCTTCGACAGCTTACTGTTTAAGTTTTGACAGCCGTAATGTCTTTACTGTAGACGCGGTCTGATTTCGCTCTCTTGTATAGAGTGGCGAGTGTTCGTCAGAGTCCTTCAAACTACCTTCCAATCTAAAAAGAAAAAACCATGTGCACTCTACAAGTACAATGCTAACCGAGTAGCACCCCTGACCTATCAAAGCGAGTTGTACAACTCTCCACCGGGTAACACAGGTACAGAAATGTGCAGCGAAGACCGTTACAGTCTAGGAAGCCTTTGGCTGAGATCCTCCACCCCGATCCAAACCAAAGGCTCCGATCAATACTGGGAACAATGCTGGATATTGCGAGCTGTGCTTGTACTCCACGTGCAAAGCCAGCTGTCTTAACCACCTCCGCTACCTGCCAGTATGAATTGAGGATGGCCTCAGAACCCAAGCGAAAGGTGTCATTGGTGCCAACAGGAGCCACGAGTTGCTGACGACTGCACCCTGCACGGTCGACAGTCGCAGGCAAAGCCTCATCCACAAATCGGACGAGGCCCCATGGCAGACATGCAGAGTGCACATTGGCTTTCTTTCCCTAAGATGCTCCATAATGCCTCTAACATGGGGCTCCCGATAACTAGCAAACTCCCCCGCCCCCTCCCGCCGTGTTTCTGTCTGGTCACCGTTGAAGGAACGGCCACCTGGGTGAATGGGCGAGGCCAGACGGTCATCCTCCTCATGGACCCTCCGCCTCGAGCGACATAGCACCACCCGCCACTCACCCTGCGGTGCAGTGGACCCACTGCCTCGGCAGCAGGGTCCAAAAAGGCCGACCTCTGAGGCGACCCACGTGACGCACCAGTTTCTGCGCCACGCAGCCCGAGGCAGCAGTATGAAGACGGCTGATCGTGACGAAAAGCGTTTTCAGCTGCTCGGTAAAGCACACATGAAAAGGTAAATATGTGACTTGCTATCATCCTGATGTATCACTAATGGAGGCTGACGCCTGCGCGAATCTACACTTCACAGTTACTAAAACGCGATGTTACACCTATTAAGTATAAAAACGTATGAGGAATGTAATTAAAAGAGGAAACAGAGAGAAAGCTAAATTTATAAAATCCTACTTTGCTGGTATGCCACGGGCGGTTGCTGGAAACTGACTAGGCTGAAGCCGCGGACACGCCAAACGCCGATCAACACGCACAGACGCGCGGCGCAGACCAGCGTAGAACCGCGTAAAATGGAATAGCGTGTTCGTAGTGGCGCAGGAAAGTTCCACTGTGCGCAAGGCAATAAGAATAGAAAACGAGAAACACTGTCCAGACAGAGCCACGCACAAACTAACCATTTCCTTCGCTGTACCGTTACAGTGCGGACATTGTTGCGCGGAGCGGCGCGGCGCGGTTATGATCACACATACATACCTGACACGCCGCGCCGAACCTCTTTCCTTGGTTTTGGCGGCGCGTCCGTAATGGATGCGGGTCGCGAAGAACGGTCGCCGTGGAAAGCAGACTTCCAAGAAAGAAAATTCATTTCAGTCCTTTAGTTTCTTATATAAAGCACTTAGTATTCGATCCTCCAGCTTCCTTATATTTTATACCTTGAATGTAGAACTCTAATCATCTGAGTCAGTCAAACATGTATGGGAAGAAAATTGCGATTAGTAGGAATTTGACATAAATAAACAAATATTTGCAATCATTGCTTATGATGATTCATTCGTTTACAGTGTCATGTATTAAAAACAAGAAAAGCCAAGTTCCATACAAAACTTAGAAAAGAAATCCTATGCCTCTTGTTGGGGAAACTGTGTCACAAAATTGCAAAAATATTCAGACCTCTCGCTATAGACGCTACTGCGTGAACACAAAACAAAAAAAAACAAAACAAAAAAAAAACCACACACACACACACACACACACACACACACACACACACACACACACACACACACAATAAATAGTCACTATCGTGATGATGTAAAATTGTTTGCAGTGCCTGTTAGATTATTTGTGTGTCAAACAGGAGGGAATTTCGCAAGCACTACAGTGAGAATGTCAGTGTCTATCACACATATACACTATGTAATCAGAGGTATCCGGACTTACAGGTTCGTGGCGCCCTCCATCGGTAATGCTGGAATTCAATATAGTGTTGGCCCAACCTTTGCCTTGATGACAGCAGATCCACTCTCGCAGGCATACGTTCATTGGGTGCTGGATTGTTTCTTGGGGAATGGCAGCCCATTCCTCACGGAGTGCTTCACTGAGGAGAGGGATCGATATCGTTCGGTGAGGCCTGGCACGAAGTCGGCGTTCCGAAACATCCCGAAGGTGTTTTATAGGATTCAGGTTAGGACTCAGTGCAGGCCAATCCATTACAGGGATGTTATTCTCGTGTAACCGCTCCGCCACGGGCCGTGCATTATGAACAGGTGCTCGATCGTGTTGAAGAACAATTCAGGAACGGTGATTGAATCTTTCAACAGTGGGACGCAAGAAGGTGCAATGTAGGCCTGTGCTGTGGTAGTGCCACGCAAAACAACAAGGGGTGCAAGCCCCATCCATGAAAAACACGATAGCACCATAACACCACCGCCTCCGAATTTTACTGTTGGCACTACACACGCTGGCAGATAACGTTCACCGGGCATTCGCCATACCCGCACCTTGCCATAGGATCGCCACATTGTGTACCGTGATTCGTCACTCCGTACAGCGTTTTTCCACTATTCAATCGTCAAATGGTTACGCTCCTTACACCAAGCGAGGCGTCGTTTGGCATTTACCGACGTGATGTGTGGCTTACGAGCAGCCGCTGGCCCATGAAATCCAAGTTTCCTCACTTCCCGCCTGTCATAGTACTTGCAGTGGATTCTGATGCAATTTAGAATTTCTGTGTGATGGTCTGGATGGATGTCTGCCTGTTACACATTACGACCCTCTTCAACTGTCGGCGGTCTCTTGTCAGTCACCCGCGCAGGGTTAGCCGAGCGGTCTAGGCGCTGGGCTGTGCGGCTAGGCGCTGGGCTGTGCGGCTGGTCCTGGCGGAGGTTCGAGTCCTCCCTCGGGCATGGGTGTGTGTGTGTGTTTGTCCTTAGGATAATTTAGGTTAAGTAGTGTGTAAGCTTAGGGACTGATGACCTTAGCGGTTAAGTCCCATAAGATTTCACACACATTTGAACATTTTCTTGTAACTTACGTTTTTGGGGGTGTTAGGATACTTTTGATCTCATATTGTAGTTACTGAAAATCAGCTATAGTCAAATCATGTTCAAGACACTGCCTCACCTATTCCATTATCTAAAACGTATTCTTCAAGACTGACTTTCGATGTTGTCCAACATGACATAGGCTGATGATAAAGTTAAACTACTTTTTTTTTCTATCATAGGCGACAACTCTTAACCATCTAATCTAATGGAAGACGCAGCAGAAACATTGCATTTGAAAGGTAGCCTATTACAGTGAAATGTAATTATTATAAAAAAATACTGTAAGAGGATCTGTTATCGGTTTTAACTGAAGTATTTGGTTAACTAAATATTACCATTGGTTGCAAGAGGTTCTTCTGTTAGTATCACTCGAATCATGTAGCAAACATGCGTTTTTTTTCTTTCTTTTTATCACTGCAACGTAGCACTCCACCGATAGCCGCCATAGCGCATCACATTGTTGTGTCTTTCTCTCCAGCCGTATACTTCAAATTTTAATTGATCTATAGTCTCTTGCATTCGAGATCACACGGAGGACGCTGGTCTATCGTGATCTACCGACATTCCTTTTTCCCGCGCACCATTCACGACCGGAACAGATTACAAGGAAACTTCAGAGGTACACAAAGGTACCCTCTACCACACTCGATAAAGTGGCTTGCGGAGTATATATCTAATATAGACTATTTACGTATCACTAATCGACAAGCGTTAACGTAACTCTGCATAATTATTCTAATAATAATGTGGAGAGCTTCATTGATATTGGGATGATGAGCTTGTGCGTCACGTCCTGTCCTTGAGGTTTTTTGAAATATTAGTAGCCAAGAATGTGACGCATAGGTTTCTTGCTACGGTGACCCGAATTGGCTGTAGCTGCGGCGGAGACCTGACGTCGAAGTACAGTTTGTCTCCGCCGGGGGTCGCCAGCTGAATGGGTGAGGTAATGAGAAACTACCAAGTATCGCGCACCCCCCGCTGCGATGAACGGCAATTTGCAAAAGCAGTTGCAGATCTGAGAAGCAGGCGTAATGCACTGCTGCCATTAAACCGCTCGCTTCTCGTCGCTGTAAGTTGTTTTGAAGCCAAGAGCCAAGTGGGAGTCTGTGTAGAGTTTGTTTACGAGAAGAAACTTAGAGAGAATTTAAAGGAAAAGTAGCAAGACCCCTGGACGACTCCCTGCAGTATATTCGTCTAGACTTCCGCTGATAACTACAACGTCGGTGTTTGTTCATGAATTAGAAATTTTCCATTAATGCTCTTTTCTCGCCAGTGTGGTGTGTAAGGAAGGAAGATCAGTACCACTAAATATTGTATCTTGGTGCTTACAATAAAGGAAACAAATTTCTCACCGTGCACACTTTTTCTTTGAGAGGCTGTTGTTCCCACACTTAGTGATACATCACTGTCTACTGTAATGCAGCAGTGCGTCGCAATCGCACGATTGTCTTTTTTATGTAGTTTAGTCGCACGGTGACCAGAAAGAGGTTTTGATAATTTGTTCATTACATTTTCTGATGTACTGATTACGAACTACAACTTCGGCAACTCGAATTTTTCTCGGAAATATAAAAAAGAATGCAAAAACACAACCCATTCAGCTTGTTCCGGTTTTCCGCTCATAAATATCTCCTTACATGTTTCGAGCAACATTATTCTGTATTAAATTAAAGGGGAACTAAATTCCCTACTATTTGATCTAAATGGTTTGTCTGCTGCACAGTTTGGAGCAAATGCACACGAATATAATGAGCTGGAAAGCACTGTTATGTGTCTTTTTTTTTTTTTTTTTTTTTTTCATTCTCACTTGTTCCCTTCGCTATGTTTCTGTCTCTAGCGTTGTATTACAAGCTCCTGACGAGACTTGTAGATCAGGCTCTTTTGTATGGCTCCCCGCCTTTCATCATCATCATCGCCTACCGACCATACAACGTTATCACAAGACTTCATCCATTATTCGTGTTCTTTCCTTCAGTACGTTCCATGCATTGGTTACAAATATTTAGCTTCTGTGATGTTATCCACCTTCTGTGCTTAGTAAATGTTATTACCATGTTAAATACGTATATTCCGTTGCCTATTGTATAAGTTTTCTGAGAAAAAAATTCAGAACTCCAAAACTTCACACACAAATCACCATATGCCTGCATCATTTTTCTTTTTCGTTTCTATTTTCCACACACTTTCAAGCGTAATTTTGCCCGATATTCGATCGAAACATCAATGAACGTGATCACGAAACCTCATCTTATTAACTAATGACTTGCCAACGTAATTTCGGAGGCACAACATGAACGAGATACACTAACATTCTTTAGTTTGTAGAGGCAGATCACACAACGAATCTTTCACTCTGCAGTGATAAAACTTACAGCAAAAGCCACTTTAAGTTCCATTTCTGTGATTTGGGAAAGAGGAGTTATTGGCAGAACCGAAACTGCGAAGGAAGGTCGCCGGTCGTGCCTGGATAGCTCGGTGTTACAGAACGTTGCTCTCGGTAGTTAAGTGTCTGTGTTCCGAGCCACGGTCGTGCACATAGTTACAGTCTGTTGGCCAAATTCACCGTTAAATGCGTAACTACAAAAGGGCGATCAAATACTCGTAGTTTCCATTCGAAGGCCACCTTAACCTCATGCCTACATATAATAAACACGCATCGGAGTCGCGCTATGCTGCATATACGCTGCAGCAACGCCCTAAAAAGAAAAATTTTTGAATGCCCATTATACTTTCTTATATCTTGCTGCTCTTCTCTGCCGGCCGGGGTGGCCGAGCGGCTCTAGGCGCTACAGTCTGGAACCGCGCGACCGCTGCGGTCGCAGGTTCGAATCCTGCCCCAGGCATGGACGTGTGTGATGTCCTTAGGTTAGTTAGGTTTAAGTAGTGCTAAGTTCTAGGGGACTGATGACCTCAGAAGTTAAGTCCCATAGTGCTCAGAGCCATTTTGTTGTTCTCTCTCTCTCTCTCTCTCTCTCTCTCTCTCTCTCTCTCTCTCTCTCTCTCCCTCCCCCTCTCCCTCTCGTGTGTCCTCCCCCTTCAAATTATTTCCTCCCTCCCTCTTCTCCCTACTCCACCACGTAGGTGACACTTTACGAATTATAATCCATTACTGTTGTTACCTCATATCATCCGTCTTGACTCAGTTCTGTATCATATACCGGTGCTGGGCTGAAAAAAAAACAAAAAAAAACAGTTAGTTTGACAGGTGTTAAATCCTTACTTATCTACCGGACGAGGTTTTTTGGATTCTTACCAATGCTTTCCACTGCCGTCCTCAGACCGTTCTAGTTCCAGACGCATGTAACCGAGTCCTTAGATTGACGAAGTTCACATCAAATCTTTCAAAGGTGAGTTAACAATGATAATGTAAACAGTACGCTGCCAGCCGTAATCTGTCAGTATTAGAGGATATTCTTACAAGATGCTAATTCCGTTTCAAAATCTCTGCTCGAAAATGGAACAGAAATGAGGCGGCACACAGGGGGACTGTTACGTGCTTCAGAGACGCATACTCCATGAGAAAGATAAGGAAAGTTAGTCCGTCGGTCGATATAAGACTGAATTAGAAAAGACGAAAGAGGTACGGTCATTGTCTGCGAGTACTAACTGTATGAATGGAATCAGAGTTGGTGTCTAATCGCATCGGGTCTGGTGCATGTCATGCTGTTTCAGTAAAGCAACGCGCGCGCATACACATGTACACACGCGAGAAAAGCAGACGTATGGTGTTTAGTGGTTGCCACTTGCGTGCTAGCACGTTCTGCCGCAGTAAGCGAGTCGATCTAATTTGTAGCCACGCTGCAAACATAGTAAACAAGAATATTTGTGTTGATTGAAAACGCCGCGGCAATTAACACTACTCGCCAACCCCTGGGGGCTGCTTTGTCTTCTCACCCCATGTCGCATTACGGAAAACAAATTCAAAATATGAGGAAATCAGTACGTGACTGGCACGGCTTTGCGAGAATAGAGACTGTTCAGAAACTGACACAGTTTTTTGGTAGGAATGTTGGCACCTCACTAATGACTTTAAAACGACCTACCCTATCCCGCTCAAAAAATATGCATTTGAATTTTTGTTTTGGTGATACGTTTGAAACTGATCATGTTTTCTTCGTTCGAGATTCCCCAATTTCGATGTATCGATTGAATAAAACTATTTTCCGCCCCAGGCTGTACGGTAGTTCAAATTCGAATGGCTCTGAGCACAATGGAACTTAACATCTGAGGTTATCAGTCCCCTAGAACTTAGAACTATTTAAACCTAACTAACCTAAGGACATCACACACATCCATGCCCGAGGCAGAATTAGAACCTGCGACCGTATCGGTCGCGCGGTTCCAGACTGAAGCGCCTAGAACCGCTCGGCCACACCGGCTGGCTACGATAGTTCATTCGCTGTTAATACGTAACACATAAGGGGCAGTCATATGAAAAAAGAGACAGATGAAAAAAAAGCAGATGTACTGGTTGCTATTTCAAAAGTAATCGCCCTAACTGTGAATACGTGTATCCCGCTGTGAGACAAGACGTTCAGTGGCTACATGGAAAAATGTTTGCAGTTTCCTACCGAATCATGATTGTGTTCTGGAGTGGACCTGTTCTTCTGGGCTTCAAAAATATGGAAATTGCTTGGGGAGGGATCGAAACGAGCTTCTCAGCGAAACTTCTACATTATATTCGAAACAGCCGTGGGAACATGTGAGCACGACCTTTTGTTCCTTAGGCATCCGCAAATATCTTTCCATGAAGGCACTGACAGTCTTGCCTCCCAGTGGGATATATCTCTTAACAATTATGACGATTAGTTTTGAAGTAATAAACAGTTTACTTAATTATTTTTCATTCAGTGTCTTTTCACTTGATTGCCCTTTATATAACCTCAATCGAAAAATTGTTTCATTCCAGGTTAGTTGATATTTTCTCTCTCTCTCTCTCTCTCTCTCTCTCTCTCTCTCTCTCTCTGTGTGTGTGTGTGTGTGTGTGTGTGTGTGTGTGTGTGTGTGTGTGTGTGTGTGTGTCATCGTACTAGATCCGCTGTTTTTGCTTTAAGTTGTGCGCTCCCATCTGTCTGTGAATAGTGTAAACTTTGTTCAGTATTGCTGTCTTCATTAGTAATCGCACATTCCTGAGGCGGTGGTTGTTTACCAGACCAGCATTTGCCTAAACAATTGTAATAAATCGGTATAAAACCATTATCAGGCTGGTCGGTGTACCAGACCAATGGTCATTAATCTGCCGCACGGATTCGGTCCGTGTATGGTTCATCTTAGTCTCCTAGCCATTCGAATAGGTCACTCAACTTACTTGAGTTCTACCTCCAAAAAAAAAAAAAAAAAACAGACAGTTCAAAAAAGATACTTTCCATTATGCATTGAGCAAAACTTTTTTAAATATTGTTACTCTGTAATCTTTTCTCTCTATTTATTTTGTGTTAGAAAGATCAGTACTGAGTCGCCCGTGGTTGTCATGTCGATTTTAATCGTGTTCTTGAAAAACTGAATTGTTGTTGTACATCACGATGCAGCAATGACGGTCGGTACTCACCCCATTAATAAATATCAAGCGTTATGTTTTTGTACTTCTCCGTTTACTTGGTTCTGCTTTCGTATGCGTTCCCATTAGTCAGTGGTTACTGTGCAAACCTTTCCAATTAGTTTGTTGGTGACAGCTAACACATTATGTATCATATGGCAGATTTTTGCTGAGGCGTTGGACAGAATGTATATCTGAATTTTACAGAAGGAACCAGAAACAAATTCATTCAATAATCAGGGAGAGCGGTACATAGCATCAGTTACCACAGACAGTATCGTGTTCCACACATGTTAAGATCACACTGTCTTCGGCTTGGCTTTTGTGCAGTGTCAGTCTGTCTCAACAAAGCTTGAAAACTAGCGACTTCTAGAAGCAATTAAGCAAATTCTATACGGGCCACAACATTGTAAGGTGTTCAGGCCATGCGCAGCATACACATGGTGTATGTAAAGTCCGGGAACACTTTCAGTTATTTATTGCACAAGAACCAAACATTGTGCAGGTATCATACATATATTATTTTGAAGAGAAACCCTGGAAGTTTTTTTCTTATTTACACCGCCACAGCGTAGTTTGGTAATTTGCTGATAGTCAGCACTAGTCGCAAACATGGTGAGTTCAGGTGCAGAGCGAGCTCTGTGTGTGGTGGAGTTCGACAAAAATAAGTGTGCTACAGCTGTTCAACGTATGTTTAGAACAAAGTACGGTAAAAAGCCACCAATAAGGAAGGCCATTTACCACTGGCACAACAGATTCGTTACGACGGGTTGCTTGTGCTCGACAAAGAGAAGCGGACGTCCTAGTGTGAGTGAAGTGAATGTGGAGGGCGTACGAGACATTCATCAGGAATCCAAAGAAATCGGTGCGTCGTGCATTCCATGAACTCGAAATGGCTCCAGTGACGGTGTGGAAAATCCTACTACAGACGCTGTCTATGAAACCATTCAAATTGGAGCTAGTGCAGAAGCTCAATGACGACTACAAAGACAAGCGTTTTGAGTTTTGTTCGCAGTTGCAACAATTGAATGAGGATGTGGATGGCATTGTTGATTGCTTAATTGTTAGCAACGAAGCCATTTTTCACACTAATGAGAAAGCGAACAGGCATAATTGTCGAATCTGATGTGCATAGCATCCTCATTGAATTTGAGCGTGGTTCCCCAAAGGTAAATGTTTTTTGTGCCTTGTCACGTCGAAAAATGTACGGGCCATTCTTCTTCGCCGAGAGCACTGTCACTGGATATTCCTACTTGGACATATTGCAGCAATGGCTGATGCCCCAAATGCAGTCTGACTCTCTGTTCATCTTTCAGCAGCATGGGGCTCCACCTTATTTCCATCGTGAAGTTCTTGGGTACCTGAACACGGTGCTGCCGCATCGATGGATCGGCCGGGCTACAAAAGGGGACAGCTGTTTCTTGAAGTGGTCTCTCCGATCACCAGATCTCACTCCGTTTCACCCTTTTCTGTGGGGCCACATTAAAGAGCTGGTGTTTGTACCGCCTCTACCACGTGATGTAGCAGATCTCCGGGAGAGAATACGGGAAGCGTCAGCCACATCGACGATGCCATGCTGGGACAGTTATGGCAAGAATTCGATTACTGTATTGACGTCTGCCGGGTCACTCATGGTTCGCATATCGAATGTTTGTAAAAAAACTTTCAGTATTTCTCTTTAAAATGCAGTATGTATGACACCTGTACAGTGTTTAGTTCTTGTGCAGTAAATAATCGAAAGTGTTTATGTACACCCTGTGCTTAGCTGTGAATGGTAATGGTAACTGGAAGAGATGCTTACAGAATTTTAGTCTGTAGAAACTCTGTGGGCGCGCTATGTTATGAAGAATCGAATCATAGTGGAACTTTAAGCTGGAAGCAGTCTCTGTCTCTTCCTACCAAAAACAAATGAAATAACGGGGAGAAGACTCCGTGGTAGAGGTCTTTTGCTATGGATCTTCGGAGAAAATTGCTGAATCTGGTTAAAAAACTCTAAGCATATAGTAACTTAAGGATTCGTAAGTGAGGCAACGAAATTCAAATTCCAACCTAACAGTGCTCACAAATGTTTGCATGACATTAAACTAAATCACTTCAGCAGAAAGCCGGGAATATTTCTTCAAGAGGGTGACAGAATCCTCCCTAAATTCATATGAGAACTGGGCCAGGAATCCATTGTGAATGATTGTTCCCCTCCTGTTATGTTTGATTCGAAATTGGAAAAAGGAGGAGGAGGAGAAAAATTAGAAGAGATGTGTCAGAAGTTGTTTAAATGAAGTGCTGACTTCGTTACATTAATTATATGTAGGTTTGTTGAATTTTCGCATGTTTTATATAAGGCATGTCCGTTAACAAGCAACATCTCCCATCCCCCCCCCCTCTCCTTTCAGTTGAAAACTGGTATCAGAGGGCGTGTTATTGCATTCATGTTGTTCTCGGGTTGGTGCATAGAAGGAAGGATTGAATGCAAAATGGACGATGTGGACTCTACTTACGAAGTGATCACTGTTAAAGTATCTCAACTATTCTTTTCCATGTTCAGAAACTTACAGCTGGTCTTCAAAGACATGCCCAGCGTTGCACGGACTTCTTCGGTCGTTGCGACTAAATACCGGACGAAGTAGCGAGGTTCTGCGCAGTGCAAAGCAGCGCGCAGGTGCATCCTGCACGTTACGTAAAAGAGGTTGATGCCCTTACGGATATACGTTGACTGCCAGCGAGCAGCGACAATCTACAGCGGTGACTTCAGCGGCAGTAAAAGCGAGAACCTTCCAGCGCCAGGGACTTGGGTGTCCGACCTTCAGTAGGATGAGACTGCAGTCAAGGTCCGCAGTCACACTGCCCCTGCGCAAGCATCCTCGGCATAGATGCTTCATTATTACACAGAACACTTGTGTCGAGGTTCTTGCGTTTTCACCGCACGAGTTTGTGCAACGGGAGACGCCCTATTCCATGACGAGAGAATACGTGTGTGAATTAATGGACGACTTCAGACAGTGCTCTGCGTAGGAACTGCAGAAGCTCGTGTCTCGCGCTTGTGCTCAAATAGTTTCATTCCCGAGATCCATCAAAAATTGGCCTCACAAGATTATTTGCGTCGACTCTTTATATGCTGTAACTTGGACTACTAATAGCAAATTAAATATAGATGCCTACTATTTTGTAAACAGTCTCATCTGCACTCAGGAACGTGCCAGAGGAAGTTCAATCAATCAGTATTCGGTAAAGTTGTATTACGTTTCAGGTGCCCATAGGACATTAGACCACACTTACTATGAACAGTAATGTTATTTCATGGTATGTGCAAAAAAAAAAAAAAAAAAAAAGGTTCAAATGGCTCTGAGCCATAAGTCCCCTAGAACTTAGAACTACTTAAACCTAACTAACCTAAGGACATCACACACATCCATGCCCGAGGCAGGATTCGAACCTGCGACCGTAGCAGTCGCGCGGTTCCTGACCATGGTATGTGCAGATCGCCTTACTGAGAATATGAGCTCCAACTTCAAGGAACAAGTGCAGTTGTTGCCAAAGACATAAACGTTTGTCATACTTTATATTTGAAACGAATTGAGCATTCTCTCCTATTATTGAACATGACATATTTGATACGTGTCTTTTGCACGCCATTGATTTGTAGGTCCGCGGAAGCTAGAACATGCCACTATCTAGCAGTAACCTCTAAAAACTTGGAGAATATCGTGCTGAGGCAAAGTAATAATCAGGTAAAAAAATTAAGGATATATTACTCGTAGTTACAAGTATACACGTTTTCCTATTTGCTAGTAGCTTTTAGTGCTGCAGTTCCGAACATCTCCAGAAATAAATTTTAAAAAAAAGGGCTGGGACCGAATGCCTCCCAGAATTAGATATATTGAGATACAGAAAAGACTCCACTTATTTCTAATTTTTTGTTTCACGACATCTTAAATGAGCCTCGCAGCCACATCACAGTGTTCACAGTTGCTTCTAAGCAGGCGGACTGTCTTGTATATTCAGTCGTTTACCTGGTCGTGTCCTCAAAATTGGACTACCAAATAAATTCACTGTGTTTGATGCAGAATTACACGCGACGCTGTAACCTTTGGGACGTATTTGGTGTGTCAAATTTCTCCCCTGCCCAGAGTCCCTATGAGTGGCGGACCCAAATTAATTTGTTCTGTCCAACAGATAAAATTACTTTTATATTGTGGGATGACTTCTACGTCTCAAATTGTGGGACCGACCGAGATTGCGCTGTAGTCATCACACTGGACTTGCATTCGCGAGGACGACGGTTCACGCACACATCCGGCCACCCTGATTTAGGTTGTCCGTGATTTCCCTAAATCACTTCAGGTAAATGCCGCCATGGCCAATTGTTTGTTTACGTTTGATGTTGTCTGAAAATTTTAATGTTTTCATAATGTTCATTCGTACACTATAAAGCCTACTTCTTCTAGCATGCTTCATACTGGGTACAAGATATTTAAAGCAGCAAAGAAGGGGCGTATTTCTCGGATTATAAACAAAATTGTACATCGAATAAATGACATGCTTCAAACAAAAAAGTTGACAGAGGCATTTCTCTCGACGATTTCAAGGCTGAACATGAAATGTAAAGCAGATTTAGACTTAGACTGATGACCACAGATGTTAAGTCCCATAGTGCTCAGAGCCAGAGAGATTTAGACTTACATATCTCATTATTTTGTGCTTGTGCTGACTTTGGTGCCCATACTTCGAGGTAATATGACGGCCTGTCAGTCTGATGTTAGTTGAAAACTTCTGAAATGAATAACTGGACAACAGCTTGTGACTATGTTGAGGTATGAGATGTTTAGGTGTTGACAGGGCAGGTAGTAACTTTTTTTGCGGAATTATGAACATGTCATCCCCTGCTGTAAGGTACACTTAGACAAACAGAGAACTGCGTGTAGCAGAGGAGGAATATAAACACAATCTTACTTCTACTGTGCAGGGAGCTGTGTCCAGTATCGTGGTGAATGTGACTCTGGTACTTTAAAATCGTGTTTGATTGCAGCTGATTCTCAAAGTGAGAAAGCAGAATGTAATGGACACATTCAAAGAGGGTGGGTGGCAGGCTTTTGAACTTAAAAAGAGAACTCAAGGATCAGAATCTGGAAGATGGTGTCTATCCTGGGGGTCTTAATAGGTTTACTGACAAAGAGATACATACTTTACAAGTATATTGTGTAGTTTATTATTATTATTGTGTCCACAACAGCACAATACAAATTCAAAATAATAAAATACAGTATATACATTAGACTTCGTACATGTCAGGTTGGATTTTGTTGGCCAAAATTTTGCAGTTTCTATTACTGGGACATTTACTGACACCAGGTCCTCCAGCGTGCAGACTGCTGGCAACTTCGAGCTTACCAAGAGGTGTTCACTATCTTGAAGTTCTCCACATTCACAGGTTGCACATCCGGTAATGTAGCACCACCACTTCAAGATTTGTTTGCACCACGACACTGCAGTTCGCAGTCTGTTTAAAATCTTTCACATCTGGTAGGGTAGTTGGAAACCAGCAGTAGGCTCTCCCTTTGGGTTTTGTTCAGTACTTCCAGTTGCCTTATTTCGCCACAGTCTATTCGGTGAGCGGAAGGGGATGATGTAATGGCTTCAGCTGTTCGGAGAAAGGCCTTTCTCGACTTCAACCTAGGACATGACGCTTCACGTCCAAAAATGGGATGCCTGGACTCATTTTCCTGTTTCTTCTTCACAACCTCTATATCTGTTCGTCGACTGATATCCGGGGGTACTTTGTCAGTAAGACAGTACATTTCGTCAACTGGAGTTGGTCGTAGGCAACCAGTTATAATGCGACCTGTCTCGCGTTAAGAGCAGTGTCAACGTGCCCAGTGAATGCGGAGTTCTGCCAGACTGGTGCAGCACATTCTGCTGCAAAGAAACGTAGAGAGAGAGAGAGAGAGAGAGAGAGAGAGAGCGCAGACGTACGTAGATCATTTGGTTGAGCCCCCATGTGCTGTCAGCGAGACAGCGTATAATATTGTATAGCTTCGTGTTCGCGCAAAAGTGTTAGAGAGTAAGTGTGCGGTCGAGGTATGTAGGGATGTCTTAGTGTCTTAGTTGCTTTCCCCTCCAAGTTACTTCCAGTTTTCTCCTAGCTAGTCTATTTCTCAAGTGAAACGCACAGGCCTATGTTTTGGATGGATTAGGCTTTAAGTGGTTATTGTCGTAGCATTCTGCCAGATCTTCGAGGGCTGCAGTCAGTTTCATTTCTGCCTCCTCGAACGTTCTTCCCTGGGCTGCAACTGCTGTGTCGTCGGCAGATATGAAACATCTTGTTTCTATCCCGACACGTTGGTCACTGGTATATAGATATTGTGCAGCAACGCTGCCAACACACTGCCTTGAGGAAGACGGTTCTTCTGGATTCTCCGTCGGATTTTCTTGTTGTTCAGTGTGACAAAAAACCACCTGTTTTGTTTAGGGTTTGGATGAATTGCTTTAATCAGTAGTCCTTGGTAATTAAATCTTCCTTCCGAGTTTGCTGTGATTTACTGTCAAACGCCGCTCTTAGGTCCACGAATGCCACACCTGTAATCAGATGTCTCTCGTATCCGCTATCAGTATGCTGTGTTAGGTAGAGGATCTGGCCGTAACATAATTTTTCTGAGCGGAATCCTGCGTGTTGTTTAAAAAGGGTCTGATCTACATATGCAGATATGCGGTTCAGAATCATTCTTTCCAACAGTTTGTGCAGCAAAGATTGGTGGAAAATTCTTGGGGTCTGTGGGATCTTTCCCAGGTTTCACTATGGCTACTTCTTCACCTTTACGATAGACTTAGCGTATATGTAACTTCGACACGCAGTTGTTAGTTAGATGTAAAACCCACTTTGTAGTACATGGTTCGAATCTCTATTTGTTCAGCTCCTAGGTCATCTAGGCCTGGAGTTTTGTTATTCTTCATGCAGCGTATGGTATCCTCTAGTTCTACTAAACTGAAAGGGCATCAATAAAGTCATTTTCTTCAGAATATGTTTGTAGCTTTGTCCTCACAGATTGTCTTTTGGTTTTGACATTTAGTAGCAGATGATGGGCTATTTGATCAGGGGCTACATTGGATGTTTCAGCACAAACTGTGGTGTGAGCTTTGTGGTCATCGTATGGTAAAGCTATAAGAGAAAACTGTAAAAGTTGTGTAAAATGTGCTAAGAGCTGTTTGGGCCATTTACTTCCACAAACTCTCAACCGACCAAAAACCTATTCACAACTTGTGTGATATTTCTTGGTGCAAATTCAAACAAGCTGAACACAATCTTCATGAAACTGTTATGAGTCCTGGGAAGTCAACTTCTAGGTTCTTGGCTCAACCAGACCTGTTAAAAAATGTATCCATGCCAGAACTCAAAACCCTAATGGAAGTTTCAACTCCCTTTATGGAAGAGATATACAAAAATATAATTTGTTTCATCAAATATAGTAAAAATAGCTGCATATATGCGTGTTAGAATTTAGCAGTGGGACTATAGGTAGAACCAAGATTTTACGAAGACTGGATTTATAACCAGCGGCCTTTGCACTGTGAACACTAAAGGACATTGACAATCGAAGTACTGTATTGCAACTCTCAATTACGAGCAGAAAAATAGAAGCACAAGTTTGTCAAAGGAGACAGTCTAGAAGAAAACTACTTGAAGAGGAAGGAAAAAACTGTGAAATATCGATATGGTCAGCACTGAATCAACAGACAATGGATATAACAAAATACACACATCGAAAAAAGATATGGATCACTTCGGTTCCGAGAGTTCCGCAACATGTACAGAAAATTGGAATAGAGATCAACATAAACATCATTTCTGCCCTTTTATTGCTCATGAAAATCACACATTGCATGTTGTACCTCTGTACAGCGAGACCTTCAGAGGTGGTGGTCCAGATTTCTGTACACACCTGTACCTCTTATACCCAGTAGCACGTTCTCTTGCATTGATGCATGCCTGTATTCGTCGTGACATACTATCCACAAGTTCATCAAGGCACTTTTGGTCCATATTGCCCCACTCCTCAAAGGCGATTCGCCGTAGATCCCTCCGAGTGGTTGGTGGGTCATTTCGTTCATAAACAGCACTTTTCAATCTATCCCAGTTGTGTTCGAAAAGGTTCATATCTGGAGAACAAGCTGGCCTCTCTAGTCGAGTGATGTCTTTATCCTGAAGGAAGTCATTCACAAGATATGCACAATGGGCGCGCGAATTGTCGTCCATGAGGACGAAAGTGTTGGTGCAAAGAGAGCACAGCCCCACACTGCATTGTTGCCAGATGTGTTCAAGATGATAGCGATGACATCATCCAAGATGGCAGTTTGTAGACTTGGCAACAGCGCATGACGTCATCCAAGATGGCGGCCGACACGTCATTTGATGATGTCATCAACTGATGTCAGCTAATGGTGCAAGTACTGTTATTCTAGATGGACCTGGCAGGATGTTCAAATTCCATCAGGATAATACAACCTCTACTAATCTAAGAAAATGGTGGGAATATAGGTCACTTTGGCTACCTCCAATAACCTAAGCAATCCGACCGCCACCTCTTTGTAGGAACTGGCAGGAAGTTTTAATTTTGGAGGGAAGATAGGTCCATTGGGCTATCTCACCTAACTTTAGAAAATGGCGGGGAGGAAAGTGCAGTTGGGCTACCTCCACTAACCTAAATCATCCTACCGCCAACTCTTCCTAGAAATTGGCGGGAAATTTAAATTTGGGCGGTAAAGAAAGGCCCCTTTGGCTATCTCTACTAACCTAAGAAAATGGCGGGAAAGAAAGGGCACTTGGGCTGCCTCCACTAACCTAAGTCATCCGACAGCCACCTCTTCCTAGGGATTGGTGGGGGAATAGGGGATTCAAGGCAGTGTATGGAATATATGGAAATTGTTGGAGAGGAAGGATCTCATAACAAAAAATTCAAGGGTATGTGGTTTATTTATAAAAAAAGTTCAGTTTGTGGGATTGGATTTCTCTTGCTCATCATTCTCAGGTGTTTGGAAATATGTAGGTCTTGTAAGAAGTAATTACGTGGAGCAAACAGGATACATAACCTAATGTTCGTCACTATACTCCAGGTGTCTTAACCCATTGTTTCGCCCTTTGTTGGCACTTAACCTATTGTACTGTTACGTGTTTTTCCATGTCACCCCCATTTCCTTAAACTATTGTACCGCCTTTGATACCAAATTAAGAGGGTGAATTTCCGATACTTGGCTCATTGTCAAATGTCGTTCAACTAAGATGGTGATTGTAACATTTATTTGTAAGTACAGGGATAAAATATATACGTGACCGTTCTATGGTGGTTCTATCTGTGCGTGTTTGGTCTGCAGTGCCGCTGACCTGTGCGGGGGTGATTCATGTTTCCCTTTAGCTGTCAGAGTGGAGAGGCCTGTTGAAGTGTAGGAAAGTAGATGAATCAACCGTCTTGTCCTCTAGACGACCGAATAGCGAACTAATACTTAGTATGTGTTTGATAGCTTTCGTGATAGCATGGAAATTTGAAAAGATTGAATATGGAGCTGTGTTTGCGCTGGACCGTTATTCCTCCCATGTAAATTGTTCGTTTGACTGCTTCTGCACACTTTATTTATTTGCGAGAAGATCGAATATGGTATGTGCACCTTGCATGTATGTGCATCTTGCATGTGGAAGACACATTTGCTGCTTCTCTAGACATGAGAAACGCCTTAGTTGACCTTGTAAATTATAGGGATGATTTGGAATCTGCTACATCACCGACATCGGTATTTGCGAGTGGAAATATCAGTTTACTCTATTTTCTTTAGTCGAGTTTTTTCACATAAAGATCTTCACAGACGGGGTAAATTTCTAGTTACTCTACAGTTAACAGTATGCTCCACGTACCCAATGTCTCGGGTTTGTAGAGAAATAATTTCCAGCCAATATCTTTGGAATTACGTTGCGCAAGCGATCGGTAGGATACTGCTGTATGCTTGGTATCGAGAAGTACTGCGAAAATGGTGTGATATTCTAGCAAGCCATGCGAAATTAGATATGTTCTTGTAATCCCAGAGTCTTGAGATGGGTGTAGAAAAGCAAGCAAGCTTGCAAGCAGGTCCGGACCAGAAACAGTCACACGTTTCTGTCGATGGGGGAAACAAGGCCGAATTTGTAGAACAGTTCTGAGAGTGACTTCGATCCACTGAGGGTGCTGTGGTCGCGTGTTGGGGGTGGATGACTTGTGACCGTCGGCTGCGGTAAAATATCTAGTGCTGTGAGGAGTATATACGTGCTGTCTGTCTTTGTGATACATGTACAAATGATGTAAAATGGGTGATTTGTTTGGTACAGGATACAAATTGTATGTTTACTACATTGGCATGGTACGTGGTTATGTAATGCTGGGTTGGAGATCGGTTTCACGCTCTAATATTCAAGCTATTGTCCTCAGTGGGGGAGCAGTGTAATTGAGTAAGAGTCTTTCTGTATTTCAGGATATGTAGGGGCACTTTGCAGGGTTTAATTGTCGGTGCAATATGGCTATCTGTCTTTTTTTTTATACTCTCGTCTGCAGAAAGAAAGAAAATGCGGATGGTGCTTCCACACTGGCTGCATCAGTAATTCGGAGGGTAAATTCGATAAGAGCCAATCATAATGCTCGATTCATTCACATGATATCCTTTGTGCTGGGATATAGGAGTCTCTACATAGTGGTGAGAACGTTTGCATATGTTGAAAGCAGGAAGGGTAACACGTGATGGACGTGGTGCCACGTTAGGACCGCAAGGAAGAATGCATTCGGCGTTATTCCACGCTATTTTCGTAAACATGTTCTGTTAGGGCAAGAATTTCCATGCGGGCAAGATGAGACATCAAGAAAGCGAATGTTAACTATTTCTGGGACACTAGAGTTTCCGAGAGGTCGACTTGGCTCTTATTTTACATACCCATCTGACGTCAGAATAACAGTGAGAACCTTTTAGATGGTGAGTTGCCACGCAGACGTTTCGCGGCACGGTATCAGTTACGTTGGGACAAGTCCGCACGGCTGACGCAGCTCGTATGTTCCGTTAGGATCGCTACGGAGAAAGCAGCGTGTGCTATTCTGGAGCAGATTTCTATAGCGCAGTCTGTGACATCTGTATCCATAGATATAGCGTCAGCAACGGTGAATACACGTGCTGACCGGAGGCGTTTCGTGTATGGGGTTGGTGTGAGCGCACCTCGGAGTTCCGTGGCGAGGTGGACAGGGGTGTACACTGTGCCTCACGTAATCGGCGAGGACGTGACGGCAGAGGAGGAGACGCTGCAGAACCGGGCCGCTGTGAGCAACCTATTTGCTGCAGCCCTAACCCGCTAACCTGAGGGACGGCGGCCCATGGACGCCAGAGCGATGCTGTGGGGGCTGTAGTCGGGGTGGGATCAGGGCCGGGGGCAGCAACGGTGGCTACAGTGGTTGAGGCGGCGGGATGTGTTTCTTACTAGCGATCTTTTGTTTAAACTGTATTCCATTGATTTCACCGACCAATAGGATGCTGCGAATTAAAAACACTACACCATACATGTGAAAAACGTCAATTTAATTAATTTGCATAAATTTTTTAAATCAGCGTGGTGTTAGCAGGTCAATAGTTAAGGGGAAGGTGTCGTGAGTGGGTGACATGGAGCAGAACAGCAGGTTAAGTGCAGAACACCAGGTTAATTTGCATAATTTTTATGTAAAACACAGTACAATAGTTTATGGGGCGGGTGACAAAGAAGAATTGGCCAGATATGGCGTTCAAAAGCACCGAAAAGGGTACCAGGAAATGGTGGGAGGACATAACTAATTACTTAATTTGGTGTCAAAGGCGGTACAATAGTTTAAGGAAATAGGGGTGACATGGAAAAACACTTAACAGAACAATAGGTTAAGTGCCGACAAAGGGCCCAACATTAGGTTAAGACACCCAGAGTATAGTGTCGAACATTAGGTTAGGGATCATGTTTGCTCCATGTAATTACTTCTTACAAGACCTATATGTTTCCAAACAGCTGACAATGATGAGCAAGAGAAATCCAATCCCACAAACTGAACTTTTTTATAAATAAACCACATACCCTTGAATTTTCTGTTATGAGATCCTTCCTCTCCACCAATTTCCATATATTCCATACACTGCCTTGAATCCCCTATTTCCCCACCAATCCCTAGGAAGAGGTGGCTGTCTGATGACTTAGGTTAGTAGAAGCTGCTGAACCATCAATTAGGGCGGTTCACAAGTTTACTTTTAACAACTTTTATGTACAATTTCTCTTGATTTATGCAAATAGGAAAGTAAAACTTGGCATGGTGATGTAAAACTTTATTGTAAGAAACTTTGTTTGGTCATTTTTCATGAGTTTATGCCACGAATTTTGTTACCAAAAATGTTAAACAAAATTTTAGAAAATTTTTTCAATCAGGTTTGGATAGCTGTTAAAACAGAATGAAAAGACGTATCAAAAATCTATTGCCACAGATATTTTTAAATCACTGTGTAGTATGTGCCGAATTTAGTATCTTTGGGTGTGATGGTTTCTTACAAATGGTAGGCCTACATTTCGTAGGTACACATTATCGGAAAATGTAAATTCTAGCATTCAAAGGACTATAATACGGAGACCTCTGAAAAGTTGTTTAATACATAAAGAACCCGTTTCTAAGTAAGTGTGCCAAATTCCATTGATAAATCTCAAAAGCTGTTAATGTTATAACGATCTTTTTCCAGAAGCGTAATTTTGCATGCGTCCCAATAAGTTTAGTTCTACTCTTTGTCTGTAGCGAAATTAAAATTATTGGTTATCTTCAAATGTTCAGGCAGTCGTTATTGTAAAAGATTTACGTAATCTGCGAGGAACACATTTTAATCATGGCTACTTAATTTTCTGATCTCTCCATATTTTCGATTTTAAAATTTTCCACCCAGCGTTTCCGCTGTTTGGTAGCGGAGACGTACAACAGCCTTGTGTTATTACTATTTTCATAATTTTTTAATTTAATTTGCGTGAGTTTTGAAATTAAAATTTTACGTTCTCACTGCTGTGTGTCGTCTTGCAAAACTTAAGTCGTCGCCGTGTGGACTACAGGGCTGGGGGAAGTACAGCAATTACGCCCAAGGTTTCCCTGCGCTCGTAACCTAGACTCGCCCGTAGGTCAAAACGCTTGTTGCCCGAGCGCCGTCTCCTAGGTGGGGCGACCTTCTAGGCGCGCAATTAGCGCCTCGTGCTGCGGCTGACGCACAGCTGCATCTAGCCGGCGAGTGCATTGCCCTGCCACGCTGCCAAGGCCGGCCTAGCCTAGCCGCCTAGCCTAGCCCACGCGCCTGCGGCAGCGAAACTGCCGCCACGTGCTTCGCCGCTCGACAACCCACACTTGCGCCATTTTACATCCTGTCCAGCAACTTTTTATCCGCCAGCCAACAGTGAGCCTTAACCTTAGCTCACGATCTCAACTACGAAACAGATCACATTAACGAGCAATTAATTCTCGTGCCTGGTAGTACGCGGCTTTTTCTCCAATGTGAATGTGTCCTCAGGCTGTGAGTAGTTTCATCGCAATTGATACACTTCTTGAAGTAGCTTGCTTTCATCGGACAAACGTCGTCAACGACGTGTGATTCAAACCGAATGAGACTAATGCTGCAAATGTACTTACTTGGCCGGCCGGGGTGGCCGAGCGGTTCTAGGCGCTACAGTCTGGAACCGCGCGACCGCTACGGTCGCAGGTTCGAACCCTGCCTCGGGCATGGATGTGTGTGATGTTCTTAGGTTAGTTAGGTTTAAGTAGTTCTAAGTTATAGGGGACTGATGACCACAGATGTTAAGTCCCATAGTGCTCAGAGCCATTTGAGCCATTTTGAATTTGCCGATTAAGTTCATCTATAGTGGAAGCATACGGCCTATCTTACACGTGATTGCAGCACGTAGTAAAATGTAAGAAATCCTGGTTTGATACGTCGCGCTTCTCGAGCGTTTCGTAAAAATCGAGGTTCAAAGTATTACGGTGCTGTTGAATACCACACGTCAAACGTGGTGCTAACGCAACCAGTTAACGCGCGAGAGTCTCATCATTTATTTTTATTATTTTTTTTCTGATCTTACAACAAACATTCGTATTAACAAAGGAAATGAATTTCCTGTGTTACTATGTCATCGTTGTGGACTTCCTGAGTAAAGACGTCTAGGTTGGTTAATGTATAAAAAATAACTTCCAGTGTCAGTTTCAATGAAATCTACGTTAAAGGGGGTGTCGGCTTCACTTTCACGTCGTAAAAAAGCTGAATCGTGGATTTAATAAAATTCTGAACCAAACTATTTTTCCGAAACCGAAATACTGCAAGTGTTCAGGCCATCAGAGATTGCAAAGTCATATTTATAAGTAAATTCGTACTTCAAATTTCTTTGTAAATTTGGCTCGAGTTTGTAATTTAAATAACATCGCATACCCTCTCAACCCGTGAAGTTTCGTTCTATCCTCCCCTTCTGGATGGTTCACGCTTTTGACAGTGTATGACACCTGGTATAGCGTTTTCAGACAGTAAAAATAATTCAGTTACGGTTAAGAAAGGACACAAAATGACATTTAAAACTGGGAAAAATTAAAGGTTAGGAAGTTTTGTCGGTATTGTTTAAACTTGTCTTGTAGTCGGATGTACCCTGGGTGTTGTGAATTTATTTCCTTCAGTCCTTTGGTAATAAATTTAATTTGATATCTCCACGGCACTATGCCTTTTCCTTTATCTACAAACTATTTTCAGACAATTGCTTTTAATGCAAATTTTCTGGTCATTAGTCTTCTGACGATTTGGTGTGATCCGCCACGACATACTCTCTTCTGTCAGCATTTTCTCCTCAGAGTAGCACTTGCACCATACGTCCTCAGTTATTTGTTGGGTATATTCTCCTACAGTTTTTACTTTCTACAGCTCCCTCTAATACGGTGGAGTTATTCCCTGATGATACCTTAACATTTTCAGTCATCCTATACGTATTTTCTGCCAGTGTCTTCTATATGTCCCTATAGATTCTGTGGAGAAACACCTCATTTCTTATTGTTATCAGTCCACATAATTTTCACCATCCTTCTGCAGCACCACATCTCAGACGCTTCGATTCCCTTACATTGCAGCTTTCCCATAGATCATAATTCACTTCCACACGGTTGCGTCCACAAATGTACGTTTTCAAAAATTTCTTCGTCAAATTAAGGCCAATATTTGATACCAGTAGACTTCTTTTGGCAAGGAACGATCTCTTTGCCTGTGCTGGTCAGCCTTTTTGTGCCGTCCTAGCTTTGTCCGTCACGTGTAATTTTGCTCCCAAGGTAGCGGAATTCTTTAACTTCGTCTGCCTCATGTTCCTCAATTTTGGTGTTACGGTTGTTGCTAATTTAATTGCTACTACTCTTCATTACTTTCGTTTTTCTTAGCATTACTCACATTTAATAGCGTGTCCTCATGACTGGTCATTCTATTCAGCTTTCCCTAAAATTCTCTCACACTTACACTGAGTACAGCAATGTAATAGGTATTACCACTGAATTTTATCTCATTCCTGAACCTTTCTTTTATTTTCGACATTACTTACTCGATGTATAGATTAAACCGTAGGTGAGAAAGGCTACATATTCTCTGTCTTTCACACTTTTAATCGTAATTCTTAACTCTTGGGCTTCCATTCTTATTTTTCATTTAGCTTACTCCTATTTTTCTCATAATTTCGAACGTCTTAAACCATTTTCGTTGTCAACAACTTTCTGCAAGGCGATAAATCCCATAAAGTTGTCTGGATTTTTCCTAAGTCTTGTTTTCATTAATAATCGTGATGTCGGAACTGCCTCTGTGGCGTCTTTGCCTTTCGTAAAGCCAAAATTGTCGTCATGTAGCAGATCCTCAATTTTTTTCCCATTCTTTTGTATATTATTCTTATCGGCAACTTCAGTAAATGAGCTCTTTAACATTACGACAATTTTCGCTCTTATTTGCTCCTGATATATTCGGAATTGTGTGGATGATACTTTTCCAAAAGTGTGTCTCAGTCTCAACTTGTGTACGTCAACTTCAGTAGTCGTTTGGTTGTCACTTCCCAAAATGATTCTAGAAATTCTAAAGGAATGTTATTTATGTGTTGTACTTTATTTCATCACAGGCCTTGTAAAAGACTTGGACTGAATATTCTAAGTTGTCCTTTCGTCGTCAAATCAACGTCTTCTGTCACGTTATCAGACAGTTCGCCCCCGCGTAGAGGCCGTCAGTGTATTCCATCATGGAGGCTGGCTTATGTATATTTTCTGTAAATAATCAGCCAGTCTCATACCCCTGTGACATTATTTTAGACTACTTCTTGTATTGTCCGTGTTTTGTTAAAGTTATAGAAAATCTTACCAAATTTAAAAGATCTTAAGGAACGTGTGGCACTCTAATTGTGGAGGTGAACGTGAGTGGTATTAGGAGAGAGTGAACACAATTTTAAGTGAGCTTGTCTCTTACTGCATTTAATGTTTTAGAAGTTTTATGCATATTCATTTCTGCTTAATTTAGCAAGGGCGCTGATAACCTCATCGTTGAGCATTCAAACACACATACACAACACTTTTCTAAATGATGAATCTGCCCTGACAACCATTTCTTTTCCATTTTTCTCATTTTTCCTGCAGCCACTTTGCTTTAGCGTCCCCGTATTTTTATTTATTTCATTTCTTAATTACATATATTCCTGTAGTCCTGTCTTTTTAGGAACTTTTCTGTATTTTCTTTTGTCGTCGATCAATTGAAGTATTCCTTCTGTTGCTCAAAGTTTCTTGACAGTTACCTTCGTGGTACCTCTATTTGTGTGTTCAGCTTCTGTGGTTGCCTTTCTCACAAATGCCTATTCTTCTTCAGCTGGACTGCCTACTGTAGTATTCATTATCGCAGAATGTACAGCCGTAGAGAACTTTAAATGCATCTTATCATCCGTCAGTACTACACTATCCCACTTCTTTCCACATTGCTTCTTCCTAACGATTTTCTTAAACGTCAGCCAAGTCTTCGTCATTACTTAATTGTGGTCTTAGTCTATATCTGCTCCTGGATACGTTTTATAATCTAATATCTGATTTCGGAAAGGCTGCCTGACTACGATGTAGGCCAGCTTGAACTATCTTCTATTTCTTTCCCTATTATTGCGTACCAGTCACTCAGTTCATCTTCCTTTACATACTGAATCAGACATTCAGTATCCTCATAAAGTTATATGTCTATCTTTTGTTTGTGACGTCTGCATTTATACTTAACAACTGTTATAGGCGTTGGTTTACTATCGATCGTGATGAAAATAACCCTGTCACAGCGCTGCCTTCCTATTCACGACGAATCCTAGTTCCGTTACGTCGCTTTAAGCTGTTGCTGTTGATATTAACCTGTACAGGGTGTACATAAAGTCCGGAAACACTTTCAATTATTTATTGCACAAGAACTAAATATTGTATAGATGTCATACATATTGTATTTTGAAAAGAAACTCTGAAAGCTTTTTTTATAAACATTCCATATGCGAACCATGAGTGACCCGGCAGACGTCAATAAGGCAATCGAATTCTTACCATACCCGTCCCTGCATGGCATCGTCGACTGTGGCAGTCGCTTCCCGTATTATTATTATTATTATTATTATTATTATTATTTTTACTCCAACACACAGAAAGCTCGCTCCGGACCTGAACTCGCCATGTTTGGCGGTATACATGAAAAAAAAAAAAAACTCTCAGGGTTTCTCTCCAAACTGACATATGTATGATATCCGCACAATGTTTGGTTCTTGAGCAATAAATAATTGAAAGTGTTCCTGGACTTTACGTACACCCTGTGTTCGTCGGGCAGAGGTACTTAGTCTGTTGTGTTCATGTGACCCGATTGTTTCTCAGAAATACTAGTCACTGATTAGTAATGTGTAGTCACTGGATACAGCGACTGGGACAAGAAGAAGAAGAAGAAGAAGATGGGAGACAGGCATCATTTCTTTCAATTCAGGAAGTTACCTTTAGATGGCGGTGTTCAGAGAAAAATCTGTAACGCTAAAATTAAGCTGCAGAGAGCTGTAAAAGAAGTCTGATATGAGTATCGGCGTTGGCGACCCTGTTACCTCGTCGGCGCAAGCTGGCAACCACAGGTCGCAGGATCGAGTTCTGCGCACTGCTGATCCCGTTACCGTAGGGGCTCGTCCGCTGCCAGAGGCCACGCCCGACTCACAGTCCTTCACCGACTCGGCTGTTTTTCCATGTCAGATGACTTCCATTAGGTCTTAACTTTGCTTCCACAGTTGGTGTCTGATGTGGCCTACAACTGTCGGAAAAGTTCACAGGAGAGCCACGTCTGTATTAACAGGCAGAATTTTCAGAAGCAATTGAGATAACCGGAAGTAACTTCCAATTCACAATATATGTTACCTTCCCCTTCGCCTTAGTGTGTAATAACTACGTGTCAAGGAAGCTTACCGCCAGTTAATAAAAAAAAAAATTCAGTTGTGTCACCTATTCTCACGATCCACTGCTAACCCGGCAGTGTTGTTTGAAGTTGTTCGAAGCATTATTTTCAGCGTACATGTTAGGTGTCTTGCAAATTCCCGCAGTATTTGGTAATAACGGGTAGTATCACGTTTCATTTAAAGTTGCGCTCTCTAAGAGAAACTATGCGGGTAAACAGGATCGTGTAGTTAGATATTACTGGACAAAGCATTACGTTCAGCCGGCCGTAACGGAAATCTACCTCGTCGCGTGGCTAGGTTCACCCACGTTCCAGTTCGAGGTGGTGAGTGTTTCTACCTCAAAGAGCAAGCGCTTAAAGTTGCTGGTAATTTCATAAATATGTTTATTAACAATGAGAACGAGAAATTTGACGGAACGCGGAAGGAACTTGTCAGAGGTGAGTCGATGGTGTGGAAACTGCGGAACGAGGGACACGTTGTTGAACTATGTAGCATCCAAACAAGTGGCAAACTACACATAGTTAACGATGTGCTATTGCGTAGCAGTTTTCGTGACATGATGAACAAACAAAGAAACAGCAATTTTTCAAGTATTTCATAGTACTATTCAGTTAAATTTATCAAAATCTTTGCTGAAATATTTTTGAAGTGAACTTTTAATGTTACAAGATGATAAAGAAAGAAAGCTTTTATCGCGATTGGAAGTATCGGATTATCTGTATACTCTAACAGTGGCACTATAGTGGGGGACATATCTAGCATACCACTCTCCATTCGGTTTTGCAACAGCTCTAATTTCTTTATGAACGCCTTCACCTTCTCATTCCAAGATAGTACATTTGTCTGATTACCTTGAAGTGAAGTGTTAAGAATATTTAGTTTCTCAAAAATATGGGCGAGGTAAGCCATTTTAAATAGAAAATCTTCGTTGTTGAAACAGTCTGCCAAACAGTGACTTCTCTCCTTTAAAAAACTGAATACCACATTCTTCAGTTCAAACATTCTTTTCAGTACTTTACCCCTTGAAAGCCATCGAGCATTACTAGAAAAGAGCAACTGAGTGCGTTCAGCACCTATCTCCTCACATATTCTCGATTTTATAGATTTTGCCTTAATAATATCAACTGTTTGTGAAACCGTTTGCAGAACTTACGCGGCCTGAGCCTCCCTATGTATCATGCAGTGAGTCCATACAGCATCAGGAGCTACAGCTTTAACTTTCGCTTGCAATCCACCACGAATTCCAGACATTGTGCGCGCTCCGTCTGTGCATACTCCAGTGCACCTATTCCATGATAACCGTTTTGATTTAAAAATGTAGTTAGCACGTCAAAAGGTTTTCAGCTGTAGCTGTTTTCAGTATCGGCTCACAGAAAAGAAATTCCTCTAGAATGTTAAATTCATCAACGAAAAGAACATAAGCAATCAAATTAGCATCTTTATGAATGTCAGTTGCTTCGCCTACTTGAACTGCAAAATAGTTGTTGCGCAATTGATCGATTAACTGCTCGAGTGAATCGTCAGAAATGTCTAAAATTCTTCTAAGCACTGTGTCATTTGAGACAGGAAAACTTTTCAACTGTTGAGCAAATGAGTCGCCAAACATTGTTCATACTACATCAATCGCCGCTGGTAAAACCATAGTTTCTGCAACCGTGTGTGGTTTCTTGCATTTAGCAATTCTATGAGAAATCTGGTAAGAGGCTAAAAGGACCTTAGACGTCACACTCGTCTTTCCAGCAATGTTCTTCTGGATAGATAATAAAACGTTTAGTTTCCTGACAAAAAAGTCCTTTGGTTTTCCCGTCAATTGAGGATGTTTGGTTTCAAGATGTCTGCTTAACTTGTTAGGTTTCATGCTATCAGCAGCTAGAATCGTTAAACAAAGTACACACTCCGGACGTTCTTCACCATTGATTGTAGTTTTTGTGAAGCCTAGCAATAAATAATTCTCATCATACCACCTCGTTTTCGCCTTTGGAGTATCTCCCTCCCCTCCGCCAGTTGACTGACTATTGCTGTGGCCGGCCGAAGTGGCCGTGCGGTTAAAGGCGCTGCAGTCTGGAACCGCAAGACCGCTACGGTCGCAGGTTCGAATCCTGCCTCGGGCATGGATGTTTGTGATGTCCTTAGGTTAGTTAGGTTTAACTAGTTCTAAGTTCTAGGGGACTAATGACCTCAGCAGTTGAGTCCCATAGTGCTCAGAGCCATTTGAACTATTGCTGTCTTGATGTTTGTCGTTAATCAGGTACCGCTTCATACTGCAGTCAAGTGTTCCTCGCAAAGTCTAATGTTATAAAACTGTAATTGTGGTCGTCACTATAAGGACGCTTTGAGATACACGAGCAAAACATTGGATTGTGCGTGATAGTTCCGGAAACAGCAATGGCGCAGGCGACAAAGGATATTCCGCCGACTATCCAAGGAAGCGACGCCACCTTGGAACAAAGCCTACTCAGCTCGCGTGTGTAGAAAATGGTTCAAATGGCTCTGAGCACTATGGGACTTAACATCTGAGGTCATCAGTCCCCTAGAACTTAGAACTACTTAAACCTAACTAACCTAAGGACATCACACACATCCATGGCCGAGGCAGGATTCGAACCTGCGAGCGTAGCAGTCGCGCGGTTCCGGACTGAAGCGCCTAGAACCGCTCGGCCACCGTCGCGTGTGTAGGCTTTGTTCCTAGGTGGCGTTGAAGGAAGTCGCACAGCTCGAACGATCATTTAAAACAATGCTTAAAATGTGACAGCGGTTTCATTGTCGTCGACCACGTCTGGCGCTAACACCGACTTCGGGCGAAATTCAGACCAGATCTGTGGCATTTCGTTCGTTCGTTCGACTAAAGATAAATCTAATTATTTGTTACTAAGAGTATTTTTTTCCTAACATAACGCACCCCTGTTGCACGCAATTTGCGCCCTCCTCAAGGTCGCGCCCCCAGTTTGAGAACCACTGTTCTACACTGATGGTTCTAAGACGATGGATAAGGTGGGATATGCTTTCACGCCTTCTACCGGCTTAGAACACAGTTTATTGTCCGGGTCATGTAGTGTGTTCACAACAGACCTACTAACCATCAACAGGGTCATCCACTTTGTTCCTCAGGGCTCCCTCCACAGTGTTTTATGTACTGACTCAATGAGCAGCCTGCATGCCATCGACCGATGCTACTCTCGTCCCCCTTTGGTCTCTGCTATTCATGACCTTTTCCCTGCCCTTGGCCATACCACCTGCTCAGTTGTCCGTCCTTCTCTGGGTCCCAAGTCATGTTGGCATCCCAGGGAATGAAATTGTTGTTTGGCTAGGGAAGCAGATACCACCCCCCCCCCAATTCCCTTTCATGATTCCAGCTGCGGATATACGGATCTACGTCAAATCTCTCTTTGCCCAGAAGTTGAATGACCTCTTGTGCGCTACTGCCCTCAGTAATTAACTCCGCACAATCTAGGAGTCTACTGCGGTTTGGCGCTCTTCCTACCGCTCCTCTCGCAAGGTGTTCACTGTCTTATGCCGTCTACGCATTGGTCATCCCAGGCTCACTCTTTGTTTCCTGTTGCGTAACGACCCACCCCCACAGTGTGACCGTAGAGCCAGATTGACGGCATCCCATATAGTAGTGGAATGTCCCCTTCTTTTGGTCCTTCATACCAGATACAGTCTCCCATATTCCTTAAATTTAACATTAGCAGACGATTCACGGATGGTCGAAATGGTCCTCAGTTTCCTCCGTGAAAGTGGTTTTTATTTTGAGATACAGGCTTTCGCTTTGCTGTAGGACCAGGGGCAGGGTGGTTGTGGTTGGAGCTGGGGCCTCTCTTCATGTTTTCTCCGTCTGGGACCCATGACCACTTCCCCACGCAAAGACTGCTCTTTTATCCATCTGTTTTCCCAGTTTTTAGATTTTGGCTATCCTTTTATACCTTCTCCCGCGTGTGTTTTAACTTGTATTGTATCGTATGGAACTGGGGACCTAGAAACGACGGAGAGGCTTCGTCCCCACCGTGGCCTTCAGTGGCTCAACGCCACAACAGGCTACAGCAGTCAACTCACCCCATCGCCGCCCCACACCGAACCTAGGGTTATGATGCGGTTCGGCCCCCAGTGGACCTCCCCCCCCCCCCAGTCTCACACCAGACGAGTGTAACCCCAATGTTTGCGTGGTAGAGTAATTATGGTGTAGTGCCTTCGCGTACGTGGAGAAAGTGTTGGCGCAGCAATCGCCGATATAGTGTAACGGAGGCGGAATAAGGGGAACCAGCCCGCATTCACCGAGGTAGATGGAAAGCCGCCTTAAAAACCATCCACAGGCGGATTTATGTCGGGGACCGGCACGCCTTCCCGCCCTGAAAAGCAGCGCGGTAGACCGCACAGCTACCCGGGCCGGCTGTGTTTTAACTTCCTCGTTTTTATAGTTCTATTCCTCTGACTGGATCCGTCCACATTTAGTGGACCCTCTCTCTTCCGTGTGTAACTTCGGAAGCGAGGGACTGATGACCTCGCCGTTTAGTCCCATAATCTCCCTCAGTCAATCAATCAATCAATCAATTCGTGTTTGCTTACAAGTAGATTTGATTTCGGAGAGGTCCGCCTCACCTGAGTAGCGAAAGCTGTGCTTTGTTTCGGAACGCTAATACTCAGTATGACAGTAAGACCCGTCTTAACTGGCGGAAATTGACACTAGAAAAATTACTAATTATTGTAGGCTTTAATTTGAATAATCTGAACGATTATATTTACAGTGTAACAGGTTCATATGTTATCGAAATAAAACTAATCTCAATAGCTACTATGAAATACTAACCCTCTAGATAATATCACTAAATTGGCACATGGAATTTAAATTATATACTTTTTAAAACTGTAATAATTTTCCTCTCTTAAATAATTCATTGGTGACGATAAGTAAACAATTAAAACGTATAGTTGGAATGCCGTGTGGCTATGTCCTCCCGGCGGGTAGACCGTTCACTTGGTGCAAGTCTTTCGAGATGACGCCACTTCGGTGACTTGCGTGTCGATGGGGATGAGATGATGATGATAATGACAACACAACACCCAGTCCCTGAGCGGAGAAAATCTCCGATCCAGCCGGGAATCGAACCCGGGACTTTAGGTATGACATTCTGTCGCGCTGACCATTCAGTTACCAGTGGCGGACAACGTATAGTTACCAGAATGAGATTTTCACTCTGCAGCGGAGTGTGCGCTGATAATGAAACTTCCTGGCAGATTAAAACTGTGTGCCGGAGCGAGACTCGAACTCGGGACCTTTGCCTTTCGCGGGCAAGTGCTCTACCAACTTAGCTACCCAAGCACGACTCACGCCCCGTCCTCACAGCTTTGCACTTGCCCGCGAAAGGCAAAGGTCCCGAGTTCTAGTCTCGGTCCGGCATACAGTTTTAATCTGCCAGGAAGTTTCAACGTATAGTTAATCTATGACTTTATTTACAGTGAACTTAACGCCATCTTAGAATGCATTCTGCGTAGCTACATCACAAAGGTAAATTAAACGTTTACCAAGAAATAATTCTCGTGATACATGTATTATCTGATTTATTCAATAAGCTCTACTGCTAAAGGAAGGACTAAGGAAAATCTGTCGCAGAAGTGGTCTCGTAAAATGTTCGCTATGCCTTTTATACACATCACAACAAAATTAAAGGATTACGTTTTCGGAGCCCCGTGATTGTGTCCCCTCCAGCGCGTAAGTTTGAAATTTGGCTCAGAGGTGGTTGCAACCTTCCTCTGTAGCGGTGCCAAAGCGCGGCGCCCTGCGACGTCACCCTCGGCCTCGACGACGCTTGAAACAGCAAAAGAGGCCACAGCTCATGACCTCGCGTGACGTGCAAACTAGATTAATGATGTCACACTGGCACAAAGGTAGGAAGGTCATCACAGTCCCTCTTACCCACATTACCCTTCTTTCGACGCCCCTGCGGTGAAGGTCAGAACTGCGACGCCCAAAGTCGAAATCACGCGGTTCTCTAATAGGTGACCAAGGAGGACGTTTCAGACACACCGCCACTCAGAATCGAAACGAAAAGACCTCAGGGTGTGGAATAAAGAGAGTCTCTGAACCCACTCGTTTCCTTTGGACGTTGATTCCCACACATTTGGCGTTCGAAAACGATAGTTTGCCGTGCGACGAGCAACAGGGGAGACATTCTTGACAAACTTTGATACTGTTGACACCGTCGGACATTTGAACCGTTCCATGTGGACATTGTGGGGCTACATTCCCATTGAACATGATGTCACCCCTATAGAGTGCAATGCGAACACAAGTTTCACGCTGGTGCAGAGGGTGGAACTGCTAGGGAACGTTCCAAACTATTCGCCGAAATTTGAACGTGATCCGAAGCAAGAAAGGGTGCTTACGCTTTTTCGGTGCGTCTGTTTCACGTTCTCCTGTGTCGTGGTCACAGAGGGGTGTGACATTTGATACGTGCGCGAATGAAACGGCGAATGGCACCCGCCCCCCTCTCTCCAATTCAGCAATAGTCTCGGTAGCACTTGCCCATATTTATTGAGAATTTTAAAAATGTGCCTTTACAGAGAAAACCTTCAAAGTATTTCTAGCTGCGTGGAGGCAACTGGCTTTGGAGGTATGTCTAGTGGTTGCCTACGTGCAGGTTCCTCGAGCTATAACGCAGGCTTACTCTGTAAAGGTACGTTTTTAAAATTCTCAAAAAAATCAAGAAAACTGAGAGTTTTGCCGGACTGGAGACTAATAGTCGGCGAGTAGAACGAAAATGACAAAGATATGGAAAACGTGTAAAAATGACTAGAAATATGTGATGTATTGGTCTGTAACTCGGTATTCGATACCCTACGCTTTTTTTGAAAACTAGTGATCTGTGCTCTCTTGTTGTCACGCGGGACTTCTTGCCGTGCAAGAGATTCCGGACAAATATGAACCAGGAAAGGAGCTAACTACACGAAGTATTTAATGTAAAATGTAACTGGAATTCCGTTAGAGCCTGGTGCCACATTTGTTTTAAATAATGTAAATTTTTCCTCAATACTGTCGACAAGGGTTTGAAGAAGCACCTTCCCAGATGGAATACTATGCCTCGCTTCCTCCTATCGGTCGGTGGCTGTCAATTGATAGGGTCTTTAGAGCACATACGAGCGCGTCACAAGATGATCATAAGCAAATAATCCAGCTCTCAATTTACGAATACCAACTTACTGTGTAGCACAATATAAGATACGACAGAATCTTCTGTCCCTCGTAATATCCTCAGTGTTACAGTAAGAAGACACAGAACAGTATACCATAAATCGTAGAGCAGCTTCAAAAGGACTACAACAATCACATTGTAACCCCGAAAGCAGTATCTCAAAATACACCCCACCAAAAGATAACACACTGAACACAAGAGTTACGAAGAGGACAGTGTTTTATTAATAAAGCATAGCAAACAAGTTGCCGCTGCTGACAACAACCAAGAGTAATTTGGTGAGCAGTTCAATCTTAGGACTGGAGTAAACCAGACAAAAACTTCGTAGAACATGTTGTGGCGTAACAAGCTAGTCACGCCACACTGAGGAGGAAGCCGAAAGGCACGCGTACACACACGCCGACTGGCGTCAAGTCTGGAACAGGATAAGTTATGACTGCTATAAAGAAAATACGTCTGTGGAATATACTTAACTTTTAATCACTCCTTGTGGTACATCTCTCTTGACTATACAAATGAGACTCGTAAGATACATGCACTGATACAATTGGCGCCTTGCTAAGTCGTAGCCATTAACTTAGCTGAAGGCTATTCTAACTGTCTCTCGGCAAATGAGAGCAAAGGCTTCGTCAGTATAGTCGCTAGCAACGTCGTCGTACAACTGGGGCGAGTTCTCGTACGTCTCTCGAGACCTGCCGTGTGGTGGCGCTCGGTCTGCGATCACACAGTGGCGACACGCGGGTCCGACATGTACTAATGGACCGCGGCCGATTTAAGCTACCACCTAGCAAGTGTGGTGTCCTGGCAGTGACACCACAGAACACATTAAGTAATAAAATACAGATTCTCAGGGTTTTACATTCTAGGCCCTACAGCGATCTCGCCATTCTGGCAAGGGAACCTCTTGCACAATTTAAATTGGCGAAACCAGACACAGTCTGCGCAACGGTTTGCACTGAACTTAGTGGGCACAATCTTTAACCGTCATAGCCGCACACATTTCGGCTGGTAACTTGTGTCCTGTGAGGACGGCGTTCCTCGGATCCCCGAAGCCAAGCACCGTTCGCTCATCCAGACCGGACCCGACGCCCCGCGCTGACATCAAGCCACCGCTAGCCCAGACCGTACCCGTCTGCTTCCACCACTTTGCTGCACGAACTTCCGCTCCGCCTCATCCAGCTGGCTGCCCTCTTAACATAGTCGCTAGCTGCCATCCTGCTCGCTGGCCGTCTTCACACCGGCACTTTTCCGTTTCGACCCCACCCTGACGGCGACAGCGGCCGCCCCGTACTCCTAGTACAGCGGGTCGCGATCCCCGGTCAGCTCTGTGAGCCAGCCACGCCAAGACATCAAGATTGGGGAGCGCGTATCCCGTGGCTTGGCGCCGCACGCTAAGTCGTGTCCGCAGCTGTCCGGCACTGGCTGCAAGTTAATGTTGCCGGTTTACTGCCATACGCCAGACGTCTCCGGCTGTGTTGCTGTTGGTAGCGCGCTCTGCCGTGGCGGAAGGTGACAGCTGCCAGCCGGCACTCTGCCGTGAACCGCCACATCACGGAACAAAATCTTAAACACATTGCCGATGAATGTTATAATTGAGGCACTACGAACCTTAAGTGCCTGAAGGACACTATCAACGATCTGTGATCCAACTTGATCTGAACTTTAGGTCCAAATTGTATATTTGAACATTTAAAAAAAGCTGTTTTACAGATTCCTGTGATATTCATTTCCATACAGAGCCAAAATAATTTCGTTGCTCTGCACTCCTCAATTGCTTGCTTGGTCATAATGGAATGTGTGGTGTATTTAGTATCTGTTTTTTATTTTCCGATTGTAGCTCCACATTAATTATAAACTTTGCATATGTCAAAAAGACACTGTTGTCACGAGCCTATGTGTGAAAATTTTGTGAATTAACATTAATTACGACAATCCTACACGTTGTGAGGTAACGGGCGAGTTATGACGCCCTGAAAATATTCTAAGTTTGGAGTTCGCGTAGCCGCACGGGCCGCTCGGCCAGCCGGGGTCCGGCTGCAAACACGTGGTGCCAAACGTTAGCCGGACTAGAAGGGTAGCCCCAGCGCATGGTCCAGCCGCGTGGCTGGGAATTCCACTGTGACGAGGACGGTGGTTTGTGTCGATGAAGGAGATATCTATGCCGGGAGTGCCAAAGACGGCGGACTTTGTGAAACATTAATGGCAGACATTTCACAGTTCGTATAGAAATTAGTAGTAGCCAGTTGAATCTTGGTACCTCAAAAAGAAACATGTACATCACTATTATTTGCACGACGATTCTGACGGTGTAATCAGATTTTCAATATCTTTATTAGTTTAAAGTTTAGTATCTGACGGTAAATTATACAAGTAACACCCAGCAACGAAATTACCAAAATATAAACGCTTCATCCGATTCTGTCGATCGCCGTGTCTTTAGAAAGCTATTAGTGTAAACCTAAATTGGTATGAGTTACAGGCATGTAACTTAAATAGTACATGTGTTATTGGAGGTCAAAGTGGCCGATTACTATCGATCTCGTCAGGCCTAAGTACTCCACAGTTACACGAAAAAACTGTAGCAGCGTGCTTATAAATACATTTATTCGTCTATGTCTTTGTTTATATCCGATGTATACTATTCATGAAGAAATTGGTTAAATATTTACTGTGTTTTAGAAAGCACAGAGTCATTAGGCTACTGCCCTACCTGTTGTTCTATTTCTTTTGATATATGTTTATTTAATTTACTTATGTATTTAATAATGTGCGTTAGAGCGTGTTTATGGTCCAGCAGTAGGAATATTTATTTAATTTCAAGTATTTAAATGTGAATCCAATATTTCGTATGTGCTTAAATATGTGTGAGGGTGTGTTGGCTTGAAGACCTGGCGTGAGCGCTCTAGCCAATCACAGCGCTCGTGAATGGAGAGACTGGTTGGAAGCGAGTTCGGGAGAGAGGACACGAGGTAGTTGTGGCAGTGCTGCAGTTCTGAGCAGGTCGCACAGGACACGGAGAGAGTGCCGGGCGTGAAGGCGCGACGCACGGTCGCGAGAGAGACTTGGGAGTGTGGACCGGTTTGCGCGTGGTCGCGGCAGATAGAAATACTAGGGAGTGCGGATTTGTGCACTTGTGAGACTTCCGTAGCTTCTACAGTGAAGACGTAGTGTGCGTTTAGAAGTGAATATCACACGAGCTATATTGTTGTTCGTAACTAATTACGTGCAGCAGGAATCTATTGTTTCCCTCTTATTCAACTTATATTTTATTTAATTGCTTGACCATCGACACCAATAAGCGTTTTGCAGAAATATACCACATTCTCAAAAGTACTTCTACTATCGTACTCATCATTTAAGGTTGTTGAGTTAGTACCTGCAGATTTTATTTAATTGCAATCTTTCATTTATAAATTTCTACGTTACATTTACAATTTCCGAGTGATAGAAACCTTCGAACATTCCATTTATGTGTATATTCATATTCAATACTGTAGACTCAGCAGGATTTGGCTTGTAATGCGGAATCTACGTATCCCAACCCCTAGACAACGAAACCAGCCAAAACTTTTAATATTTCAACACTGAGTGAGAGGGTGCGTAGTTAAGGGCTATCTCACCACCCATCACATTTCTCACCGTAAAGTGGGTACATTATTTTTTTTATGCGGAATATAAGTTGTTGAGACGTGGTTAAAAAATAAGTCTAACCTATGAGCGTTGTGGTTTGCCTACAAATTTGATTTTCACAAACATCTATTTTTCTCAAAAATTTGTGCCTGTGCTGTGGGGCTTATGTTTCTCAATGTCTCAGTTCATCAACATCGTCGTGAAGATAAAGCTTAGACTTGATTTTTACCGAATGTATAGGGTGGGTATCAGTGGACGTGATAAGAGCAGCAGGTCCAGTGGGAATGCAGTGGCTCTATAGAGTACTATCAAGTGTGTGGAGAAATAGTACAATACCTGACGATTGGAGAAGAGGAGACATTGTTCCCATTTTCAAAAAATGCAATAAAAGACTTTGTAAAAACTACAGATGAATAACCCTTTTGAGTCATACAGCTAAGATTTTTGAAAGAATTTTACTAAATCGAATAAATGAAAAGATGGAAAAGTAAGTGAGTGAAGAACAGCATGGGTTTAGGAAAGGAAGAAGCACGATCGACCTGATATTTTCTATCCGTCAACTGATGGAAAAAAGTCTGGAGTATAATGGTTTTTACAGACATAGAAAGGGCATATGACTCTGTTAACAGGGAAATACTGTGAGAAGAAATGAAGATAGGTATAGAAGATGGATACATTGCCTGCCGAAGTGGCCGTGCGGTTAAAGGCGCTGCAGTCTGGAACCGCAAGACCGCTACGGTCGCAGGTTCGAAGGTTCGAATCCTGCCTCGGGCATGGATGTTTGTGATGTCCTTAGGTTAGTTAGGTTTAACTAGTTCTAAGTTCTAGGGGACTAATGACCTCAGCAGTTGAGTCCCATAGTGCTCAGAGCCATTTGAACCATTTTTTGATGGATACATTAATGTACAGAGTACACAATTGTAGAATGAGAACGCCATTGTGGAACTCTGAATATTTCGAAGTAAGACAGGGACTTAAACATGGAGGGAATGAATAGGCAGTTAAAGATATAGTAAAAGAAAAAGACAAAAAGATGATTTTTGCAGATGTTATGGTAATTTGGGGCGGTAAAGAGGTAGATGTACAGTTACAACTTAATGCGTGGAAGGAAATAATGAAAAGGTATGGATTAAAAATAAAGATAAGAGTGAAGTAATGGTATTTGGAAGAGACAAAGGGATCAATGGGAATATGACTTTGAATGGAGAACCCCTCAATGTGGTACACAGTTTCTCTTATTTAGGGAGTGAAATATCTAGTGATGGAAGAATAACCAACGAAATTAATAGGTTACAGAAGCGAGGCAATTTCTACCAAACAATAAAACACCTGATTTGGAATAAGGAAGTTTCAGAAAAAGCAAAATTCCTTATGTCTAAGAGTTATTACTTCCCTGTTGTCACCTATGGAGGAGAAACATGGACAATGACAGAAAGGGACTGGAGCAGACTGAAATTGTCAGAGCAGTTAAGGGAAAAACAAGAATGGAGAGAGTAAGGAATAGAGATATTAGAAAGGACCTTAAACAAGGAAGTATGAGAGAAGAAATCGAAAAAAAGAGATTAAGATGGTACGGGCATGTTAAGAAGATGTGTGGGCACAGACTCCCCAAAATTATGGGAGAACTAAAGATAGAAGGAAAAAGACGTAGAGGGCGCCCAAGAACAAGGTGGAAAATGGGAGTGAGAATATCTGTGGAAAGGAGGTGTGTGACCTGGCAGCAAGTAGAGGAAGAAAAGTGGTGGGAGGACCGAGCCAAATGGAGAGGACTCGTCAGCACCCAGACCTGGCAGTAGCTGGAGCGCGATCCGGATATAGATAGATAGATAGATATAGGGTGAACCGACAAACTTTCGGAGGTTGTTCAGGGATACCTTAGCATAGCGTCGTTGTACCGCTCTTCCATTACGTTCAGTGAACTCATTCACGAGGTGCATACAGGTCAATTCTTCATCAGTAAGGCTAACCATAGTATTGCTGTGTATCACTGTTAAAGCACAACAAACACTGCCTGGAAAAAACCAGGACAGAACCGAGTACCACTGAATGCGAACTTGACGTCAACGAGGTAAGGACGGCATTACTTTTGTTAGCATAGGTACCGCGAGAGACTGGCGAAAAGGCTCACAGCGCATGCCATCGACACCTGCACCATTGTGTACTGTTTTCAGTGAAAATACACATATAAAGCTAATAGGGGCAAAAAACCAAACGAAAAGCAATATCTCTGTAAAGGGCCGCCAGAGACCATGGATCCCTATGCCAAAATACTACGAAGGAGCTATCTAAATAGGACGGAAGTCGGCGATGTGATGTACATGTACAGAAAGGCAAATGATTAGAATTTCAGAAAAATTAGGTTATTTATTCAAGAGAAAGAGATTTAAAAAATCAGCAAATGAATAACGCGTGGTCCACATTTGACCCTTATGCAAGCTGTTATTCGGCTTGGCATTGGTAGGTAGTGTTGTTGAATGTCCTCTTCAGGGGTCTCGTGCCAAATTCTGTTCAACTGGCGCGTTAGATCGTTGGAGGTCCCTGCCCATAATGCTTCAAACGTTCTCAATGTGTGAGAGATCCGGCGACCTTCCTGACCACAGTAGGGTTTGGCAAACACAACTACAAGCAGTACAAACTCTCGCCGTGTGCGGGCAGGCATTATGTTGCAGACATGTAAGCCCAGGATGGCTTGCCATAAAACGTAACAAAACAGGGCGTAGAATGTCATCGGCCGCTGTGTTGTAATGATGCCGCGGATGACAGCTAAAGAGGTCCTGCTGTGAAATGAATCGGGCGACAGTCAGGTTGGTTTCCGACCGCTGTCCGAGGCGCCTCTAAGACACGTCTTCGCTGGTCATCGGGGCTCAGTTCGAGGTGGAGTTATCAGTGAAGACAAATTTACTACAGTCAAAGACATTCTATACCGAATGTGCCTAACACAGCTGCAAACGGATTTGTTGGAGTACAGAGGTTATTGGTAGTCAACCCAAGGGGCGCCTTGAGCTCAGCCCCCTTTCTGTGAGCCGCCTGTTAATGATCCGTGTTGTCAATGAAGCACGAGTTGCACGTCTGATCGATGATAATGATGAATCCGGAGCTCTGAGTGCCTCTCTGAAGACTGCTCGATCCTCCCATTCTATCGTCTATCTAGGTAGACCGCTTCCATCTTGACCCTGTGTTCGGCCATGGTTCACCCATTCCTACCGACATCGTTTACTAGTGGCATCGCTGCTATTCAAATGTCCAGTGAATTTCGTAATTTAAACTGAGACGCTGCGTGGAGACACTCAGACGCTGCGTGGAAGAAAATATTTTTCCCCACCTATAAATTCTACTAACTTAATCTGTTGCCCTCCAGTTAACCCTGCAGCACATGCTTAACGAAAATGTTAGTGGAAGGCTCTTATGAAATACTGCAGTGAACGTGCTCAAATGAGTATTTTTCTTTCATTGCAGCGTGTACAGTTTTAATTGGTTCAGTTTCTGTTAGGATATTTTATTTTCAACTCTGTAACAGAGAACTTATTAGAATTATATAATTCGCGAAGCCTAAAGTTTCCGCTGCTAGTTAATTAAAAAATAATGGAATGCTGTGTGCAGTACGTAGCTGTATACCAATTCTGACATTTTAATCAAGCAGTTTCGTATGAGAACGTGAGTCTAAAGTGAGTAATACAAATATTTTGTCGTCTTCGGCATCTGTAGCTCCCCAGTTAATACACCATCAGATCAAAACTATTCGGATACCTACAGGCGGAAATTAATATGTGGTGTGCTCAACCTTCGCCTTTATGACGACTTGAACTCTACTGGGGACACTTTCATTGAGGTGTCTGAATGTCTGTGGAGGAGTGACAGCCTATTCTCCCTCGAGAGCCGAAAGGTAGTGATGATGTTGGACATGGGATCTGGAGCTAGTACTGACTCATGCCAAAAGTTCCGCTCTGAATTCTGGGAAGGATTCTTCATTTTGGGAATGTTATTGTTCACAAACCATTGCCTCGCGTATGCTCCTTAGTGACAGGGTACATTGTCATGCTGATACAAAATCATCGCCTCAGAACTGGTCCTCTGCTGTACGCGGTAGACAGTCTAGTAAAATGTGCTCATATTCCTCCAAATTTTGCGGTTACTCAAGAGCAATAATGGGACCAAATTCTACCACGAAAAACACCCTCATACCGTAAATCCGCATCCTCCGTACGTCATTCATTAGACATGGTTGTATGTAACCTTCTCAAAACTTTCCGTTTGATTGCCATAGGGTACAGCGTGATTCAGTATTCCAGATCACTCATTTCCAGTAAACCACTGTACATTGGCGTCACTCTTCACGTCACCTACTTAACTGTGTGGTTTATGAGGAGGACTGATGACCTCAGAAGTTGAGTCCCATAGTGCTCAGAGCCATTTAGTTTATAAGGAGCTGTCGACCGTTGTTCCTCATTCTTTTTAGCTCCATAGATACAGTCATTGTGCTAACTGGACTGCTAGTAGTACTTCGGAAGTAACGAGTGATTCTTTGAGCTGCTTATTTCGTGCTATTTTTACAACTAATCTCGACTGTCCCTGTTCGTCAGTACATGAGGTCTCTCTGTTCTTTGTTTAGCTCAAGAGCGTCCAACCTTTCAGCTTACCTGGACCACATTGGAAAAAGACGAGTATTTTTGGGCCGCACGTGATATACTAATTCTTAACAATAACCGCTGAGGGGAAAAAAAGGAAGAAGAGGAAATAGAAGTATAACAACATGGACCACTGAGAGAATAGCAAGATTTGATAGGAGTTCAGATTGAATATTTTCAATATATCATAACTTTAAATAAAAGGAATTTCATGTGTGTTTTTTTTTTCTTGTCATGGGATAGACGCTCACTTCTTGGGTTGGATTGATGCTTCCTTTGGGCCTCTTGCACCTCGCGGGCCACATGTTAGACACTCGTGGTTTGGATGTTCCTTCGCTTTTCCACTTGACAGTCACATCACTATTGGGTGACTTGGGCAGCATTAGAAAGGATAAAATGTCCCTGGTACATTTGTTTATCAGGTGACATCCAGTGACTAGTCCATGTTCGAAGTCACTGAGCTCTCCTGATCGATCCATTCTTCTGTTGCTGCTTCTCTACTAACAATCGATGTCTCACCGCCTTCTTTTATACTGGGGGGCCAGGTTCTCGTAACATCTATTGGTCAATTCTTCATTACTCAAGGGGTGTCTAGATACTTTTGATCATATAATGTGTGGCGTTGGTTTTGGGTGGAGTAAGGTTTGGGCTGCGGATTGTGCAGACGTGGGCTTCTTTTACGGAAAAGTAACATTTATTAAATACAGAGATTTCTTCTGCAAATTACAAGAATAGAAAATTAGCGAAAGATATTTGAAGTATTTTGCCCAGCTATTGTTCTTGAGAAATTTGGTACCAGAATAAAACCAATAAGTTAAAATTCGTTCAAACAGAATCGCAAAACAAATACTTGTTACACACGTGAGCTAATGGTATTCAAGGTTACCCCATTCCCCTCCCCATGAGGAATCACCGGCAATTGATCGAAGTCACCCATGGGAACCCCTGTCCAACCCACGCACCTTAAGCAAGTGGACTAGGTCGTAAAAAAGCTCGAGATCGCTCACATCTGATGTAAAACTGGCGAGAAACGCCTGGACCAAAAGGAGCACATTAAAATGGTGGGAACCCCTCCTCCTCCTCCTCCGAAACCCCCTGGACCAATTAGAGTAAAGCTTCCCCTCACACTCATCATTCTTTATAACTAGTTCAGTTGCGTAGTCCTCTTCATTCGAGGTTTGTGCACCGTAGGTGAGGTTCATGTTTGTTATAAAGAATTTATTATTATCAAAAAATATATAGTGGCAGAGTTTGGAAATAATAACAGTGATATAACAAAATAACTAATCGCTTAATGTTAACATTTTTTGCAGTACAATTTTTTACAATATTTTTGTTGTTTATTAACAGTTTGTCCTCTTATGGTTTTATTTGCAAACGCAGTATATATATATATTGGTTTATTTACTGTAAACTGAAGCATTTTTTTTCTTCTGGTTGATTTATATTGCTATGAGGTACACTTACTTACAGTAAAACTGTAGAGAGGACAACTTAATACTACGTTTCATGTTCTTTGTATCACACTTGTTACTCTTTTATACAGTTTTTACATTTAATGATTTTCTTTCTGACTGGTTTTATCAATCTATGTACAATATTTTACATTTTTTCTTTCTGTTCATTTTTCTGTATACAATATGTATGAGAAACGAAGACTAGAAGCAAAAGCTGAAGATGAGGAACACCCCCCCCCCCCACATACACGCAACTATACATAATATTTACAGACACACACAGTATGCACGCTAGCAGACGTGCATACTCACTCGCACACCACTATGACGAGCGGTTCATCCAACTATTCCTCACAAATACATATACCAGTTACACACTCAGTCACTCGATGAATAGTGTGAGTATGGGAAGGTGCCGATCCCATCCCCGCAAATGAACCTTTGTCGCCACGATGCGACAGCTCTGCTTTAAGCTGCAGAACGCACCACATGCGGAGCGGCTCCAACACCCGTGAGCAGGCACCCCTTGCAATCCTCGATTGCGGGAGCCTTTGAGACCGCACGATGCACAGCCTTAGCCAGCGTCTGTATGGTTTCTGCATCCATGCGGCATGTGTACATTTTCGACCTGAGCACTACAGACGCCACAAACTGTTAGCATTCGCCTCGTCTTTCATAACGCCGATAACCTTCTTGTTATGTGGTGTTACTCATGAAGGATTATCGGCCGTGTATCTAGACGAATTGAATTCTTCCTGATGGTACCTAATTTCTTGGTAGGGATCTATGGCCTACTGATGTGAAGGATGTCCACCGCCGCAACATGGACGCGGCAGACAAAAACTGCTCTAGAGGAGGATAGGGAAAGCGACCCTAACACCCTTGAGCAGGGTTAATGGTTGCGTATGATGCCACAATCAAAGGTGAGAACTCTACCAGGAGAGATTGCTTTAAGTCCTTGGTTTTCCCTCTAGAATCCACAACGTACTTAAAATATAGAAGACAGACCACCATTCGAAATACATAGGTTACAAATATGACATTTATGTTAAATGAAGGGCCTTTCTCTCCCAGTGCCCTTTAGACCATGCACACGATTGTATATCTAAATGTTTAAGTTTAATCAATTAAAACATGAATTTTGCGCAAAGAAAAGTTGTTAAAAATGTAAGGCAATAAAGTTGACCTGTTCAGTAGAGGCGGATTTTTACACTCTTCAGTGGCGGTAAATCTTATATGAAAATTGCCGCTTTCAAATGACGATTGTCTTCAATATAAACCGAATTAACATTTAATCAAATAAACTGGAAATTAAGTAATAATCTGGTGGAGTAGGGAGATGTGTAAGGAATGCCATGCTGCGTTTATTTGATATGTAACTGTGGAGAATACGGTGATGTGACTCATTTATATAATTAAAAAGATATAAAAAATGTAATAACTCAGTAGATAAAATATGTTTAAAAATTAGGGTGTCAGTGAAGATAGGGTCCTAAACTATCATCCAATAACTTGTTGGAAAAGATTGCATCAAGCGTTCAACAGTTATTAATTTTTAATGTTTTCCTGCAAGATTTTTCATTTACTGTGACTACCTAACTTCTGTGGTTTCCGCGATGTTCGTAATACTAATCTCTCAATATATGCATCTCCGTGCTGTGAATATGCTGACGTGATTGGTTTTTCGCAAACGACTACTACTGAATTTCGAAGTATTTCACAGTAGCCATATTGTGCCATGTTTCGAGCGACGCCATCTGAGGACACACTCACACACAGACCAAGCTTCGAAATGGCTAACCGTCGTTCCCCGACACCTGCAGCCTGGGGGAAACCATAGATTACCTGTCGCTTGCCGCGACGCTCCAGCGTTCACTCCTCGCCTTGGCCTAACGCGCCAAACCAACACTTGCGATTCCATGACTAAATAACTGATTGATAGCTCGCAGGCAAATGCGTTATGTGACATTCTCGAAACGTTGCATGAATTTCTGTGCGAGTTGCTTTTATAGTTTCCAGAACGAAACACTCTCTCAAAATCTGGCAAAAAATGCAAACTTGAGGACATCTTACAAAATTTCACTCACTAACTTTCTCCTCCGAATGCGAAGACTTTGAAGATTTTGGTTGTTTCCCATCTACGCAGGGAGAAATTACCGTCGTAATAAAATAAGAGAAATCTGACCTCGCACAGAAAGATTTAGGTGTTCATTTTTCACATGTGCTATTCGAGAGTGGAACGGTCGAGAAACAGCCGGAGAGTGGTTCAGTGAACCCTCTGCCAAACAGTCCGTGAATTACAGAGTAATCTTATAGATGCAGAAGTAGTGCAGTAGTGCCTCGGCAGAACATAATTTTAGTCTCTCAGGACTTGCTGTTTCAGATAAATGAAGTACTGTAGGTGCTCAAAATGTGAAAGACATCCTACTTATATACAATTCTTTTGTAAGGTGCTGACCAGTATTGTTTACAGTAAAACTGGATAGGTTTTTTTTTTCGTGTAGGTACATGATGATTTTTTTTTTCCAGTCTGAATTTGATGCAGGGTGCTTACAAGGCGTTTTTCGTTGCGACGGAATCTTCTCACGAAATTCCAACCACCAACTTTCTCCTGCGAATGCGAAAATATTTTGTTGACACCGACCTACATAGGGAGGAACGATCATCACGATAAAATAAGGGAAATCAGAGCTCGTACGGAAAGATATAGGTGTTCATTCTTTCCGCGCGCTATGCGAGATTGGAATAATAGAGAATTGTGAAGGTGGTTCGATGAACCCTCTGCCAGGCACTTAAATGTGATTTGCAGAGTATCCATGTAGATGTAGATGTACAAGAAACAAAAGCTCCCTCGTTATTGCTTCTTGAGACTGTTACCTACAGGTCATATTCTGTGTTAACTTAAAAATTGATGGATTTGTTAATTACTATTAGTTTAATTTATTGAGTGGAAATTTAAAAGTACATGTTACTGCTTACTGTACAGCAAAATAACTCGTGCAGCCTCGATTTATGCTACACAGTTTGTAGGCTACGCGAAAGTTTGACAGTTGAAGCTGCATGTGAGAAGAGACAGACGTAGCTCACGGCCACGGGTGGACCAGTACGTCTGGCACTCGTGTCGTGCAATCTTTGCCTTGACCGATAAATTTACGAAAGCACTGATAAGTATTCCATCGCAGCTAAATATTTGTGAGAAACAAGACTCTACATATGATTGCTGCTCGTTTCATTTGCAGCAATTTAAGTTGCTTCCCACAAAACCACAAACTCGAAGATCGCGATAAGTTCCGAATAAACTGCAAAGTAGAGGTGCTAAGCAAGACTGTAAACATGATTGCCTTCCGTTTTACTCGCAGTAATTGAGGCCGAACTCTTAGGTGCCTGCCTAAAGACAACATCGGAACTCGTGACATATTCGAAAATAAACAGCCAAATATTTTTGACTGGGAAGAATCTCTATATCATTACCGCTCGCTTTACTCGCAGCACTTTAAACTGTACTCTTCGATTCCTGCCTAACGACACTCTCGGAAATCGCTACATCTTCGGAAAAAATGTTCAAATATTTGTGACAAGAAGGAATGTAAATGTCATAGCGGGCTGTTTCACTCGCATCAATTTCGTGTTTCGCTATTTAATCAGACTGAAGACCCAAAATGGAAGGAACTTATTACTGAAAGAGCATGCTCTTATATGTAAATAACATCGAATAATGCATTTGGAGTAGTTATCGCATGTCACTGCCTTTGAATAATGCATCTTCCTAGTGTTCAGAAACTCTGGTAACACATCTGAAATGAAGATAGTACAGATTCTTATCCCGTAGGGCACTGTGATGTCAACACGACGGTGCACTGTCCCACTTCCATGTTAATGTGCAGGAACACTAGATCAACAATATCCTCCTCATTGGATTGGAAAGGGTCTCCCGTCCCATGGACAGAGCTAGTGCTAATTTCACTCTTATGGATTTTTTTAATTTAATTTTTTTCAGTGGGGTACATATAGTCGTTGGTGTATGCAACACCAGTAACACCTGCAGAGGAACTGTATGGCTGTGTTGTAGCTGCGTGTCTCATTTTACAACAAATAATGTGGATTACTGCGAAGTGTCGTGTGACAGAATCCCTGGATAAAAAATTCTCGGCAACTAGCCGCATCAAATTCGCATAAAATCACAAATTTCTTAAAATTGACTCCCTCTTCTTCTTCAGGGGCTAGGTCTGAGTGTCGTCAAACTGGCTCCCACTATGTGAGAACAACTTTAATACAGACAAATTAGTAATGCATGGGAGCGTGCATTTGGTGGTTTACCACCCGTAAGCGGTGGCACTGCAAGCGACACTGGATAGCAAGCGCAGAGGTAATCAGTGGGCAGAGAGACTCCACTTCAACATGCGTCGTATACAGTCAGGTGCCAGCCTCTAGGCATAAAACTCAGACTTAGCCCCTGACGACGAAGGTGGCAGCAGTCATCGAAAGCTTGAAATTTTATCCGAGTTTGGCTCTGCAGGTTTACCAAAAACCCGACAAGATTTTATCCGAGACAGGGTGGATATTTGAGAGAATGCGGCAGAACTTAATGCACTGTTGTTATGCAGGCACTGAGACTCACTGTCGTCACTGTTGTTATTTTGCGATGAACTTCAGTTGATGCTGTAATACGTTTGTTGTTTAGGTGAATAAAGTACCGGATATTTGTTAGTTCCTTGGTTCATTGTATTCCGTTAAAGATCTACTACCTTGTATTTTATACTTCTAGTGCTGTATTCTAAGTTGTTTGAAATAGAGGCATTTTATATCCGTGAAAACCAAAAGTTTTTATAGACATCAAAGTTTAGTTAGTGAGCAGTGCGTGCCTTGAGAGAGCGATGTTTAAAAAATTGACAGACGATGCATGTACTGATAGGTAGATTGACAGTTTATTCATACTGTTAACAGGGCAAAGGTTGAACAAAAGCACTATTTTTGTAAAACTGCTAATTACTGCATTTTTAAGTTAATTACACACGCCGTGCGTAATGTATAATAAAATAGGAGCTCGTATAGGAGAAAATTTAGCTGTCGAAAAAGTCCGCTGACTACATTATCTCGAATTTAAATGCCTGCACAAGACAACTACTCAATAGACGGATGTCAGCACTGACAAGTACAGCAAAATTTGTATCTCTCATATTTTTCATTCTCGAATGTAACTGGGGAACTGGTCTACTGCTTCCGTAGTGGAAGCGCACTCAGTCTGTAAACTCCACTTCATTTTTCTGAACCACAATGCTAATGCAGAGGACTTCTAATAGCTTCCATTGGTTGATTGTATGTTCTGATGCTTATTTTTCTGTTTGTTTCAGGGGGCATCGGTGGGAGTCTGCCTCCTCCTAAAACAATAACTAATAACCTAGCAGGTAAGCAGTCAGTACTACGGATCTTCCTCCAGTTTCTCATCTTTGCTGTTTGTGTGTTAATTACAGCTTACACCATTTTTCCAGACTAATTATCCGGACCGTTTGTAAAAAGAAATTAATTACATGTAATGTGCGTATTTGTTGAATACCTGAGCACACTTGAGTTTTTGTCCACATTAAAATATAGTACTAGCTCATAAACATGAAATGGACAGAAGTATTCTACTACTTTGACCGTGAAGATGTAAAGGGTGGTTTCCCGCTTAGTTGACAGATAATACAGAAACCTTAAAATGTTGCTGTCTTCTAATTAGATACAGCTTAAGATGCTATAGATCACTCAAAGTTTGGGCGTGGCGGAAACAATGTCAACCGTAAAATATGTAGGTATAACTATCCAGAATGTGGAATGACCACGTGAAACAAAAAGCAGATGCCGAAGAATCGTAAGAAAATGTAATTCATCCACTACAGAAGTGGATTGTAAGTTGTGGGATCGATTCCTGAATATTGTTTATCAATCAGGGATCCTTACCAGATGGGCTGATAGAAGAGATAGAGAAGATACAACTAACAGAGCCGCGTGTCGTTACGGGATCGTCCAGTTGGCGAGAGAGCGGTAGAGAGGTGCTCAACAAACTCCAGGACAGACGCTACAGAGATGCTTACTATTGAAATTTCGAGAGGGAACTTCTCGGGAAGAGCCGGGCAACGTACTACTTCCTCCCAAATATGTCTCACGAAATGACCACCTCGAGAAAATACCAGAAATTAGAGATAATACAGAGGTATACCGACAATCGTTCTTCCCACGCGCCATTCTCGAATGGAATAGGCAAGTGCGAACCACTTAGTGGTACCAGAAGTACCCTCCACCACACACCGTCAGGGGGCTTGCGGAGTATTGATTTAGATGTAGAATCGTTGGAAATACGCATGGCGGAAAATCCGATGAACCATGATGCCGGGTGCTAATTGGATAATGCTTGGAATCCCATCATCTCCACGATTTGCTATAAAAGACGACGACGTTGTTCGCCGATGGCCATGACGAGCAGCAATCCTGAGGACAGCCGAATTCGCGCATTCATCACGATCTAAATGCATATGCGGAATACACACGAAGTGCTAATAAACTGTGGGAAGGGGGAAGTCTTACATGGCTCACCAGAGGATGACTGCCAGGTGCCCGGACGAAATATCGTAGAGTGTAGTAAATGACGACGCGCTGCAAGCCCGAAATTTCTTAGCTCATGGGCATTGCTGTTGTTTTCAGTACAATACAGGTAAAAGATAAATGAGGATTAATAAAGACAAACACTATATAATTACTCTGTACCGGGCCACCGGAGATCACGAGTGTCACACACAAAAATGCTCAGAAAATATCACGGAACAACCACCGAAATTTTATTCGTTTAGCTCTGGTTCTCCCTGTATTCCACACTTGAACCGTCTACTTACCGACTGAATGAAATAAAGCTTTGAAGAGGTGTTAGTTTTATAATATGTATGTCACAAACTTTCGCCAGCCATGGGAAGAAGCTGATGAGATCGCTAGGAAAGAGCGTAAGCCACCTTGGCCAAGGCCAGTATTTTTAGCGTGCATCCAGTCTGCCGGAAAATTTCCGGAGCGGATGACGCTTTTGAGAGGTGCTGCCAAGTTGCTCCAACTGGTGTGGGCGGCATCTGCGGATAAGGGCATCCTGCTTCGCGCGTGTTTGGCCTTCGACGTTGCGCCTGTCTTCTTCAGCTGTGGCTGGTGCAGGGTCTTCATCGTTACCCTGGGTGCCGTCGAGCGCAGGAACCCGCTGAACTACAAGCTGAAATGCGTGTGATTGACAGGATAATCGATAGGCACGAAGTTGTCGGCGGTCACTGTAAACTCCTGTTCTCTTCTCAGGCGGACACGATTTCTGCAATTCAGGAAAGGTCGAGGAATTGCACGACATACCCTTCAGCTAGAACAGTGCGTACTTGTATTGGAACATCGCTTTCGCACGTCAAACGTGTGGAAGAGCTTTGAGTCTCGTTTTAGCTCTTTGCTAGAACCGGCTCACATTTTCATTTCTTTTAGTAACGTGAGAATAGTAAAAACGGACTCTAACCTTCTGCTACGTAGTGTCGGCTCCGTTGATGTACTAAAATCTGAAAGAATAAAAAATGGCAATTACTGACGCAGAGGAAAATTGTGCTATGGAAAAATCGAGAAATGCACAGATGGCACTTGTTGAAGTTCAGTGCTTAAATGCTACCCTTAACTTAAAAACATCTTCTGAATAAAATTACGTGTAAATCAAGCTCGTTATTATTCACATTCCTTCAAGCGCTCTCTCCTCATCCGTCTGTCAAGTTAGATTATTTAAGCCAGCAAAAAAAAAAAAAAATCACCGGTACTTTTGTCAAAAGGCTGTGAGTGCACCTGCGACTGCCCAGGAGGGATTGGAACAAGGAAAATCCTCTCACTTACCCAGGACGGAACCCGACACCTCCAGCGCCGAAGCGTAGTGCACTGCCCGCTAGAAACCGAGGCTACATTTAAGGCAGTAATTTACCTTTTAATTTTGCAATAAACTGTAATACTCCACTGCACAAAAAAGGAGGCAAATCAATTGCAGGCAACTATAAAGGAATTTCTCTTTTGAATATCACATACAGAGTCATATCAAGAATTGTACATAACCGTTCTAGACATCAACTTGAACTGGAATTAGGAGAATACCCAGGAGGATGAGGAGCCCTCCAGAACATACAATAACGTCGAAATTGGTAATGAGTCTTTACGAATGATTTCTGTAGTCCAATTTTTGTGGTATGTATATTAAGCTCGTTTTCTGGTTTCTGGACCCTTGAATGTTATTTGCTGGTGACGCTAAGCCATCTGCGAATCCCGAGCAAGTTAAGTGCATTTGGTCTTTCTTGGTTACAAGACAACAAACAACAAGTCATAACCTTTGTAGACTTCGGAAAAGCATATCTTCAGTGATGAAGATACTAAGGAATATTCGAGTCCATCCCAAATTAATTACAATAAAATTATTTCTAACCTACATACACTCTAGAGTAAAGTTCAGAAGAGAAACACACTGATGAGCCAAACATCATGACCATTGCCCACAGCGAGATTGTCTAGATTTTTGTGGCGCATTGCCTGGGAGCGAGCAGCTCCGAGCGAAGCTGATCGGCTGTCCGTGTGCTGCTGTCGTGAGCTTCTATGGAAACTGGCTGAAGAATGCTGAAACTATGAGTAGGCGACAAGAAGTTGGACGTCCATCACAGAAAACGGATCGGAGGCTTGCCCGCTCTCTAAAGCAAGTTAGGCGGCGATCTGTGGCAGATCTGACGAGAGAGAATAGTGCTAGTGCAGGCACAAGTGTTTTGGAACACACCGTTCAGCGTAAAGTGTTGAACATAGTGTCCCGCAGCAGAGGACCCCTACGTGTTCCCATGTTGACTCAACAACATCGTCAGTATGGTTACAGCAGGCACGGGATCACCGAGATTGCCGGCCTGGGTGGCCGAGCGGTTCTAGGCGCTACAGTCTGGAACCGCGCGACCGCTACGGTCGCAGGTTCGAATCCTGCCTCGGGCATGGATGTGTGTGATGTCCTTAGATTAGTTAGGTTTAAGTAGTTCTAAGTTCTAGGGGACTAATGACCTCAGATGTTAAGTCCCATCGTGCTCAGAGCCATTTGAACCATTCGTGTCGCCTGGTCGGATGAATCTCGTTTATTGTTAAAGGTTCTGGTCGTTTCCAGATATCCCCTCATCCGAAAGAACGTCTGGTCGGAACGTGCAGCCCACCACGGACGCAGGCCCGTGGGAGCAGTATTATGTTATGGAGAACATTCACCTGGGCTTCCATGGGACCTGCGGTAGTAATCGAAGGCACCTTGACAGCAGTGGACGACGTGAACACTGTTAAGGACCACCTGATACCCCTTTTGCTTAACGTCTTCCTCAACACCGATGGAATCTTCCAGCAAGGTAACGGTGTCACAAGGCCAGAACCCTGCTGCAATTGTTTGAGTAGCATGATAGTAAATTCACATTCATGTCTTGGCCATCAAATTCGGCTTATCTGAATCCGATGAAACGCATCTGGGACGCTATCGGGAGCCAGCTTCGCGCCCACAAACCAACCGCCCGTAAGTTACTGGGAGTGCGTCATATGTGTGTGTAGGCATCAGGTGCCACAGACCTCTTGAAATCTATGAAATACTTGTGGAAGCCATGGTACGGAGAATCACTGCTGAAGTGTGTTCCAGAAGTAGACCAACACGCTTTTATGTTGGTGGTCATAATGTTTTGGCTCATCAGTGTGTCTGAGCTGTTTACGATTTAACAGGGCTGAGACAAGGAGATTGTTTGTCGCCATTACTTTCGAGCAATGTTTTGAGGGGTGGAAAAGGCCTGCCACTCAACAGCTAAGATTTGCACTCAGAAAGAGAAATCATGCTCCAATCTTACTTTAGGTTTTCCATAACTGACTTCATTCACTTCAAATGAATGTCTAAACGGTTCACTCGACAAGTCCATGTCTAAGTCTGTGTCCCCTCTTCTATAATATTAGTTAATGCTGCATCTGTAATGGCCTTGACGGAAATTAAACTGCCTTCTCTTTCCAAACTTCCCGGCAGATGAAAATTGTATTCTGGACCGAGACTCGAACTCCGGACCTTTGCCTTTCGCGGGTAAGTGCTCTGTCTTATCTTCCTTCTTGCATGCCCCAGTTCTGATGCAAGGCGAACAACCAAAAATCGCCATTAGATATAGGTGGTAATTTACTAGCATGACTATGGACAGCCGGCCGGTGTTGCCGAGCGGTTCTAGGCGCTTCAGTCTGTAACCGCGCGTCCGCTACGGTCCCAGGTTCGAATCCTGCCTCGCGCATGGATGTGTGTGATGTCCTTAGGTTAGTTAGCTTTAAGTAGATGTACGTTTTAAAGGACTGATGACCTCAGGTGTTAAGTCACATAGTGCTCAGAGCCATTTGAACCATTTTGATCATGGACATGTGGTTATTGTGGCACTATCCATTGTTGGTAGCCGTTCAAAGTTTTTGCTGATCTTGAGTGTCACCTCATATCCATCCGTTGACGCTCGAGCGTTGTACTGCACTGAATACACCGTCATTCAAATAGCTTGACTGTCCCTCGCAAATGTGAGCGAAAATAACGATGAAAAACTGCTACCAACAGTCGCCAATAAAATTGCTTTGGTAGGATATACAGCTTGTAAATAGGAGTAAAAGAGAGCGAAATTTAATGTCGACTCTTCGCTTTGTTGGTCAACATGCGCTGCATTGCTGCTCTGACAAGCGGACCGTACGAACTTCCCCTCACCGATTTGACTCATAAAATTTACCGAATGTGGACACGACTAGGACTTCCACATTCTGGAAGACGCAACTATCAACCGTTTTTGAGAAACTCGAGATTGAAAATTATAGGCATGCGTATGCTGTATGCTTTGTAGGGCCTTTAGTGTTCACGGAGTCAGCAAGCGAGCGAGTAGGCTCCTAGTTTCGTAAGTGCAAGGTCTCTGGATCGAAACCCGCTGTCGGTACTTCTTCTTTTTGTGAGTCACGTGCACCAGTATTCGATGCTATGCTTCAGTATTGTGTGACAACCAAGAACCGTATATGAAAGTAAAGCAAGTTCGTTTTGCATCAGACACATTGAAAAAATTCATGAACATGCAAAAATTCGGCGTTCATTACATCTGGTGTATGTCGCGAAAACTATTGTTCTCATGTTTCTACGATCAGTATCATCCTGATTCGTGCAGCGCTGCAGGTTGTACACTATGCTTTTCACAAATGTAAATGCAATAATATAAATAAAATGACTACACTGAGTTTATTGAAAGATCCAGCGTATCCTTTGTTCATTTCCAGTCTCTTTAGGGAAAGAAACGTTCTCATTTTCTCTTATTAAAGATAAGGAAAATAATAAATAAATTATTAAATATTAATACTTTGCACAGCAATAATAAATCTGTTGTTGGAATTACATGGGAATGGAAAAAATAGATTGGACACAGAAACCTTGCGCTTATGAAACTAAGCGCTTCCCCGCTCAATGTGGACTCCGTGAACACTAGCGACCATACAAGTTGTAAATTGGAAATTTGTGGTAAGCTCCTATGGGACCAAACTGCTGAGTTCAGCGGTCCCTAGGCTTACACACTACTGAATCTAACTTAAACTAACTTACGCTAAGAGCAACACACACACACACACACACACACACACACACACACACACACACACACACAAACACACACACACATTCCCAAGGGAGGACTCGAACCTCCAACGGGGGGAGCCGCGCGAGCCGTGGCAAGGCGCCTGAGACCACGCGGCGGCCTACAAATCATACAGCATAGGCACGCCTATAATTTCCAAACTCGATTTTCTCAAAAACGCTTAAGAGTTGGTCTCACTGTTTACATACGCTAAAGTCCTAGTCGTGTACTACACATACTGCCGATACCATCAAATAGTTGAAGGGAAGTTGGTACTGTCCTCTTGTGAGGCGAATAAAAGGTAAGAAGTAGTAAAGAGCCAGAAAACAAGCAAATCTTAACAGACCGTGGACACAGTGACAGAATGCTAACTCTTACAGAGCATATACATTTGAGTATCGCCTTTATCAATGCGATGCTGATTCCTGCAACGTTTAACGGGCACCATACCGCTGTCAGAGTTCACCTCCTTGGTGTGCTACGGGAGTTGTGCTGTGCTTTTTTTTAGGAGAGCCCCTTATCGCAGTCCGCTTCCGCCGCAACGCCCCTCGGTCTACGCAGTTTCAGATTTACGAGCAATTCTGTCTGCCATCAAACGCAGCTTGCGGCGGTCAGGTTTTGCGCAGTTCTGCAGCCTTGGCAGTAGAGCGCCGGCCGTTTCTGGCGCGGCACACTGCACTAGCTAACGCACAAAACACTAGCGTCAGCCAGCTACGTCACTGTACCATCTTTGCCCAAGCGTTGGAATGCCTTTCAATACTATCAAAGGCAGCATACTGTTTTCTACTGCGTATTTCGGTTTCACCGTGCCTAAGTCTGCACCGTGTGAGGAATTTTCGTTTCCTCACGCCCAGTCAACCACCCTATCCCTCTGTTCTGTAGTTGTTAGCGTGGCGCGTTATTGCTGTTTCAGTGGTGACTACTTATGATATTTCCGGTACGCCTACCGTCAGCGTCGACGAGCCAGATCGTAAATTTTTTGTTTATACATTCGAGTGCATAACTAACAATCAGTTATTGGGAGTGTGAAATGACATTTGTCCGACCTTGACTGTACATTAGCACTGTAAGGTTATTCACTGATTGTGAGGTTGTCTGTATCCAAGTACCGTCTTTGTACGATCTGAAAGACATAGAGGTAGATTTGGACAGTGTCGACTTGGTATGATGAATGACGGCTCCCTTTAAATGTGAATGAATCCAGAACAATAGGCCCGATAGTGCTCAGTTACGTTCGGAGAAGACTCTGCGAGCATTATGATACCACTACCCCTTATATCTTGTAGGGATCGTGAGAATAAGGGAGATTAGGGTGCGTACGGTGACATGCTTGAATACTCAGTTATTTTGCTCTCGCTCAGTACACACATGGAATACGACAGAAATACAAAGTTGTTAAAGCTTCCGTGGCTACTTATTTTTTTTTTTTTAAAAAAAAAGAGGCTCTGAGCACTATGGGACTTAACATCTGAGGTCATCAGTCCCCTAGAACTTAGAACTACTTGAACCTACCTAACCTAAGGACATCACACACATCCATGCCCGAGGCAGGATTCGAACCTGCGACCGTAGCGGTCGGGCTACTTATTAATTCAGTTTTGATGTACTGCCTGTTGGCTTTCGTCTCGGGATTTTCGGCCGACATTTGTTTAATGACCTTTGTAACGTTTTGCCAGCACGATTGGCTGGCATTGTCAAAGACTGTTGGTGGCGGACTGGAGCCGATCCATTGTCTGAAGGTTATTTTCCTGGTCATCATCCGTTTATTCCCTGCAACGGGTGATCGCTGCAGCATGGGAATCCTGGCTCCGTTTACCCTGAGGCTTTCTTCTTTCTTGTTAAAACGATTATCTTGTTTCTAAATTTTAAAGGCTTCCCTAAAGAAATGTGCGTGGTTGCTCTTCCACATAGTGAGAACCAGTATGCCGGAGAATTTTATTATGTGGCTGATCTCACACAGCACGTGCTCCGCTGCAGCCGATTTACCCACCTGTCTCAACCTTCAGTACCTTTTATGTTCTGTAATCTTAGTTTTGATGGATCATCGTACGATTCCAACACGCTTTTCCATATGTGTGTGGCATGCTCCCAACATTGCTCGTGGGTCCCTTTTGTCTTTCGCCGTTCAGAGACATCCTTTGATCTTCTTGGTTGGTTAGTAAACAGTATTTACGCGGCGTTTGCGTAATATAGGCCCATTCTGTCCCTCACCTTGGGGATACATGATAGAAAGGCCGTACTCGACATTTCGTCTTCCGACGTGCCACCTCGCCGCGTATTGGATTTCCTGTCACTTCTTGCATAACTTGCGGCGTATCCATTGTTCCTCAGAATTTATTTCGGGGTGGAGTCGACAGTAAACAAGCGGAAACACTAGGAAAATGCAGTCCGGTCATTCCGTCAACCACCTTCAGTCGGAAGCTCTGCGTGAGAACAATGTACAGTTTTTGTGCAGTAACGAAGATACGGGTGAAATGATACTCATCTATGTAGAGTGTACTCAGACCAGTCTCCTGTTCACCTTCCTCCCCCCTTCCATCCCCTAGAGGACACAAGGAATGTATCCATCCTGCCTGCGTATAGATTAAATTTTGTATGCAAATGTGATAAAGTTTTATAAATGTTTTGTATCTGAGGCAGAACACGGGAACCAGTGCGGAGACAGCTAGTGGAATGTGGGTAACCGCCCCAAAACCACATCCACGCTGGCCGACATACAGACTCCTCGATGTTAATAAAAACCGGGCGGATTCGATCCGGGGCCGGCGTACCTCCACGTCCTAGAAGCGCGGCCGGCCGGTGTGGCCGAACGGCTCTAGGCGCTTTAGTATGGAACCGCGCGACCGCTACGGTCGCAGGTTCAAATCCTGCCTCGGGCATGGATGTGTGTGATGTCCTTAGGTTAGTTAGGTTTAAGTAGTTCTAAGTTCTAGTTGACTGATGACCTCAGATATTAAGTCCCATAGTGCTCAGAGCCATTTAAACCATTTTAACCTGGAAGCGCTCGCGTTAATACAAGCTGAAGACGGTTGCTTGAGTGACCGATGTGCATTTTCCTTGTATTTCCATTTGTCTACTGTTATAACCAGGAATAACACAATAACCTCTTCAGTCTGGTTTATTAAATCACAAATGACTTTTTAACAATTATGTTAGCCAAGCGTCTACCCAGGCTCACACTCAGAAGTAATGCAGAATTAAAGTTTGGTTATACCAGTGTCCGAATGTGCATGGTGGGGTGCACGTCCCGTAATTATTCCCAAGTCCAGTGAAGTTCAGTCTCTCCAAGTGAAGTCGCAAGATTTTCCACCGAGCAGCCAGGTAACCTCGAGTGGTGCGGCGAGTCATCCACAAGCAGCTGGAACACGGGGTACTGCACTTCCCGATGAGAACTGTCGTTTGCGGCGGCGGCCGGGTTTATATAAGGCTTGCTAGTTAATGGAGCCATCGGCTGGGGTCGCTATTTTCCAGGGAAAACCAATCGCAATGTTTCCTGGCGTAGCCAATTGCTGTGTGCTGACAAACGCGCGCGCGCGAAGGCGGCTAGCGATGGTAGCCGCGAGCCGCCCGGAGAAGTGCGGCCAGCGATGTATTTCTCGGCCACGTAAGGGAGCGTGCGTGTAAAGACGATCTACTGTCAACTCCAACAAGAGGACGATTTACATTATACATTTTGTATTTTGCTTCTGGACCAAAAATTATTTTATATTGTCAAGACAAGTGGGAAACTGTGCATGCAGTGGAAATGGGTAGGAAATTAAACGCTGCTCGTAGACTGAAGTAATGTGCACGTATCTGACAACGTACCACTACCCAGTGACGAGATGCTTCCTTCGCTGACCGTCTGTAACCGATATACAAAAACACCGATAGAGAAATAGCTGCAATCTGGCCCATGCATTTTCTGTCCGACAGTGTATCGTGAGCTGTAGGAGGCTGCTTTATATGCTAAGGCACCCACCAAACGCAGTCTCCAACATGTACTGGTACGTCTTAGGAGAAAATTCTTCGACCCGCTGCTCAAGATCGATATATTTGTCAGCGTGTTGAAAATGGTCTCTAAGGGCAATCGTTATATATTACCCAGCAAAGCTAACCGAGAACCTGGCCAATAAGGTAGCACGTTCGTGAAACGGCGATGGGGGGGGGGGGGGGGGTAGTATCTGACAGGCTGGAAGGGGTTGAATGGGACGCGCTGCACTCGATCGCCAGCTCTCTAAGGCTACGGCCAAACTTGCGTATTTTGAAGCTGGACGCTCAGCGTCAAAAAAGACGCCACAGTTATAGTCAGGCTGGAGAAGGCCGGTACTGGCCACACACACAGCGTCTTTTTCTGCCGAATGTCCGACGGGAAGGCTTATACCCAAGCTCAGTCGCCTGGGCCGGGGCCCATTCCCTGCGTCAAAAGACGCTTCTGACATTGTGTTCCCACGTGAACTCAGTAGTAACTTTGCAGTGTGTCAACACAAAGTAGTGCGTGTAGTCAAGTGTTTCATTACAGTTTTTTCGATGTGTGAGATGGAAAAAATTGAATACCGAACGTATTATTTTAGAAGTTCAAGCTCGACCTTTTTTACACGACATTCAAAATGCGGATTATAAAAACAGACGAGAAAGAAGAGACAGTTGGCTAGCTGCGACATCTGATGCTGTTGGTGAAGGTTGGGACAACGTGGACAAAGAAACAAAAGAAGCCTTAGGTAAGTGTAGTAAAAACGTTTAATTTGGGTAGCATAAAAGATCAAAAATACAATAAAGTATTTAAATTTTATGAAAGACATCTGGTGAATTACATTTGTTAAATTAAGAAAGTACAAGAAGTCACAATGTATGCGCTTTATTGTAGAATATTAGAGGTGTCTTGTTATGCCAGCAGTCTTTTTCACTCAGCAATGTTTGCGTATCGGTTTTGCCAGGGTACAGAACCTGCGGTAGAACAGAAATATTCAGCATTCTGATCTCTCGTATGTGTTCCTTTCACGGTCCCTTTTGTCCCCTGGGCCGGAATGCTGTCCAAAGGAGACGATAACGTGTCTTTAAAGTTGTACCCATTGTTTTCCCTCACAAAGTTGTGCAGTACACAAGTGGCTTTAACCCTAGGATGCATATACAGGGCCTCCGAGGCCCTTGTATGTCTTAATTTTTAAAAAATTCTGTAATTTTTTGTTTGATTTCAAACTGCTTTCCAGTACTCTTTCACTAACACTGTGACATTCCTCCTGCCAAGTTTGAACGAGATACCTTTTTAAGTTTTTTGTATAATTCAATACGTTTACCCATACACCGTGAATGCATAAGCAGGGCTTCAGAAGCCCTCACATATTTATAAATGTTCTTTAGCCTATATTGACGTCAACATTTGTTTGGGAGCAGTTATTAATTCAACAATATCTGTAGTGGTATTTCCAGCAACAGGAGTGCCAACAGCAGCAGTAGCTGTAGTAGTAATAGTATAACTAAAAAAAAAAAAAAACACTACTTTCACATATTGGCGATGTCGGTGTATTATTGATCTTTTTGCTATCAAATGTTTTATTATTGCATAGTATTGTTATCCTGTGCTGCTCTTGTCAGCCTCATTGTTGCTGCAGCTTGTTTGTTGCTGCAAGGCCCATATTGTTACGAGTATGACTCGTTTAGTGCTGCACAAGCAGGTGTTCGAGAGACACGCCTTTTGCTATGGCTTCGACACGCAAAACAAGAGAGTCAGTTCCTGGAAATGCAGGTAATTTTGAAAGTTTTGTGGCTGAGTGGTTTGAAGAAGATGATTCTTGCGAGGAAGGAAATATTTTTGAAGATGCAAGTAGTGAAGAATCAGCCAATGGACCTGCAGATGTGAATATTGAGGTAGATGACAGTCCTTCCGATAATATTACTTCATCAGAGCCTGAAAATGAAGAACCACCAAAAAAAGGTATAGAAGACCACACATACATTAGTCGGAATGGAATGATTTGGAAATAAGACCCTCCTGCAAGTTTTCGCACGCCTGTCCATAATACCGTAGAGAAAGCACCTGGTCCAGCCCGTGGTTTGAAAACCTGTAAACCTAAGGTTGCCTGGGACTATATCATCTCGAAGGAAATACTAGAGGAAATCATCAACTGCATAAATATTGAAGGCAGAAGAGTGACTGCTTTACGTGGTAAAACGTGGAAAAACGTTTCGCTTGCTGAAATGGAGGGTTTTCTTGGTCTTTTATTGCTTTCTGGTGTTGAGAAGAGTTGGGATGTCCCTATTAGACAATTATTCATGGATGAAAAGGCAAATTCTTCATATAAGGCCACCATGTCAGTAAATAGATTCCAGGAAATAAGGAGAATGATTAGATTTGATGACAGGCGTTCCCGTGAAGCTCGATCTGCAGATGACAAACTTGCAGCTGTTCGCTACGTATGGGAACTATTTGTTGACAAGTGTAGAAATAGAATGATTCCCAATGATTCGCTCACAGTTGACGAACAGCTAGTCCCATTCCGTGGAAGATGCAGCTTCACTCAGTATATGCCCTCTAAACCAGCCAAGTATGGCATAAAAATATTTTGGTTATGTGATGCTACATCTGCATATGCTTTAGACGGAAATATTTACACGGGAAGAAAGCCCCATGAACCTATTCAGAAAAATCTTGGACTGAATGTGGTGAAAGATCTTGCTAAAAGCATCGAAGGATCATCAAAAAATATTACTGTTGACAACTTCTTTACTAGTGTGCAGCTTCAGAAGCAAGTTGCAGTGGTGGGAACAATCAAACAAAATAAACCAGAAATTCCTAATGAGATGAAACTATCTGCCTCAAGAACGATTCATTCCTCTTTGTTTGCATTTAGAGTTGACATTACAATGGTGAGTTATGCTCCCAAAAAGAAAAAGGTCTGTAGTTCTCATTAGCACAATGCATCACGACAGAAACATTGATGAAACTCATGCAAAAAGAAACCAGATATAATAAAGTTCTATAATTCTACGAAGGGTGGAGTAGATCAAATGGACCAGAAAATTCGTTATTGCACTTGCAAGAGACAAACAAGAAGATGGCCATTTGCATTATGGATGAATACGATGGACGTCGCAGCAATGAACAGTGAAATTTTATTTTCCGCCCAGCATCTGACATACCATAGAGGAAGAAGTGACAAAAGGCGTTTGTTCCTAAGAGATTTAGCAGAGGAAATGGTAAGACCACTAATGGAACTTCGTATTCAGATCCCTAATCTTCCAAAGAAAATCGTTGATGCCATGCAAAGATGTGGTGTTAAAAAATATGTCATATTGCCGAACCAACTACCTGTTTCCGGAAAAAGAAGAAGATGCAATTATTGTCCATATAATAAACACAGTAAAAGTGCTATGACATGTATTAGGTGTAAAACCAACATTTGTAAGGAACATAGTGGCGTTCTTTGTGCTTCTTGTTTGTCACATGTTGAAAACTAAGAGAAATGTAATATTACGCGAACAATGAATAATAACTTTTGACAAAATATTGCCTATATACATAATATTATGAATAATGAGTATGTTTTAATTGAAGAAACTGGTTGTAATAAATGTTGTAAAATGTAAACTGTAACTTATAAGTGAATTAATAAAATTATTTGTATATGTTGTATGTAAATGGATGTAACTAATAAAAATTCACTATTAGAGTTTTTTAAAAATTAATAAAATGTTAATCAGGCCCACCAGATCCTGTTACTGTATCTTAGGAATCTTTCAATATGACAATAAATTTGACAGAAATAAATTTAACTCCAAAGAATGGTTATATAAAAAGAAGAAAATTTTAAATTAGGGCAGGGCCTTGGAGGCCCTGCATATGCATTCATGTCTGTTTTCGGCACCATGCATCCTAGGGTTAACAGTGATGTCAACCAAATCGATACTGACGTCAATCGGACGGTGCAATATACGCCATTTATTGGCTAAAACACCTAATGCACATTCCACGTACCGCCAGGCACTCGATAAATGGTACTTAAAAATTCTTTTAATGTTAGTCAAGTCCTTACCAGATATACATATATGACCTACTAGGTAGTGTCGGAAGTTCCATGCGGCTTTTCGCGGATGATGCTGTAGTATACAGAAAAGTAGCAGCATTAGAAAATTGCAGCGAAATGCAGGAAGATCTGCAGCGGATAGGCACTTGGTGCAGGGAGTGGCAACTGACCCTTAACATAGACAAATGTAATGTATTGCGAATACATAGAAAGAAGGATCCTTTATTGTATGATTATATGATAGCGGAACAAACACTGGTAGCAGTTACTTCTGTAAAATATCTGGGAGTATGCATGCGGAACGATTTGAAGTGGAATGATCATATAAAATTAATTGTTGGTAAGGCGGGTACCAGGTTGAGATTAGCTAGGAGAGTCCTTAGAAAATGTAGTCCATCAACAAAGGAGGTGGCTTACAAAACACTCGTTCGACCTATACTTGAGTATTGCTCATCAGTGTGGGATCCGTACCATGTCGGGTTGACGGAGGAGATAGAGAAGATCCAAAGAAGAGCGGCGCGTTTCGTCACAGGGTTATTTGGTAAGCGTGATAGCGTTACGGAGATGTTTAGCAAACTCAAGTGGCAGACTCTGCAAGAGAGGCGCTCTGCATCGCGGTGTAGCTTGCTCGCCAGGTTTCGAGAGGGTGCGTTTCTGGATGAGGTATCGAATATATTGCTTCCCCCTACTTATACCTCCCGAGGAGATCACGAATATAAAATTAGAGAGTTTCGAGCGCGCACGGAGGCTTTCCGGCAGTCGTTCTTCCCGCGAACCATACGCGACTGGAACAGGAAAGGGAGGTAATGACAGTGGCACGTAAAGTGCCCCACCACACACCGTTGGGTGGCTTGCGGAACATAGATGTAGATGTAGGTATGGTCTCATGGCAAAGGGACACACAGGGCAGTAATCGACCAGATGTATAGTTTGATAAGGGGGCTGTTGGTGGTATTGGTAAATTGTTAGAATAGTTTCTCGCCAAAATTAGTACTTTTCAGGATGTTTGAATCTCCCTCGTGTCCAAAGACCCCAACATCTATACATCTGCAGCAGTAATTTGCGTCAGCCTCTGCCATTAAAACCATAGAAAAATACTTCTCGTAGTTAAAGTATTCACTACTCGATCCCCATGGATTGATCACTCTAATATGCTTACCGTCAGTAAATCCCACGCAATGTGGAAAATATTTTTTTTTCCCAAACTGTAAACCAATATTCAACCAATCTTCAACAGTTAATTGTTTCAAATATTGGCCTTGCATTGTTTGCCAGATTGCTGAGCATGTCTCTCGATTAATCTTTGAAATTGTTGAACGTCCAAGTGTAGAGATCCGATGGAATTGCCAGTTGCGAGATACCTACAATGAAACATTGCTAATGGGTTAAAAGTAGAACCAATATGTATATTACGTGTTTTTTTAGGGAAAGAAGTGCAAAAAAGTGGAGGAGCATTAATGATTGCTTCTACAAAAATGTGAAAATAAATGATGGCAAAAGTGGAGATTCATCAAAACCCAGGAAATATTACATTTATCACCAACAGTTGTCATTTCTCCAATCTTTATGTGTAGAAAGAGAGTGAGTATTCCATATGTACAATGTCCGTGCATTTTTAAGTTCCAGACTGAGCCATGCATGGCCACAAATTATAAAATTTTACTGTGGACAATTACAGTTTTCTCTTTTTACCACAGGACATCTGGGAATAAGGTTGTGGATGTAACAGAAAGTACGCAAGACGCTGACAACAACACCGCAGAACAAGAAGCAAACACGACACCTGACATACAACATACTACATCCAAAGTCTCTCCCCCTGTTCGCAGAGCGCAAAGGGAGAACGAAAGTCCATTTCCGAAGCAACGAGAACAGGACGAGAACTACTTAAACCTAACTAACCTAAGGATATCACACACATCCATTCCCGAGGCAGGATTCGAACCTGCGACCGTAGCGGTCGCGCGGTTCCAGACAAGCGCCTAGAACCGCTCGGTCACACCGGCCGGCAACAATCACATACAAAGGAACCTAGAACTAATGATCCAGATTAAATGTTCTTACTTTTGTAAATGCCCCTTATTAAAAACTTTAGCCCAGCTGACAAAATGGATTTTCAATTGAAATTTTTACAATTGCTTCAGTCCTACACACATGCACAGCCGTCCAGAATTACATCTGAAAGTGACCAACAATCATCTCAGTCCACAAGCATCACACCTACAATGATCTTCGAGGAAAAATCAGAAGATTCAATCCTGTCCTTTTATGCATTGTAAACATAGTACAATAAGTAATAAAACTTCACTTACCTCAGAGTAATAAATAGTTTTTCTTCAGCCGTTATACAATCACGGAGTGTTTCTTCCAGTAATAGCATTCGACACATTAGACAGCAGAGTTTAGTATGACTTAATAGACATCCTGTAGTACTCAAAAACTTTCAAGCGTTTTCTTTAAGTTTGTTGTGTAGCAGATTGAATGTTCCCCTCTCTGATCTGTCCTCAATTATTGGATGAGTCCAGAAACATCTTTTTTGTCTACGTCGTCTCCGTCGAATCAGTAACAAATTGTTCAAATGGCTCTCAGCACTATGGGACTTAACTTCTCAGGTCATCAGTCCCCTAGAACTTATAACTACTTAAACCTAACTAACCTGAGGACACCACACACATCCATGCCCTAGGCAGGATTCGAACCTGCGACTGTAGTGGTCGCGCAGTTCCAGACTGAAGCGCCTAGAACCGCTCGGCCACCAGCGGCCGGCGAATCAGTAACAATGCAGCACATATTAATGTTGCAGATTGTTTACTTAATACATTCATTTCTCAATGCTGCGATGTCACCCAAGCAGGTCTGAAACGCTACTGGACCATATATGGCCACATTCATGTCTTTGGTCGATAGGACGCGTTGCGCTGAAAGAAGCTACATACACGGGCGAATGTGGCCACCACCAGCCGACTTTTGAAGCTGCTTCTTTGGACGCTCAGCGTCCAGCTTCAAAAAACGGAAGTGTGGCCGTACCTAAGCGCACGCTCCATCTCTAGGCCTTAGCTACTTAGTAGTTTTTGCTCAGCTTTGCTATTTTACTAATGTTGTTTGACACATAAACGTGAGGAACAGATCCGTTTTTTATGAGTGACAAGCTTCTAAACAATTGCGACACTCGTTTAACTAGGCCCTTGGGGGCGCCAAAGTAGTGCTCGTACCCGGCAACAGTTCGTTTAGGACGTTAATTTAACACTCCATTATTGTTAACAATTAAACGCTATCACAAGCCAGACATCTGAATGACTGACAGTGCACGAACAACCATGAAACATTGAGGACATTTGTCTGACAGTAGTCCATGCACTCTTTCACCATGACTACATTTATTCGCAGTGTAATGTATGTGAAACCATTTTGGTCTGAAATAATTATTAGCCGCTTTAATTTTTATCCTTCATTATTTCGCAGAAATCTGCTTTAAGCCTTATAATAACGGTGTCTCATTAGCCATGACTCGTTTATACTTGCCACCTTCTACAACCAAATCCAGCTGTAGGCTAACAACTTTTTTGTGTTTCCCTACTACTCTTTTAGTCTAGTTAGTGCAACAAGAACTACGAAGTTTTCGCAAATTTGGTATTTTCATATTTTTCATAATATCGCAGGAGTTACTGCCTAATAACATACCATACTAATACACTGCCGCAAAAAAAAAAAAAAGAAAAATGGTACTCCTGGAAAGACGCTGACGATTTTGACCCGATGATGTAGTATGCCACCTGGTGGATAGCAGATGAATGATGATGGTTTCAACGTCGTCCTCCAACAGATAACGTGGTCCCATACCTACCAGAGCGCCATCTGTGTCTACTCTTCAATACGGAATGCTCACGGCCATAAGGTTCATTGTGGTGCAAACGTATGAAGCAAGAAAACAATGATGCCAAGGAGACGCACTCCTGTTTCCTGCAGCCAACGGAGCGAGTTTGGAAGGGGTCAAATTGTGGTCACCCGAGTGGTGGGATGACCCTTTTGGAGAATTGCCACCCAGGTAGAACGTATTGCGGTGTGCAGCGATGCTGGTAACAGTGGTCACATGCACATTCTCTCATCTGGACGCCCACGCAGCACAGACGCCCGCCAGCCTGGTCGTATTATAAGGGCAGCAGTGGCAGATCGTACAGCTACCACAGCACCGGCAAGCCCATTAAGCCCAGACGGGTCAACAACACTAACTGGCACGAACAAACCATCGCAGTGGAACTACGGCACGCACATCTCCAGCCTGTCGTCCACTCGCTGCACAGCATCGACGTGCGCGGCTCGACTGCTGCCGTCGGAGTATCACTTGGAAGATGGAATGGCGCGCCGCTGTCTTCAGCGATGAAAGCAGATTCTGCCTGCATACAAATTATTGTCTTTTGAACGTACAATGTAGACCTGGTGACTGCTGTCTCGTAGAGTGCATTCGTCCAAGACACACGGGCGCCATTGCAGGCCTTATTGTCTGGGGTACAATAAGCTACAACTCTTTCTCATCTTTGGTGTTTCTGGAGGAGACGCCAAATAGCGCTCGGTAAGTGCAAAATGTTGTGAGATCCGTTCTTGTGTCTTTTTGGCAACAGGAAGGTGATGTGTTTTTCGAATAGGATAATGCTCGTTCACACACTGCTTGTGATGTGCATCGTGCTCTGCAAGACATGCAGCAATTTCCCTGGCCAGTACAATCTCTGAACTTGTCTTCAGTCAAGCACTTGTGGAATGCGATGGGACGAGAAATGACTCGTGCTACTCGTCAACCAGCTACTCTTACAGAACTACGTGAAGAGTTCGTGCAGGCATGGCACAAAGTATCCCAGTCAGCCAGCGTCTGCACTGCCGCCAGTGTGGAGGCTACACCGTATACTGATATAGCAGTTTCAGCATGGGTCGATACCTGATACCTCAGAACCGCCAGTGTTATTGATGTGTAAATGTAATCGTTTCATCATATGCACTGTTGCAACAATAAATACTGACTGAATTGGAAACATCTAAAAGGATGTATTAAGTTTTTCCGGTCAGTGTATTGTAAATACGAAAGTCGATCTGTCTGTTACGTTTTGACGACCAAACAACAGAACCGATTTCGGCGTTCGCAGCTCGTGGCCTAGTGGCTGGCGTTGCTGCTGCTGGATCACGGAGGCCCAGGTTCGACACCTGGCCGGATAGGTGATTTTCTCCTGGGTGTATGTGTTATCCATCATTTCATCTTCATTCGGGAAAGTGACGAGACTGGACAGTAAAACGATTGCGAATTTGTACGGGCCGTGGTAACCACGCAGTTGAGCGCCCCCACAAACCAAATATCATCATCAGCCGATATCGACGAAATTTGGTGTGAACATTTGTTGAACCCAGAGAAAGAACATAAGCTACATTAAAAAAAAAAAAAATCTCTAAGAGGGTGAAGTAGGGACTGGAACACACAAATGTTAAAAACTATTAAATTTTTTGGATACTGTACACGTTTTATTGTGTATAACTACTTCACTAGCAAGCTACATAGATGCGCGCTCCTGGCCAAACCCCTCTGCACGCACTGCTCAGCAGTGCAGCTTCCGCTGCGTCGTGCGTTCGGGTTAGATGAGGTGCACATCGCTAGCTGTATTTACCAGAACAGGCGGACGCATAAGAGCAGCTGACGTTTTGCACGTACAGTAGCGTACTTACGCGCCATCACTAATCATAAAAAAAAATGGTTCGAGAGCGCAGCTGCAATTAACAGCTAGCTTATCCATATTCTCAGTGGGATACTTACTGTATGAATTTTGCTGCCATTTTCTTCTTCTTCGAGTTAGATACTTGAATACCCACTTCGTACAGCATCGTGTCCTTGCAGCCGTGATTGCCACGCGGTCGTCGTTCTCAACTTTAACATTTGCTTGAACGTTCCGCCGGTTACCTTTCACAGTCAGCACTGCCACTCCTTTCTCCTTTTAACTGTCAATAAATTTAAAGACATTAACAACGAACAGTCGCAGCTGACCGCGAAGCCGTTAACGGCGGTCGGTTTTTCGTGCTAGCAGAACAGCGTGCTCTACCGTGTCGAGATCGTGGCTGTACCTATCCACGTCACCACTTCGTATTGCCAACGAAATCTAACGGCTACAGTGGAACCACGAATTTAACTGTCAGTAAATTGTACATTAAAACTGTGGGCACAAGTGTAGAGAGCGCTCCGTCATTTGCACTACCTTCAGCCGTCGTGCCTGACGGGCACCAACTCTCCTGCCTCTCGTCGAATTCAGATAGTAATTCACCGAACGAGGTGGCAAAGTTGTACGACACCAGACTCGCTTTCGGTAGAGCAGCGGCTCAAACCCCGTCCGCCCGACCAGATTTTTCGTGGTTTCCTCGAATGGCGCAAAGCAAATTCCGCTATAGTTCCCTTGAAGAGAACCTAGAGTATCCCCTTCCTTATCCGTTCCCAATCCTAACATTTGCTCCATCAATAATGACCACGTTGTCGTCATTAAATGTTAATGTTCCTTCCTACCTCATTAGATAACTGATTCTTCCATGTCTCGTAACATTCGATAGAAGTCTTGCATTCTGTTCCTCGTGCTCAGGCTGATTTGTTTCACCGAATTACGTTTCTAGTCCAATTTTCGTCGTTGTCTGTCACCAGTCAGGCAGCAAATTATGACCTGCATTTCGTCGGTACCATTGCACCAGCTGTTTTATAATTACGTACCGGTAGAACACTTCAATAGGGCCTGTAAGCAGCGGAGACGGTAAAAGGACGATGCGCTATACAAGAATCGGCTGCAGCTTTTAATGCTTCTGCCGCTTGAACGACTGCGTACTTCCACCGCCAGGATCTTTCTTTCACGTGGAAAAATATGTAGCTGTAAATTTTTTTTTCGTTAGCGTCCAGGCTTCATGCACACCAGATTAACGTGTATATTGTACTGCGACCTCTAATATTTTCGTGGCGTGATAGATGAATGGTGCACTTCCAGGAGCTCAGCCGAGTTGTTGGTTCGATTTTACCCATAAAACGGAAGCAATAAATCTGCTGAACGGCCAGAAGCACACCGTTAATGAATCATTACTTCCACACCTCAGCCACAGCGTCCATCATAATTGTCTGTTACTTTCTTCCCAGTTTTGGTATTTGCAGTTTACTGTAACTGAACCTTTGTCGTGCCTCATCCTATAAACTGGTACAGTCTTAAAAAATACCGGTGCAGTTCTGAAACCGGAAATTTCTTCCTCCTTGGGCGAAAAATTTAAATTTTCTGTGATGAATGATGAAAAGACCTCAACAGACTCGCATAAAATCAGGGAATCACACAATGATAGAACGACAAAATTCGACTGTTCGTATCGGTAAATGATCTAAAACTCTTCTTACCCTGTGCAGCTGGAAACGAGTTTTAATATGTGAAGTGCATGAATAGTGAAGCTAATGAGGTGCTGCTGCGGGAATTATTGCATTTTCTTACAGCTGCGTGTGGAATGGGACAATGAATTTTCTCAGTCATCTCAAGGTAGTGGACAGTTTTCGATGACATGAGTCATTAATACTACAATAACTGAAATTAGTACAATCAAGTATCCGAAAATCAGATGAAAGAATAGTCAGCCTATGAGGGCTTTTTATGACAAAAATGGAACTTTTTTTTTTTCTCATCCTCCCATGTCCGCCAAGTAAAGCTATATTTTTTAAACATGAGGTCAGAAAGAATTTGAATATCTCACATGCCTTGACCTTTGATAGAGTCGCTGATAAGAGTGTATCTGGGAAAATTCCATGACTGCAGACGTCACCTGTTAGATACCACAGTATTTCTACACACAGCAAGAAATAATATCGAGGAAAAATACCTCCTCCTTCTATATGAATCACTAAAGGAAAGCGAAATTTAACCAAAGTTGTGATTGTGTGACACTATAATGCTACAAAGAAAACATTCGATGTGAGACAGCGTGTAGTTTATCCAGAGATCTGGAGTTCAATAGGGTGACTCAGTACATCGTCTTTCAGATGAGAAATAGAACGAAGGGAAGGAAAAGTCGCTTTTCGCAATACTTGCTGAAAACGTAGCCCAAGAACGAGAATATAACGTGTTTCATTTCCTTAATGGAACAGGTAATGCGTAAAGAGAGAATTTTATAGTTTCATACAAGGTAAAAAATATCTGTGTCAAGCTAAGAAACGTCTGTATCAAGCTAAGAAACGTCTGTATCGATAGCGGCGAATGTTCAGAAATAGAAGGAACGAACACTGCAGCTCCAAACTTAATGTAATAGTTTACATTTTACTGCAGCATATAAACGCGCCTACTGAAGAATAAAGACTTCGAATTTTTTATTCTGTTCTCAACATCCGTTGAGGTATTACAAATCGTGCATGTTACTCGGTCGACATTTCCTCTTCGCTGACTCGAGCTATAATCCTCTGCCGCTAGAGGGCTCCAAATTGTAGCGTGTAACACGGCGGTGTTTAACGTTACTTTGTTGGTGCATGAGAAACAGCAATAGCAGAAAACGTGCCTCCAGTTGAAATCCATAGAAGAATGAAAGCTGTGTACTGTGGTGATGCAGTCGACACCAGTAACGTGCCGCATCGGCAACAGTCCGATGCCTTGTGTTCGCTGCCATCGATCACGCTCCACACAGTCCCGATTTGGCTCCAACCGATTTTCATCTGTTTGCAAAACTTAAAGAACACCTTCGAGGACTTCACTTTGATAGTGATGAGGCGATGCAAGCAGAGGTGAGGCTGTGGCTCTGTCAACAAATTCAAACATTCTACAGTGACGGTATCACTGAACTGGTCACTCGTTGAGAGAAATGTGTTCGTCGCCAGGCTGGTTGTGTTCAGAAATAAATATGACGACGCGAAGGATAAAGATGTAGGATGCTGACAGGGTCTGTTTTATGTAAAAATCTTAAAAAGGTCTCACACTACAAAATCTTTGGACACGATAAAGAACTGAAAATTATAAACTGACCCAGCTATCTCCTGAAGTTTTCGAGGGTGGTGGTGGTGGTGGTGGTGGTGGTGGTGGTGGTGGTGGTTGACATGTAGAGAGAAAGATAGAGACAAATTTTGTGAGACGAAATCGGCCATCTCTAACCATAACGCAGCGCAGATACCTATGCTGGAGGCTGTATCAATCACTTCGTCCAAGTCCATTCTAGGTTGTGAATGTTAAGGGTCGGCACTCTTTATCGTAGGTGTTTTTTTATGGAATGGGGTACTGTGCGTTGACATCGATTACTGCCGAGATAGGATACAGCAAAGACGAACGTAGCTTACATTTGACGCTACTTGATTTGAGCTACACAAACCCAGTTAGTTTGTATGTTGAAATCTTAGTTACTTGTCATTTCAGGGAATAAGTATATTTCATGGGCATTATGGATTGGTCTCCCACATATCCTTTGCGCCACTGGCATGTGGTGATCTGTTCACGATATCGAAACTGTTCCAGGTGGAATACAATTCGCAAAAGTTAACACCTGTAACATTCTTTTCTAACGAGATACCAGATTAACTTTTGCTAGAAATATTTATTCGGTCATCAGAATTGCAGTTCTGATTGTCACAGCAAATATCTTCAGATAATATTACTGCAATGGTAACATGTTAACAAAGTAATGCATGTTCAAGTATATTCTGAGTACTAGCTTTTTACCTGCAACTTTGCTCACATACATGTTCAACACACAGTGCACATATCTCCTTCGTCCCCCTCTCTTTGTCCACCTCTATCTTCCCTGTGTACATATATCATATGTGTCACGTACTGTGTAATGTGCACATCTCTTTGTCCCTCTCCTCTCCTTTCTGCCTGCTCATCACCTCCTTGCCTCCCTAACTGTCCATCTCATCCTCCCACCTTCATCTGTCCATCCCCTCCCCTCTTCTCTGCACCTCATCCTCGACCCTGTCTCTTGGTCCATTTCCTCCATCCCCTCCCTCTCTATCGTTACATACATCTCCACCAGCCCATCTCTCCCTACACATTACCTCCTGCTCCCTCTCCTTGTCCATTCCCTCCTACCCCCTTCTCTCTTTCCATATTAACCTTCCCCCATCTGCACGTGTAGCTCGTAAAGAAGAGGTCGATGATGCGGACTGATAGTAGTCCTACAACATGTCTTTCATGTAGAAGAGCTTATATGCCAGGGGCCTGGAAACCCTTTTTTCCCTTGACGTTTAGACTGCCAAGCAAATCAGGCTGATAAAGCACGCAGACACTACTGCACAACACAGCATGCCTGTTTTGCTAGGCGGCCTACACGTAAGGACCTGTAAAACAGTTCCTTGCTCCTGAGGTGCACACAACACACCTGTCATCATGGTAGCTATACAGAAGGGGCTGAAAAACACACATGTATCTCCATAAATGTTAGAGCTAAAGCATTATAAAACCGCGCACACGCACGCACGCACGCACGCACACACACACACACACACACACACACACACACATCTTGCTTTGGCCCTCTCAGGCAAACAATTTGTGTGGCAGATTTGGACAACTTCGGTCCATGGGCCTTATGCTCAGCTTTATAGAAATATATACATAGAACATAGATAGATACTACTTTTTATGGTCTCAAGATGGTTGCTGTAACAAACAAAACAATATTTACTGTGATTTTTCCAGTTGAAATAAACATTTACAGAAAAAAACAAGTAGTAGTGGATTTCCCAATACTGACACTCAGTGAAAGGAGCAGTAGCAGTGATATAACGTACACCATATCCGCCTCTCACATTCTGAAAGTAGCCAGTGTGTGAGCTATAAATTTTCGATGAAGCTGAAGTATATCAGGTACAGTGCTGTTCATGTTTTCTTATTCGATGTTTACATGTCAGTGGGGATAAAACTGGACAGTACGGACAGTTAGTGTGTCACATGTAATACATTCCCAGGAAATTTTTGTTTTTGTGTGATTTGTATTCGTATTTTGACCACTTACAGTAACTCGAGTGTGCTGCTGGCGTTTAGATAGGAAATGCCATGCGAAACTCTTGTTTCCTGCTTAACTTTGCGTCAGCTGTTGTTTTGTATCTTGCCCAACATTCTTCTGCGGACACAGAACATCTGCATCTGTCACTGCTAGTTGTATTGAATCACAGACATAGTTGCACTAGAAGCTTTTGCACGATTGGTGTCGGCCATTCTCAAGTGTTGATAACTGAACAGCCCCTCTGTCAGTTGGAGTGCTGTATCTTGTTTCGATGCTCACCAGCGGATCTGAGTAGAAGTGTGATGTGGTCTTAGATCTTGCTCTAGGTGACCCGTCTCTCATGTCTAGCGTTGTCAGTTGTGTCAATGGTTACGACCCACAGGCCAAGCAGCGATAACGTTTCGGGAACCCCGACACCTTGTAAAACCGCGCTGATTTATTCTTACTCCTGTTTCCGGCTTGGTGTTGTGAGATGCACCTAACGGAGCATTCTGACAAAAACTGCTGAACCACTGAAGGGACAGGCACTGTGCTGGTCCATTTCGGAAGTGTCATTAGTTTTCTCGGCGTAAATTGTTTTACTGTAATTATTTGACCTCTACATGCCCTTCAGTTTATCAAGTTACGTTGTTATTTAGTATATTTACAATTACATACTCATTGGTCAAGTCTACAGTGACCTTTCGATGCATCTCACTCTTTCTTAATTACATATTATCACCCTAAATGACACAAACGTGTAAACTTTCTTATTCTTTTGCTGAAGGTGCAAATAATCTTCTTCAGTCATAGTAAGTTTTATGGGGTCCACCATTGGACTAAAATAAATAATAGTGCTACAGATTAATGCTGAGAACAAATAATAAGGTATAATAAATGAGTACAGACGATTTCTTCTTGTGATACCAGTTACTTGTGTGCACTTGTGGAATTTTTTGCGTAATGCTGTTGCTAATTGTTTTCATGTCTTGAAATTCAGAAATGAATGTTCATTTCGTGACAGTATCATGCTATGTGGACATTCATTTGTGGCTGTCGGGCAAGGTTCGTGACACTTGTGGGTAAAAGAATTCCCAGTTTGACGATTATCGTATACTGCCCGACTTTCTGACTGTCATGGCGGGAACGTCTTAGCAGTAAGTGATTTAGATCTGTCATTTCTGAGCGTGATTTTCGCAGTATGCAGAGGTTAAAATTTAGATTCTGTGAAGATGTGCAGTATAACTCTAGTCCATTTTAACACCTTTTTGTTATGTCTCTTCTTCCCTGTCTATATTTTCAGTACATCCACGTCTACATCTATACACCGTGAGTCACCCTACGGTGCGTAGCGGAGGGTACCACTGCCACTTCCCCCTTTTCTTGTCCTAGTCACATATGGTTATCTGGAAAAACGAATGCTGGTAAGCCTCTGTACAGGCTCGAATCTCTCTAATTTTATCTTCATGGTCTTTTTCGTGATGTTTTCAATTGATTACAAACTAACTTCTCGAAGAACTAGAACTTTGTCCATCTGTTCGGTAAGGGTGGGAGCGACAGTAGAAATCTAGGCTACCCTACAAGACCAGCACGTTGTGTAGATAGTATCAGAATGTGTTACCTAGGGTATATGTGCGTATGAGCACTACTGGACAGAGAGGAGTGGAAGGAAGGAAGGTGGATTAGATGGACAGGCTTGGGGGGTGGGGTGGAGAAAAGGGGAGAACAACATGGACAGAGAGAGGGCAGAGGAGAAATGGACAGAGAGGAGTACTTAGAGACAGACAGACATGGTGAAGGAGCAGATGGACAGCGAGAGGTGGGGGATGAGCTGTTATAGAGTGAGGAGGAGGGGGAGGAGGAGGAGGAGATGGTCAGAGAAAGTGGGGGAGGAGATGGAGAGAGAAATAGGGGAAGGGGAAGTGGTCAGAGGGGGTGTGGTGGAGGCGACGGACGGACGGAGACAGGTGGCAGGAAGTGATGGAGAAAGAGAGGGGTAGGAAGAGAGGTGACAGAGATGGGAGAGTAGCAGATAGCCATTGAGAGGGGGAAAGAGGAGATAGACAGAGAGAGGCGTGAGTAGAATGTGTATGCAGTATATGTGACATACATGTACAGTTGTGAAGCTGTGGGGATAAGGCTAACATAGAAGTAACAATCTCGTAAAATATCTGCAAGTTAATTGGGATTTCTTCTTTATTTTACGTTTTAGAAAAATTACAATTCAACAGATTGATGTACTATTAATAGTAAGGTAGAAAACTATTCTGTTTCAGATATTATCCTGTAAAAAGCCACTGAAATAAAAACCTGAAATCTCGCACATGCCTGTTGTAATCTCAATGAAATGTTGAAGTCATTGAGAAATTTCACACGCTCAAGACTAAAAAGCAACATATAATTATTTAAATAAAAATGAATTTTTAGTATAATCCTATTTTAAATCGAACTGAAAAGTATAAAATAATTTCTCCTAACACATACAAATTGCTACCTCCCTACAGATGGTCTGAAAATTTAGGATTGTAAATTTTTAATAGGTACGAAAATAGTCGTAAGGTTTCTAACGAAAAACGTGGGGTACCTCACTCTTACACTGCCCTCTCCAAGTACTTTCCAGCCCCCTGCTCTCTCGCAGTTGGATTCATGTATTTCAATTTATTTGTTAGATTAGGTTAGTGAGACAGTTATCATCGAAAGACGGGTCAGCCTAGGGAATTCTGTAGCGTCAAAATTATACGTGTTAGTGGGGCAAGTCTCTAACCATGCTCGTTTTTTTGGTGACATTGTATTTGGATGTAAACCGTTCAATTGTTTGTTGCATGTCCCCCAAGATTTTCGTTATAAATCCTAGAAGTATTTTCATAGCTATTAAAAATTCAGAGTCACAATTTTTCTGAACTATCTTTATGAAGTTAGGAATCTGTATGGAGCTAGGATAAATAATTTTGCACTATTTAGTACGTCTTCAAAACGTGTGTTAGATTAAAAATATATTTTTATTTAAATAATTATTTCACTCTTACACTGCCCTCTCCAAGTACTTTCCAGCCCCCTGCTCTCTCGCAGTTGGATTCATGTATTTCAATTTATTTGTTAGATTAGGTTAGTGAGACAGTTATCATCGAAAGACGGGTCAGCCTAGGGAATTCCGTAGCGTCAAAATTATTCTCAGTTGTTCTAGGAGAAGATTTCAGGCCTTTAAAGTGGGAAAGCGAATAGGTAATACGTGTTAGTGGGGCAAGTCTCTAACCATGCTCGTTTTTCTGGTGACATTGTATTGCTTTGCCTGTAGTAGCTTAGATTTAAACTACAGCAAGGAACGAAAGAAATGAAAAAAAGACGGTTTTGCGAGTATGGCTGAAAATCCAAGCAGAACAAGAGTATGTTTTACCAGCATATTGAAAACGAAAATGAACATGTGAACAAAGAAATCATGGAACATATTGACGAGCTTTTTGTATTTAGGTCAGCTTAAGACAATGGTTGGATGGACAGAAAAAGAAATAAACAAGGAGTAAACATTGTCTTGAATGTTTTGATAAACTAAATAGAGTTTCAGGAACTAAGCTGCTGATGCGTCTGAAAGGAAAGCATACAGTGATTGGGCATTATCAGTTTCGCGATAAGACATGGACTTTTAATGTGAAGACATTCCATAACTTAGGTTTTGTCAGCGAACGCTGGAAATATACATGACGGGAATACTGAGGAAAGACTGAAAAAAATAAAGGTGGGCGAATGGATGAACCAAGGAAATTCTCTGCTGGGTTTGAAGAGGTAAAGGACGACAAATGAGTGGAAGGGGGTAGATGGCATTAAAAAATAATCAACAACAGCATGGATGTATGTAGGCGATCTTAATAAGACGTTTAAACATGTCTTTTTTTCCCAGCAGTGGATGTTGAATGGCTGGTGCAGGTGCTGTTGCTGCTGTTGCTGGTGGTGGTGGTGGTGGTGGTGGTGGTGGTGGTGATTAATTAGATTCATGAGAACAGTACTGAATAACTGTGGATACTGACAATTCCAGAGGACGAGGAGAGTTCTACTACTACTACTACTACTACTACTACTACTACTAGTAGTAGTAGTAGTAGTAGTAGTAGTAGTAATAACAGTGTTAATATTAATACTAAGATCGCAGACATCTTTCACTCAGAACCAAAAATAATGCTAATAAAGAAAAATGGATTGGAATCACATATAGGAGCAAAATATAAAAGCTTTCAGAATAGGTGTCGATGCGTTTTCCCAGAAGAGATACGGTAACTATGTCCAAACAGACGGAGCACGCCTCAGTAGAACTCGTCAAAAACATGTCTCAAACGAAAGAACATTACGTGGAAACTATTGTCACCGTTCGTAGTTGACAGAGTAAACGATATTAAAAATAAATATGTATTAATAATTTGTTACTTTCAAGGTGACATTGTAGTTATTCCCAAATTGTTTTTAACTACGTAGTTGGATTGGTTCAAATGGTTCAAATGGCTCTGAGCACTATGGGACTCAACTGCTGAGGTCATCAGTCCCCTAGAACTTAGAACTACTTAAACCTTACTAACCTAAGGACATCACACACATCCATGCCCGAGGCAGGATTCGAACCTGCGACCGTAGCAGTCGCACGGTTCCGGACTGCGCGCCTAGAACCGCGAGACCACCGCGGCCGGCACGTAGTTGGATTAAAGTGTAGAACTTTCTTCATTATTTGCTTACTTTTAAGGCAAGTGAATCTCACGTCTGATATTCTTCTCTCAAGGTGAGTGCTGTGCTTTTACAGCATTTTGCTTCCAAACAAAACTAATAATAATGTCGTGTAATTAATGCCAAGATACGAGTGTTTTGACGTGGCACTAATTCGTCATTTGGCGTGTCATTTATAGTAAACTAGTGAACCCGACAATGCTTTGCAATTGCTAAATATGTTTGGGGATTGCATATGCAGTCTAAATTCCTTATCGTTCTTATCTCTGCTCATCTTCTCGCTCCTCCCCCTTTTCTCTCCATACAACTCCTCCTCCATCTCTGTCTTCATAACCTCATCTCTCCCCTCTCTCTGTCCATCTCCTCCCTCTCCCTCTGTGTCTTCATTTCCGTTTGAATGTTCAGTAGAGTATCGTGTAAAAATTTTGAAGTAAATCCGTCAAGATCTTATCGAGAATTTTGATGACAGTTTTTTCCCCTTTGTAATTATACATATATTTATGTATGCAATAAATTACAAAAATACACAATCTACGTCCGCGCGGATGTTCATTAGAGTATTGCATGAAAATTTGGAGTAAATTGGTCAGTGGTAGCTACGCTTCCCCTTTATATATTGCATATTTATGTAAATATTATATATGTTACAAAAATATATAACCTATGTGCTTCCGAACGTTCATTAGAGTATAATATAAAAATTTGTAGAAAATCAGTAAGAAATTTGAGATTTTCGGTAACAACGTTTCCTCTTATACCTGTATATATAAGCTGTGAAAACTGAACGCAAAAATTATTTTCTCATACCAAAAACACCGTTACAATCCACAGTCATGAACACACACACAAAAAAAAAATCAATCAAGTCGGTCAAGCCGTTCTCAGGCGATGATCTTTCATACATGCGGCAACCAATTTTTATTCATATAGATGAAGGAGGAGGAGAAGAAGAAATGTGCAGTAGATATTTGCATATAGAGCCTAGAGTGGAGCTGTGTCGTGTTGTTGACGACATTTGCATCAAACGGGCAGTTCGATATCATCACTGTCACATTACCTCGTTGCCTGAGAGACTGAATCCACTGTAGAGATATTTGAGACTTATCCCATAGCCACTGGTCCGGGGTTCAGTCCTCAGATTGCGCTAATGTTTTTCAGTCCTTATCGTTTCTTGTGGCAGTGATTATTAGGTGTGAAAAGTGCTAAGTTAGACGGGGTTGTGAAGGCCACATGAAACTGTAGATCCCTTGCATATATGTAGGTAGGTCAGAGGGAAAGTCAGAGGAAGGCAAGAGCGTACTACTTCCAAAAGGACCATGACTGGTAAAGTAATGTGCTGTTGAAACAATGCTTTAGAGTGGGGTCAGCTTTACGTTACTGGCGTATTATCTGATAATCAGAAACTGTACGTAACGTATCCACCCGTCCAGATCACGGAATTAAGGAAAAGAAGTTTTTCCACGCTCTGGGTTTGACGCAGTTAGCCCTGCGTCGCAGGTCCCTGGAATACCTAGACAAGCGGATAAAGTGAAATTGACCATTGTAATGCCACTGACAGAGGATTTAGGTTGCGTTGTTGTTTGCTGTGGCACGGTGCCTTTATAGAATCGTTGACTTCGCGTGGGTTGCTTTGCCTTGCACAGAAAAAAATATTTACGACAAAATTGAAAGATCAGAACTGCTCTCATCGACAGCGTTAGTCATTCGATCTCCCCAGCTTATCTTCTGCATTCTTCTTTAGCATCACATTTCAATAGCGCCTATTCTCCTGTTTTCTTATCGTTCATGGTTTCACTTTGTTGTAACGTTACAATCCAGAAAAGAATCACAACGCTAAATTTTATTTTAGATTTTCACATATTTCTATTTTTCAGGAAAGCTTTTCTTACTGTCGTCAGTCTGTATTACCTGAAGGATTCCGTTTCTGTGGCTGAATGTTGAGCAGTGGCTGTAGTAGAGACAGGCGCTAATTGTTTGTACTAAATCTACAGTGTCGTATTTTAGACGCCGTGTTTTTGAAAGCAGCGTCGGTCGGCTGACCTGGAAATGTCAAGTGCTGAGCTGTGATTGAACTGGGGTTCCGATAATGGCGCTTTAATTATCGCCGGCCAGCCTTTGAGCTCATTAGCGGACGTCTGTTTTCGCAGAGCACTGGGCTTGGCCGGCCGGCAGGCTGGCGATGTCTAAGGACCACGGCATGTTCCATTGTAGTCGCAGCGGACTCTAAAACTGCAAGATTGATCCCGGAACTAAAGCGTTGACTGAGTGCCCAAGGTTACGCTGGTGAATCTTCCCGTTGAAGTCCTATTGGTTTCGTTGTCCTGCGACAGATAGTAGCAGTAGGATAGCGTTCCAATATGGCGTCTGATTTCGAGGTTCTTATAATACAGAGATGTGCCATAGAGTTCCTCAATGCTGTACGAATTGCGCCCGTCGAAATCTATCGACTATTGTAATGCGAAGTGGTGGGTACTGCGTTTCAGTAGTGGTGGAAAGGATATGCACGACATGCCACATCCCAGTCGGCTCTGTTCAGCTGACGTTCCTCGTCATGAACGGCGTTTCGATGGACTCATGCGTGATGATCGGCGGATTACGACCAAGGAATTGTGTGCACAGCTGAATGTCGTCGGCTTTAATGCCTTAGACAAGAGGCTACACACCCGTGGTTATAGTAAAACTGCTTCCAACCTAAAAAAGTAAAGCAGTCACCAATCCGAAGATTGTTCTGAACAGCACATTGCTTTACTAGGCTTGGTCCTGTTGGAGCTTGTATACCGTTGCCTTCCTTCGATTTTTGAACTGGCTTACCCAGCCAGTTATAGCAATACCTATAGTTCAACGTGGTTTCCGAACCACGGTGAAACTTGGCATTTTTCACATCAGCAAACACTGCCAAAGGTGAAATAAGTGCTAAGTTACAGATAAAAATGTTAGGACTGACCGGAGATTGAATACGAGACCTTTGGATTTATTGTCTGGCACTTTACCAAAGAGCCCCCGAGCCCTTAAACATTTATAAAAATTTTAAAAATTTGGATTCTCCCAGGTGTGGTGTCGTCCGTAGAGCGAAGTGCCAACTCAAGGTTGGTACCTCGCAACGTAAGCACAAGAGACTATAGTCGCAGGAAACGCATCGACGAATGAGCGACACTGGCGTATCCACGCCCAAAAACGTTTCGCTATGCCACCACAACCGCTCTTCTGCTTGCAGCGTCTACAGCTCGTGGTCTCGGGGTCGCGTTCTCGCTTTTCGAGCACGGGGTCCCGGATTCGATTCCCAGCGGGGCCAGGGATTTGGGATTTTCACGTGCCTCGAGAGACTGGGTATTTGTGTTGTCCTCATCATTTCATCATCATTCATGAAAGTGGCGAGACTGGATTGAGCAACGTTAGGGAATTTGTACGGGCGCTGATAACCGCGCAGTTGGGCCCCCCGCAAACCAGTCATCATCATCATCATCATCATCATCATCATCATCTACTTGCAGCCGAGCACAGGACCGCTCACTGCAGTCTGCGATCATTGACTAAGAAGGCAGCGTCATCTTCTAGTAGGCCAGCTGTGTGATCAGTGTATATTTTCGTTCAGTGTATTCTACTAGCTGTTTGCTTTGTGTAATACACGCTTGGCATATAGAGAGGTCCTATAGTTCTCTACCGGTTAACGGATTTTGAAAACTTTGCATTCTAGGTCGACCAGAATCGTTCGAGCTTTGGTTTAGACCCTCCTTTCGTCTCCAATCCGTGTACTACGCAACAAATAGGGAGTCCTGTGCTTCCACTCTGCATGTGAGGTTAGCCGACCGTCTAAAGGAACCGGGGATGGCCTCATAACCCAGGTGGCAAGCGTCATCTTTCGCGCCAACATGAGTCACGATTTGTAGTCGGTTGCACACAATGCGTCGAACAGCTGCTGGCAGGGTCTTCTGTACGTCTCAGACGAGACCTCCCGGTAAGCACATCGAGTATATATTGACCTTCTGTCCCGACCTACCTGCTATTTCCCCGAGGAGCTACATTATCCCCGTAAGGTTGAAGCTCCCTGTGACCAGTACGCCCTCCCTCTGTGCTCGCCCGGATTTGGCAGTAAAATCTGCCGCTGTTCCAACAGACGGGTCGTACCTGCTGGCTAAGGTATTTTATCAACACCGATAGTATCTCATACCCGTAGCTATGGCGTTGTGGGGGACAAGCGTATAGCTAGTTCCCAGTTCCACCGTGCGCGAATCCACGACTCTCCCTCTACTTGGAGACAAACCAGTCAGATATTTAGCATCGAGTTCTCGGGGCAGGGAGGGTGTGTTGTTAGCGGCACCAGAGGTGTCACTGCTTTCGCCACTGGGTCCCCAACGTCACTGCAACCTGAAGCCTGTCAGCCATGGCCAACGCAGCTTCCAACTGTATCCGGACAGCAGCCAATTCACCTAATGTCCGTACACAAGCAGCAAAGACTTCGTTAGCTCGCAAAATTTGCAAAAGTTAAGAAAATAGTTAATAACACCACTAAAATAGGACAATAAACAGCTAGTTTACTACTTCTCAGGGAAAGCGAACTCTAGACCCAGCCGTAGCAGGATCTAACTCGGTCGCATGACTAGGAGCAGCCACGTACCAGGTTAGAGTAGTACAATTCATTGTCTCGCTGTGATGACGCTGCAGTACATTTACGGGAAACTGCGAGTGCTTGCTGCTAGCGTTGTTAAATTTATTAACATTTAGAAGGAGAGTGGAATGACACTGTTATGGGAAAGATGACAGAAAGTGCAAGCAAAATGTAATTCACGTTGTGCAAGTTAACAGTAGGAAGGACACAATACTTAACAAAGCAGATCCAAATATCTACTCCTCAGAAATAAGAAGCAAAGTGTACACAGTATGCAGGGGGTGGAAAAAATAAGGAAACGCTAAAAATACAACACATTACCTTGCCTAACATGGTATAGGAAAGCTGCTGGCATTCAGAAAAACTCCCAGTTGTCCCATAATGGATATTACGGTTTATGTACGGTTTTCAAGGTAATCTTATACCATTCTTCTTGCAAAATAGTGGCAATTCAGTTACGATGATGGAGTGGTTAGCGGTCACGCACCCTCCTCTCCAAAGCAGACCACAAAGCCTCAAAAACACTGAGATCTGGTGGCAGTGGTGGCCAAGAGAAATACTCGTGCTCACAAAACCAGTCCTTGACGATGAACAGTTGCTCCGTAGTCTAGGTTTTATGATTTTGGCAGTTCATTTTCACGTTACGGGCATTTTCATCACTGATGTGTGGTTTTGGAATTCCAACTCGCGCTGCAGTTTCGTGCTTCGTGACCTCCCTTCGTGTCGTTTTGGTACTGACAGAGTCACGAGTGCGACATCCAATTCTGAAGTCACTTTCGCAGCTGCTGTTCTCTGTTATTCGACAGAATCCTCTATAATGACCTCCGCCACGATCACTCCACCCACACAGACCTCCGTCCGCGTTGTGGTGTTTTTCACGTTTCCGGTGTTTTTTGAAACATCAAACATTTCAGCTACGTTGGTTACTGAAGCACCCTGCAACAACTTGCCCACGTGCATATTCACTTAGCTCCGACATATTGCTCTCACAACTAACTACACATAACGCTTTCTGACCATGGCTGACACTTGCATGATATTGAGAGCGTTGCACAGGTGCCTTTGATGGTCAAATAGAGCAGCACCACTTGCAGGCCTGGGAAACGTCTGCATTTATGTTCAACTATGCATTTTTCGCGGTGTTTCCATATTTTTGCTCAGCCCCTGTAGATTCCACTGACGAGATGGGTAAATTTGTTATTACGCAGCGATTTCTGTTGTGTATGAACAATACAACACACCAACTTTACGAAAACTTCACAGGTTTTGCAGACATAAATGGACTTGAAGACTATAAAAGAGTGTGCGAATGCTACGATATAGTTTCAAAAAAGATTTTCTACGTTAGATTAATGCGAGAAAATGAAGCTGCAAAATTAAAGCGTACAGAGGTTTAACATATAACGAAGCGTGGATTAGCACAGGTTACATTGTGAATAAATGTTGTCAGCGTATTAGAATCCGAGAAGTATTGTTACACAAAAGTGTTAAATTGCATAAAATCTTCTCGGTTTAGAGGCTTCTTCAAATCGGAGCTAAGACCCGAGCTTTTGAAGGTAATTACAATCTTCTTCGTCAGCAGATGACTGTCTGCCGGGAGCAGAGTATTTCATTTTTATGTTGTGCGGGACGTAGCTGTATAGATCTGTATCGTACGACGGCGCTCCACTAGCAAGAATACTTGTGTGCAACTGTTACTACTTCCCTCCCTGTTTTTCGGGTATAAACGTAATAGTACCACCACCATGATGAGGTCTTCATCTTTGCCGAGTAATAAATAATTACTACTCAAATCAAAGCTGCTGTCCTCTCATCTCTTGACTGGATCACTGTATCTATAGTCTCGTTGATCGTAACTTTTTTATATCGCGGTGATAGTCTTGATTTGTGGTAATATATGACTATCTCATTATGCCATGTTGTCGTAACTCCAAGTACAATAATACTTTTGAAACCTGTGTAATAAGAGATACCTCAAAATACAGCGTGTTTGAGGTAAGACGTGAGTGCAGTGTCTAGCATTGCGCGGGAATTCTTTCCTATCCCCAAAACCAACACGCAATACTGACAGTAGAGGCATTAGTGGTGTGTTCTCTTGAATTATTCTGCGTGAAATAGCATTGGATCTGCTCGATACTTGCTTGCTAGCTCTGTGAAAAAGATTCCAGCATTTCATAAGAATATCAGGAGGTATGTATTTGTGGAAAGAGACTGCTTCAGCAATTCGTTTTGCACTAATTATACACCACAACCTCAGTTTTCACATCTTGCAGAGGCTCGTATGGTTCAAATGGCTCTGAGGACTATGGGACTTAACTTCTGAGGTCATGGAAACTGTTGAGGATTTTCACAACGTAAGTGGGGATATTTCTGCTGGTTTACGTACCCTTATAAATACTACCATGCTTCATCAGAAAAAAGAACATTTATGGACCAACCTTTCCTTCATGCCCAGACTGCAACAGCCAGTTGCAGTAATGACGTCGAGCAACGGTATCCGAACTGGTCAATCAATGCTGTACCGTTACTTGGAGAGGTTTCAATTTGAGTCGGTTGCACAGCTCAGTTGGTTGCACAGCTGTCTGACCAAATGCTTCTGACACAGCAATCGTAAGTGCTGAATGGCGCAACGATTCCTCGGACTTGTTCGACCAAAACCTATATGACACCTGCTACACTCAAAGCAACGTGCCGTCGCGTCATTGGGTTATCGTTGCTTCTGCCTTACCTACGTGGTATTGGCGCTCGCGCAACACTCAAACAACACTTTCTTTGCTCGTGAAACGCCCTATATTGTTACTTGATTCATCTGGTGCTTTTATAGCTTTATTCAAATCTCATCTTGTGGCAGTCACGTCCGGTAGTCGCAAATTCGAACTGATTGGTAACGCCGAGATGCATTATCCTGTTAGCTGACACAGTGTAAGTCGTATTTGAGATGGCGAAGATTCCATTTCTTTGTTTCGACATAATAACCACGTGATATGCTACAGGGTAGACAGACAGCTTGCGTGTCGAAAAGCAGTATTGGAGCATTCCAGGTATAGATCTTTTGATCTACGTTAAGTATTCGAGTAAAAGTACATAACAACTGAGAATTGAGTTTTCCCCTGTTCAACAAGAAAACTGTACACACAGCTAAAAAATATTAAATTTCGTAACTATTTCTGCCTCTTTTCATTTTAACTTTTCATAACTTGGATTCACAGTCATGTAAGATTTTTTGAAAGACATCATGTTCACGCCAGTGAGTGTTAAACTTTTTGTTTCCACTGTTGCAATTTCGGCCTTAGGCCATTATCAAGCCAAAACATCTGTACTTGATAATGGCCTACGGCCGAAATTGCAATAGTGGAAATAAAAAGTTTAACAGTCACTGTCGTTAACATGATGTCTTTCAAACAATCTTTTCAGTTTTATAAGTTGCTTTACATTTCCGTTTGCGCCACTGACTTAATATACGAGTAATAGGTTGAGTCTCTCGCCATATGTAGGAGGGGCGTTCATTAAGTAATGCAACACTTTTTTTCTGAAAGAAGATTAGTTTTATTCCAATAAACCATATTATTCCCCACTCCTTTGTCTACAAAACCGTATTTTTCAACATAATCTCTGTTCAATGCATGGCCTTACGCCATATAACTGTGAGGCCCTGTACCACTCTACTGGTCGACATTGTAGTCAGCGTCTTGCTGCACCAATAACCTCCCCACCATCCACTTACTGCTCTCCGCTGGATGTATCCTTCATTGGGTCAGACAGATGGAAGTCGGAAGGTGCGAGACACGGGCTGTACGGTGGATGAGGAACAACAGTTGAAAGAGATTTTGTAAGCTCCTCTCGGATACGGAGACTTGTGAAGCCTTGCGTTGTCATAGAGAGGGAGAAGTTGGTTTGGATTTTTGTGGCAACGAACACCCTGAAGTCGTTTCTTCAGTTTCCTGAGGGTAGCACAATACACTTCAGAGGCGACCGTTGCACTGTGAAAGAGGAAATCAAACGGAATAACACCTTCAGAGTCCCAGACCGCCGTCGACATGACTTGACCGGCTGAGGGTGCGGCTGTTATAGCCTTTTCTGCGGAGTAGAGGCGGTGTGATGCCACTCCATGGATTGCCGTTTTCTTTCCGATTCGAAGTGATGAACCGATGTTTCATCGCCTGTGACGATGTTCGACAAACAATTGTCACGATCAGCCTCGTAAGACTCAAACAATTCCGCACGGATGGTCCTTCGTTCCTCTCTATGGTGTTCTGTTAGGCAGCGAGGAACCCAGCAGGCACACACCTTTGAGTATTCCAACTGGCGGACGAGTGCGTCAACACTACAGACAGACGCGTCCAGTGGAGCAGCGAGATGTTGGATTGTGATTTGTCGATCACCTCGAATGAGTGTGTCCGCACGTTCCAACAGTGCAGGGGTCGTAACTGTGTGCGGCAGATCGGTCATGTTGCTGTGATGATAAACGCCTCACCCAACGACCCACCATGCTTTTGTTCACTGCCAGGTTTCCGTAGACATTGTGCAAGCGCCTGTGAATATCTGCAATGTTCTGGCTTTGTACTCGTATCAGTAGAAAGTCAGCGGCAGCTCAGTGCATGGAACGCACCTCCGTTACGGGCGCCTTTTTGAAAGCTACGCTTAGCACCGCCGCCTGTCGGAACTTTATGAAACTATAGGGACTGAAGCGAATATTCCACGATGTGCCGCAATAGATTCCGCATTTCTTCAACCGAAGCTGGCCGAGGAAAAAATATGTGTTGCATTGCTTATTGAACGCCCTTTTGTATCAGACGCGTAGACTATGCACCTTTGCGGTACGTCACAATTCTATTGTCCTATAAGGAAGATGTATCATTTTCCTGGTGATCAACTATTCTACATTCGTCTTTAACAAATTTTTTATACTTCCCTGATGACCAGCTGTTGAACATTTGTTTTTAACAAACTTAAGTTTTTAACAATCATTTTGGGATGTCTTTATCATCCAAGCTTGCCTATAATCTGTTAAAAACGGTAAAGTGAAATTAAAATTTTTGCAGTCCGCTGCTTTCAGCCATATTTTATGATATACGAATCTAGCAACTAACATCCGAATGCAAAAACGTCAACTAACTTTTTAAGAATGTAGTTTTCGTCCTCAGTAATAAACAAAAATACTTACAGAGATAGTAAAATTAGTTTCACGTTTACTTCTGAGAAAAGTTCAGAATCGACAAAACGTTAAAAATGTAGTTGTTGTCAAAATTCCCGTAACTACGCCTCTCGAAATCCAATTGGTGTCAAACCGACACACGGCAATATAAAATTCTTATTCCCTATATTGGGGAATTTTAATAGCATAAACGTGGCTGATCATTTTCAGCAACTGCACAATGATTTTATACGATGAAGAAGCCAGATGCTGCCAACAGTTTCGAATGGTAAATATTTATTCCTTACCTGTTTCGAATATACATTTCCATCTGTGACAGATATTAATGTCTAATATCTTCTGAAGAAGGATAACTTATTTATATCCGAAACTGGTAAAGAATAAATGTTTACCATTGCAACAGTTTGTTGTGCCAGATTCCTTTGCCGAATCAAAATCTTACCGGAGGTACTACACGAGGCATGTGAAAAGTTGGCCGATCATGGCAGGGGATACGCTGGGTGCGGGTGCAGATAGATTTGTCGTTGAGGGGTGGGGGGACGTGATAGGAGGAATGTTTTTTCGATTGCTTACGTATCATGGGCTTGCATATATCGCACCGATGGTCTGTTATGGTATAAATTTCAAATGGAAATAACATGGATGCACATTATAGAGTAGTCGTCTTCAAATACGGCACGCACCTGTAACGAGGAATGTGAAATTCAATAAGCTAATGAAATACAACACAATGAATAGAAAAAAAAAATGACACTCGAAACATTTAGTAAACATCTGTGATCGTGTCTCAATGCATAACGCATTTAAATATGGGTACAGTTACGGTTATTAACCAATTGAACAGCTGCTCACATAGGCGACACGACGAGACTTCTTTGGGAATTACTGTGTCACAACTTTGGAGTCGTGCGGCAGCAGTTTGAACAGTCGACACGAAGTGTTCAGAATGGTGCCGACTTTCAACGACCAGTATTTTATAGTCGGCGGCCAACTTATCGCTTGTTTGTTGGGGGCGGATAACATACTGGTGTGTATAGGTTTCCAATTAATAATAATATCGATACATCAGCAGCCCATGTGCAACGCGCAATGTCAGTATTGACTTTTCAGCACAAAAGTTTGACTACTACCGTTTTAAAGCATTGGTCGCTACATATCCAGTGCAACCAAAGAAGCAAAAACGTATTTTCTCTGAAGTTCATCAACGTACCATTTTTGTTAGTTCCGGTTCATCCCGAAACACGTGAACAGTTCATTGCTGCTAAGTTTCCGGCTTCCGGACTTACAACGTCCACCAAGAGAGTATTACAGGACCATTACTTTTCACATTACATACAAACGACCTAGTGGATAACTTATGAAGATCCATGAGGGTTTCTGCTGATGATGCTGTTGTGTACGGAGAATTCGAAACGCTAGAAAATCATAGTGAAATGCAGGAAGACCTGCAAGAGCATCTATGCTTGGTGCAAAGATTGGAAATGACCCTCAACGTAAGAAATGTAACTTATTATGGATCAATAAGCAGAAATGTCCATTATTGTACGATTACACGGTTGCAGAGCCATCACTAGAAGTAGTCAAATCAGTAAAATATCTAGGAATACGCGTACGGAGTGATTCACAGAGAAACGATCACATAAAACTAATGGCAAGTGGGGAAGATGTCAGACTGAGATTCAGTGGAAGAATCCTCAGGAAACATAGTCCACCACGAAACAATCGTTCGACCAATGCTTGAGTATTGTGGAATCCGTACCAGATCGGATTGATAAAAGAACCAGAGGAGATCCAAAGAAGAGAAGCGAGGTTGTTTGTGTGTGTGTGTGTGTGTGTGTGTGTGTGTGTGTGTGTGTGTGTGTGTGTGTGGTTTTTTTTTTTTTTTTTTTTTTTTTTTCGGGTTCAGTGAGTTAGCGCGAAAGCATCAGTGAGACGCTCAGCTAACTCCAGTGGCAGACGCTGCAGGGGAAGCGTTCTACACCACATTGTGGCTTACTGTTGAATGTTCCGAGAGCGTACGTTCCTGGAAGAATCAACCACTATATTGCTTTCTTCTACGTATATCTCGCGAAAAGACCGCAAACGTAACATTATAGTGATTCGAGGTCACTCGGTGGCTTACAGGCAATTGTTCACGCGAAGCCTTCGCGACTGGAACAGCAGAAGGGAGGAGTGACACTGGTGGACAAAGTACCGTCCGCCACAAACCGCAAGGTGGATCTCATAGCCGGACCTCTTCAGTCGTGTACTGCACAGCAGCGGAGTTACATGGGAGTCCAACTGCTTTTATTCGACCTTCACGATTTTCATCGTTGACGAGAGCACGAACAGAAAGAAATTCTGCAAACCAATTGTAAAGTATTTTTTAAAGTGATTCATTACAGAAATTTGGTCCAAGCTATTCGAAGCGTTTTTGTTGATTTAGGCCTTTACACGAAATCGTAAAAAATCATCAAACGGAAATCTTCATGTGACTTTTCAATTTGTTCACAACAATATTTCTTTAAACGCCCGCTGTAAACAAGCTGATACACGAATTTCTAAGCTGACGTCGCATTAACCGTAGCGAAAGAGAAATTTTGAAACAGTGCAGTGTCACCTCTTAGTAGCTCCCTCTGCTGATGGTTTGTCGACACCTGAACAGGCTACTCTCGTAATTAATTTGTGATGAGTAATTTACCTCCAAATGACGTCAGAGATTTGAATATTGATCTGATGGCTTTGTCGTCGATTAGCCAGAAACGAGTATTAAAAGGAGATTAAAGGCGTCACAAACATGCGTTTGGTGGAGTGTATGAGGCCGCTCGTGGTACGACGGATTTAATTCAACACGTCTCGTGACTGTTTAAATCAGTTCGCATTGTAACGCGCGCTGAGTGGTATGCTGTCGCTAGCAGCACACCACTGGGGAGCCTGGCGTTGTCCCGCAATGCTGCTACGTCCTCCACGCAAACAATTCTAACATTCTTGGATACGTTATAGAGGTCTAGGCCATACGTTAATTTTAGGATTTGTACGTAGTTTCTATAGGAGATACTTGTTAAGTGTCAAATACACAGACAAAGCCATTTTCCATGCTTATACGTAGCCAACGCAGTGCGATTCGAAATTGTGGAAAAATTCCTTTTCGAGCCCTGTATCAAGGAAAATAAGTGTTTCAGCGAGTTCAACAGTTTAGAGAGTTAACATTTGAAATTGTTTCCTGGGCGGGAAAATTTTATCCATTTCAAAAATAAAATTAAATTTACCTCGGTTATTGACGTGCTCAGACATACTATAGAGACCTACATCATATATGTCTTTAAGAGTTTTTACGTGGTTTTCTGTCGTCGCCGAGACCGAAGCGCTTTGGTGGCTACCTGCGTAAAAGTATTTGTCGCGACGACGTCGCAACCTCAAACTTCAGATTTAAATTCATTTAAATTAGACTGTAGTAAGTTTTGATCTGCGGAACATGGGAGGCTGTAGAGGGCGCAGAAGTACTCGTAAGTGGGAGGTGGCGTTTAGAGGTAGGACGGAGTAGCATACGACTTTGAAAACAGTAGTGGGCCCGCGAAGGGTTTGCTTTGTAACGTACTGCAGATAGGGGCTTTAATTGTCAGGTGCCCATTCGATGAACTGCCTGTAACCCTGGGTAGACATTGTGAGGTGCTTCATGACTAAGAAACTTTTTTAACGTATTCACTGTTTTCGGTTCAAATGGTTCAAATGGCTCTGAGCACTATGGGACTCAACTGCTGAGGTCATTAGTCCCCTAGAACTTAGAACTAGTTAAACCTAACTAACCTAAGGACATCACAAACATCCATGCCCGAGGCAGGATTCGAACCTGCGACCGTAGCGGTCTTGCGGTTCCAGACTGCAGCGCCTTTAACCGCACGGCCACTTCGGCCGGCACTGTTTTCGGATTTGTAAATAAATACACATGGAAACCAAGTGTTTCATTATGTTTGATGTCATAACCCGCAAATTATACCAAGGTGGGAGACCGTAGTTAATGCAAAGAACCAATTAATTAGTTTTGGTAACTTTAGCAGATGGAATTAATGTTCTGCTCTTGTTTATAGTGACTGTCACTAAATTAATGATTTCTCTTAGACAGAAATAGTTAAAATGTACGTCTTTAATTCCACATACAGAGACAGTGGCATTGTGTGTAAACTGAAAAATAGACACTCAATATATAAATTTTTGGTTGGGAAACTTGGTGCTAATTCATCAAATTTGGAGTTGTCACTGGGCATATTTCCATTCCATGTTGACATTGAAGTTACTCTTCATTTTCATTGCTAACAAATGTGTGCAAGACAGTGCGAATTTCAAGAACTTTATACTCTTAGTTGACAGATAATGATCGCAGTTAATTAATGGGAAAATTTGTTTAATTTAGTTGATTGTAATCAGGTACTGTAATTCCAAAGGCTTACAGGTATAAATATTATTGAACTATCAGTTTACCAACTCTTGGTTGCAAAATACTGGCACGAATTATTTACAGAAGACTGGAAAAACTGGTAGAAGTCGGGGAGATCAGCTTGAAGGTAAAGGCGAGGCCAAATAGATCCTACGACGTATCTTAGAAAACAGGTTGAAGAAAGACAGACCTAAGTTTTGGCGTTTGATCATTTATAGGAAGGTTTTGACAACCTGCACGAGCCTACAATTTTTTGAAATTTTGACGGTAGCAGAACTAAAACGTCGGTAGAGGAAAGTTATCTCTTACAACTTACGGAGAAACCAAACTGCAGTTACAATAATCGAAAGACATATGTGGGAACCCGCAGTTGTGAAGAGAGTAAGGCAGGTTGTAGTCTGTCCACGATGTTATTCAGTATGTACGCTGAGAGTCAGAAAAGGAAACCAAGGAGGAATTTAGTGTAGGGCATTAAAGTTCAGGAAGAAGAAATAAAATTTGGAGTTTTGCCTAAAACATAGTAATTCTATCAGAGGCGACAAAGGACTTCGAAGAGCAGTTGAACGGAATGGATGATGCCTTCAAAGCAGCTTATAAGATAAGTATCAACATAAAGGTAATTGAATGTAGTCGTTTTACATCAGGCGATGCTGAAGGAAGCGAACTAGGAAATGAGACACTAGATGCAGAAGATGATCATTGCTATTTCGGCAACAAAATAACTGACGATGACAAAAGTGGAGAGGATATACGAGGTGTGGCTAGAAAAAAACCGGACTAGTACTGGTGAAACAATAAAACGAATGCAATAAGGCTGAGAGTCGCGTGGCCTGTCACGTGACTCTCGCTCCGCCTACTGCTCGAATTTCATCTGCCTCCTGCACTCAGTCTGCCCGTGGCGTCTGTTTTAAGTAGTTGACGTTTTGTCTGTGCGTCGGAAAATGTTGAGTGTACAGAAAGAACAGCGTGTTAACATCAAATTTTGTTTCAAACTAGGAAAATCTGCAAGTGAAACGTTTGTAATGTTACAACAAGTGTACGGCGATGATTGTTTATCGCGAACACAAGTGTTTGAGTGGTTTAAACGATTTAAAGATGGCCGCGAAGACACCAGTGATGACACTCGCACTGGCAGACCATTGTCAGCAAAAACTGATGCAAACATTGAAAAAATCGGTAAACTTGTTCGACAAGATCGCCGTTTAACAATCAGAGCAGTGTCTGAGTTAACAGGAGTTGACAAGGAAAGTGTCGAACAAGTTTACCGATTTTTTCAATGTTTGCATCAGTTTTTGCTGACAATGGTCTGCCAGTGCGAGTGTCATCACTGGTGTCTTCGCGGCCATCTTTAAATCGTTTAAACCACTCAAACACTTGTGTTCGCGATAAACAATCATCGCCGTACACTTGTTGTAACATTACAAACGTTTCACTTGTAGATTTTCCTAGTTTGAAACAAAATTTGATGTTAACACGCTGTTCTTTCTGTACACTCAACATTTTCCGACGCACAGACAAAACGTCAACTACTTAAAACAGACGCCACGGGCAGACTGAGTGCAGGAGGCAGATGAAACTCGAGCAGTAGGCGGAGCGAGAGTCACGTGACAGGCCACGCGACTTTCAGCCTTATTGCATTCGTTTTATTGTTTCACCAGTACTAGTCCGGTTTTTTTCTAGCCACACCTCGTAAATTGTAGATTTTCAGTAGCAAGTAAAGTGATCCTGAACAGAGAAATTTCTTCACATCGAATGTAAATTTAAATTATAGGAACTCATCGCTAAAGATGTTTGGACATTGGTGTGCAACGTGAACGTTAGACAGTTCAGACAGGAAGAGAACAGAAGCCTTGAAATGTAGTGATATAGAAGGATGCTCCCGACTAGAGGGTTAGATAGAATTGTTCAAATGACTCTGAGCACTATGGGACTTAACATCTGAGGTCATCAGTCCCATAGAACTTAGAACTACTTAAACCTAACTACCCTAAGGACATCACACACATCCATGCCCGAGGCAGGATTCGAACCTGCGACCGTAGCGGTCGCGCTGTTCCGGAATGAAGCGCCTAGAACCGCGCGGCCACAGCGGCCGGCGGTTAGATAGAATAATTAATGAGCAGTTAGTAAATAGAATTGGGGAAAAAGAAATTTTTTGCTTAAGCAGCCGAAAAGAAGGAACACGTCCTGCAGCATCCAGGAATTGTCTATTAATGTAAGGAAGGGGAGGGAGATAAGAATTGTAGAGGGAGATCAATATTTGTTTATATCAAGCAGGTTCAAGTGGATGTGGGTTGCAGTAGTTACGCACAGGCGAAGAGAACTGCACAGGATAAACTAGCGTGGAGATCTGTATCAGACGAGTCTTTGGAATGAAGAGCACAACAAGAGTTAGGCGTTACCTACGATAGGACAGCTTGAGCTATTGTCTCTTTTATGACTTTGGTGGCAACGCGCCTGTGCGGTGGCGTTCGACTCGGAGGTAAGCTGGTTCGAATTCTGGTGGTCACGTTCACGGCCAGTTTTGGCGGGCAAGGGGAAGAGAAGTGTAAGCGTATTAATCACCAGTGCAACAAGATCCTGGAATTAAATTACAAACCTCTCCACAGTGGCTGATGAAGGGAGCCAATGTGATAACGTTGATGGTGATCCGTCCGTCGGATGGGGACGTTAAGCTTGGTGCTAATCTAGAGAAGTACACTATATCTGCGTACCGGTACCGCGTTTGATTTTCTCCCTTCTGTCATCGTCATCATCATAACCATCCTACCCACTTGAAGTCTCGCACCCAACGATGCCATACGACTTGAGTTTACTTTGCAGGTGAATGTTTGTCATTGCATAAGCAGACGTTTTGTGAGGTACAGTACTGTATCCTGTTGCAATACAGACTTTAAGTCGAACTGTGACATACGTTGTAGATGCGACAGAAGCCGAATTACCGACCACAGGCGTTTTACCAATGAGCAGTAAAACAGAGTGATTTTTAGGATGTGTACAGGACGATATAACGAATGTTTTCACTGGGTTGTCGCTGTGGTCTTCAGTCGGTAAACTGGTTTGATGCAGCTCTCCACGCTAGTCTATCCTGTGTCCTGCGCTGCTGTGACAGTCTCGTAACAATTCCAACCTCCGTAACTTGAACCTTCTTGCTGCAAATAAGCCTTGGTTACCGTCTACAATTTTAATCCTCTTCCCCCACCCCCCACAGTTCCTCCTTCCATAATCAAATGAACTATTGTTTGAAAACTGATGTCACGTTATAAACGTATCCCTTCTTTTACTCAAGTTGTTGAGTACCTCTTCATTATCTATCGGAAGTGCCCATAAAATCACCAACATTTGCGCTACATTGCAAATTATTGTGGTCTCCTCTTCTCTGTACTGTTTATCGTCGTGTTTCTCTTCCGTTTAAGGCCACACTCCAGACAGTTTCTTCCGTTTTCTGAATGGTAACAATTTGCTGCAATCGCCTGCGAAGCGATATTCGAGAGAATGAAATAGCTACTAGATGCACCGCAGTTAAATCCATACATATTATTAAATGTATGTATGGATCTATGTTTGTATGTATGTTCCATATCTCCTCCTAAACGACTGTGCCGATTTCGACCAAGTTTGTGACATGTATCACTTACTGCCTTGAAAGAATCGCTATGGGGATAAGAACCACCTACCTACCAAAAGAGGCGGGGGTGGTGGGTGAGGAAATAGTTTAGCCCACGATGCACGAATACTTAAACTTTATTCATCTAGTATTTGATAATCAGAGCACTTAGTGACTTGCAACAAACTTTACACATGATTTCAAACCTGTACGATCCTTTCTCTCCTGACATCCCCCACAAAATGATGAAAGGAAAACAAAGTTTACTGCTTAATATATTTTCGTTGTTTTTCGCAGTAAAACTGCGACATCAGGAAAAATTTGGAAATTTGTGGTAAGTTCCTATAGGACCAAACTGCTGAGGTCATCGGTTCCTAGGCTTACACACCACTTAAACTAACTTACGCTAAGGACAACACACACACACACACACACACACACACACACACACACACACACACACACACACACACCTATAGGTTATAAACAGTTCTGGTGGTGCCTGTAGGCACAGTGACAAAAATGTAAATAAAATAGCTAACATATGTACATATTCCAGGCCACTGATGATGCCTTGCAGAAAATAAAGGCGAAACGCGTATGGCACCAAAATTGTGTTTTATTCAGTTGCTGTCAGACGGTCCATAAGTAAAAATTATCAATATACCGTAATAACGAAATTGCTTTTAACGGAGGGAGAGCGTAATGTATTCCCATCCCTGAAAAAATACGTGAGATACGTTGGAGGTTGTCCGCGACGAGGTGGGCAGCTACACGCCACACGCGAGGCTACTACTGTCTGTTATTACGGCCTCCTGTGCGGAGTTGTCTCGAGTTTCTCTTTTTCGCTTGCTGCCGATACAAGCCGAAACCGGAAATAAAAAATTAAAAAAACTTCTGAAATGAAAAGACATTGGGAGTTCTCAGCTGGTGGTGCTGAGTGGGTGTTTTTCCGCTCTCTGCGCCCTGATTTCAGGAAACTTTGTAACAGAAATCTGAAGTGTAAATTCCTGTTACTTCTGATTGAGCATGTGGCGGATGCCGAGGAGGACACGTCGCGATTTTCGCTATCGTCTTGAGCTTCTCCCATTTCTTCAGACGCATTGTCTACCCGTACGCACAGTTTCCCATCCACTGCTTCACCATCGCTGGTGACTGAACTCACTTTAAATCCAGCGTTTCTTCTGAATACTCGTGCTGATACATATACAGCTTTGCGAAATTTAACAGTTATAGAAATACTATCCTAACATTGTCACTCTGTAACCATTATTCATGTATGTACGTACCACACTGAATAAAATACAATTCTAGGTAGTCTTACCAAAAATAACTGTTAGTGGTCGTATTTTTAATGTCATACACACAGTTCCACCAGCTTACATTATTGTAACAAGTAGCAGCAGGAAAAATAGCAGCTGGAAAATTTGTGTCCTGCTTTGTCGGAATAGCTATAGTTGCTCCTAAAATTGGAACCTATTTAGACTCGTTCTGTAGAATTCGTGGAATTTGTGTTCGTGTTGGGATACCTCACAAGAAACCACAGCTGATATGTTGGGTATTTATAGCACTGAACAGATACGCAGTACTTGAGTTTTTTGAGCTTTAAATAATAAGCCCCAACGCGTCCTCTTGAGAAGATCTCATGATTGCAGCGGAAAGTGAAACAAGAAACTTGTTTCGTGCTGTCTTGTGCTTGTCATATGGCGAATCACATCGCATATCGCACCATCCCAGTGGGAACACGAGTGTCGCGCGACCTGCATTGCAAAGGGTCGTATTGCATGTCGTATCGTTTCAGTGTAAACCGCGCCTGATGGGTCGTATCTTTTATTACGTTACGGAAGACCTACAGTCTACGGCTTATGTTCGGGATCTCATGTCCATCTAATCCAGTGTGTGTGCTAAACGAAGAATTATTATTGTCGCTCCTCTCAACCTTCTATCAAAACTTTTTTTCCAGGAAACAGCCCCCGACATTTAAATTTGTTGGATGTTAACAAATTCTCTTTTTCAGGAAAGCTTTTCTAGCTGTAGCCACTCTGCATTTTATATCCCCTTACTTCTACCTTTGTCTGTTTTTTACTGTTCAAAAGGCTCCATTCGTCAGTTACTTTTAGTATCTCATTTTGTAATATTACTCCTCAGCTTCATCTGTTTGAATTCGATTACTTTCCATTACCTTGTTTTACTTTCGTTGATTTTCGTATTAACTCCTTTCCAGGCTCTACCCATTCCGCTCAACTGATCTTCCAAGTCCATTGCTGTCAAGGGGAGAATATTACTGTGACGTCGGTAAACTCCAAGTTTTTATTTCCTTTCTCTGAAGTATAATTACCCTTCCAAATTACTTCATGGTTTCCTTTACAGCTTGGTCAATGTACATATATAATAACATAGGGCATAGGCTACATACCTCTTTCACACTCTTCGGAGGTGCAATAGAAATAATAACTGTCCCGCTGATATATGTAAAAAGACAGAATACGGCGCTGCTGTTGCCAAAACCTATATAAGACAACAAGTGTCTGGCGCAGTTGTTAGATCGGTTACTGCTGCTACAATGGCATGTTATCAAGATTTAAGTGAGTTTGAACTTGGTGTTATAGTTGGCGCACGAGCGATGGGTCACAGCATCTCCAAGGTAGTCGGTATTTTCCCGTACGACCATTTCACGAGTGTATCATGAATATCAGGACTCCCGTAAAACATCAAATCTTCGACATCTATGTGGCCGGAAAAAAATCCTGCAAGAATGGGACCAATCGTTCAACGTCACAGAAGTGCAACCCTTCCACAAATTGCTACAGATTGCAATGCTGGGTCATCCACATGTGTCAACGAAACGTCATCGATATGGGCTTTCGGAGCCTTGATGACTGCACGACAAAAAGCTTTACGCTTCGCCAGAGCCCGTAAATACCGACATTGGACTGTTGATAACTGGAAACATGTTGCCTGGTCAGACGAATCTCGTTTCAAATTGTATCGAGCGGATGGACGTGTACGGGTATGGAGACAACCTCATGAATCCATGGACTCTGCATGTCAGCAAGGACTGCTCAAGCTGGTGGGTGCTCTGTAATGGTGTGGGGCGTGTGCAGTTGGAGTGATATGGGACCCCTGATAGGTCTTGGTAGGACTCTGATAGGTGACACGTAAGCATCCTGTCTGGTCACCTGCATCCATTCATGTCCGTTGTGCATTCCGATGGACTTGGGCAATTCCAGCAGGATAATGCGACACCCCAGACGTCCAAAATTGTTGCAGAGTGGCCCCCGGAACACTCTTCTGAGTTTAAACACTTCCGCTGGCCACCAAACTCCCCAGACATGAACATTATTGAGCACATCTGGGATGCTATGTAACTTTCTCTTGAGAAGAGATCTCTACCCCCTCGTACTCTTGCGGATTTGTCGATAACCCTGCAGGGTTTTTTGGTGTCAATTTCCTCCAGCACTGCTTTAGGCATTAGTTGAGTCCATGCCATGTCGTGTTGCGGCATTTCTGCGTGCTCTCGGGGGGCCCCTAAACGATATTAGACAGGAGTACCAGTTTCTTTGGGTCTTCAGTGAATAACACACCTCCGCCCTCACATGTTTTTCTCAAAATACCGACAAAGAACGCTTGAGTTTGAATTACTAAACAATATTTCCAGTAGTTCGCTCAATGGAAGTATTATGTAGTCATTTGAGATACTGGAGAATGTATTTATTGGTTAATCCATTGACTTACTAATATTTTCCCCCATAGTCGACCTGTATTTACTATTTAAATTTAAGAAAATTAGCATATTTTTCTTTTTCATTTTGTCTTACACTTTTCTCAAAAGTATATAATTTGTTTTGATTGGAAATCTTTATAAGTCTATCCATGCTATTCATTGAAGTGATGAGGAGGGAAGATACTACTGTTTTAAAAACTTTTGTTGGTGTGGTATATCCGAAAAAGTAAGGACGTGTGCAACGCCACCAAACATTCCTCACACTCACAGCGTGTATCATTTTTCTTATTCCTTGCTTTGCCCAGCACACAACTTCTGGAGGGTGTTTTCTTGATGGGATTTTTTTGGGGGGAATAAACCTAACAAAACCTGAAAACGATTGCTAATAACTCGCAAAATTTCGAAAGAAGTCGAGTCTGATATACACCAGTAAATAGAACGATTCCTCAGCATTCTAATGGTATATAACGTGTCATGCCATCTATTAACGGAGAAGAAGAAATACTAATACTGCCGGCCATCCTCACAGCCGCCCATAGAATAATGAACTTGAAACCTGCGACCGGGTATGAGCCGGCTGTATAAGCCAGTGGATAAATACTGGGTAACTTCTGACGGCCACAGCACACATCTAAGCGCCTGGAACCTGTTTAACTCAGTATTAGGACAGCATCATTGTAACTATGTGAACAGTGACTTTTCCCGTTACGACGCCGAGGTTTGGTTAGAGGAGGAGGAGGATATTAGTGTTTAACGTCCCGTCGACAACGAGGTCATTAGAGACGGAGCGCAAGCTCGGGTGAGGAAAGGATGGGGAAGGAAATCGGCCGTGCCCTTTCAAAGGAACCATCCCGGCATTTGCCTGAAGCGATTTAGGGAAATCACGGAAAACCTATATCAGGATGGCCGGAGACGGGATTGAACCGTCGTCCTCCCGAATGCGAGTCCAGTGTGCTAACCACTGCGCCACCTCGCTCGGTACCTGTTTGGTTAGAGGTTACCTACCTGCACGAGCAGAGCCTTGCAGAACTTAATCATCGCCTGCGTTCGAGTAATGGAAGCCAAACGAGTGTGTAGCCAGCCTACTTCGCTGTTCTGCTGTTTCATAACTCTCTTAGTTTCTCTGAGGGAATCCTATGGGCTTTTTTTGACAGTGCACTCACTAAACTTTTCCTGTTACGGTAACCCTTATAACCTTGTGTTGCTAGATACAACAAGAAATAGCTGACAGATTTTCCGAGCACTGTTCACTGCTTTTTGTACCATCACACTTGGCAGCGAAACATTCCAAAATGGAGAGGTAAAAATAATTTTGTTCGTGCGCTTTTTGTGCTTGAACTCAGTGTCAAGGATTCGTTTATCCTCCGGAAATATAAAAAGTAAATTGTATTTTCGGCATATTAATTATAAAGTACTCGAATGTTAAGTATGGATGTGATTTATCAATCTACTCATTATAAATAATCCGTCTGTTTCTTTGAATGGATGTTTCTTTTGTTAAGTGTTCAGTGTGTCGTTGTATAACGGTTGCTTGATTCTATACTGGAATAAGCAGCGTGAAGTTCACACTTGAGTGAAAAACATAATATGAAGAATACATGTACACGTAGTGCCTTAGTTGAGTAACATGCTCTTGGGCATTAGGCTGCATCATTCCGTAAAATCAGATAACAGCTTCTATAAAACAATATCCTACGTTCCATGTGCATGGTTAACCTGCAGAAACCTTTGTAGTCTATTGATTATGTAATCACGTTTAGCTGCTGCATTACTTTGGACTTTCTGTGCTGCAGCCCTCATTTTTAACATAAGTTGTAGAAGTACCACCTGGCTTGAGGGGAGGGATGATGATGTGTTGCAGTTCTCGTGATTTTTTTTGCTTCTCTCCACATTCGTTTTTTAAGGTTTTGGAAGTGTGGTAAAGACCTAGATGTCAAGCGCCCAAACATACATTTATCATTGATTGGAGTTACACGTGTGATAAAACTAAAGCGAAGTCAGTCTGGAGATGCCATCCAGTAAGCGGATGAAGGGACTGCGCAGTGTTTCATACTTCATTCTTTTTATGTGGCAGTTGCGTGTCTCACTAGAAAAGAAATTATGTGTAGAGTGTTGTTCCAGTGTTCCGGGCATTCAGCTTCCCAGTAGACTAGAATAGCCACAGACCTTATGCTTGGGCTCATGAGATTGTGTCGCTTAGGACTGCGGTAGATCCGGTAGAGAGCGGCTTCACGCAAGAACACCAGTTCCACGTGTTGTGGCTCGCAGGAGGCTGCACGTTGACGGTCGCCTGGTACAGAGTCCAATACAGAAGCGAAACTGGACTAGATGTTCGCTGCAGAAACTGTGGACCGCAAGTCTGCGGAGCCTGTTGCGCAACGCCCTTTATCTGTAGCGGGCAACATTTTGAGACAGTGTTTCATTTCTGTGTGACGTCAGCCAACACTGTGTCACCGTGTCAAGGCCGTCGATCTGATGTTACGCATGTGTAATGACGCGTCTCCTGTCCCACTGTACGGTGATGTGCAATGACATCGAGACACGTGCGCCTCGTATTGTTACTGCTTGTGATCTGTGATTCAAATTAAGTCGTGGCAAACGTTCTGCCGTATTATCTTTCTCACGGTCTGACGTCGGAGTGGTCTTTATGTCGGTACCACTACCACAGCGATCGCGACCTAATCACCGCTGACTCGGTTGCTACTTTTCCTTCTTCAGCAACCGAGGTCCTTGGATATATTACCCAGTACAAATGCTTATAGTAATTACGTGTGCAACATACGGGTGGTATGCTAAATGCACAGAGGTTAATTGGAATCACACACACAGTTTCTGTGGATTCTCTAAATCAAGTTAAGACTATCGGGCGCAGTCCCGAATCCTCGCGAAACCAGGTAGGTAAGCAGGTAACAGGACCGAATCCTTCTAGACTGACACATTGTTTGAGGGTAATTCCTAGAGTAAGGTCTCGTTTTTTTATAAGTACATAGACTTGTTTATTTCTACAATGGCTTACATCACTTTACAGCTTGAATATTTAGCTATTTTCCGACATAATCATCATTTTTGTTGATGCATTTTTGTAGACGCTGTGGCAGTTTTTGTATGCCCATGTCATACCAGCTCGCCGCCATGCTGTTCAGAAAGTTATGAACCTCTTTTTTCACCTCGTCGTCGGAGCTGAATCGCTGGGACCAGAATTAATGCTGACAGGTACTGTGAGACTCTGAAAAAACTCAAACGGGCAATTCAGAACCGGAGAAGAGGAATGTTGAGCAAGGGCGTACACATTCTCCATGACAAAGCTCGCCCACACATCGCTCCGCAAACCGTTGCTCTCCTGCAACAGTTTCAATGGAACTTAATCACCCATCCACGTTATAGTCCTGACTTGGCGCCCAGTGACTATCACCTATTCCCTAGGTTAAAAGAACATTCGGCCGGAAAGCGATTCAGCTCCGACGACGAGGTGAAAGACGAGGTTCGTAACTTTCCGAACAGCATGGCGGCGAGCTGGTGTGACATGGGCATACAAAAACTGCCACAGCGTCTACAAAACTGCATCGACAGAAATGGTGATAATGTCGAAAAATAGCTAAATGTTCAAGCTGTTAACTGATGTAAACCATTGTAGAAATAAACAGGTCTATGCACTTATAAAAAAATAGGAGACCTTACTTTTGGGATTACTCTCGTATGTTGTATTTTAGACAATAATATAATTATCTCAGCCATGTTCCTTATCTCCTTCCCCTACCCCTCCCATGTTTTAAACAAGAAATATTGATTCACTTATGCATGCTTTGCGCGTGACCTTGAGCGGGACAGTTGCTGGCACTGTGCCGGCTGGACTTTATCTCAATAAGATAAAAGATAAAACTTTTAAACACACAATATACGAGAAAAATTTTTACATCGTCTACTGTAAGTTCATATGCTTTCCTTTGCCTGCTTGGAGAATTCATAATGTTTAGAACTGCTACCTGCTTCAAACGGGAGGATTCGGTCCCATCGTTTTCCAGACCCTTGCGGTCTTGGGAGGATTCGGTACCATTTTTCTGACCGCGGGAGGATTCGGGGCTGCGCCCAGACTATTAGCCACAGAATCGTATTTAATTTCCTTGACGCTAAACAGATTCTGCATCTAGAGTGTGTGAAATCGTAGAAACAGTGTGTTTAAAGAAAGGCTCGAGAGATGAACGATGAGGAGGAACGGCGCCTAGCAATTAAATTTTACTGCAAAACTGATTTTTCTGTGATGAAGGCATTCAAATTAATTTAGAAAGCTTATGTCGAGGCAAAACATGGTGGAATAATCGTTTTGAGTGAGATAAATGTTTTCATGTGGGCCAGACACATAAACGAACACACAAAGCAGTAGAGTCTCGAAGCAAGATAAACATCAGTAAAATCAGTCAACATTGACGAGTCATATAGTGCGGTCTACATGTCCCTGGAATAAGACAGTAATAACTTCACAATCAGACACCGAATTAACGGAAAAGACGACGTTGATCATATTTTTCAGTATCAATGATGTTGTTTAATGAGACCTAGTGCCTACATGTAGAACAGCATACGTGGAATTGTGTTAGGGAGCGTTTAAACACCCAATTACAACAAGTTTGCACGGACCATGGCACCCGACATGATTTTTTTGCTGCTGCTTCATTCGGCAGCTATTATTCACCATTTCCTCGTTCAAATAAGACTGTCTCAACGCTGCACCATTCACTCTATTCACCAAATTGGTCACTTTCGGAGTATACCCTCTTCCCAGATCAATTTAGGTGAACAAAGAGCCATTCAAAAAACGTCTTCAGTAAGTCAACGAAGAGATTAATAACTTCAGCTGAGCTTTGTATCGCGCCAATAGGCTCAATTTTTGTATTACTAAAACGCATACGTTGACGCTTCTGCTGTCACTTAGTGAGATGCTGCCTGTTGCCACTCGATTCGGGAGATCTTATTCCGGGAACGTATCGACAACGCTGTATGATTGATTTTACTGGCGTATCTTTTGCTCTTATTGATTCGTGTTCATTTAATCCTTTCGTGTATAAAGCATTTTACACGTGTGTCAAAAACTATATTCCTCCGTGATCATCATTACACTATTACTGCCGCGCGGAATGGCCACGCGGTCTGAGGCGCTGTGCCACGCGGTGCGCGGCCCCTTCCGCCGGAGATTCGAGACCTCCTTCGGGCATGTGTGTGTGTGTGTGTGTGTGTGTGTGTGTGTTACTTTAAGTAGTGCGTATTTTCAAAGCTAAATTTTTGTTTGTATAGGGGCTTCATCGTGATGGTAAAAATGGAAAAAATGACAGATCAGTACGAAAATCCATTTATTCTCATTTCATTGAAAAACATGAAATACCAGATACAAATTTTTAATATAAAATTTGTAGATAGCTTTGATATATACGATTTTTTTTTACATCCTCGAAGTTTCCTGGGGCATTTACGTACCACTAACAACAAATGATGAGCAGACCAGCTGAATTACCGAGGAGCGTATAACACTATTGGTGCTGCGCGTGCGTGCGTGTGCTACACTGTTTCCTGATTATAGAATTTTCTAACCTGTCACAAAGAAGCCAACTATAATACTCTAGCAGCGCATCTGCCAAATACGGCATAAATTAACCAAAAGTGTTACCCTCTAGGAGGATTTTTTAATTTGACCGTGTGTTACCTAAAAGGAAGAGGGTATCGAACATGATTTTTGTAAGGGTAGCAGTTGGTAGATAGCAGAAAGACTGAAATTTTGCAACAAGTTACAGTAACAGACTTCTTGTGTATGAAATAATAAAACGGTCGCCAGCCTAATTAGGCATAATAATGTGAAAACATTATTTTGAATGAATGTATCTTTACTCTTGCAAAAAGAACTTTCATTAATTCTTTCTCATTAAAGTGCAAGGAACACTTGCAATAACCAGACGAACTACATAGTGAATAGCAGTAGTTACAAACAGCATATGTAAGGAACCGTAGAAATAAAAAAAGGACTTTATCCCTGTTGACCATAATCTTCACTTTTACCTTTCACTGCTTTAGCACAGGAATTGTTCCCAAAAGGCATACACAAGATTAATTGGCATCTGATAAGAATTAAAGTTTGACTAACACACATATACACATCACAAATGCAATAAGATAACACTGAACACATACCTTTTATATATACTCTTGTAAATGATTACTTCAGGTTTCTTTAGCTAGAAAACAACTATCCAGTTTCGTTTCTTCCTGATATAAAAGAATGAAATGGAAGCCCACAAAAAATCCCTTCTTAATATAAGCAAACTATACACACTTTTCAGAAATATTTTGCATTATGATAAGAGCTGAATTACTGCCCCACGTAAGATTATTTATCTTGCAGAGTTTTAACATTATTTGTACTGACAATACTCTCTATGACTTCAGGTAAACGTTCAACTTCAAATAGCATCAAAAACAAATGCTTTATAACACCACTTGTGCAGCAAGTGATTTTCACTGACAAATTTTATACTGTTAGACATTAAACAATGACACTTCTAAATTAGAAGTGATTCAAAGTAAATTGGATCTTTTCATAAATTCAGCGTAAAACAAAATAGATTAATATCAGTCTTTCACAATCAGAATACTCGGACGTAAGTATTTTGAGGAAAGGACCCTGCTTGGTTGATTGAAAGGGAAAATTTCATGGTTCAAGTACCAGTTTTTGCAACACTTGGATTATTATTGCATATTTAAACGTACACAAACACACTGGTTCATGCTGATATACAGTTCTAACCTCCTGAAGTTGTTGGAGCTGCCGGCCGGGGTGGACGAGCGGTTCTAGGCGCTACAGTCTGGAACCGCGCGACCGCTACGGTCGCATGTTCGAATCCTGCCTCGGGCATGGATGTGTGTGATGTCCTTCAGTTAGTTAGGTTTAAGTAATTCTAAGTTCTAGGGGACTGATGACCTCACATGTTAAGTCGCATAGTGCTCAGAGCCATTTGAACCCTTTGTTGAAGCAGTGGCGCAATAGCGGTGGCGAGCACATGGCGGCTACTTGATCTCTCCTCTGACGGATTATTACTCTATTTCATTTCTTCTTGGCGACGTAAGTATTAATTTTAGAGCTATTGCCAATGCTACAGCACCCTTTTACAGTAGTAACCACATCCGAGGCCGTTCCACCATAGATGAGGATACCGAACGCCTCACTCGGTACCTGCGGTGTTGGCTCCACAGCTGCTGACCACTAACTGCCTACTGTGCTCTCTCGCTTGCCGCCCAGATTGAGCGCCAATTCCACCTTTTAGCTCGCGCCACACCATTTCCGTTGTGGAGGGGAATCACTAAGTCTTTCATATCATACAATACAAAATCCCTTAGTATGAACCAGTTTTTACATTGCAGTTTCTCATACATAAACAAACATATTTAATAAAATTCCATTATTTAAGCACACTGTTACGTTAAACAATTTATACATCATAAAGTACCACTCCCTCCAATGATCCAAAGAACTTAACCAGTAACGAGTAAACACTTCGTAAATAAAGTTACACTGTACCGATTGCTCACAATCGATTGTGGTATTACAAATGTAGTATGTTTTAAAACAGTATCTCTAATACACACATCAAAAAAGTTTTGCATTAACTCGGTTGTTCCGAGAGTTCCGGAACCTGTACTGAAAATTGCAATAGAGATCAATATAAACATCATTTCCGCCCTTTTTATTGCTCATGCAAACCACACATTGCATGTTGTACCTCCATACAGCGAGACCTTCAGAGGTGGTGGTGGTCCAGATTGCTGTAGACCCCGGTACGTCTAATACCCAGTAGCACGTCCTCCTGCATTGCTGCATAAATTATTCGTCGTGACATACTGCCCACAAATTCATTAAGGCACTGTTTGTCCACATTGTCCCACTCCTTAACGACGATTCGGCGTAGATCCCTCAGAGTGGTTGGTGGATCACATCGTCCATTAACAGCCCTTTTCAAATGGTTCAAATGGCTCTGAGCACTATGGGACTCAACTGCTGTGGTCATAAGTCCCCTAGAACTTAGAACTACTTAAACCTAACTAACCTAAGGACATCACACACATCCATGCCCGAGGCAGGATTCGAACCTGCGACCGTAGCAGTCGCACGGTTCCGGACTACGCGCCTAGAACCGCGAGATCACCGCGGCCGGCTAGCCCTTTTCAATCTGTCCGAGGCATGTCCTATAGGGTCCATGTCTGGAGAACATGCTGACCACTCAAGCCTAGCGATGTCGTTACCCTGAACGAAGTCATTCACAAGATGTGCACGATGGTACCGCGAATTGTCGTCCATGAAGATAAAGGTCTCGCTAATATGCTGCCGATATGGTTGCACTATTGGTTGGAGGATGGCATTCACGTATCGTACAGTCGTTACGACGCCTTCCCTGACCACCAGCGGCATACGTCGGCCCCATATAATGCCACCCCAAAACACCAGGGAACCCCCACCTTACTGAACTCGCTGGACAGTGTGTCTAAAGGCGTTCAGCCTGACCGGGTTGCCTCCAAATACGTCACCGACGATTGTCTGGTTGAAGGCATATGCGACGCTCATCTGCGAAGAGAACGTGATGCCAATCCTGAGCGGTCCATTCGGCATGTTGTTGTGCCCACCTATACCGTGCTGCGTGGTGTCGTGGTTGCAAAGATGGACCTCGCCATGAACGTCAGGAGTGAAGTTGGGCATCATGCAGCCTATTACGCACAGTTTGAGTCGTATCACGACGTCCTGTGGGTGCACGAAAAGCATTATTCAACATGGTGGCGTTGCTGTCAGGGTTCCCCGAGCCATAATCCGTAGGCAGCGATCATCCACTGCAGTAGTAGCCATTGGGCGGCCTGAGCGAGGCATGTCATCGACAGTTCCTATCTCTCTGTATCTCCTCCATGTCCGAACAAAATCGCTTTGGTTCACTCCGAGACGCCTGGAAACTTCCCTTGTTGAGAGCCGTTCCTGGCACAAAGTAACAATGCGAACGCGATCAAACCGCGATATTGACCGTCTAGGCACGGTTGAACTACAGACGACACGAGTCGTGTACCTCCTTCATGGTGGAATGACTGGAACTGATCGGCTGTCGGACCCCCTGCGTCTAACAGGCGCTGTCATGCATGTTTTTTTACATCTTTAGCCGGGTTTAGTCAAATGGACTATGTCTGTGATACAGTATCCACCGTCAACCTCTATCTTCAGGAGTTCTTGGAACCGGGATGATGCAAAACGCTTTTTCATGTGTGTGTATAAGAGAACACAGTTATTCACTTCCGACATAATTGGAACGGAGAAGGTGGTTTGCTGTGACAAGATTTCCGTGAAAGAGTCACACTGTGCGAGAAATCCGCTTCACTAGCCAATAATGCTAACCGCAAGACCACGGTGGTGCCTCCAAAGGTAGGAAGGGATGACGACGCGGGTAACGTAAATATAAATATTTGACATGCAGTTAAAAGCCACTCAGAATTTGGCACTATTTCACTAATTATAAGTTGTTTTATGTAGATTAATTGTTTCAGAATGTGACCTCTGGTCACCGTCTTTGCGAACGCAGTTTCACAGTCATTTCTGTCGGGACTTTTAGACGTTCTTAAAGATATTGTACGATATTGCACGCCTTCCAGATTCAGTTTTCTTTCTTCGTATGTACAGGTGCAGCCCTGATAATGCGCTTAGTGCCACTTCGCACATTCTCGTTTGGATTTAGAATGATCAGTGACTGCCCTCACAAATCTCAGCCTGTCATCAGGTGCCCCTGCTGTTTGTTTTATGCTGTCATTCCACTGTCGGTCGCTCCGGACGGCTACTAAATGGCTCTGAGCCCAATGGGACTTAACTTCTAAGGTCATCAGTCCCCTAAAACTTAGAACTACTTAAACCTAACTAACCCAAGGACAGCACACACATCCATGCCCGAGGCAGGATTCGAACCTGCGACCGTAGCGGTCGCGCGGTTCCAGACTGTAGCGCCTAGAACCGCTCGGCCACCGTGGCCGGCGACGGCTACTCCTAGGCATTTTATTGGTATTACAGTTTCCAGTGAGTTTCTACCAGTAGCATAATCTTTGCCTATCTACGCGCAGTATGTTACATTTGTTTACCATCAGAGTTAACTGCCCGTCTGCGCAACAGTCCCCAATGCGCTTCAGGCCTTTCTGCATTTCGCCACAGTATTTTGGCGTTATTGCCTGCTTGTAGTCAACAGCGTCGTTTGCAAAAAGCGCCATGGAGCTCCCAACATTATCCAGCATCAGTGGTTGCCACACGTTTTACCTCAAGAGCCAATACTGACAAGGTAGGGCGGCAACTCGGGCCGCGTATCTACCGATGCTGTTATTAATTCTTAACCTATGTAAACACTGTGGTAAGAGCCCCGAATAGACGAACTATGGTACGTCCGTGATAGCTGGTTGTCGGCCTCCAGGTATTGATCGTTAAAAGTCGACACCAATCCGAACACTTCGTATCGACTATTCTGTGCTTAAGGTTGCTCCCACACACAGCAACCCCAAAATTGTGACACAGTAATTGCCCGATGAAAAAAATGGTTCAAATGGCTCTGAGCACTATGGGACTATTCTGTGCTTAAGGTTGCTCCCACACACAGCAACCCCAAAATTGTGACACAGTAATTGCCCGATGAAAAAAATGGTTCAAATGGCTCTGAGCACTATGGGACTTAACATCTGAGGTCATCAGTCCCCTAGAACTTAGAACTACTTAAACCTAACTAACCTAAGGACATGACACACATCCATGCCCGAGGCAGGATTCGAACCTGCGACCGTAGCGGTCGCGCGGTTCCAGACAAGCGCCTTTAACCGCGTGGCCACACCGGCCGGCAATTGCCCGATGAAGTGTTGTGTTATGTTATCTGCGCGAGCGGATTATTAATTCATTAATAACAGTAATTGTACTTGTATCTAAGCTTACCGCACTAAAAATTAGTGGCCCCTAGACAAATCATTACAAAGCGTCATTTAATATTGGGTAATTTCGCCTCTGGACTTGATAACCGCCTGGATTCATTTGGGAAGTGAGTCTACAAGGTTGTGCAGGTACGGCGCATTCAGGTTAAGCCACTCGCTGCGGATTTGACCGCGCAGTTCCATCAAATTGCGGGAACGCTGATGTCGGCTTTCTACCCACTGTTCCAACATGTCCCACAAATTTGCTGTGGAGTTCAAGTCAGGTGATTTTAGAGGTCAGTCGTGATGTCATAAGGCGGGGGAGTGTTCAGAAAAATAGTCACGTATTCTTCCAGTCCGATGTCGTCTGTAGGTGCCTTTGTGAGCAATGACCTCTTGCGAGGTGACAGACTCCAAATGTTCATTGCCGGCAGTTTCTGTCGCGATGTGCTCTCGCTAACGGTTGGCCTGGATGTTCATTCACTGCCTGCAGCAATTCCTGTCGAACTTGGAAGCGATTTTGATTTACAAACCCCTCAGTCAGGATATTTCCTGGCCACGATTCTGACGTTTGTGGTGGCAAAGTGCGTTACACACTGCCTGTAGATACGTTGAACAGCCCGCTGTGAAAGAAGAAGGAATCCAGCAACTCCACACACTGTGTGGCCTTGGGCACGGCCAAACACGATTCCGCCCTTTTCCCACTCTGTCACTTTCTTGCGTTTATCCGTGTTTCCGTACAATGTCCACATGAAACATACATCTCTTTATGTCCATCTTTTCAGAGATGGTTGCGGGACTCGGCTGTTAGCTGCAGGATGTCAAATAAAATAGCTTTCAGCAGTCTAATTTCCAAACTTATTTTATTTGGCTACCAGTTTCGGCGATTTACTACGCCATCTTCAGGCCCCTGACCGACGTGTAGGAAGATTTCACCAGTCGGCAGATGATAGTTGAAGTGATCGCTGTAGCAAACAGAAATCTGAAGATACCAGCATTTGAAACTTGCCCTCTATTCTGACCGGAAACGAGGGGGAACTTTCCTACGCGTCGGTCAGGGGTCTGAAGATGGCGTAGTAAATCGCCGAAACTGGTTCAGAATGGTTCAAATGGCTCTGAGCACTATGGGACTTAACTTCTGAGGTCATCAGTCCCCTAGAACTTAGAACTACTTAAACCTAACTAACCTAAGGACATCACACACACCCATGCCCGAGGCAGGATTCGAACCTGCGACCGCAGCGTTTGCGCGGTTCCAGACTGTAGCGCCTAGAACCGCTCGGCCACTCCGGCCGGCCCGAAACTGGTAGCCGAATAAAATAAGTTTGGAAATTAGACGGCTGAAAGGTGTTTGATTTGACATCTTGGGTTGACGTAGAGGCAGTGCGCGTACGGTTCAGCAGGCGACTCGATTGCTGCGCCATCTCTAAAGGCTTAGCGATTCGTCAGTGCGTGCCCATTGGCATGACTAACAGTTTGACCGCTGACGTTAAATGCATTATGCAGTGCGAGCCGCGATGAGAAACGTGTAATAAATTTTTGACTGTCTTTTATCTCTACTCATTGGGTTTTATTACACCAGCCTTAATATAATATCACATTCCTTCCTACAAATACTACCGCATGGTCTGTCTGATACACATTCACGAATTCATGTTAGGTGTCAAAATTTATATATCATGACAGCATATAGGTACGAGCCGCGCACGCTCGTAAGTTGTCAGTGCAGGAAGGTCAACGGTAAAACGTTCACCCCTCACATCCTTTGACCCCGCAGTGGCTGCGCTGCTAACACCTCTACCCATGAGGTAAACGACTAACTTCACTAAGCTCATAGCCGAATTCGAAAAGGAAGTCAAGAAGATTGGGTTTAACGCCCCGTCAGCATCGAGGTCATTAGAGACGGAGCACTAGCTCGGATGGTGTCAAGGATGGAGAAGAAAGTCGGCCGACCATTTTGAAGGAACCATCTAATCTATGTATAATGTAAGAGTTATGTCGTCCTGTCCGGGTGTCTTTCCACTATTGAGCGCTTTTAGTTGTTTTTCATTCACCGTCTAACATTCTGCGTGGTGTATGTTTGTACTGTATCGTGTCTCCCTACCACTTTCGCGCAATGACGCTCTGAGCGTGTTTTTTAGGGAATTGAATAGTTTCAACCTGGGACCTGTTGCTGGTAAGGAGACGCCAGACCACACATGACATGTAGAGTTCAGAAGAGTTCAATGAGACTAGCGATGATATAGCCAAATACTTAATGATTTCAGCGTCAGCTCCACTGCACTCCCTGTAAAAGAATCTTAATACTAACTAAATTTAGTGGAAGGGGTTCAAGGCTTTCCTATTTTTAGTTAGCTGGTAAAATAACTTCGAAAAAGCAGTTAAGTTTACCATTGGAAATTTTATTCTACTCACAAAAGACTGTTTATAAATTGCACTATTGATAAAAGGAAATGTTTTTATACAGGATGGTAAAAACCAACTGCGATCAACAAAAATGTGAACGAATATTCCTTGAATGGGTTTCCAAGTTCTACAATGGATCGAAAGATGACCTATGCCATATCACATCTATAATCTAGGTTTAAATTAAGTTTCACAAAAGAGAAAACTATCAAAATGGTCTACAGTGACCCTCAGTTATCTTTAATTACTTATCTAACTTGTCGTAAATTACAGTGACTGATGTGGTTTCTCAATAACTATATAACAGAAAAATCATCGCGTTTCAGATTTTTACTTCAAGTGGCAAATGTGAACACCATGAGCTTTAATTGACGATCGACACTAGTATTACGTAAAAAATGGGATGTAACAGATGAGACTTCTGCAGTTCTGAGTGAAGCCTTATGCGCTCAAAAATGCGGCATCACGTGCGTTCATTACCTTGTCGGTGTTCGTCAGGGGGCGGCGGCCAGCACAACTCCGCTCACTTCGCCGTCTCGGAAGCAACTCTCTACTAACTTCTCCTTACTACAATTTACCGAAGTTGGTTTAAAAAAAAAACTATCGGGCTGTGTTTTCATCTGACCGATCAGGGTCTCAATGTTAACCTTAAGCCCTACCTACAAAAATTCTGTGGGGGACTGATGACCTTAGCTGTTTAGTCCCCCTTAAACATCCCAACAACCATCACCACCACAAAAATTCTGTCTATCCAATGAGAAACGTCATACTTTTCGTGGTGGGGCAATGTTTTTAAAGTTTGCAACGTAACAGAGACGCGAAAAAGTCTCACGCTAAAACTTGCAGCTGGTGTGGTCCTTTTAGCGTTATCGTAAGATCTATACTGTTCTTCTGGAGGGCTCTATCTTTTAACATGGGCTGGGGGTGGTCCTGACGTAACAGAGACGCGAAAAAGTCTCACGCTAAAACTTGCTGGTGGTGTGGACGTTTTTGTGTTATCGTAAGATCTATACTGTTCTTCTGGAGGGCTCTAGCTTTTAACATGGGCTGGGGGTTGGTCCTGACGTAACAGAGACGCGAAAAAGTCTCACGCTAAAACTTGCAGCTGGGGTGGTCCTAGCGGTTAGCTGGCAACGTGGGTGTCCGTCCCGTATCGTAGGGCCTTCCAGCTTAACACGGTTCTGCTCTCGGCTTCTGTTCTCGTTTCTCCCCTCGGAACTGCGTCTGTCTCACGGTGGGAAGGTATGACATGCATTTAGGCATTCTTGTGTTAGTCTGTGGTATTCCATTTGCTCACTCGTTACTCGTATTACTTTGGTTAATTTAATGTCACGATTTATTCGGAGCTATGTGACATACTACTGGATTTGCTTATCATGTCAGGGTTTTCATGGAAGGTGTTGAATTTGCCTGACACCTTACAATCGCTCACTTCCTTCAATATATGCAAATTTCGCCGCCTGTGCGATGAAAGACGGAACCATGGTATGATCCTTCGAGCTGAAACAATATCAGAATAATGAATTCACTATTTCGGCCTTCTTTCTATAATGTTCCGTTTCGGTTCCATTTTGGTCGCTGAGCGAATGAATGAGCGGGAATACGAGAACTCCTTAGGGTTTGTGGTCAGATCCTTAGTCAAAAGCTAGCTTTCGAATCAATTTCAAGTTATTCGAATTGCTCTCCGTATGCTCATTTTGGTTTCGGTTAGATTTTGTTTGCCAACTGGATTTCCACTTAGTTTGTACCTGCGATGCTGTCTTTGCTTCCGCAGTAACTTTGTAACAGAGTTATTGCACGGCAGTGGATCTTAACCATCCACCATCTTATTCGACACTCACAAGGGGAGGCCACAATGTTGGGATCACAGATTTCCTTGACTTTCGGCACCTTTAGTATGCCATTAAAACCAGATAATGTGCAAGTAGACAGTCTGGGACCGCGTGACCACTACGGTTGCAGGTTCGAATCCTGCCTCGGGCATGGCTGTGTGTGATGTCTTTAGGTTAGTTAGGTTTAAGTAGTTCTAAGTTTTAGGGGACTGATGACCTCAGATGTTAAGTCCCATAGTGCTCAGAGCCATTTGAACCATTTTTGTGCAAGTAGAAAGGTGAACTATTCTGGCAATTCTCAGAAAATCTGAAGAGAAGTTTTGCGCGTCTGTTATGTTGCTTACGTATCTGTGAGTAGGTGTTGGATGTTAGAGTTTATGGTGGTGAAGTGGTTAGCGTTCGAGCTGTAAAAGGCAAAGTATGTGGGGTGACGGTTCGGCTCCCGCCGGAACTTAATTTTTAATCAGTACTATCTCAAGAAAGAGAAATTTTTCAAAATATCAACGAGGTATGTTTCCCTTAAACTCTGAACATTCCCTGTAAATGCGAGAAAACTGCAATCATTCGATGTAGTAGATGCAGTTTGAATTTGTTTTCAATGTCTTTATGATGAATCCGATCCTGCAACGTGTGATGTCGAGAGCACATCCGACGAGTAATTGTACATTACTCTTGTGGTCTGTGACATTGTGACTTGCTGTATTACTGGATAACGTCAGTCGCTTCATTATTTATCGATGTTTGACTTCGGCTTTCCAAGAGCCTGTCCCTAGTCCTTGAAAATTTAGTTGAAAATAGTAAACCGTTAAATAACACACTTCACGAAAATGCGTATGGGTGTTTTTCATTATATTACCTCTCAAATGTGATATAAAGTATATAATTTGACCAGCGATGAAAAAAATATAGATAAAAGGTGTTACCGAGATTTGAACCGTCTCTTCGGTGACGGACCTCTTGCAAAATGCGTACGCTAAGCACGTGACCACAATGACTCATTGCAACCCGCTCCTTCGCATAGGTACATCAGTTACACAATAGACGCGTAAAACTTGTCTCGCGATTCTCTCGGAATTACCAGAGTAGTGCACCTTACTACCTGCACATTATGTTGCTGTAATGACCCACTAAAGGAGTACAAAGTTTGAAGTAAATCCGTGATCCCAACGTCGTGGCGTCCCCTTGTCGACAGTCTAGGCGCATGGCACAGTACCGTTGGAATTTGCCCATTTTTGTAACACTTCTTCGTCGTCCTTAGCGCTGAATATTTTATGTTGACTGCTGAGACACTTCGTAATTAGTTTATCATTCCTCTTCATCACGGAGTCGCTTCGATTGCCGAGACAGAAGCAAAAATCGTCATTAAACAAAACGGTCTTGCATCGTTCACGCCATTCTAGTAAGTAGCCACGCTATATTGGTGTTCCAGTCTATCGGTGAACTGAAGAGCGAGCAGTGCGTATGATCGGGGAACTGGCCTCACCCGGAAGAACGCCGTACAGGATGAATAAGAATCAGTTTCGTGTGTGGAATTGCAGAGCAGCGTGCGGTGATTTATGATGTTTGTTGTTTCTTGTGCTAGTTATATTAGTTTCTAATTTCTGTATTCTGTATGTTGTAATCACATTTAGTGGAAAACACACACACACACACACACACACACACACACACACACACACACACACCGTCGCGTCTGATATCACTCACTGCGTTGTTACTCATTTAAAATACACTCACTGAAGGAGCCGATGTAGTTTTGGGAATCGCCTGTTGATGCTGCTCGTGACATAGTAGGGACGAGAGAGCGGCGACTCGCCTGATCACTCTGCAGTTCACATGTCGTATGTCCGGACGACGGCACAGTATGGTGAAATGGCCCTATAGCCTCCCGTAGCCCAATGGTATAGCCACTGCTGAATGCTTTTAACTCGCTGCGTTGCTGTTTAACTCCTCTCCGAGGCGTGTTGCACTTCGCATTTATGATATCAATTCAGTTGTCAAGCGTGGCGATGAAAACTAGCTCTTACATAGACCGGCTGTCTCAGCGATATGCCCTTCGCTTTAGAGGCTGTGTGCCCATCCTCGTGTGCAAACTAAATTACGAATGCGGATTGATAAGTTAGTTAAAAAAAGTAAACAACAATTTTTGCAAAAACAAAAATTTCATGGCATTATCTGCATTGTATCACTACATTTGCTGTTGTTTTAGTTAGAAATTTGTTTTCAGCTTTCCGTAAAACTCGTTACTAGCACAGATAATGTCTTCTAAGCAAATTTCTTTCCACCGAGCCATGTTTTGAGGTTACGATACAGGAACAAGTTTCAACGATGGCACATCTTGGGTATGGAGTACAGTGTTGGAGGAGGCAGGTGTCGTGGTACAACAGACGGAAATCACCCCTCATATGTTTACTTTCCTCTAACTCGATGTACACATGTTTCGGTAATGACATGGGCACTTACAGCCTCTACACCTACATGGATACTCTGCAAATCACTTTTAAGTGCCTGTCAGAGGATTCACTGAACCACCTTCACAATAATTCTCTATTATTACACTCTCGAACAGCGCGCCGAAATAAAAAACGAGCTCCTATATGCCAGCTCTGATTTCCCTTACTTTATTATGACGATCGTTTCTCCCTATGTAGATAGTCGTCAACAAAGTATTGTCTCATTTGGAGCAGGAAGGTGCTGATTGAAATTTTGTGAGAAGATTCCGCCGCGACGAGAAACACCTTTGAGTCTCTCCCCTATTTCGCGATGATACAAAATGTGCTGCTCTTCTTTGAACTCTCTCTATGAAGTCCGTTAATCCTATCTGGTAGGGAGCCCACCCCGCGCAGCAGTATTCTAAAAGAGTGCGGACAAACGTAGTGTAGACAGTCTCTTTAGTAGAGCTGTTACATTTTGTTGGTGCTCTGCCAATAAAACACGGTCTTTGGTTTGCGTTCCCCAACAACATTTTCTGTGTGTCCTTTCAATTTAAATTGTTCGTAATTGTAATTCCTAGGTATTTAATGAATTTACGGCCTTTAGTTTTGCCTGATTTATCATGTAGCCGAAGTTTAACGGATTCCTTTTATCATTCTGGATGACCTCAGACTTATCATTATTTAGGGTCAATTGCCAATTTTCGCTCCATTTAGATCTCTCTTCTAAATCGTTTTGGAATTTTTGATCTTCTGATGAGTCTACTAGACGATAAACCACAGCATCGTCTGCAAAAAATCTAAGGAACAGCAGCCTATAACACTACCTTGGGGAACGCCAGAAATCACTTCCGTTTTACTCGATGACTTTCCGTCAATTACTGCTAACTGTGACGTGTCTGAAAGGAAATCACGAATCAAGTCACATAACTGACGCAATTTCAGTACAAGCGCTTGTGTGGTACAATGTCAAAAGGCTTTTGGAAATCTACACATACGAAATCAATTTGAAATCTTTGTCAATAACACTCAGCACTTCGTGAGTGTTTTCTACTTTCCCCATGAACCATGGACCTTGCCGTTGGTGGGGAGGCTTGCGTGCCTCAGCGATACAGATGGCCGTACCGTAGGTGCAACCACAACGGAGGGGTATCTGTTGAGAGGCCAGACAAACATGTGGTTCCTGAAGAGGGGCAGCAGCCTTTTCAGTAGTTGCAGGGGCAACAGTCTGGATCATTGACTGATCTGGCCTTGTAACATTAACCAAAACGGCCTTGCTGTGCTGGTACTGCGAACGGCTGAAAGCAAGGGGAAACTACGGCCGTAATTTTTCCCGAGGACATGCAGCTTTACTGTATGATTAAATGATGATGGCGTCCTCTTGGGTAAAATATTCCGGAGGTAAAATAGTCCCCCATTCGGATCTCCGGGCGGGGACTACTCAAGAGGACATCGTTATCAGGAGAAAGAAAACTGGCATTCTACGGATCGGAGCGTGGAATGTCAGATCCCTTAATCGGGCAGGTAGGTTAGAAAATTTAAAAAGGGAAATGGATAGGTTAAAGTTAGATATAGTGGGAATTAGTGAAGTTCGGTGGCAGGAGGAACAAGACTTTTGGTCAGGTGATTACAGGGTTATAAATACAAAATAAAATAGGGGTAATGCAGGAGTAGGTTTAATAATGAATAAAAAAATAGGAGTGCGGGTTAGCTACTACAAACAGCATAGTGAACGCATTATTGTGGCCAAGATAGACACAAAGCCCATGCCTACTACAGTAGTACAAGTCTATATGCCAACTAGCTCTGCAGATGTTGAAGAAATTGATGAAATGTATGACGAGATAAAAGAAATTATTCAGGTAGTGAAGGGAGACGAAAATTTAATAGTCATGGGTGACTGGAATTCGTCAGTAGGAAAAGGGAGAGAAGGAAACATAGTAGGTGAATATGGATTGGGGGGAAGAAATGAAAGAGGAAGCCGCCTTGTAGAATTTTGCACAGAGCATAACTTAATCATTGCTAACACTTGGTTCAAGAATCATAAAAGAAGGTTGTATACCTGGAAGAATCCTGGAGATACTAATAGGTATCAGATAGATTATATAATGGTAAGACAGAGATTTAGGAACCAGGTTTTAAATTGTAAGACATTTCCAGGGGCAGATGTGGATTCTGACCACAATCTATTGGTTATGAACTGCAGATTGAAACTGAAGAAACTGCAAAAAGGTGGGAATTTAAGGAGATGGGACCTGGATAAACTGAAAGAACCAGAGGTTGTAGAGAGTTTCAGGAAGAGCATAAGGGAACAATTGACAGGAATGGGGGAAAGAAATACAGTAGAAGAAGAATGGGTAGCTCTGAGGGATGAAGTAGTGAAGGCAGCAGAGGATCAAGTAGGTAAAAAGACGAGGGCTAATAGAAATCCTTGGGTAACAGAAGAAATATTGAATTTAATTGATGAAAGGAGAAAATATAAAAATGCAGTAAATGAAGCAGGCAAAAGGGAATACAAACGTCTCAAAAATGAGATCGACAGAAAGTGCAAAATGGCTAAGCAGGGATGGCTAGAGGACAAATGTAAGGATGTAGAGGCTTGTCTCACTAGGGGTAAGATAGATACTGCCTACAGGAAAATTAAAGAGACGTTTGGAGAGAAGAGAACCACTTGTATGAATATCAAGAGCTCAGATGGCAACCCAGTTCTGAGCAAAGAAGGGAAGGCAGAAAGGTGGAAGGAGTATATAGAGGGTTTATACAAGGGCGATGTACTTGAGGACAGTATTATGGAAATGGTAGAGGATGTAGATGAAGATGAAATGGGAGATAAGATACTGCGTGAAGAGTTTGACAGAGCACTGAAAGACCTGAGTCGAAACAATGCCCCGGGAGTAGACAACATTCCATTAGAACTACTGATGGCCTTGGGAGAGCCAGTCATGACAAAACTCTACCATCTGGTGAGCAAGATGTATGAGACAGGCGAAATACCCACAGACTTCAAGAAGAATATAATAATTCCAATACCAAAGAAAGCAGGTGTTGACAGATGTGAAAATTAACGAACTATCAGTTTAATAAGTCACAGCTGCAAAATACTAACGCGAATTCTTTACAGACGAATGGAAAAACTGGTAGAAGCGGACCTCGGGGAAGATCAGTTTGGATTCCGTAGAAATGTTGGAACACGTGAGGCAATACTAACCTTACGACTTATCTTGGAAGAAAGATTAAGAAAAGGCAAACCTACGTTTCTAGCATTTGTAGACTTAGAGAAAGCTTTTGACAACGTTAACTGGAATACTCTCTTTCAAATTCTGAAGGTGGCAGGGGTAAAATACAGGGAGCGAAAGGCTATTTACAATTTGTACAGAAACCAGATGGCAGTTATAAGAGTCGAGGGGCATGAAAGGGAAGCAGTGGTTGGGAAAGGAGTGAGACAGGGTTGTAGCCTCTCCCCGATGTTATTCAATCTGTATATTGAGCAAGCAGTAAAGGAAACAAAAGAAAAATTCGGAGTAGGTATTAAAATTCATGGAGAAGAAGTAAAAACTTTGAGGTTCGCCGATGACATTGTAATTCTGTCAGAGACAGCAAAGGACTTGGAAGAGCAGTTGAACGCAATGGACAGTGTCTTGAAAGGAGGATATAAGATGAACATCAACAAAAACAAAACGAGGATAATGGAATGTAGTCAAATTAAATCGGGTGATGCTAAGGGGATTAGATTAGGAAATGAGACACTTAAAGTAGTAAAGGAGTTTTGCTATTTAGGGAGTAAAATAACTGATGATGGTGGAAATAGAGAGGATATAAAATGTAGACTGGCAATGGCAAGGAAAGCGTTTCTGAAGAAGAGAAATTGGTTAACATCGAGTATAGATTTAAGTGTCAGGAAGTCGTTTCTGAAAGTATTTGTATGGAGTGTAGCCATGTATGGAAGTGAAACATGGACGATAACCAGTTTGGACAAGAAGAGAATAGAAGCTTTAGAAATGTGGTGCTACAGAAGAATGCTGAAGATAAGATGGGTAGATCACGTAACTAATGAGGAGGTATTGAATAGGATTGGGGAGAAGAGAAGTTTGTGGCACAACTTGACTAGAAGAAGGGATCGGTTGGTAGGACATGTTTTGAGGCATCAAGGGATCACAAACTTAGCATTGGAGGGCAGCGTGGAGGGTAAAAATCGTAGAGGGAGACCAAGAGATGAATACACTAAGCAGATTCAGAAGGATGTAGGTTGCAGTAGGTACTGGGAGATGAAGAAGCTTGCACAGGATAGAGTAGCATGGAGAGCTGCATCAAACCAGTCTAAGGACTGAAGACCACAACAACAACAACAACAACAGTGTTTTCTAAACCCGTGTTCACTGTGTGTCAATAGACAGTTCTTTTCGACGTAATACATAATATTTGAACACAATATATGTTCAAAATCCTGCTACATATCGACGTTATGGGCCTGTAATTTAGTGAACCACCTCTACTACCTATCTTTAATATTGGTGTGATCTGTGCAATTTTCCAGTCTTTGGGTACGGACCTTTCGTCGAGCGAACGGTTGTGTGTGATTGTTTATGCAGCTATTGCATCAGCATACTCCGAAAGGAACATAATTGGTATACAGTCTGGACCACAAAACATGCTTTTATTAAGTGATTTGTTTCACTACTCCAAGGATATCTACTTCTTGTAAGTTACTGAAGTTGGCATATGTTCTTCACTCGAATTCTGGAATATTTACTTCGTCTTCTTTGGTGAAAGAATTTCGAAAGGCTTTGTTTAGTAACTCTGCTTTCACAGCACTGTCGTCGTTAGTATTTCCATTCCCACTATGCAGAGAAGGCACTGACTGTGTCTACTTTACATACGACCAGAATCTCTTTGTTCGGTATAAATCTCTCAACTTCTGTCGATACTATTTCTTGAAATCCAGCCACATCTGGTTTACACTTACATTGTTAATTTGGAAGGAGTGGAATTTTCTCTCAGGATGGCGTCAAGCGAATTTTTATTTGCTTTTTTGAATAGGTATATTTTTCGTTTATTTTTGGACGATTTGTGAGTTACAATATTCAATCTCGCTACGACAACCTTGTGTTCACTAATCCTTGTATCCGAGTTGATACACGTCCTTAACTCAGGATTATTTCTTGTTAAGAAGTCAAGTGTGTTTTCACAACCGTTTACTACTCGCGTGGGCTCGTGAAGTAATTGCTCTAAATAATTTTCAGAGAATGCGTTTAGCACAATTTCTGATTATGTTTTATTCGTACTTCTGGGTTTATACTCGAATTTTCGCCAATATATTGAGGGTCAATTAAAGTCACCACCAACTATAGTTGTATGAGCCGTGTACATGTTTCAAATTAAATTCAAGTAACTTTGAATCTTTCAGCAATTTTATCATCTGAGTTGGGAGGTCGGTAAAAGGATCCAATTACTATTTTATTCCGGTTGCCAAGAATGACCTCTGTCCATACTAACTCACAGGGACTATCGGTTTCAGTTTGCTACAAGATAAACTATTTCTAACAGCAACAAACACGCCATCGCAAACTTGTGTTTAGTCTATCTTTCCGGAACACCATTAGATATTTCGCAAAAATTTCGGTTGAACTTACTTATCTCCGGCTTTAGTCAGCTTTCAGTGCGTATTATGATTTGAGAATCAGTGGTTTCTATTAGCGCTTGGAACTCTGGTACTTTCCCAACCCAGCTGCGACAATTTACAACTGTTATGCCTCCTCGGAGTCTTTCCCGACGGCAAACATTAACAAAACTGTGGCGCGCGCGCTTCGTGGCAGCACCGGTGACGTCAGGTGGCGCCAGGGGCAGGCGCCACGTTTGAAACTGCCGCTCCCGCGTCGCGCATCTGTCTCTGCTTTCTTGCGATGTCCAACGCCCGCTCCCGTGCCCTGCTGAGTGTGTACCCCTGGTCTCTGTTGAAATTGTTGGTCTTTAAATGAATCTCGGCCGCTTCCTTTATAACGGAGTTCCAATATGTAGATGCATGAGCCAACACTTTTGTATTTTCGAACTGCATTTTATGTCCGTTTTCTAGGCAATGCTCAGCTATGGCCGACTTGTCAAGCTCCCTTTGTTTTATATGGCGTTTGTGCTCAGTACAACGCTCCGGAACCGTGCGAATTGTTTGTCCGATATACATGCTGCCACATTCACAGGGTACACCATACACGCCGGACACTCGAAGAACAGTGTCACCTTTAACAGGGCGTAACATGTCTTGTATCTTGGGGGCGGGTCCATACTAAAAATTGTGGAAAACTATACTACACAGACAAACAAGGACGATCGACACGGACTACGGAACTCTGCTCAGGACACGGAGGGAAACGCAAGAACTGTGTCCAATAAATTAGTTTAACACGCAGAGATGCAAAAACTGAACTACCAAGGCACTCTGGTAGATTAAATAATTCGCTCCTGAATAGGAAATGGTAATACGTCACAAAATCGATTTACTTTCCGATGCAAACGAAAACGCAAGACCTGTGTATATTAAATTAACACGCAGAAACTCAAGAAACTAAGTTACCAAAGCACACATATGAAACTATACAATTCGCTCCTTGTTAGGAACTCGTAAAATTTCACAAATTCGGCTACGTCCATATGACTGCTTGACTCTGTTGCTGACTGAGTAGCTGACTGACACCAACTAGCGGTCACTCATTGTTTCACGCGATGATACATTCCTAGACAAGGAGCGTCCGAACCCGTCCAGGTCTCAAGTTTCATATCATGATTTGGCTTCTAAGTTACGAAAACGGTCGTTAAATAAATAACTTACAAGATCGAGCAATCGGGTTATTATTCCAGAAGGCTTGTCCTGTCCAAGCAGTGACCAGGACGCATAAATCCTGCCTTGTAACTTTTGCTACTGGAGTTTGGTTGGTTGGTTCGGGAGGATGGGAGTAAACGGCAAGACCATCGGTCCCATCGGATTAGGGAAGGATAGGGAAGAAAGTCGGTCGTGCCCTTTCACAGGAACAATCCCGGCATTTGCGTGAAGCGATTTAGGGAAAGCACAGAAACCGAAATCAAGATCGCCGGACGCAGTTTTGTTAAAAAAATTGCTTAAAAGTTAAGGTGCGCCTTGTAGTCCGTAAAATAAGGTAAAATTAATAAAATAGGATAATTAAATAATTGAAAGAGACATGTATTTATGATTGAAAACTTTTAAAATGGTTCAAATGGCTCTGAGCACTATGGGACCCAACTGCTGAGGTCATTAGTCCCCTAGAACTTAGAACTAGTTAAACCTAACTAACCTAAGGACATCACAAACATCCATGCCCGAGGCAGGATTCGAACCTGCGACAGTAGCGGTCCTGCGGTTCCAGACTGCAGCGCCTTTAACCGCACGGCCACTTCGGCCGGCCGATTGAAAACTGATCAAAGTTTATTTTATTGGATAAAATTTAATTCATGGTGGTCTAACAATAATATAAATAAAATGTAATTAGTTTTGACGTGAACAGTTCGTCAGGAAGGTTCATCATGAATGTGTGCTGTAGAGCTAGCAGTACAATCACATTTGAGCACAGCAAACCCCCACCCATAACAAGCAGCCATCACGCATGGGCCTTCAATTTCAAAGGCCGAAAGCGCCCTAATTCCTGAAATTGGAAATTAAAGCTTATTACACGATTCTGATGTCAGAGAAAATTGGTAATAAATCTGTCCAGTGATATATAGATTCTCAAGCGAGAACTTAGTTTAAACTTGCTTTAGTTCACTGCAGCACATCGCAATACGCCGCGAAACATAACGTTTCACCTCGCTTTAGTGTCTTTAACACCCGTCCCAAGTTCTCGCTGTCTGCGAGCAGTTATCTCCCGCGAATGATGAATTGAGACCAAGTTTGATTCAACAGCATGAAATTTACGACGCGGAGCGACAGTCACACTGCTTTGTTTGTTACAACGAAAATTACTTTCATGACCACCATTCATAATTTGCAAATCAGACATTAAATCTATAGATGTATAAAGATAGCTGTCTTCCTTCCGGTCATTTGACGCCTACAATTAACTACATTATAAATATAGTGGTTCCCTTGTTATTGACAAAATATATAGGCCTGTTGGGACCTTTTTGCGAAACCGGTGTACACAAAGAAAACATGTTTATAAATTAATGTTTACGTTAAATGGCCAGCTGTTCCGAATCATCTCTGTCTTCAGGATTTACAATACGTACAACTTGTGTGTATTAAACAGGGGACGTAGGAACGACGGAGAGGCTCCTTCCCGCCGTAGCTCTCAGTTGTTCACAACCCCACAACAGGCCACAGCAGTCCACCCACGCCACCGTCGCCCCACACCGAAGCCAGGGTTATTTTGCGTTAGGCCCCGACATAGTGTAACTGAGGCGGAATAAGGGGAACCAGCTCGCATTCACCGAGGCAGATGGAAAACCACTTTAAAAACCATCCACAGGCTGGCCTGCACGCTGGACCTCGACACTAATCCCCCGGGCGGATTCGTGCCGGGGACCGGCACGCCTTCCGGTGCTCTGGAAGCAGCCCGTCAGACCGTGCGGGCTTACGTACACCACACTCACATGGCAATAGCTTTTATTAATGGCCAATTTCAAGTAATGTGACTATTAAACATTGAAATTTTTGAAATCATTAAGAAAGGGAAGAGGTAATGGATGTGCCTACACAGTGCTGATTTCGTAATGTCATACTGTGGAGATTTGCGTATTCTGGCTGTTTGTTTGATTGTCAAATTGTTTGTTGATTGTTACATTAAAACTGTTTAGTGTATTTAGTGTGTTAAAGCATTTGCCACCTTACTTGAGTTCATACCACCTCAGATTCCCTTGCATATTAAAAAGCATTCAACAGGCTAGATTGCATAAAAGAATTTCTTTCTTTCAAACAACGGTTTCGACGGACTGTGCTGTCATCTTCAGGCCTTAAAAATGTTTTTGTTGCGAAACGTGTTGATTTTACGTTGTACATCACGCTAAGTTGTCATCTGGATAATTTTTCTCGTTTTGGTCCATACTACGTACTCCCAAAATATGAAAAGCAAAGAGCTTGGAGTAGAGGATATGTTTCATAGTACCGAAGATCAACGAGTGCTCATATCTCTTAAGGTGTACTAGACATTTTTTTCTTATTGTGATGTAACGAACTTGTCGCTAAAGTTTGTCGGTGTTTTCAGGGACACCCTGTGTGTGATATATGGAAGTGTAATCATCTGAGATGTTTTAAAGGAGCTATTAAATAATAAAAATAGAAGTGTAGTGCTTAGAGCCCCGTCTTCTCACTGTTCACGTTATGTGTAATTGCTTTAGTAGGTAACATAAGTAATGTCCATGAGGCTGTTTGAGAATGATGAAGTCTCAGCCCCGGAATACTGGAATTTTGATGCACGAGCTGGTGGTTGGCGCTTAGATAGTACAAGTATTGCTATTCGATTACACTGTTGGTGATAAATAATTGGAAGTAGTAGCAACATTAAAATATGTAGGAGTACCAATCCATAGTGATGTAAAACAAAATGACCAAATAAACTAGTTATCAAAAAACAGATGGCAGGCTGAGTTTCATTGGAAAAATCCTAAGGAAGCGTAAGTCATCCACGAAAGAAGCTGCTTACCAAACGTTCAAAGATTCTCGATTATCGATCGTCAGGCCAGGACTCTTACTGGCTAGTAACAAGTAGATAGAGAAGATCCAAAGACGAACAATGCGTTCCATCACTGGTTCTTTTAGTAACTACGAGAGTGGTACTTAAATGCTCATCAACTTCAGTGGCAATCTTTAAAGAAGTGGCTTTGCGCATGAGGATGGTGTTACATCGTGAACGAAGTCGAGGAGGGGAGATAACTTCCCATGTATTCTTCTCCAGCTAGTTTCAACGTATGATGAGGAGAATTTGGTCAGAGTAATTAATTAAATTAGCTATTCTGTCTGTTTCCACTCCCTATCAGCACATAAAAGATATCTTATCTACAGATCCTCTGTCCCATGACCGTGGCGGCATCTGAGGTCTACGCAACAGCATGTGTTTCCGCCAGAAGTAGTTATATAAGAAGGGACAGGGGAAAGGCCACAAACACGCAACAGATAATCAGTAAACTGATAGATAATTATTTACTGACCATTGAAAAACACATTTGCATGTATGGCAACCTTGTTAAAAGGATAAGACGACATCAGTACACAGTTGTGGATTACTCATCGGATAGTTAGTCTTCAACAGGAATTTAAAGTTACAAGAGAAAACAGTCGAACAAGAAATAAATGCTTGTCTAGTCCCTAGAACTAGAAGGTTATAACTAATGAAACATGGACATAGTTGCGATTCGAATACACACGGAAGTAAGCGCAGCAACTCTTTCCCCGCCAGCTTTGGTTAGAGGTGTGTGTGGACATCTCGCAAAGCAAGCTGAGTGAGCGTTTAATTACGGCGGTCGAGATTGGTGCGTGCATACTTTCACGGCGTGAGCAAATTTCAGCTGATGTGATTATGCGCACGACTGGTTCTAAAGTAAGTTCATGTTAACTAAAGACTATTGCGACTTTCTCGCTAAAGAATTAACAATACCGTGGGAAACCTGCAACCAAATAGGCTCCGTTGAAATCTGCACCTCTCAGAGGTTTTATTGCCTTGGAGGAAACAGTGAAGTGCCTCCTCCAGAAAAAAGTAATTCCAATACCATCCTTAGGTGAAGGTGTTAGCACTGCCCATTCCTGTGGCTTAGAGGCTGGAGGGCTGGGGAAAACTCTGTTGGGCTTAGGTTGGTCATTCCGCGGCGGCACCAGGAGGGCGCCTCCGCGAAGGAAATTGTATCCCGGCGCAGTAGCATGTCGGTGCCTGCAATATGAAGGTAAGAGCTTTTCGCCATCTTGTGACTTTCTGAAAGTATTTTTTCGGCTGATATTAAAATTAAATCGCTTCCACGATTCGATGGTCCTGTAGCTAGGCAATACGTCGGCTGATCCAGAACGCCGCATAAAGTTAATATTGTAACAGAAATTAGCTTATTAAATTTTAAGACTTGTTAAACATTCACGCAGCTTGCTATCATATTATTTGTAATTTTGTCTCCACTATGAATCTGTGACTGGAAATGTTATTTGCCAAATAACTAAGTACTCTTCTTTTGTGAGGGAGCGGACAACACAGTCCGTGATGCCTCTCTACTTTTGGGTACCCCAATGCGAGAAAGTCTCGGGTTTACAATGTGTACTGTCAACACACCTAGTAGGTCAGGCAGCTTAAGTGTTTCCTCCCTCATACATCTTCCGAAATGAGTATGACCGGAAATGTCAGAGAAATTAGAACTGATACAGGTGGTCACAGGCAGTCGGTCCTCACGCACACCAGTGACAAATGGATTGGCACAGGGGGAATAATAGTCGTAACGGAAATATCTTCCCCCGCACACACGGTAAGATGTACAAGTGTAAAAGTTTGGAGAAGAGCATTTTAGTACACCAGCAGCGTAGCAGAGAACAATGTGTGAATCATACGAGGTCTATATCGCGAAAATAAGACTTTATTGCAGGTTCAAATGGTTCAAATGGCTCTGAGCACTATGGGACTCAACTGCTGAGGTCATTAGTCCCCTAGAACTTAGAACTAGTTAAACCTAACTAACCTAAGGACATCACACACATCCATGCCCGAGGCAGGATTCGAACCTGCGACCGTAGCGGTCTCACAGTTCCAGACTGCAGCGCCAGAACCGCGCGGCCACTTCGGCCGGCTTTATTGCAGGTATTGGCTAATATTAGTTCCGGATTGTCGTTCTTTTTACGATTTATACTATCATTATATCGAATTTTTCGATGTTGACATTTGATGAGCACCTGGCTCATCTTGTTTTCCTAATTATTGCATCTTTCAGTGTTTTACATGTTTGTGCTTTGTGCGTCTGAGACGAAAATTGGGAACTACTCGCATTGTGCGTAAAAAGGTACGAAACACAGAATACAGTCGCCCTCAAGTAGTAGTCAGTATTGATGTGCCCTCAGACGCAACTGAGATGGACCTGCGATGAAGGCCGGTAGCAGTGCTGACAGGTGATTAATGCCTTTTTCATGTGTTTGTACAGGTGTGTGCAGATGAGTACGCTCTTCGACTGTTGTCATTCGCACGCCTGCGTTCCAGCTGAGCAGTTTGATCTACGAGCCGCGTCCTTTGACTTACTTCCAGCGATTCCTTACATGTCCGTCAAATATCTTTCGGAAGATGGTATTGTCAGTTCCCTTAAATGACGCTTGTTGATTGTAGAACGATGGTACACGGTAGTCAGTTACTATACAGGAAATGTAATACTGACGAGATATTTCTATAGTTTCACAGTATCTCATTGTCAGATGATGACAGAGTATCGACTCTTGGTCAGCGTATTCAAGACTTCTCTGTTTACAGATAGGTAATTACAAAACATGTGCTCTTCGATAGTGAAAGTATGCTGTCCATCACTATAGCTCATCGTTGAAAAGTTGAACATATTATAGAAAGGATCGCTGTGCTAATTCTGTTCCAGACAACATGAAGCACATATTCTACACTACCTATGAAACACTTGAGCAAAAAGTTTATTTTCTGTGTGTTTGCTGTTGCCGTCTTCGTCTGTCAAAGTACATAAAACACGTTATTTAATTTCTCCTGTTTGACGTGTTTTGGAGGCGTAGAGAGAAGTAGTGCTCCACACCATAAATAATCTCAGCACGAGAACATATCTTGTAATATGTGTCGTCATTTTCAGCAACATTAGTTGGCATTCGACAGCCACTGTTGGCTGCCGCTCACGACCATTTTATTGTAATTGAGATCTTAATTACTTGATCTACTCCATTCTATTCCCTGATCGTTTGTTGCCTTTCCTGTGTCTCCTGATGACTCATAAGATGCACCTCTCTACAGCACACTGAGCAACCCTCGGTTTTAGAATTACTATCGCATTGAAAGTCCGTGGCTCACAGGCAAAATGAAAATTGGTGGTACACACTGATTTTAAGCTTTTCTTCTTTCTGAAACACTGAAAAATTAGTTCTAAGAATAGTGTTTGGTTTACCGTAAGCGCTGCTCTAAATACAACGGCATGTCACCGTATTGTATGACTTCGTTGTTATTGTACACAAATTTAAGAAATACACATATTGATGTTCCACAATTATTGCAGAACATCGGTAGTATGTGTTTCAGTTGTTAATATGTCTGTGTTGCTCCAAGTACCGCGGCAATTTTCCATAAATGTAAAATTTTCTTTGCGATGTGTCCGTCGTACGTTACTTTAGTCTTGTTACACTTTATTGTCAAGCCTACACTGACTCTTGCTCTATTTCCACTATCTGGTATTCCGTCTTCGTTGTCCCAGTTTGATCTGAATACTTTCTGTAGAGCACCTGAGAACAGTTTTGGTGATACGAAATCACCTTGTCTGGCGCAGCTCGAAATTTATGACTATCCTGATGAACTTCAGTTTAGACTACAGCATTGAGGTATGTATTTTTCGGTGTAACAACACATTTTGGATTAGTACATTTTTTCTCAAGGGCTATAAATATAGAAGTCTTCGAAACCGAATACAAAGATTTTTAAAAGTCTACGAATCGGGGCAAAGTGTTGTTATATTTATGGATTCTTCCGTCAATTATTGATTGGTAGAACTGTTTCATAGTTAAGGTTGAAAAACAAACAAACTGCATTTCTGTTGTACTAATACTTGTTTATGTCGAACCGATGGAGCCGCTGTCAGGAAATAGCTGGCTATCGTCCCCAAGGAAACAAAATGTTACAGACGAAGATACTGTCAGTCCATACAAAATCTTCGCTCCTGACATTACGTGAGAAATGTTAGATTGAGCGTTCATCGCTCACGTTATGCACCTATCCAGCTAAATTACAATATTGAAGTGCAGTTTACAAGGCGGTCAGTATCATTCACTGTACAGTATATAATAAAAACACTCAATATTAAAGTATAAAATTTATATAAATATAGTACCAGAGGTTGTGAGGGAGAAAAGAAGGTATACGACAATTCTATTGAGTTACAAGTTTGTGGAAATGAAGGTGAGTATTGGGACTGAGGTCTGGGTGGGAGTGCGTAACGTAGCTGGTTGGTTAATTCGTAAGAAGCATATTGATTTTGAGTGAAATGGCAGCAGCAGTTGTACTTTTTTTATTTTAAAAATTACGACCAGTTTCGGTTTCCAAGGCCATTATCGGACGTCCTGAGAGAACCCAAGTACGTTCTATGTTTTCTGAGCGCGTCTGACGTATACCACTGGATAATACTGAATCTGATCTTTTTTGGATGTAACTGATGAAAATTTTGTTGTATTTCTTAGAGTGTACGGAAAGGGGTCGGACAAGTCGATAACGTTTGTGAACTCTCTCTCCTTTCTTGTGGACAGAACAGTCACAGCACAGTTCCAGTGTTTGGGAATTATCTTCCACCCCAAATGTTTTGCAAATAATTTTGCAAGTACTTTTTGAATTACTTTGCCTCCAGCTTCAACGATCTATGTTTAAGGATACCGTCTCCAGGTACCTTTCCTTTCTTCACGGCTATATAGACCTCGTCTGGTATTATTTTGAAACTGGTGTCAATTGAAATTTCTTAATTGCTTAATTTTTTTGAATTACTTCTCTTACCAAATTATCATTCCCTCCTCTCACATCCTGTAGAAGACTTTTACGTGCAACTTTTTTTGAATTCGTCATACTCTGTCGTGTTTAAATTACCGTTAGGCACATACGCTGTGTAGCTGATAATACCTAAAGGGGAACCATATTGGTAGACTGAGTTATGGGAAACAAATTTAGATGGTCAGCTCACCAACTCGCGCAGTAGTGTTCCACAGATATCGTTGTCGGAAGACCTACTGCCGGGTGTGGATTTCCGGGACGTCCATATTTTACCACGGTTGAAAGAATCTCGAGAGCATTTGACTAAGTGAACCCCAGCAATGGCAATGCACGCCCAATCACTTCTTCGCCCACTCTTTGCTATATGAAATTTGGATGTATAAACAACAATACGGACCTTAGAAATCCAAATGTCTTTACTGCTTTTTATTTAGAGCAATAATTGTAGATAGTAAGGTTTATAAGACAGGTTTGAAGACGCTACCTTGTCGAAAGCAGATATGGAGAGCCGTGGCTATAATACAGTATTATAAGGTTGAAACAGCAGTTAGCTACAAGTATAGTTGTAAAAGGTTTTTTTAAATCAAACCATTATGGGTTTCGGATTCATTGCAAATGCATCTTCAAATGGCTCTTACAGATTTCCTTGCTTTCCTGTTAGGGCCTCGTTTTGTAGCAGTTATTGGATAAGTTAGATTAGGTTATAATGGCTTGATTTAAATTAATTTTTTAAACCATACTTTTGTCAGGTGCTGTTTCGAATTTTAAACCGTATAGGTTAGTAGAGTTTGAAGATAACAAAAATTATTTATTGGTTTATAAGCGTTGGCGACAGCAATCAAACGAATACGTGTCGTTTTGTATAGACGGTTGTAGCTTATTATTTTGTTACGCATTGGTACTCAAAGCTGCCGTACTTCTTTTTCCACTATGCCGTTATTATTCGGTTTTTTTCGTAAGATTTCGTGATCCACGAACGATATAGCTGTCCATCAGTCCTTTCAGACAGACAACTGCATATCAGTGGCGACTCGGTCTCAGTAATCTTCTCTTCACAGCGTAATTACACATTAGGCGCAGCCATATTTGCTATATTCATAAAACCAGTAGAATTGTGTAAACAACTTAAATTTCGTAGCCAAGGTCCCCGGAGTCCCTGCGGAACCTGTTGTGTGACATCTCATTAAGGATGTGATATTACGTAAGTGTAGGTAGATGCCTTATCGTCACACGCGTGTTTTCTGCCGGTAGGACTCGACAGAGCGAAATGAACGAGTTTGCCACAGGGAACGACAAGTTTGAGGCATTTCGCGAGAAACATTTCGTAAGAGCCGTATGTGCGAAGTCAACCGTTAATGATGACATTCTGGAACTTGCGACTAACTGAACGCCAGCACTTTCTATTCAGTAACTGCCCAGAGCGTCCAGAAAGTGAATTTTGTTCACGGAACAAATTGGGATTTTACCAGTAATGTTAATAAGAAACCGCCACAGAGGTACTGATACACATTTATTATGACGCTACTCGTTTCATTCAGAACACCATCATCAGGTTACAAAGCCAATAGTTTTCATAACAAATACCCAGAGAGTTGTGCCAATATCATCACTTGAGGTAAATAGACTTCTCAAGTAATGATACTGGGACAGCTCGTAGGGCATTTGTTACGAAGTGTATTCGCAGTGTAACCTGATGACCTTTTCAACGCCGGCCGGTGTGGTCCAGCGGTTCTAGGCGCTTCAGTCTGGAACCGCGCGGCCACTACCGTCGCAGATTCGAATCCTGCCTCGGGCATGGATGTGAGTAATGTCCTTAGGTTAGTTAGGTTTAAGTAGTTCTAAGTTCTAGGGGACTGATGACCTCAGAAGTTAAGTCCCATAGTGCTCAGAGCCATTTGAGCCCATTTGACCTTTTCAACGAAACCGGTAGTGACTTAATAAATGTGCGTCAGTAATACTGTGGTGGCTTCTTATTAATATTAATGGAACTCAGTATGACCAAGATTATTTTATATTAAAGTGTGAAAATGCTTGATTTGATTAATTTATTGAACATGTAGTGTGTTTCAATTTGTTGATCGGAAAAACCAGTCGCTGCAGTAGATGGGATTTCAGTTAGCATCTTGAGTTTCGACAAGAATCGATTTCGAAACCAATCTACGTTAAACATAAAACATGTCACTAAGCAACAGAAATTACAAGCGTAAAAATGCACGCGCTATATGTACTCCGAAATGACCTCTTCTAAACTTGGTGATTACAAGGTGAAGAACATCATACCCCAAGAGCAATATTGGACGAGAGTACTTCAAAAGTGCACCATCTTCATCGATGAAGTTATGACGATATGGGAGATACAAATAAACGGTCGAGACATTGCTAAGAATCCTATGAAATAGGATAAGTATCATTTAGTACGCAAGAAGTTCATCTTTTTAATTTTTCGTTTATAGTTTTTCGTTTAGTATTGCACGAATTTGTTTTTAGTGAGGCAGAAACTTCATTTACGACACGGCCCTTCAACGTGATTAGTACTCAATAAACGACCTGAAAACTTTCTAGCTCATTTTATGAACGCTCGGAAATAGACTCTATGAAGTGAAGTAGTACGTATGTTGTACAATAACTGTGAGCATTGAGGAATGTAGGCCAGGCGACCGAGCTCTGTTCAACTTACATTGCGGTCTTCCTGTCTTTGTTTCTTTTGTCAGGTATTGTGTAGATGGGTCTCGGCAGGTCAGCTGTTGTATTCCTGTATGGGTTCACATAAATCACAATTCTTAACGCCGTCAACTAGCGAACGAAAACTCGCTAGACATATTGTAGCTGCCAAATTATAATACAACACACATCGTTTTGGGATCTGCTGCCTTCAAAGACACTTCAAGAATTAGAGATCCTAACTGTGTACCATTTATCTTATCGGCGCGGAGATTCGAAGCATGTGGAATTTCGTTGTGTAACTGTGAACAGCCATTCCCTACTTAGTGTAACTGGGAGCCACGATAATAGTTAATGCGTGATGCAGTGAGGTAAAGGACTGTGTGATAGTAAATTATTCTGATGAAGTAATATGAAAACCCTGTCATTTGAACCGCGTAGCTGAAGGGAGTGCACATATCAAGAAGGCCACACCAAACGAATGTAGAAGTGTTACGGTACAACATTTCTTGCGGACACAGCTAAATGAATAAACGTAAGTGGTGGCCCTTAACTTCGTGTTGGAACTATAATATAAACCATGACATGTTCTCTCACAATCAGAAGTCGAATTTGTGGTATAAATTGCCTCAGTTAGAAGCAAACCAGCTTTGCAGTAGTGGTGTAGGGTGTACCTAGAGGTATGTTAAAGAAAATTGCCATTACATTAGCGATTCTGTCCGTTTAAACCAAAACCCCATAGTGGCACACTGTATTGTTAGAAAGTGGTCATCAGTATTAGTGTTAAAGTGAAATGTACTTCGAATATTGAACGAAAGTCGTCAAAGAGTAACCCTCAGTTGACTGTAGGTCAGAAATAATAAGTAGTATAGAAAGTAATTTTTGTAGGAATGTCAGTATTGACTATACTGCAGCTCCTCATTTTTGCCCCTTTTTTCATTGTAGGTAAAAGTGACGTTGGGCGTCTGAGCATTGAGCTCCACACTGAGCGAGATGATGCGGTTATAAGACACTAGATTAGGTATGGGCGATCTGCTCCTTAACTGATTCAAAGATCTGGGTCTTCCTATGGAGTGAACGATTTGTGATCAGGAGAAAGAAACTAGCTCTTTACATCTGAAGTATCTCTCCCAGTGATGTAAGTGAGTGGAATAAAGATCGTTGAACAGGCTGCTGCAACAGGAGCCGGGGCAATTTGCTGAATTATTTACTACAGCGTAGATCATTATAATAAGCAACGTCTCCCAAGTCGGAGAAAAACACGCTGTAGACCAGCCTAGGGCAGTCTTTGGTGATCCGCGACAGCAGGACTCCTACTGCATAGAATCAAAACTACAGCGTCCGTGACGCTAATGTTCATGTGATAACGCAGTGATTCAAATAGCACCTCTTTCCTGACATGACACGCCAACAGATTATAGCTCAAAACACTTTTTGAGAGCATATTCGATTTACTCTACATCATCTTCGGAAGTTTGCATTTATTTACAGGTCGTGAACATTGTATCTTTACTATGGACGTTTTACAGTAGCTGTCTTAAAAAGTTTCGACTGCAAAATTCTGCAACGCCATTAGTAAATTAATGAAAACCGCTGATGATGCCGTTCCAGGCATCTTGAAATTTCATCATAGAAAATTAAACGTCTTGAAAAGCACCGGGTTGCGGATAATTCATTATAAGTTACCTTCAGTTCAAAATGGTTCAAATGGCTCTGAGCACTATGGGACTCAACATCTTAGGTCATAAGTCCCCTAGAACTTAGAACTACTTAAACCTAACTAACCTAAGGACATCACACACACCCATGCCCGAGGCAGGATTCGAACCTGCGACCGTAGCAGTCCCGCGGTTCCGGACTGCAGCGCCAGAACCGCTAGACCACCGCGGCCGGCTTACCTTCAGTTTCAACAGTTGCTGTATTCTAATATATCCACAATGGATAAGGATTATTTATGTACGTTAGTACGAGAAAGGATAAAAAAATATTTGTAAATAATAGATTTCAGTTATCAGTCGTCCTTTTGAAATTTTATTGGCAGACCTAGATTTCAGCTAGAAACTAGTCATCTTCAATGCAGTATCGTTTATGATCAGTGCATGTAATGCCTGTTGGTCGGGCATTGATCATAAATGATAGTGCATTGACGATGGCTAGTTTCTAGCTGAAATCTAGGTCTGCCAATAAAATTTCAAAAGGACGACTGATAGCTGAAATATATTATTTACGAGTCAATAACAGTCGCTGCGTGCAACAGCCTCTGAAAAACAAAATGTGGCAATGAGATAGGCAATCCCAGTCAACAAGCAATTAGAAGTATTTGAAATTCAGTGCACTAATATCCACAAACACTATTAGCAAGCGTTTTTTTTTAACATTTGTCAAAAAATACTTATGATGACTTATAGGCATGGGTCGGTTCTTTGACACAAAATGAATACAATGCGAGCCCTTTGCCCCCCCCACCCCCCCCCCTCTCTCTCTCTCTCTCTCTCTCTCTCTCTCACACACACACACACACACACACACACACACAAATTTCTTCCGTGGGCCGGATTGAAATCAGTTGCGGGCCAGATGCGGCCTTCGGTTGTCCACCTGTGCTGTAACCAGTGTGTGTGTGTGTGTGTGTGTGTGTGTGTGTGTGTGTGTGTGTGTGTTTGTGTTTGTTTGTTTGCATACTGTGAACACATCTTGTGAGCCATGAAAAGCATGCAGTGCGAAGAAAGGTCAGCTCTTTAGAAAGCTTCATTAATCGAGAAAACATTCTCGCCTTTTTATTTCCACTCTTGATTTGAAAAGACAGCTTGCGTGGAACAGGCTGCAGCTCATTTGGGAGCGAACAAGTTGCAAGGAACTAACTCACAAGAGCTAATTCTCCACATTCTGCAACTTTGCCGCTCATGGCTCAACATGTGTTCGGTCAACTGTCAGCGCTCTGTAGGGGGAAAAAAACTGTGTCAAGTTCTCCACGTTGCACTTGGTGAGTCATCTCACCGGCCACCAGCCGTTCTGCACTCCCCTGCAACGAGCGAGGTGGCGCAGTGGTTGCACACTGGACTCGCATTCGGTTCAAGCACGCATCCGGTCTACCTGATTTAGGTTTGCCACGATTTCCCTAAATTGCTTCAGGCAAATTCCGGGATGGTTCCTTTGAAAGGGCACGGTCAATATCCTTTCCCATCCTTCCCTAATCCGATAGAATCGATGACCTGTGTGTTTGGTCCCCTCCCCCAGATCAACCAACCAACCACTTCCCCGCCGCTCCGGACTCCGAATGAAACGGATCCCCGTGTAACTCGGCACGTGGTTCCTTCTTGATACAGCGTTCTCCATTCGAGTTCGGCTCACCATGGATATGGTTCGTTATAATAATAGCGGTATGTATTATTAAATTTAATATACATGTTAGTGCAAGTAAATATTAGAGAATACAGTGCGTGCACATTTGTTCTCATTTTAAGTTTTTACTGTTTAAAATGTACATCTTAATACATCACTAAAGTGTTGCAACAAGGAAATCACCATGCTGTGGGTAAAGGGGCACCATGGTATCAAGGTCAGTGAAAGTAAACGCTTTTCCTGAGAGTGCCGTCCACCAGGTGACAAAGGTGTACGAACACTTTCCTTGTACTGCTTCACAGCAGGACGTGCGGCAGCAGATCAGAATCCCAACAAAGAGAAAGACGTTATGGAGCAATAGCACCAAATATCGTTGCACGATTGTGGTATTCCCTTGGTGTTTACCATAGAAAGTGTTTGGTTACAATGTTCCGCCTGCACTTTAACCATGGACAGTTCCGACCACACCTCTGTAGGTTACAACTGATTGATTCGCCGCTACGTGATTCCGGCACAGAGGAGGACATCACCACATCATTGTCAGCTACCCACTGCAGTACCACGCCGTAACTGAATTACCGCAGTGCTTAGTGGATGGCAGCTTCCTACCAGTATGAAGTCACTACTCGCAGTACATGATGTGTCTTTGTGTAGACATATGAACGATAGCGTACTGAGAATTAATGACTCCAAATTTTTGTGAAAACTATTAAAAGATTTTTAAATAAATCAAACGTTGTTAACATTCTGCATCTTTATTCTTCATGCCTACACACTCGTATTTGCAGCCCTCTGCACTGCAGGGCTCCCAGTTGTAGCTTGTAACATGACATTGTGCAATGTAACTATATCGGTGCATGACAAACTGCGTGCTGTAATCAGGTTTCGAATTTGGAGAATTAGTTCACAAATGGAGCACCTTCTCCTTCAGAATGACAACGCCAGACCGCACTCGAACGCTATGTCGCCTGCAACAATCTGTTGCCTCGGGTTTGCTGTCATCGATCATCCTCCATACAGCCCCTAGTTGGCCCCATCCGATTTTCGCATGTTTGCCAAACTTAAAGAACACCTTTCAGGACGTCACTTTAATAGTAAAGAAGTGGTGCAAGCGGAGATGACGTTGTGGTTCCGTCAACAAACATTCTATAGTAGTTGTACAAACAAACTGGTCTCTCTTTGGGAGATGTGTGTTCGTGGCGAGGATGACTGTGATTAAAGAAGAAAGATGCAGACTGTTAATAACGTGTGTTTTATTTAGAAAGGTTTTATGAGTTTTCACATAAAAAATTCGGTGGCATTACTTTTAAGTACACTCTCGTATCGCTTTTTGACATTTGAACACATCGTGATTCAGTAGCTCTGTATAAACCAGTGTAAATATTTTGTGTGAGTGTTTGGTGTATGTGTGTATATGTGTGTTGAATGTGATTCAGTGTACCTTTGGCAGAGTAGATAATCTTCGAAGGCTACAATAAAATAAAAAATTTAAAACGCAGTTCACCAAATTGCATTGAAAAAAAGCCACTACTGGCAACACGTAACTTCCTGATCTCCTGGCTCCTCATCAAACTTGAAAAGGTGTCTGAAACCAATAATCCAACAGTACCTCTAGAACAATGTGAGTCAGGAAGCAGATCGATCAGATCGAGATCGACATCAGTCAGTGATTTTTTTGCAGACATTTGAGATATAGTTTCTCCTGAGTCATCCTCACTGATGCCTGCTTCCGTTTCAGATGAACTTGTCTTCCACAAAGTCATATCTGTGTCCAGCCCGCCATTATCATTTGGTTCCTGATCACATGCTCATTTATTTTTCTTTTGCCCTGCCCTCACCTCCAACAGATTTTCTTTTGCGGCACCCATAAGGTAATTTACCAGTGTTACAAAACTGATCATAGCAAATGCAATTATGACGTTATATGCAAAACAAAAATCATAGATATGCTTTTCTCAAACTATAATTTTCGAATTCGAAGAGCGTTTTCAACCTTTCTACTGGCCAGTTATATCATGAAATTAAAAAGATAACGTCAGATGGACGTTATAAATAATTTTAGTTTCTGTGCACTCGGCACATTATAAAGATGAGAAATCTCAATGTCTTACCTTCTTGAGTGCTTCCAATCTGAACAAAGACGCACTGCAGAAAGTACCTCCAACTGGGTAAAGACTGTTATCACCAAATATATGAAGCTTAAAATGATTGCCATAATAAACAACAATGCTTCAAACATGAAATCAGCTGGCATGCCTCCAAACCTTCCACATATGTCATGCTTTGCATATTCTTTAAATCTCGTTGCGCAACACAATACAAAACTCAGCACAGAGTACTGTTGACGACGTCAAAAGAGGAGTTATATTTTTACCTTCATAAAACTTGCTGAAACATAAGAAAATACCAAAAGAACAATCGACAACCATTTACCTCCGTAACGGGTGCGAATTTTTCATTTCGGGAGGAGCTCGGGAAGCCACGGTGATTGTCGGACAAAGATTTGTCCCGTAAACCTGTCAGAATTCAGATACCTGTACTATCGAAAACATCATTAGTTGGTTCCGAGAGATTCTGTTTGCACTGTGAGTGTAGCTTATTTAAAGGAGAACAGATATGCAACTTCAAGTAAAACTGATAGATTTTGTTCATAAATTGTGACGTTGATTAGCTCCTTCCTCTTAGTTGCACATATTGCCATGTTGGTTGTAAATGTCAACTACAGATATTTTCAGGAGGTACAAAGTTATTTTAGTTATATTGTAATTCTTGTATGCTTTATTTTCAATAAAATTACGAAAAAGTAACAAGAATGAGTTTCATTTTTATAATTTCTCAGCTCGATAGAAAATATTCAGAATTTTGTTGCAAGATTTTTAATTTTTCACTGAAGGCGAAATGTAAGGCCGTTCGGAAATTTTAAAAGTGGAGGGAATGTAACTTAAATTTTTCTTGTTTCTACGTTCTTTCAAATCCTATTGTAGTAAGGTAAAAATACACGTACATTGACTTTGAATCAAAAACGTAAGTAAGAGAATAGTGAGTGATGAGTCATGAGAAAGGGCTATTTCATTCCAGTATGTGCAAGGTCTCATCAGATCCCTCTAAACAATGGGTTTGTCCATTTCTACACTAGAGCGTTATTCAGGAGGACGGTGGTCCAAACCCCGTCGGACATCCTAATGTAGGCTCAACGTGATTTCCTTTAAAGTACTTAATGAGAACGCCAGGGTACTTTCTTTGAAAGAATTTATTTGACCTCGTTAAACTTTCCTAAATGTTGCGAGCAGACAACAGCTTACAATTGTTGTGACGATAGAAATCCTTTGCGTGTGACTCTGGTCTCTTTGTTCGTAAAATACGTCGCAGTTTGTCAAAGAATACATAGCACCGTTCTTTAATAATTCTGGTTCCATGTTCGAGAAAGTTTTTCAGTGATCTTTTCAATCCTGAAAGAAAAATTACCATAAATTTTTACGTGACGCATTAAGTTGCAATTTCTTTCGGCGATGTGATCCTACGCGATAGAGGGGGGAGGGGGCGGGGAGGCTAAATGGCTGGCTTCAATCAACTACCTTTTGCTCTCAGAATCGAAATGAGAACGCAGGTTTTCATGACAGTCAATTAAGCCCTGGAAACATAGCAGACAATCGCACAAGGAACTTCACAGAAGCCTGATATGTTATAACCTGCTTTGTCAAGAGCTGTGAAACGCAGTGAGCATAATAATTCTGACGAAGTCTTGTCGAGCTTCCATTTGTGTGGCTGCGTTGAAATTAAGAGTCACTCATCGAAACTCGAAACGTTTTGGAATTTCAACTCATCGACCCGGGCGGAAGCCCGGGAAGATTTGGTCAGCAGTAGTGCACAGGGAAGAGGTAAATTCACTTACAATTGCTTCTGCATCCCAGTATGTCCATTAATTTTAACCTGGTCCCTTTTGCCGTAATATGTGCTCTATGGTCTGCTGTTTAATGGTGATGCAGCTGTCGTATTGACCAGCTGAATAATGATTCATGTGTTTTCATTGATTGTGACATATGCTGGTCTATCTTAACTTGTCCTGAATGCGCCAGTCATCGCGCTGAAACTTTGGAAGCCGTCAGAAAACAGTACTGCGATTCATTGTTTCTTTCCCCCTGACTGTTAATGGCTAGTTGTGAATTGGTGTTAACTGAATTATCTCTGGAGTTGTGGAGTAATACCGTAATTAAAAGTTTGTGTTGACCACTCAAGATCATTATCTGAAACACCAAGATAAGTGTGATTCTGTGCCAGTGCTTCTAATTGAAAAACGTAATTTCACCAGCACTTCTATTGCAGAGACTCAGTCGGGTGTACGTTACATTTTGACCGACCTGAGTACTGAAATACATTTTTGATCTCAGCTAAAAGGGCAGGTTTACGCCAAACCTGAAAAATAGTCAGTTTAGAATCTGACGCTAATTCGAGAAATATTTTCGATTTTTAGCAAACACGTCGCTTGTACGTTCACATGAAACGATGCGTATCTACACGTGGCGGTCGATGTTGAATGAGAAAATACATTCTTAGTTACTTAAACATGCTATCACAATGGTCGAAACACTCGCGCTGACAGCAAATAGAACAGTCTCCTGGGAAGTGAACCTGGTTATTTTGGGAGACACTGCAGCGTCTCCATCGATCCGAGTCACCGAGCTGCTAAAAGCGATGCTGCTTGAGCGACAGCAGGAAGCAGTTGCACAACAATATTTTTCACGGACGCCATGATAATACCGACTACCATACGGCGTAAAATGCGTGCAGATATTAAGCTGAAGAAGCTTTTAGGTAAGCAGGCTGCTATGACTGATGCCATCTTAATGTTCTGATTGAGTTAAAAATATTGCTCTATGTATTCGTAGTAACTGTTTTCAAAACAGAAAATTAAACATCAACAACAAGTCTGAAGAATTTATTGAGAATAATTTGTACCAGCTTACCAGCAAGCATCACAACTTAGTGTACTTTAACACACACAAGGAAAAAATCTGACTCTGTCTCCCAAAACTAGTCAACACACGAAACGATTCAAATGAATCATCCTATCTTACATGGAACCTACTCTTCCCTTTACAACTAACCAAATTTATTCCCTGATAAGCAGTCGCTGAGAAAGTGGCATCCCGGGTAGTCTTCGACCTTCTTCCTCTCCTCCCTCCGTCCCTGCTCACATTACCCCTTTTTTTTGGTAGTTATTGTTGTTTAGCCTGCTTTTTGGTTTATTAGGGTCAACATAGCTTTTCAGTGATGTAAAAGGTGAACACGAAAAATTCTGTTTTGTATTGTACTACTCCAAACATGCCACTTCCCCTCCTGCCTCCATTTTCTGTACATCTCATTCTCACCCCTCTGTCCATCTCCTCCTCACTCTTCTCTCTCTCTCTCCATAACATTGTATACCCTCTCCTTATCCATTCCCTCCTGCTGCCCCCCTCCCTACACCTACTCCTTCCCAACTCTCACTGTCCCTCTCCTCCTCCTCTTCCTCTCCCTGTCCACACTCTCCCCCCTCTCTGTCCCTCCCTTCTTCTCCTTCCTCTGTCACCCACATTGGCCCTTCCCTGTCTGTTCATCACCTCCTCTGTCCATCTCAAACTTATCGCAGCCCTGCCTATCCACACATGTAGTCCCTGTAAATCAGGCCAATGAAGCTGGCTGATACTGCTGCCAACCCACACCTGTCATGCTGTGCAGCCTACATGGCAGGGGCTTGATAAACAATTTTTTGTCCCTGATGTGAGGCTGCCTAGCAGAGCAGGTCGATAAGGCAAGCTTATACGCAAGGTGTATACATGGGCAAAAGAAAAGATTCCTGGATTTCCCAGTTAAAAATACACTTTCTCGTGGGAGAAAATACACTATACCCCAGGTAAAAGCACATATTTTCTGTGTTAAGTGACAATATACTTTCCCTCAGAACTGTAAACTTATCAATCCTTTGAATAGTAATTTTTTTATACACTGGCGTAGAACTTCCCAGCAATCAGCAAAAAACATCGAGGTTTGGAAAGACCTTCGATGTGCAGCAACAAGTACACTGCATATTTACCTAATACGTAAATATAAATACGAATTCCACTAAAAATAGCATGGTAGCCTCTGAAGCACTGAAATCGAGAGTGAGATGTACTTTTGTCAATCAGTTGTAGGCTCATGTCGCATCATCTCGCTAACTAATGACAGCAGATACTCAGAGCATAGAACACGTGATGTAGTCATCCAATAACAATATCACTGTTAAGTAGAACAAACACACAAAGAGAAAAAGTTTATGGTTCAAATTAATATATGTGCTGTATAGCTACAAGAAAAACTAAGCTGTCACATATAATATTGGTCGTCAAAAAATTTTTACTATAATATTGGTCATCAAAAAATTTTTGCTATAATATTGGTTAATTAGGCAGGATCCTAAGAGCACAGCTGAAATTGCAGCAGCTGAGTATTTCTGAAAACACAATTACAAATTTCACTGCTGTGCATCAAACATTTTATGGATTGCCTAGCTGCATACATCATCCGTCAAGCACTTTGACTTTTTCATTGAAAAGCCAATTACGTACTTGCAAAATTGCTCAAGAATTACCTTGCACACATTTTTTTGACTGATAATTATACGCCCATCATTTTTGCAGAGTTCTTAATCCATGAAAGAACTAAAATAAATATGAAAAACCAACCTTGGAGATATATCAAACACAAATGTCCCAGTGAAATTTTAAATAATGGCATAAATGGCTTGTCTTCTGGGCTCAAAATTATTCTAAGTAGCTGGTGCTCAAAGTGTTAAGTTTTGAATGAGAGCCAAAGGCTCGTGAACTAAGAAATTTATCACTCATTCTCACACATAACACTTCTGAAATCACTAACTGCAATATTTTCCCACAACCTGTTAGAAATTAAATAGTTGTGATATCACACTCATCAAAAGCAGTTTGTTGTTATGGAGCATCACATAGTCTTCGTCCTAAAGCCTTTGACACATTTTGCTGTCAGCAGAGCCTTGTGAGTGTACTTGTTGCTGTTGTTGTAAATGAAACATTTTCTTTGCAACTAAAGTGTCTTGTGTTACTCTCTCGTTTACGTTTTATTGCTGGAGTATTGTTCTGCTGTCCTGATCTGTATACATCCTGGCATACTATGCCTACACAGCTTGCCTGTTGCCCAGGGTTGCCTGTACGGCAGTGGCTGGAGGAACAAATTTTTGATTGTATCTCCTGTTGGAGATAGTTGCTGTTATTATGCCAATTTTGGTTGAAATCGATCCTCCTCCACCCCAAACTCTCACCATCCATCCCCTCCTCCTCCTTCTTTCTCTGTCCATCTCATCGTTCCCCATACATCTCCTCCTCCACCCCAAAACTCTCCCCATCCATCCCCTCCTCCTCCTTCTTTCTCTGTCCATCTCATCCTTCCCTATCCATCTCCTCCTCCACCCCAAACTATCACCATCCATCCCCCCCCTCCACCCCAAACTATCACCATCCATCCCCCCCCTCCTCCTTCTTTCTCTGTCCATCTCATCCTTCCCTGTCCCTATCCATCTCCTCCCCACTGTCTCCCCTCCCATCCCCTTTTCTCTGTCAATCCCCCCCACCCCTCTCTGCCTGCCCCCTCCTATTCCCCTCTTCGTCCATTCCCTCCTACCCCTTTCTCTCTGTCCATTCCTTCCTGTTTCCTTACTACCTATCCATCCTCACCTGCCCCCTCCCTCTGTTATCCTCTTTTATGTCCCCTCCTTCTCCACACGTTGTCCATCCCTTTCTGCCCCCTGTCTCTGTCCATCAAGTCCTGCCCCCTCTCTGTCTGTCCAACCTCTCCTGCCTCCCCCCCCCCTCCTTTCTCTCTGTCCATGGTCTTCGCTATCCATTTCAAACTCCCCTAGCCATGTCCATTCACACATGTACCCTTGTGAACCAGATCTACAAAGCAGGTTGATACCACTGCCACAACACAGCTGTCATGCTGGGCACCCTACATGTCAGTTTCTTGAAAACTGTTTTTATCCCTGATGTGTAAATTGCTCTGCAAAGCAAGGTCGATCAGGAAGATCTGTGCTATTACAACATTCCTGTTGTTCAGGGCAGCCTACATGTCAGGCTGGAAAACCATTTTTTACCCATGACATGTAGGCCGCCTTAACAGCAGGCCAATGACGCAGACCGATACTACTGCTTCAACGTGCTTGTCGTGCAGGGCGGCCTAGTTGCTGAGTGAATAAACTCGTCTCTGCTTGCATCTCCTCTCCTATTAGGGCTAGGAATTTATAAACCCCACAGTGATGATACTTGTGAAATTTGCTGTTTGTGTGCTGATTTGGTTGAAATCGATGCAGGTAGCCGATCCTGGACAGAGTGTGTGTGTGTGTGTGTGTGTGTGTGTGTGTGTGTGTGTGTGTGTGTGTGTGTGTGTAATAGTGACTGAAAATAAGGTTGATTTGTCCAGTATGGATAGCCCTCCAGCTTGAGCAGGGTTGGGTGAGTCTTGAGCCTTCAACGACTTTCATACACAATGTATTTGCATAGGTACTAGTAATGTAAGTAACATTTTTCTACTACATTTAACTGTCTGCAAATACTTGGAGTTGTCACAATTTTGTGCCTATTTCTTACAAAACACTTCACTGATCACATAGCCGTTGTACATTAGATTCATGCATGTAATCGTAATCACTGCCACTTACAGATAACATCAAAACACTTCATCTGCCAGCAACGTCACTAATGACACCTGTTGTCGTTTCCATCGCCATCCTGTCTTCATACTCACTCAATCCCTATTTCCTATTTTCTCTCCAGAACGGCAAACTGGTCGCAGCGAGAGAGCCGTAGGACAGTGCGTCCGGTGAGGGACCTCAAGTCAGCCACTCCGTAAATAAATGTGTGGCTCTCAGCCAAGTGCAGGCCTTCCGCTTTGCCGCCATTTCGGCGACTTGCGTGTCAGTTTTGCTGTTTATTTACTCAGGCAGTTCATTTGGCCTCAAGAAGTTCAGTCGGCACCGTTCCAGGCCTACTGACCCTAGATCAAAACAAAGGGCATCACCGGGAGTCAGACTCGTAGCGTTACTCAAATGGCATAATCAACTCACGCGTCCTCTAACGCTCTTCTGTCGTGAACAGGGTGCAGCGAGAAATCTCTAGAGGCTGAGAGCAAGTGATCATTCGGAATTTTAAATCACTTGCTAGAACGTACTCAGAATTTTTGTGATACCTCCCTCTCAGTAACTGTCATTTTACAGCTGACATAGGCTTTAAAAAAGAGCTGTGTAGAAGCTCGTACGAGCCACAGCTTGCAGGAGCGTATACTTGTAAGTATGTCTTTTTTTTAGCACGTGCCAAAGACATTTGCAAATGCCATTAATGTAATTATCGCCCTTGGAAGTTGCACAAGTTCACAGTTTGTTTGCTGCTTATCACTGCCATATAATTAAATAATTGCATAAAAGGAAAAAGAATAAAAAACGTTTATATGAAACACTGCTGAAGATCGCCATGTACTCGATGCGAATCTGGCAGTAAAATAAAAAATGCACTCTAATGAGTGAATCGCGTAAGACTTAACATCAGCTTTATTTCGTGAACGGCTTAAAATATCGAAACGAGGTTGTTGTTGTTGTTGTTGTGGTCTTCAGTCCTGAGACTGATTTGATGCAGCTCTCCATGATACTCTATCCTGTGCAAGCTTCTTCATCTCCCAGTACCTACTGCAACCTACATCCTTCTGAATCTGCTTAGTGTATTCATCTCTTGGTCTCCCTCTACGATTTTTACCCTCCACGCTGCCCTCCAATGCTAAATTTGTGATCCCTTGATGCCTCAAAACATGTCCTACCAACCGATCCCTTCTTCTAGTCAAGTTGTGCCACAAACTTCTCTTCTCCCCAATCCTATTCAATATCTCCTCATTAGTTACGTGATCTACCCACCTTATCTTCAGCATTCTTCTGTAGCACCACATTTCGAAAGCTTCTATTCTCTTCTTGTCCAAACTGGTTATCGTCCATGTTTCACTTCCATACATGGCTACACTCCATACAAATACTTTCAGAAACGACTACCTGACACTTAAATCTATACTCGATGTTAACAAATTTCTCTTCTTCAGAAACGATTTCCTTGCCATTGCCAGTCTACATTTTATATCCTCTCTACTTCGACCATCATCAGTTATTTTACTCCCTAAACAGCAAAACTCCTTTACTACTTTAAGTGTCTCATTTCCTAATCTAATCCCCTCAGCATCACCCGATTTAATTTGACTACATTCCATTATCCTCGTTTTGCTTTTGTTGATGTTCATCTTATATCCTCCTTTCAAGACACTGTCCATTGCGTTCAACTGCTCTTCCAAGTCCTTTGCTGTCTCTGACAGAATTACAATGTCATCGGCGAACCTCAAAGTTTTTACTTCTTCTCCATGAATTTTAATACCTACTCCGAATTTTTCTTTTGTTTCCTTTACTGCTTGCTCAATATACAGATTGAATAACATCGGGGAGAGGCTACAACCCTGTCTCACTCCTTTCCCAACCACTGCTTCCCTTTCATGCCCCTCGACTCTTATAACTGCCATCTGGTTTCTGTAAAAATTGTAAATAGCCTTTCGCTCCCTGTATTTTACCCCTGCCACCTTCAGAATTTGAAAGAGAGTATTCCAGTTAACGTTGTCAAAAGCTTTCTCTAAGTCTACAAATGCTAGAAACGTAGGTTTGCCTTTCCTTAATCTTTCTTCTAAGATAAGTCGTAAGGTTAGTATTGCCTCACGTGTTCCAACATTTATACGGAATCCAAACTGATCTTCCCCGAGGTCGGCTTCTACCAGTTTTTCCATTCGTCTGTAAAGAATTCGCATTAGTATTTTGCAGCTGTGACTTATTAAACTGATAGTTCGTTAATTTTCACATCTGTCAACACCTGCTTTCTTTGGGATTGGAATTATTATATTCTTCTTGAAGTCTTAGGGTATTTCGCCTGTCTCATACATCTTGCTCACCAGATGGTAGAGTTTTGTCATGACTGGCTCTCCCAAGGCCATCAGCAGTTCTAATGGAATGTTGTCTACTCCCGGGGCCTTGTTTCGACTCAGGTCTTTCAGTGCTCTGTCAAACTCTTCACGCAGTATCTTATCTCCCATTTCATCTTCATCTACATCATCTTCCATTTCCATAATATTGTCCTCAAGTACATCGCCCTTGTATAAACCCTCTATATACTCCTTCCACCTTTCTGCCTTCCCTTCTTTGCTTAGAACTGGGTTGCCATCTGAGCTCTTCATATTCATACAAGTGGCTCTCTTTTCTCCAAAGGTCTCTTTAATTTTCCTGTAGGCAGTATCTATCTTACCCCTAGTGAGACAAGCCTCTACATCCTTACATTTGTCCTCTAGCCATCCCTGCTTAGCCATTTTGCACTTCCTGTCGATCTCATTGTTGAGACGTTTGTATTCCTTTTTGCCTGCTTCATTTACTGCATTTTTATATTTTCTCCTTTCATCAATTAAATTCAATATTTCTTCTGTTACCCAAGGATTTCTATTAGCCCTCGTCTTTTTACCTACTTGATCCTCTGCTGCCTTCACTACTTCATCCCTCAGAGCTACCCATTCGTCCTCTACTGTATTTCTTTCCGCCATTCCTGTCAATTGTTCCCTTACGCTCTCCTTGAAACTCTGTACAACCTCTGGTTGTTTCAGTTTATCCAGGTCCCATCTCCTTAAATTCCCACCTTTTTGCAGTTTCTTTAGTTTCAATCTGCAGTTCATAACCAATAGATTGTGGTCAGAGTCCACATCTGCCCCTGGAAATGTCCTACAATTTAAAACCTGGTTCCTAAATCTCTGTCTTACCATTATATAATCTAACTGATACCTTTTAGTATCTCCAGGATTCTTCCAGGTATACAACCTTCTTTTATGATTCTTGAACCAAGTGTTAGCTATGATTAAGTTATGCTCTGTGCAAAATTCTACAAGGCGGCTTCCTCTTTCATTTCTTCCCCCCAATCCATATTCACCTACTATGTTTCCTTCTCTCCCTTCACTACCTGAATAATTTCTTTTATCTCGTCATACATTTCATCAATTTCTTCATCATCTGCAGAGCTAGTTGGCATATAAACTTGTACTACTGTAGTAGGCATGGGCTTTGTGTCTATCTTGGCCACAATAATGCGTTCACTATGCTGTTTGTAGTAGCTAACCCGCACTCCTATTTTTTATTCATTATTAAACCTACTCCTGCATTACCCCTATTTGATTTTGTATTTATAACCCTGTAATCACCTGACCAAAAGTCTTGTTCCTCCTGCCACTGAACTTCACTAATTCCTACTATATCTAACTTTAACCTATCCATTTCCCTTTTTAAATTTTCTAACCTACCTGCCCGATTAAGGGATCTGACATTCCACGCTCCGATCCGTAGAACGCCAGTTTTCTTTCTCCTGATAACGACGTCCCCTTGAGTAGTCCCCGCCCAGAGATCCGAATGAGGGACTATTTTACCTCCGGAATATTTTACCCAAGAGGAAGCCATCATCATTTAACCATACAGTAAAGCTGCATGCCCTCAGGAAAAATTACGGCTGTAGTTTCCCCTTGCTTTCAGCCGTTCGCAGTACCAGCACAGCAAGGCCGTTTTGGTTAATGTTACAGGGCCAGATCAGTCAATCATCCAGACTGTTGCCCCTGCAACTACTGAAAAGGCTGCTGCCCCTCTTCAGGAACCACATGTTTGTCTGGCCTCTCAACAGATACCCCTCCGTTGTGGTTGCACCTACGGTACGGCCATCTGTATCGCTGAAGCACGCAAGCCTCCCCACCAACGGCAAGGTCCATGGTTCATGGGGGGTATTCGAAAAATTATGGTACACAGAGGGGCACGTAGTTTTGTTGAATGGTTGAGTTAACTCTTGTATCAACTGTGATAGGTAGGCCTACGCTACAGAGATGAAACATATCGTCTCTTGGCCATACTTTATATGATGTCGATGCAGGGTGAGTTACGACTGTTGTACAGAGAACTTATGCTAACTTCTGTCGCACAAGAAGGCGCCTAGGGAAAATCAGTCCGTGCACGACAGTTCACTGTACAAATATATTCCAAAAAGCCGCGCGCGAACACGCGATTTTTTCAGGGAGTCATATTTCAGTTTCTATTTATCACGGATATATGAAGTCCGTAACTCGTGGTCTAGTTGCTATCTCTGGACCTCGGGGTCCCGGGTTCGATTCCCGACCGGGTTGCGGATTTTCTCTGCCCGGGGTCTGGGTGGGCGTGTTGTCCTCATCATTTCATCATCATGCTCATCATTCGTGACAGTGGCTAGATTGGACTGTGAAAAGAAAATTGGACTGTGAAAACTTGGGACTTTGTATGGGCGCTGATGACCGCGCAGTTGAGCGCCCCACATGCCAAACATCGTGATCATCACGGGTATATGGGGTCAGTGCTACGGATAACCCTTGATCGAGCGACCATTTGTATAACTATCAGAAGAAAGGGCGTACTGCAGCTACCCTACACTATAGCGTCAAAATTTAAACATTACACACTTTCTACAGCCCAGGCAGTTCCAGCAAATCGGTTGGTTCTGTTGCATTAGGTGTGGTCCATGGCGGACCTTAGGCGGATGATAAAAGCACCATTTGTTCATGGGCCGTTTCGTAGCAAACCCCAAAGAACTACGATTTTTGTGTACCTAAAGTAGGGTAACAGCTGCAAGAATATAAGTGGTTATATTCTCGTAATTTCTAGGCATGGCAAATAGTTGAAATTTTTGCCATATGTTAAGATGATGAACCTTGAAACTCTTTTGATATCATTTATCAGTTACTGAGATCCAGAAGTACAAAATTAGCCTACTTATGCTTGCAATATGCGGTCCGAGGCGTAGTTGTAGATTTTACTCACGCAGTGAACACGTGGCAACGGTTCTAGGGTCGTCGCTAGGATGCTGAGTTCACCAAAACGTGCTTTTGGTCAGCATTTTTACACCAATAAAACTTTAAGACGCGGTTTCTTTATAGTGTGCCCTTCACGCTTCTACAAATGTGCCCAAAGTGGTGCTGCAGTGACAAAAAAGTGGCCTAAAATGCCTGAGAATAACTAAAAATAACTACCAAAAATTATGTAAAACTGGAAAGGCTACAAATTCAGCAAACACTTATAATAACATTTTTACTCTTAAGATACAAATCATAAGCCAGGTGCTTTGGAAGAGTTGCGATCTGTTAGCGAAATATGGATAAATAATGTAAAGCAAACGATTTTATTTTAACCGTATATTATGCGTACATATTTATTGGTAATACGTGCCAAAGTATATAAATGTGCTGAAGTACATAAATAAGCTATAAAATCTTTAATAACCTGCAGAATTCGTCTTATATAAGCAGCACACCCTGCTGTAGCAGGGAAAGAAAGGAACTAGCGGAAAAATGATACTGCCCGGAAACAAAAAAGGCGAGAATGTTCATCACTAAAAGACACTGACAGGAAAGTGGGGAACCAGCTGCCTCAATCCTTCGGCCTTCCTTACCAAAAATTTTGGCACACGAACATTCGCTTTTTTGTGCTTAAAAGAGTGTATCAGAGAGGCAGTGAACTGTGGAAGAGAGAGGAGACAATGCCAGTGGGGGAGAAAGAGAGAGAAGGCAGTAATGGTGGGAGAGAAACTAGCAGTGAAAGAGAAAAAGAGATTGGTGAAGAGAATAACAGTATCAGCAAAATAGTGAGGAGACAATGTGCTCCCTGCCGCCGTTGGATAAGCAGCTGCAGCAGCAAGTCGTATACTCCTAGCTCACTCATTTCTTACATAGTTTAATTCTTAATTTCTTTGCGTGTTTTTGGTACTTGCATTGTTTGATACATAAATTTCGGGCGTATTATAGTATTTGAGAGTTGTAGCATCGCGTTTTAGTACCTGAATAGTGTAAAATCGCGTAGTCTCCTTCCGCTGTCGAGCAGTGTGTCAGCAGTGCGCAAGTAGCAGCGTTACTGCATTTACTAGGCAATCTTGTATTTTAATAACCGTTTAAATTTTGTTGATTTGTTTGCGTTCTCTGTAGATCAGTTCAGACGTTCTTTGCAAAACAGTTTTTAGCATGGATAGGGACTGCAACTGCTGTGTTCGGATGCAGGCTGAGTTGGCATCCCTTTGCTCCCAGCTTCAGGCAGTGTTGGCTTCGGTCACACAGCTTGAGACTGTTGCCAATGGGCATCACTGTGGGGGTCCGGATGGGGGTTTGTCGGGGACGGCCAGCTCGTCCCACGCATCCCCCGATCGGACTACGACTGTGGTTGCCCGGGATACTGCCCGCATTGAGGCTGATCCCTCACCTGTGGTAGAGTGGGAGGTCGCCTCAAGGTGTGTCAGGGGGCGAAAGACATTCCGGAGGGCTGAACGGAAGGCCTCTCCAGTTTGTCTGACGAACCGGTTTCAGGCTCTGTCTCAGGCTGATACTGATCTTCGGCATGACATGGCTGCTTGTCCTGTTCCAGAGGTTGCCCCTCAGTCTGCAAGATCCGGGCGGTCGCAGAGGGTGGGCTTACTGGTAGTTGGGAGCTCCAACGTCAGGCGCATAATGGGGCCCCTTAGGGAAATGGCAGCAAGAGAGGGGAAGAAAACCAATGTGCAAAATGGCTCTGAGCACTATGGGACTCAACTGCTGTGGTCATCAGTCCCCTAGAACTTAGAACTACTTAAACCTAACTAACCTAAGGACATCACACACATCCATGCCCGAGGCAGGATTCGAACCTGCGACCGTAGTAGTCGCACGGTTCCGGACTGCGCGCGTAGAACCGCGAGACCACCGCGGCCGGCAAACCAATGTGCACTCCGTGTGCATACCGGGGGGAGTCATTCCAGATGTGGAAAGGGTCCTTCCGGATGCCATGAAGGGTACAGGGTGCACCCATCTGCAGGTGGTCGCTCATGTCGGCACCAATGATGTGTGTCGCTGTGGATCGGAGGAAATCCTCTCTGGCTTCCGGCGGCTGTCTGATTTGGTGAAGACTGCCAGTCTCGCTAGCGGGGTGAAAGCAGAGCTCACCATCTGCAGTATCATCAACAGGACTGACTGTGGACCTTTGGTACAGAGCTGAGTGGAGGGTCTGAATCAGAGGCTGAGACGGTTCTGCGACCATGTGGGCTGCAGATTCCTTGACTTGCGCCATAGGGTGGTGGGGTTTCGGGTTCCGCTGGATAGGTCAGGAGTCCACTACACGCAACAAGCGGCTACACGGGTAGCAGGGGTTGTGTGGCGTGGGCTGGGCGGTTTTTTAGGTTAGATGGCCTTGGGCAAGTACAGAAAGGGCAACAGCCTCAACGGGTGCGGGGCAAAGTCAGGACATGCGGGGACCAAGCAGCAATCGGTATTGTAATTGTCAACTGTCGAAGCTGCGTTGGTAAAGTACCGGAACTTCAAGCGCTGATAGAAAGCACCGAAGCTGAAATCGTTATAGGTACAGAAAGCTGGCTTAAGCCAGAGATAGATTCTGCCGAAATTTTTACAAAGGTACAGACGGTGTTTAGGAAGGATAGATTGCATGCAACCGGTGGTGGAGTGTTCGTCGCTGTTAGTAGTAGTTTATCCTGTAGTGAAGTAGAAGTGGATAGTTCCTGTGAATTATTATGGGTGGAGGTTACACTCAACAACCGAGCTAGTTTATAATTGGCTCCTTTTACCGACCTCCCGACTCAGCAGCGTTAGTGGCAGAACAACTGAGAGAAAATTTGGAATACATTTCACATAAATTTCCTCAGCATGTTATAGTCTTAGGTGGAGATTTCAATTTACCAGATATAGACTGGGACACTCAGATGTTTAGGACGGGTGGTAGGGACAGAGCATCGAGTGACATTATACTGAGTGCACTATCCGAAAATTACCTCGAGCAATTAAACAGAGAACCAACTCGTGGAGATAACATCTTGGACCTACTGATAACAAACAGACCCGAACTTTTCGACTCTGTAAGTGCAGAACAGGGAATCAGTGATCATAAGGCCGTTGCAGCATCCCTGAATACGGAAGTTAATAGGAATATAAAAAAAGGGAGGAAGGTTTATCTGTTTAGCAAGAGTAATAGAAGGCAGATTTCAGACTACCTAACAGATCAAAACGAAAATTTCTGTTCCGACACTGACAATGTTGAGTGTTTATGGAAAAAGTTCAAGGCAATCGTAAAATGCGTTTTAGACAGGCACGTGCCGAGTAAAACTGTGAGGGACGGGAAAAACCCACCGTGGTACAACAACGAAGTTAGGAAACTACTGGGAAAGCAAGGAGAGCTTCACTCCAAGTTTAAACGCAGCCAAACCCTCTCAGACAAACAGAAGCTAAGCGATGTCAAAGTTAGCGTAAGGAGGGCTATGCGAGAAGCGTTCAGTGAATTCGAAAGTAAAATTCTATGTACCGACTTGACAGAAAATCCTAGGAAGTTCTGGTCTTACGTTAAATCAGTAAGTGGCTCGAAACAGCATATCCAGACACTCCGGGATGATGATGGCATTGAAACAGAGGATGACACGCGTAAAGCTGAAATACTAAACACCTTTTTCCAAAGCTGTTTCACAGAGGAAGACCGCATTGCAGTTCCTTCTCTAAATCCTCGCACAAACGAAAAAATGGCTGACATCGAAATGTGTCCAAGGAATAGAAAAGCAACTGGAATCACTCAACAGAGGAAAGTCCACTGGACCTGACGGGATACCAATTCGATTCTACACAGAGTACGCGAAAGAACTTGCCTCCCCTTCTAACTGCCGTGTACCGCAAGTCTCTAGAGGAACGGAAGGTTCCAAATGATTGGAAAAGAGCACAGGTAGTCCCAGTCTTCAAGAAGGGTCTTTGAGCAGATGCGCAAAACTATAGGCCTATATCTCTGACGTCGATCTGTTGTAGAATTTTAGAACATGTTTTTTGCTCGAGTATCATGTCGTTTTTGGAAACCCAGAATCTGCTATGTAGGAATCAACATGGATTCCGGAAGCAGCGATCGTGTGAGACCCAACTCGCGTTATTTGTTCATGAGACCCAGAAAATATTAGATACAGGCTCCCAGGTAGATGCTATTTTTCTTGACTTCCGGAAGGCGTTCGATACAGTTCCGCACTGTCGCCTGATAAACAAAGTAAGAGCCTACGGAATATCAGACCAGCTGTGTGGCTGGATTGAAGAGTTTTTAGCAAACAGAACACAGCATGTTGTTATCAATGGAGAGACGTCTACAGACGTTAAAGTAACCTCTGGCGTGCCACAGGGGAGTGTTATGGGACCATTGCTTTTCACAATATATATAAATGACCTAGTAGATAGTGTCGGAAGTTCCATGCGGCTTTTCGCGGATGATGCTGTAGTATACAGAGAAGTTGCAGCATTAGAAAATTGTAGCGAAATGCAGGAAGATCTGCAGCGGATAGGCACTTGGTGCATGGAGTGGCAACTGTCCCTTAACATAGACAAATGTAATGTATTGCGAATACATAGAAAGAAGGATCCTTTATTGTATGATTATATGATAGCGGAACAAACACTGGTAGCAGTTACTTCTGTAAAATATCTGGGAGTATGCGTGCGGAACGATTTGAAGTGGAATGATCATATAAAATTAATTGTTGGTAAGGCGGGTACCAGGTTGAGATTCATTGGGAGAGTGCTTAGAAAATGTAGTCCATCAACAAAGGAGGTGGCTTACAAAACACTCGTTCGACCTATACTTGAGTATTGCTCATCAGTGTGGGATCCGTATCAGATCGGGTTGACGGAGGAGATAGAGAAGATCCAAAGAAGAGCGGCGCGTTTCGTTACAGGGTTATTTGGTAAGCGTGATAGCGTTACGGAGATGTTTAATAAACTCAAGTGGCAGACTCTGCAAGAGAGGCGCTCTGCATCGCGGTGTAGCTTGCTCGCCAGGTTTCGAGAGGGTGCGTTTCTGGATGAGGTATCGAATATATTGCTTCCCCCTACTTATACCTCCCGAGGGGATCACGAATGTAAAATTAGAGAGATTAGAGCGCGCACGGAGGCTTTCAGACAGTCGTTCTTCCCGCGAACCATACGCGACTGGAACAGGAAAGGGAGGTAATGACAGTGGCACGTAAAGTGCCCTCCGCCACACACCGTTGGGTGGCTTGCGGTGTATAAATGTAGATGTAGAAACTGAAAATTACAAATGAGTGGGGAGCATACATGACATTGAATATACTGGACCCTCCCAGACAGGAGAACCTCAGCACGTAGGTTAGGTATAGGCAAGCACGAATATGATCGCATGCCAAAATTTTTGGTAAGGAGGGCGGCCTGATTTAAAGAGGCCTGGAGATATAAAGAGTAACATATTAGCCTTTGAAACTTCCTGGCAGATTAAAACTATGTGCTGGGCCGAGACTCGAACTCGGGACCATTGCCTTTCGCGGGCAATTGCTCTAGGAGAGCTTCTGTGAAGTTTGGAAGGTAGGAGACGAGGTACTGGCTGAATTAAAGCTGTGAGGACGGGGCGTGAGTCGCGCTTGGGTAGCTCAGTTGGTAGAGTACTTGACCGCGAAAGGCGAAGGTCCCGAGTTCGAGTCTCGGTCCGGCACACAGTTTTAATCTGCCAGGAAGTTTCATATCAGCGCACACTCCGCTGTAGAGTGAAAATTTCATTCTAGATATTAGCCTTTTTTTTTTGTGTCTGACAGGAGCACTTTTTCGCTAGTATTTCGAATGAGTGTACATACTCATATGTAAGTTAACAACTTTTATGGAAATAAGTCCACTGTCGACAGGCTTTACACTAAGGCACGAGGTCTCACTAGACGGGGCATACGCCGCAGTAGCTGGTTCCGGCCGCCTTGACATTCAGTTTCAAGTCTGTTCTTGGTTATTTTTGCGAAAAGTGTCAATGTCGACATCAACAAGGGTTGTATCACTGTACTCGTAATTTTGTAGAGCTTTCGAATAGCTTTAAAGAAAGTATACTATTCCATAATAATAACACTTGCTTCAAAATCGCGGTTGATGCAAGAATTGAGTATTAACCGTGGAAGAAAATTACGCGCCACTCTACGTTCTGTAATTACCGAAAACATTGTTTCAAATTCTTGAACCGTTCACGAAGTAAACACCGTATTGTCTTACGCAACTCAAATTGTATAAATAATATTTTCGATGTATGCTACCTGCAGAGCACTACTTGTGTAAGACATTTGTAAATTTTGTGATGTTTGTGTTTAACTTTGTGGAAAGCTTTCTCATCGTTCTGCAGTTTCTTTTCCTGTATGAACACAGAAACACTGTGCGCACCCTGCAGCACGGGGACTCAGCAACAGTTCGGCGTGCTCTTCCCTGGAGCGGGCTGTCCTTTTGTCCAGGTAGCTGCAGGCGAGGAGGCGCCGCGCACAGCGGACGCATTGTCTAACTACTCAGCGGCCAGCCGCGCTTCAGCGTCGGTTTGTGCTACCAGCGTAGTCTGAGTATCATATTCGGCACGGTCGATTGTGGCACAACACACATTGTTTTACTTTGAGCGGAAATAATGGGAGGACAACGAGACTCCTTGCACTATACATTCAGCAGCAAATACGCGATAGCAAGAGCCCGAGGTGTGGTTGTGGACGTTGAAAACAGGGTTTGTTCCTAGAGGATAAAGAAGTCCCAGTGATTCAAATTCTGTTTGTCCTACCTCAGTTTACTTCAACGTTAATTTTGGACATCGAACAGAGACTTTTCTCAGTTGGTATATAAATAAAGCAATAATACATTAAATAATGGGAATGGCAGCTGAAGAAATCACGAAATCATTCAAAAAATGCTTTGAAACCTACAGATTTTTTCCCCTGCGTAGTTGACGCACATAGAAACAAAGCTTCTCTGGAGATTATGCACTAATCATTAATTCTGTTTCATGCTGTGGTAATGTTCTACGGTGAATTTTAATATATGGAAGCGTTTTCAAGAGAGACTAAATGTGACAATACTTCGTAACAGTATTTAGCAGTGGAAAAAATTTAAAACCACTGAATAAAATCAGATTTTCTTCATTTGTTAGTTACTTCCTTATTTATCATTTATCACGCATTGTAAAATGCTACATATCAATACAAAATTTTTATTTCAAACAATGTCTGAAGAAACAGACATTGGTGACGATCTGGCAGCTTTGCCATATTTCATAATACAGAATTGCCTTTAGTATTTTGCAGGTCCATCTCTGGGCTAGAAGCAAGTCCTGCTCCTGTCTGGCAGGACTTTAAAAAAATAATTAAAACCAAGGAAAAACTAGTCCATTTTAAGAATAAAAAATCCCAAAACAATAGCGTAATTTTTTAAAATAATTTTTTTGTAATACACAGTAGTAAATATCTTATAGTGTTCTGTTTTTGTACCAAAACTCGCAGTCCTGTAACGAGCTGCTTTTGAGCCCTGTTCAAAATTAGGTCATTGTCATTTTTGAAAGCACAAACAAACTGATAATATCTTCTTTTTTTGAAATGTTTCCCTAGATGTTGTTGTTGTTGTGGTCTTCAGTCCTGAGACTGGTTTGATGCAGCTCTCCATGCTACTCTATCCTGTGCAAGCTCCTTCATCTGCCAGTACCTACTACAACATACATCCTTCTGAATCTGCTTAGTGTATTCATCTCTTGGTCTTCCTCTACGATTTTTACCCTCCACACTCCCCTCCAATGCTAAATTTGTGCTCCCTTGATGCCTCAGGACGTGTCCTACCAACCGATCCCTTCTTCTAGTCAAGTTGTGCCACAAACTTCTCTTCTCCCCAATCCTATTCAATACTTCCTCATTAGTTACGTGATCTACCCACCTAATCTTCAACATTCTTCTGTAGCACCACATTTCGAAAGCTTCTATTCTCTTCTTGTCCAAACTATTTATTGTCCATGTTTCACTTCCAGACATGGCCACGCTCCATACAAATACTTTCAGAAACGACTTCCTGACACTTAAATCTATACTCGATGTTAACAAATTTCTCTTCTTCAGAAACGCTTTCCTTGCCACTGCCAGTCTACATTTTATATCCTCTCTACTTCGACCGTCATCAGTTATTTTACTCCCTAAATAGCAAAACTCCTTTCCTACTTTAAGTGTCTCATTTCCTCATCTAATTCCCTCAGCATCACCCGACTTAATTTGACTACATTCCATTATCCTTGTTTTGCTTTTGTTGATGTTCATCTTATATCTTCCTTTCAAGACACTGACCATTCCGTTCAACTGCTCTTCCAAGTCCTTTTCTGTCCCTGATAGAATTACAATGTCATCGGCGAACCTCAAAGTTTTTACTTCTTCTCCATGAATTTTAATACCTACTCCGAATTTTTCTTTTGTTTCCTTTACTGCTTGCTCAATATACAGATTGAATAACATCGGGGAAAGGCTACAACCCTGTCTCACTCCTTTCCCAACCACTGCCTCCCTTTCAAGTCTCTCGACTCTTGTAACTGCTATCTGGTTTCTGTAAAAATTGTAAAAAGGCCTTTTGCTCCCTGTATTTTACCCCTGCCACCTTTAGAATTTGAAAGAGAGTATTCCAGTCAACATTGTCAAAAGCTTTCTCTAAGTCTACAAATGCTAGAAACGTAGGTTTGCCTTTCCTTAATCTTTCTTCTAAGATAAGTCGTAAGGTTAGTATTGCCTCACGTGTTCCAACATTTCTACGGAATCCAAACTGATCTTCCCCGAGGTCGGCTTCTACCAGTTTTTCCATTCGCCTGTAAATAATTCGTGTTAGTATTTTGCAGCTGTGACTTATTAAACTGATAGTTCGTTAATTTTCACATCTGTCAACACCTGCTTTCTTTAGGATTGGAATTATTATATTCTTCTTGAAGTCTTAGGGTATTTCGCCTGTCTCGTGCATCTTGCTCACCAGATGGTAGAGTTTTGTCAGGACTGGCTCTCCCAAGGCCGTCAGTAGTTCTAATGGAATGTTGTCTACTCCCGGGGCCTTGTTTCGACTCAGGTCTTTCAGTGCTCTGTCAAACTCTTCACGCAGTATAGTATCTTCCATTTCATCTTCATCTACATCCTCTTCCATTTCCATAATATTGTCCTCAAGTACATCGCCCATGTATAGATCCTCTATATACTCCTTCCACCTTTCTGCTTTCCCCTCTTTGCTTAGAACAGGTTTTCCATCTGAGCTCTTGATATTCATACAAGTGGCTCTCTTTTCTCCAAAGGTCTCTTTAATTTTCCTGTAGGCAGTATCTATCTTAACCCTAGTGAGATAAGCCTCTACATCCTTACATTTGTCCTCTAGCCATCCCTGCTTAGCCGTTTTGCACTTCCTGTCGATCTCAGTTTTGGGACGTTTGTATTCCTTTTTGCCTGCTTCATTTACTGCGTTTTTATATTTTCTCCTTTCATCAATTAAATGCAATATTTCTTCTGTTACCCAAGGATTTCTATTAGCCCTCGTCTTTTTACCTACTTGATCCTCTGCTGCCTTCACTACTTCATCCTTCAGAGCTACCCATTCGTCCTCTACTGTATTTCTTTCCCCCATTCCTGTCAATTGTTCCCTTACGCTCTCCTTGAAACTCTGTACAACCTCTGGTTGTTTCAGTTTATCCAGGTCCCATCTCCTTAAATTCCCACCTTTTTGCAGTTTCTTTAGTTTCAATCTGCAGTTCATAACCAATAGATTGTGGTCAGAGTCCACATCTGCCCCTGGAAATGTCCTACAATTTAACACCTGGTTCCTAAATCTCTGTCTTACCATTATATAATCTATCTGATACCTGAAACTTCCTGGCAGATTAAAACTGTGTGCCCGACCGAGACTCGAACTCGGGACCTTTGCCTTTCGCGGGCAAGTGCTCTACCAACTGAGCTACCGAAGCACGACTCACGCCCGGTACTCACAGCTTTACTTCTGCCAGTACCTCGTCTCCTACCTTTTAGTATCTCCAGGATTCTTACATGTGTACAACCTTCGTTTATGATTCTTGAACCAAGTGTTAGCTATGATTAAGTTATGCTCTGTGCAAAATTCTACCAGACGGCTTCCTCTTTCATTTCTTAGCCCCAATCCATATTCACCTACCATGTTTCCTTCTCTCCCTTTTCCTACTTTTGAATTCCAGTCACCCATGACTATTAAATTTCGTCTTCAATTTCTTCGTCATCTCGAGAGCTAGTTGGCATATAAACTTGTACTACTGTAGTAGGCATCGGCTTCGTGTCTATCTTGGCCACTATAATACGTTCACTTTGCTGTTTGTAGTAGCTTACCCGCATAGATAGGCGGAATGAAACAGATGTTTAGTGGTGGTCTTAAAGTTTTTTTGCAGCTCTGTGTATTAAGATATAATACGAAAACCAACCGATGCGGGATTTAAGTGCAGACGATGTGATCCAGTACGGCATTTCGTAAGTTGTGCTTTTGATTTCGGAAATGTTCCATCTCTTTAGTCTCGCTGCTATTCGAGCTGCTAAAATCTTAGGTGTCTTCCTTCTTTCCCGCTTTTGAATGCGCCGCTGCGTGAAATTCCACGTTTTACGGTCACAAAACTCGAACATCTCCACGTCCCACGTCCTGTGTCTGTGCGAGATTATACGAGTATAATAAATCTCCCAGTGTCTCAGGAGACTATGTAAGTGTGAGTGGTAACGTGTTTCTCTTTTGTACTAAATTTGTTCGTTACACTGAAAGCAATTAACATACTGAACGAGACGTAAGATACGTTGGATCACTCGGACAGTAACAAAATGAAGATCTCGGGAGCACTAAATGGTAATCGATCAAAAAATGTTTTGTTAGTAACAGATGGTGTGGTTGATATTCAACTTTTGATAATAGTTGAGCACATTGTCCGGTTTTAAGCATAAGGGTAGCTTAAATTCTTTATACTTTTTTTTCTTTACTAAAAATGTCAATGAAGAAAGCCTTCTAGGATAGTGTGCATTGTTTTGTTCGAAATCTTATGTAGATTACTTCTGAGGTTAAAGGACAGTCCATAATGTCACAATAAAACATTAAATTTGTTCTTTGTCTTTTAGTAAATACCTCTGCGTAAGGTCTTCCCAAATACGATTCACGTGACGTCTCGTTGTACAGCATGCATAAAGGGCGGGTTAATTTGTGTTTAGATGTGAATATAACTTTGCCTTCGTTTTTATTTAACGTGTCATAAACAGTAACAGTAGAAATTATACAATTCCAATATTAAAACGCTCCTGGGACTTTTTAACTGCGTTTGAAATACATTCCGCTTGAGGTCAGTATAAAATTTTAAATTAGCCTCATTTGAAATGTTTAATATAAAGAGAGTAAATTAGTCTGTGTGAATGGATGCACCAGAAATTTGCGTCTAAACCTGTTTGCAGGAACAGATAGCGTTTTTATTCACCGTAGCATTCCTGTATGTTATAAGTATACTCTGCAGATGTAGCATGTGAGTAGGTCCACGTATTACTCTTAGCTATCCATTCGAGCGCCCTGCTAAGATAATTTCCATTCAATATGTGAATGCAGTCGGTAGTGAAGCGCAAATATACAAACATATGGACGGTTGGTGTTACATATCTCATCAGTGTCGAAGGTATTAAAAACAAAACAGTAACGCAGATTGGACAAGATCTTCTTCTAGAAGCCATCCCGACATTCGCCTGAAGTGATTCAAGTAAACCATGCAAGACCTAACTAAGCGATCCGTTCGTGAAAGAAGTAGCCGAATATGGTTCAAATGGCTCTGAGCACTATTGGACTTAACATCTGCGGGCATCAGTCTCCTAGAACTTAGAGCTGCTTAAACCTAACTAATCTACCGACATCACACACATCCATGCCCGAGGCAGGATTCGAACCTGCGACCGTAGCGGTCGCGCGGTTCCAGACTGAAGCGCCTATAACCGTTCGGCCACAAAGGCCGGCGTAGCTGAATAAAGACACATACGATGCACCTGTGGCTCGTTAGCATTTGCTAAACAAAATGTTCTAAAAAAAATGAAAATGTTCTAAAATATTTTTTTTATTTTGCCGAGCTCCTTATTTTAACCTTTTGGTGGGGTAGAAAATATTTTTTTCTAAAAATGCACATAGTAGGAAAAGAAATAGTTAACGAGTTATTCACAGAATCGCATCAGTAATGATGCATTTTGCCTACTTTCGGCATCTGTACAATAGTTTTGGGCACACATTTTGCAATGAGAACACGCAACACATCATTGTACCGAGATCGAATGGAAACTCTCAGTCTTGTTCACTTTCCTTACCATCAACTCCTCTGTTTTTAATGGTTTTGGGATTTGTATTGTTGCTCTTCGATTTACATTTTTATAGTCGTTATTAAAATAATATTCTTCTGATCCTTTCTGCTTTAGGTTTCCTTTTTCATCTGTCTCCTTCAGAACTGATAGTTAACTTCTTTTCGTATGGAATCCCTCTGCCTCTCCAAGCAACTCTTTTCCGAGGTGCTCTCTTTAGATTTTCTTTTACTCTTGGAACGGCATTATAGTGTCAAAGAAAGAAGCCGTGTAATTGACTTTTGTAGTTCAAGAGTACACGACTGTGCCATACTGTTGTCTATAGAGCGAGCTTTATTAATCGCATGGTTTTGACTCTGGGGCTGCATTCCAGATGCTCAGTTACTGATAAAGGCACATTATAGTGTTCGCACTGCCTTGTATATCAGATACATAGCTCTGTCAAATGTCTCTGCGTAGTGGAACTTGGGAATAAAAGCTGCAGCAAAATTCTACTGAGATTTGTCAACCTGACGCAGGGAGCAACACAGCCACTACCTGTAAACACAACTGGAAGAGTGATACTGTAAAAACAACAACACTGCTCCATCCTCCTGTGCCTTCTCCGTAAAATTCCAAATTTTTACATAAGGTGAATGCCCGTCTGGTATGAAAAGAAAAGGGAACTCTCTGGTTGCATTTAAAAACCATGCATCTTTCATCCATTATAAATACAACTGTTGTCATGTAGCAAGTATGATGTACCTCAGACTATGGTCCTGGTGGCAATCCAAACCCAAAATCTTGTTGTTTCTTCATTCGTGGAAAAACAAGCGCAGTGACCAAATATGCTAGTATGTATGATGATGTTTCACTTATTCTTCAGACTCATTGTAGCTTTGGTTTCGTTGCAGCTAAATATTTTTGTAAGCAGCGAAAAATATTCTCAGTTCTTTACCTACAAAAAAAAAGAAAAGAAAGTTCAGGCATCTTCTCTTTCATGTTACAACTATATACGACTGATACGTTCATATGAATATTGCTTATTACGATTTGCCTGCAGTGGATGTTCTACGCTGATTGTACAGCGAATTAGTCTCGTTGGCGGCAACCTACAATGTATTATGTAAATCTTGAGGTTCTTTCACACAGCGGTGATGTGTGCTGTGCCCGCAGTTGCTATCTCCATTTGTATACCGCAAGGAAAAGAAATTGCACCAAGCAACGACTACATGTATTTATTTTGAAAAACGGTTTCAGTGCATTACAACCTGATTTTCAATTAAAAAAGAATATACCACGGTTAAACACATCAAGTCTGAGCAATGATGCATGCACAAGCTTGAGAGAAACGCAAGCTCTCCGCCTCGCAAGATGATTTTTTTTTTCTTCATAGAAAATGAATTCTTAATGCTTTGAAACTGGTTTTAAAAACAAATGCTTATAGCTGCTCCAGCTAGGAACTTATTTTCCGTATACAGGTTTCGATAACGGCGGTGATTGACAGTAACAAATATGTCACGCTCTAGGTAGCGCCACGGATTATCAGTGCCAGCTGAGCCCGAAATTTTTCGTGTTAGTCCATGTAAGTAATTTCTCCTGTATATTCTTCATGCCGGTCCCTCAACATCTGCAACCAGTTGAACACTGGATGTTTCATCCAACAAGTTAAGGTCGGGAATACTCCAGTGCTCTTGTTAAGATAAATCCAACAAGTAACCGAATACAGACCATTTATGTCAAGTCTGTGATTACCTGAACCGAGCTACTTGTTTCCACATTACGCAAAATACCATTCAGGATGTCGATAGCATATTTGCTTCACAGAACTCACACAGTTCTCGTAAAACATTTTCTTATTCCAGGAACATTTGCCAAACAGCGTCGTAGTTGTTTTGGTATGTAAATAATACACAGCTTTTTGGGCGGAAATAAACACGTCATTGGTTCCGTAAGTTTGTATTACACAGTTCATCCAGAAAAAAAACCTGAATGAACAAATATAAAGTAGATACACAGCCCGAGATGGAAAAACTTCACGTCACAGCAGCTCGAAAGTGTGTTGGGGAAGTCCGCTGCGGACGTCTTGTAAGCGAACCGATTGTCAGCCGCAAACCGCAAGACGTGCCGGCGATTCCACTCGTGAGTGTCATCCGTGGAAAACAGTTCTGATGATGATATATCCACGTGAACTAGATTTCTGTCACATCACGGTTATCCTACAAATTGTGGTAGGCTGACTAGCGCACGTAGACCTGGTAGGTTGAACATATTTCCCGCGTTTATCAGCAAGTCTTCTGGACTAGAGGTTGGCGCGGCATGTAGCTAGGCGAACGAGTAGTAGTACCCGGTTGGATTCTAAGAGAAACATGCATTTATTCTGCAGCAATTATTGCAGTTCAGCTACGTAATTTCTCTAATTTTCGTTTATAAGCAGTTCAAACAAAATATCAACGTAGCACACAGAAAATGTTTTGCGAGAAGAAGTTACAATAATATATGTTGTATTCTCATGGATGCAAATTGTATAGCACAAAAAATGCCAAATTGCAGCGCGCTGTCTTGTCGGATAGGGAGATAAACCAGACAGGAATCAGATCTGTGATGCGTTTTAACGACAGTTGGCTGGGTGCACTGATATGAACGAAATTTTTAAGGCTTTCGTGGCCACTTGTCAAATTGTCTGTTGGCTTCTGTCTTGGGTTCTTCGGCCGACGTTTGATTATTTTTAATGAGGTTTCGCCAGCACGACTGGCTGGAACTGTCAAAGCTTGGCCCTCAGTTGCTGGTCCGCCACCACTGGTGCTGTCGTTACGCCAGAAAAGTCCTCAAACACATTACGGTCGAAGAAACAGAGAGAAGCCAACAGACAATACTAATTTTTAGTCGCTTTTCCACGTTTGTTTAGGCAAATGCCGGCCTTGTCCCCAATCTCTGTCTTAGAAAATACGGTACACAAACAGCTAAAATAAATAACACGCAGCAAAGCTTACGCGATTCACTTCGAATTCTCCCCCCATTGGAGACAGGAAAGTCATCCGGCCACAGAGTAAAAATGTACGACGGGATAGACGCTGGGAAAGAGACAAGCATGTGACGTAAAGTGTCGTATTAACGGATCACTGACTGTCACATAAAATATAGCAGAGTTTCACTGGGACAACAGAAAATGCGCTGTTGCTGAGTTAGGGCTAGTGCGCAGCGACAGGTGTGGAAGCCACGTGGCCACGTGGCTTGCGGGATCATTGCGCGGACTCCGGGGAGGCTGGGCGCCCATTTAATAGGAAAAGTTATGATTGGCGCCAAGGCGGCCGTTCCCCTCCCTCGGTCGGCGCCCGCCGGGGTCATTACATCGGCCCACAGCCTTTCGCATTGTTAATTACAAACCTCCGGTAATTATCTCAGCTGCGGTCTGTCCTCAGTTTCTGAAGCGGTGTCTTCACTTATTTTACGCTACGCTTACTGCCTTGGCGTATGCAGTAGCTGTTGTTAAATATTGACCTGAAATGAACTACAAAATGGTTCAAATGGCTCTGAGCACTATGGGACTCAACTGCTGTGGTTATCAGTCCCCTACAACTTAGAACTACTTAAACCTAACTAACCTAAGGACATCACACACATCCATGCCCGAGGCAGGATTCGAACCTGCGACCGTAGCAGTCGCTCGGCTCCGGACTGCGCTCCTAGAACCACGAGACCACCGCGGCCGGCGAAATGAACTTGTTCGTCTTTGAGGATTATGGTAGAACGCCCATCCCCGAGAATCAAACTCCCGTGTATAAAACGTCATATCTCCCGAACTGTTTGTCGTACAGTTGCATTCATGGATGTACGTGGACACGGTCTGCACAATGTATTGCGAACAAAGTTAGTTGTAAAGAAGTAATAAATTAAAACTTCATGTCTGATGCTGCTGTTTCGCTACATTAACAACGAAAATGTACTAAGTGATAAACTTTTTTCCTTTCAGCTTTTGTGAGCGATGTCAGGAAGAAAAAGCTCTGTAAAGGTTTGAAATAACGTGTAAAGTTGTTGCGACTCAGTAAGGACTCTCAGTCTCAAATACCGGATGAAAACACAGTTTGTATCTCTAATAATTGACTTGTCGTGTTGAATAGTGTGTGGCAGAGGATAGTTCGTGTACCACTGCAACTTTCCCTGTTAAGTGTTCCGGTCGTGGATGGTGCGCGGGAAAAGCGAATGTTGGAAGGCCACGGTAGCCTTGCGCCTTCATGTTATAAAGGACATACCACGAACCGATAGCGAAGGGTAAAAAGCGCTGGCACCACGATTCTAGCGAACTGAAGAGAAATCTGCTGACCGAAAAATGCCACACCGCAATATTAAATGAAACACTGTTCTGCACCGGGTATTACCGAGAAGCCACGAGCAAAGCCCAGACAGGATTACGCGCATCCGGCAGGCCAGCCCTGTTTAAAAGCACGAATTGCGTCACTGTGTAAGCTGTTAATTAGTAGATTATGACAGTTTTCGCGGCGCATTGATTGCTCCATTACATTTCGTGCGTGCAGCCGCATAAATTCCACTACTTCTAATATTTAGACCGTATGCCGTTCGATCATCTATAGCAGGGGTTCCCAACAAAATTTTCTCGAGGACCCCCCTCATCGAGCATGATTGGTACCTTGTCATATCACAGTATCAAGTACCTAAAAAAGCCAAATTAAGAGTCTTTTTATACGTTTTCTATGTGTCAGTTGGCTCTAGGAAGACGCCAGACGCAGAAGTTAGCGTTCGCTAAAGCTCTGCTCATCCAGGAAGCGGCTAAAACAAAAAATCTCTTAAATATATTTTTTATTGTAATAGCATCTTGCGGACGCCTCTGGCATAGCTCGCGGACCACCTGTTGGGAACCACTGATGTATAGAGTGAGCCGAAAGACTGTCGCTGCACGCAGATTCAGACACAGATGGGAACATGACAAGGGATACCTTAACCACAGGTTAGGCGGCGTATCGACACGAATGTTCTTCCTCCACAAATCTGTAATGAGTCGAAACAAAATTTTCATCTCGGTTTGTGGCGTCTCCTTGTTACCCCAAGGCCCCCTCTGCGTGGCGCCGCCCCGGCGAGACCGCTGTGGGAGCACGTTGAAGGTACCAGCTGTGAGCCAGCCGCCCTCTGACTGCAGAGGGCGAGGCAGGCAGCGCCGGTGGCCTGGGGCGGCACGGCCTAGCGGTGGTGGCCTGGCCTTTCCACTACTGCAGCCGAGGGCTGGTGATAAATCGACCAAAACTTACACCGGCGTTTTAGTCTTGAGTACCCGGTATTTTGCGGTATTTGTTTGGTCTCGGGTATGAAAGGTTACTTTTTTTTACTAATAACCGGGTAAAAAAACTGACATATCAATTTGTCGTAGCAGCTATGCTAAAATTTTCAGCTTTTAAGTCGAACTTTTTCGAGACGAATAATGCTGATTCGTAATATTTCCATTGCTTTGAAATATCATGTTGCTGTACAAAATGCGAAAAGCAATCAGTGCTATTTTAATAACAATGCTGGCAGTTAGAAAGTAGCAACACACGAATGACAGAAGAAACCCTACAGCACTGCTGAGATAAGTTAAATGTTGTCCTTCACTACCCAGAAACAGTGATCCTTTCGTTTTTTTGGGAGCAAGGTAAAGGGCGTTTGTCAGGCTTGTTACTTGCAACCCACAAAATAGTTTTCGTTGTTAGGAAGTTCTGTGACGTCTGAAAGACTGGTATCGTCTTCGGATCATATTGTTTCTGGCGTCTTCGGATCATATTGTTTCTGGTGGAAGGAGTCTACTTACAGATCTCACATTATACTACGAGTATTCATGAACACATTAGACGATAAATATTGGCCGCTGGATTAATTCATTACTGAAATTTTCACTATTATCATGTAGCTGTTCCTCGTAACTGTTCTGTCTTGTCTACTGTGTGACTTGTCCTACTGAATTTTTTAAAAGAGCATTTCTAGTTTTCTCAACATAACCGCAGTTGTATTATCATTCCTGTTAAAAAGTAAATAAATATGTTTGACTACCAAGCGGGGTTTTCCATTCGAAATAATTAAAGGAAAACATCGATACAAGGTTTACACCAAGCTTATTGTTTGTCTTCCATGTCTGTGGAATGAAAAACGAGAAAGGGAATTGAGGCGATAGTAATAAATTAGGAACTTAACAATGCATTCACACTTTATAATAAAAATAGAAAGTAGCTGATCAGCCGCCTGTGTTTACATAATATGCCTTTATCTGCTTGTAGCCCTGCGACTCAGATAATTTAACACAGCAGTAGAGTTCTTCAACCTCAGTTTTCATCCTTTAGCACTGACTATTCGTTATGTCCAAATAGTTGTCCTCAATTGCAACGAGTTTCAAAACATAGGCATACGTAGGAGAATACTGATGTTTTATTGTGGTTTTCAGCTCATCATTACTCTTCGAGAAAAGAACCGAACCGTTGACAGACGAAGTTTTTTTATTTACCTATTTCATTCAATTTTTTGATTCGCTATATCTTGAAACGTATAATGCAGAAGTCTGAGACCGTCTTACAATTTTTAAGTCTTTTGATCTATGTCTTCGTTTATTATCGGAAATATAGAAATAACAAACTGAAAATCGGTTTTATTTATGGATTCTTACGTTACTTCTTGGCAGTACAATTCCGTATTCAAAGGTGGATAACAAGTGGACTGTTTTTGATCTACTGTTTTTTGTTTATTTCAAACTAGTTTTCGGCTTGTTGGGCCATCTCCAGGAAACAGCTGACTGGGGTCTGAAAGGAACACAAGTTCTTAGATAACAGACATTTTAGGCAAGTGGATTGTACCTTTGCTTGTAATGTTTGGTCACCTAACAACTAGTGCCCCTTTCAGACAAGTTATTTGCTGAAGGTGGTCCAATAAGCCGAAAACTATTAACAGTCTAATTATTATTCAACCCTAAAAATGAAAATCTATTATTTCAAAACCCGGTTGCTATGAGCGGTTTTAACAGTCAGGTTAAACTGGAGATAACAAGACCGATAATAATCGAAAACCGTTTGTTTAAGCGATAATAGCCATCCCTACTGCCACCTGCCGCGGTAATGTCACCCCTTGCCTGTGGGGGCGACGCCCTGGCGTGTTTGGGTTGGAGCTGTTGCATGCTCTCCGTTGACTGTGCGCCTCGGCGCGGACGTAGGTCCTTCTTCCTCGTTGCCTGAAACGTCCCAGAGCCTCGGTAGTTCGCAACATGGTTGCCACTGCAGTTCTTGCACCTTGTGTCCTCGGATGTGGGCAACGGGAGCTCGCACGATAGCCCGTGCACTTCCCGCATGTGTCGGGGAAAGAGTAGAGGCGTGCCACATGGCCCACCCTTCGGCAGCAGCACTGAGGCGAGGTCCTTTGTCCTTTAGCGGCTCATTGGTGACCGCCCTCGCCGGTTCTCCGCGTTGTCGCAGAGACGAGCAGAGATGGCGACTCTTCCTGTGTCTCGGGCGACGTGATGCGCGCCACTGAGCGCACAACTGACGCTAAAGCAATCGTTTTGCCCTTTTAAACTCGGGGGCCGTCCACTTGCCCATGCAAGCAGCGATACAAAAGCTCCAGGGACGTAGGTCTGCGGCAAAGAACTATGCATAAGTACAGTCTCTGGCTACACTGGGGAGTTGATTTATCATAATGAGCTGATTATGGTGAAGTTTTCGTGAATTTATTAAACAAAACGCCGCTTCCTTTACTTGTCCAAGCTGAAACCTCTATCTTTATTTATCAAACTTGTTGCCAAACTAATCTCAACTCTTCTTTCACGCTCAAGTCACATAAAAGATGAAGTCGACTGTAAAATTTCAGCATTTACGCGGAGCACAGGGGACTGGCACAGTGCTTTGCCACAGATGGTTTACTGTGCTGTAAGACACGGATGTACCTACTGTGTCCCGTACATCTTTTATAGACTGTACGAAAGGCCACTCTCGCAGGGGATCTTGTAAACTGCAACGTTCTGGAGCTTCTAGGCGTCTTTAATGGAACCCAAGGCTGCTACTATTTCCTATGAAGGCCAAAAAATCAGTTGCAGTTGGTGCTTGCTGAGAATCCGTCCTGTTTTTCGCATGGCATGATTCTGAAATTTGCCTGGATAGCACATTTTCTAAAACCAACATCCATGAAAAAGATTTTAAGAAAGGCTCGTCCTCCTTTTGTATGGAGAGGATGTGGTTTACCTATCGATTAGTGTACCTGATTTCTGAACAATTATATTGCCTGCACGTGAAATGTCTCTGGAGTTCTTCCACAACTCGTGGAACTGGATAGATGGTACGACATGGACCATGTCTGATTAGGTTTGTGGCCACAGTGAGACAGACTGCAAAGTGTAGTGAAGTTGAGACGTCTTCTCAGTAAGCAACTCATGATCGACACACTGTCATTAATACACTGAACTGGCAAAGGAACTGGTGCACCTGCATAATAACGCGAGCATGAGAAATGCCGCAACACGTGGTGACATGGACTGGACTAATGTCTGAAGTAGTGCTGGAAAGAATTGACACCATGAATCCTGCAAGGCTGTCCATAAGTCCGTAAGTGTACGAGGGGCTGGAGATCTTTTCTGAACAGCACGTTGCAAGGCATCCCAGATATGCTCAATAATGTTTATGTCTGGGGAGTTTGGTGGCCAGCGGAAGTGTTTAAACTCATAAGAGTGCTAATGGAGCCACTCTGTAGCAATTATGGACATGTGGGGTGTCCCATTGTCCTGCTGGAATTGCGCAAGTCCGTCGGAATGCACATTGGACATGAGCGGGTACTGGTGATCAGACAGGACGCTTACGTACGTGTCGGCTGTCAAGAGTCGTATCTAGAGGTGTCAGAGGTCCCACGTCATTTCAACTGCACATGCTCCCCCCCATTGCAGAGCCTCCGCCAGCCTGAACAGTCCCCTGCTGACGTACGGGTTCCACGGATTCACGGGGTTGTCTCCATACGCGCACACGTCCATCCCCTCGATTCAGTTTGAAACGAGATTCGTGCGATCAAGCAACATATATCCAGTCATCAACAGTCCAATGTCGGTGCTGGCGGGCGCAGGCGAGGCGTAAAGCTGTGTGTTGTGCAGTCATCAAGCGTACACGATGCCCATCATTGAAAACTGTAGCAATTTGCGGAAGGGTTGCACTTCCATCACGTTGAACGATTTTCTTCAGTCGTCGTTCCTGCAGGATCTTTTTCCAGCTGCAGCGATGTCGGAGCTTTGATGTTTTACCAAATTCGTGACATTTACGGTACACTCGTGAAAAGGTCGAACGGGAAAATCCCCACTTCATCGCTACCTCGGAGATGCTGTGTCCCATCGCTCGTGCGTCGACTATAACCACTAAGTCTAGTGGACTGATGACCTCAGATGTTAAGTCCCATAGTGCTCAGAGCCATCTGAACTTGTCTTATACAGGCATTGCTGACCGCAGCGCTGTGCTCTGCCTGTTTACGTGCCTCTGTATTTGAATACGCATGCCTTTAACAGTTTCTTTGTGGCTTCAGTATATGACAGGTGGAGAACTGGACGGCGGTACGATGATGGTTGTAGGTAAATGATTGAACTTGGCACACATGCCAAAGGTCTTGCCAATATCTGTGTTCATCAGCACCATTGAAGAACCTGTTCGAACACTCTCCACAGATGAAATAAGACGTGGAACTTGCTGGGTTATTACGAAAGTTCGCCTGCAAAACACTAACATATTCTTGGCAGAGACTGCTGCACTACATAAGCTTCGCCAGGATATCCGCCGACTGTTGTGGCCGAGCGGTTCTAGGCGCTTCAATCCGGAACCGCGCGACTGCTACGGTCGCAGGTTCGAATCCTGCCTCGGGCATGGATGTGTGTGATGTCCTTAGATTAGTTAGGTTTAAGTAGTTCTAAGTTCTAGGGGACTGATGACCTCAGATGTTAAGTCCCATAGTGCTCAGAGCCAGCCAGGATATCGAGATTGCGGTTCTCTCAGTTGATAAAGACAGCGCCTCTGTTTTAATGTTTCACAACCATAATGATAAAATGTTCTGTTTACTGAGTGAAGGTCAGTAAAGATCCCACTATCCAGATGGTAAGGAAGACTGCTTCGCTTCCTAATGCCTCTCCCCTTCCGCCAGAAGTTAAAACCAAGTGGTCTGGTTCCTTCAAGAAAGATGTTCCAGGAACCCATGGGAAAACCGGTGCTTATCACTTAAGCAACTCTGCAGACTTTATGAGCAAACTAAAATCACTAAACCTGAACAGTTCGGATCTATTAGTCAGCTTCGATGTGGTGTAATTACTCTCAAAGGTTCCTCGTATTGGCAAAAGTTTTGATGATGAGGTTTCAGCTTTTTTCAGACATGTAATGACCTCGACATACTTTCTAAACGAATTTTTTGAACATACTGACAGTGACGCAGTGGGTAGCTCCTTATTGGCCTTGGTGGTCAATTTAATTATGAAGACAATAGAATCTACTAGTTTGAGACCCAAAGTATTTTGGAGATACATTGACGACACGGTTGTAACGTGGCTACATGGTGAAGATAAATCCCAAGATTTTTTAAGCCATCTTAATTCCCTCCACGGGCAAATCCGGTGTACCACGGAAATCTAGAAGGAGAGATCGGTTCCATGTCTAGATGGTGTGGTTTATCGCAAATATGGTAACACCATGGGACATGCGTTTTATCGAAAGCCGAAGCATACTGATTTATATTTACTTGCAAATAGCTGCCACCATCCTCCTCAGCGTCTCTCTATCTGTGGCAGCTTGCACAGTGGCGAGGTTCGTGTGTTTGAAAGAGGGCCGGCCAGCCAGCCGGATATGCGGACGCCTGTCTCGGCTTTGCTCGGACCTTCTCGGAAGTATCGAGTGCAGCGCGATGTTTTATTTAGTATTGCGGTATGAGTTTTTAGGTCCGCACAATTCTCTTCAGTTCGCCAGACTCGTGCTGTCAGCGCTGTTTGCCTCTCGCTATTGGTTAGTGGTATGAGGGACATTCACAGGTCTAGTGGTTTTTGCACAAAAAGAAGCAGTCTAGCGATCTATCGTTAGATTCCTTTAAAAATGAATTGGAATGACAGAAGAGAGAGACAAGAATTTTCAATATCTATTATGCAGTCGCATAATCGGCGGGTACTGTTAATTTTCAATGAAACGACGTTACAACAGCATACAGAAATAATTCATAGATTTAGTTGACGATGAAAGAGCAAATAATTACAACAATCGACAGACAGGGTTCATTGTACTGTACATCAACAAGCACTTTGTGCTAAATCTGCAGCCATGAAGCGCGTTAAGAAATTGGTAGTACGAATACTTCGGAACTAGCACGCATTATTCCACTCTCAGTTGCAAAAGCTTTCGATGGAACTGAATGAAGAGTGTGGAGACTTCGTATACTATTGCAGAGTACGGCGGTTGAGTCGAGGGGGTATTACTAGAACGATTTTTCGTTTTAAAACCCGCTATTGTTGAATTTATGAAGGAAAAAGGGGTGCAGGAACGAAAAATATAACATCGGGAACGGATTTGGGCATTGTATTGTAAGTGGACTAGATTGCAAGTTGCTCGCAGTAAGACACCACTGCAAGGTGAGAAAAAACTTATTTCTGACTTGGTGGAGATGCGTTTAAAAAGAAAAACTCATTGTATGTAGAAACGGCAAATTCTGACAACACAGTCCAGTTCCATTTTGAAAAGAAAATCTTATTGTTTGTAGAAGTGGCAAATTGTGACAACAGAGTCCAGTTCCCTTAACTCACTCACGAGGTTTAAAGACTTCATTGTGGTCTTGAAAGAATTACAAATATGTTTTTCTAAAAGTTTTGAGAACACTGCCAATCTTACATCTGTTTTCGACAGCGTCTGCCGTTTCAGATGCATGTGCATGTGTAACTGATGTGCACTGTAATTCCTCTTTTGAAAGATAAATACATCTAACGTTAAAACTTTCCAGGACGTATACATTGTTTTCCTCAAGTAGACTTTCTGCATCTTCAAGACGAGGTTGCAAAAACACTAACATTTAGAGCAACATACTTTTATTTGTGTGAAAGTCCTTTTTTCAGTTACGAAACTAAATAAGTCACGATTACGTGGAAGCCTGAGTGCGAAAACCTGTGAAATTATCTGTAACTGTCTGCATGGCAACTGTTTGTACCTCAGAAAAAATTTGTCTTCGACATGCAAAAATAGTTAATTACTGCTGAAAATATGTTTCGTTTGTGATCGCATGTTGTTGAGAAATATGAAATATGAAACCAAGTCCTATGAAGAGTGCAGCAGCATTGCTATGTAAATAGGGCGCATTCGCAGTGTCGCCCCGTCCCGCCAAATGACACTCAGACAACGCGGCATGGCGGTGGGGGAGTGTGCAGTCGGGCTGAGCGCTGTGGTGCGCGAGCCAGGGCACGGCTGCTGAGCCGAATTCGTGGCCGCCCCTGGTCTAAAAGGATGAGCGAGTGCTGTAGCCTGAGTCTTTCGGCTCACTTTGAAGATCACCGAACAGCATATGGCCGGAATATTAGAAGAAGACAAGAACTGCAATTTATGTGGCTGCATGAGCAGAACTTATTACGACTGCACTTTAAACTTTTAAATTCTATGAATAATTGTATCAGATATTAAAAATCAAATTTTTGCTGCCGCTGGAAGCCGTTAAATTGCAACTTGCACCTGGGATATTTTAGTCGTTGATTAATAAAGATTTCGATTGGCTCTGACTGCACATCTTTTGCGACAGATACGTCTGTGCCTTGCATATGTTCTCGTGTGCAAACATACAGTGATACATATTCATTATTTAATGTATCTGTAATTAACGTTAACAAAAGTCTGTATGCAGTAAATCTTCGATTAAGAAGGGCTTTAAATACAGAATCCTGATCGAGAATAATTAACAGACCTGCGTAACGCAAACTTTTGAAGTACAGAGCCTCGCCTTATGCTTCCTTCGTGATAGTTAAAAGGCATAGATGCATATGCAGTACTGAGGCACTGCATTCACATTCACAAAGATCCGGATTGCAGTCCTGCCCAGGCCGTACTGGTTTAGGGTTTCGTAAACCGATGAAGGCGATAATTCCTTTGAAAAGATCATGGCTGAATTCTTGCCCAATACTTATCTTAGCCGAGCTTGTGCTGCGCCACTAAAGTAAGAAAGACTCTAGTGACATTGTGGGCTAGGTGACCCGAAGGCTCGTTCAGCAACCTATTCGGAAAGGGTTCGCTTCCTCCGTGCGTGATGACCATTTTCCACTTCGTGTATAGGAGCTGGGTGTTCAGTGTTGTTGACTGTAACGTGTGTAATCCCTCTTTCGCGTTGTATGGTGATGAGATACAAAGTAGAGGCTGAGACCTTAACGTTCTCCTCTACGGGGCTAACCACTAAGGGGGCTACCGAGCTCTACGTCCCTATCCGATGAACGAATCAAGAACAGTGTTACATGCCCTCACTTCGCCAGACACTGCGGATACGTCTAAAATGCGCTGGTGCAAAGTCTGGTGACGAGGAAAAAATGGTTCAAATGGCTCTGACCACTATGGGACTCGACATCTATGGTCATAAGTCCCCTAGAACTTAGAACTACTTAAACCTGACTAAGGACATCACACAACACCCAGTCATCACGAGGCAGAGAAAATCCCTGACCCCGCCGGGAATCGAACCCGGGAACCCGGGCGTGGGAAGCGAGAACGCTACCGCACGACCACAAGCTGCGGACTGTGACGAGGAACTTTACGCCTTCATCTCCTCTTTCCAGTCTTATACTGCTGGTAGAAATGTCTTCCACCGTCGGAATTCGAACCGGCTACCACAGAGTGAAGCGTCACTGCAGAGGCGAGCGTTAGCGATCTCGGCTACCGAAGTGGGTACCTCTGCTGTTTCTCGTCGTTGATGAAAGTGCCTTCCTTCATTCCCTCATGGTTTACCTTCTCCTTAAATTCCGGTCTTGCATGTGACGTTAACTTTATGTCTATCTGCAAGAGAATAAATTCATTACATTTTGTGTGCATGCGTTCCCTATGTGGCTCTTTTGTAGCTGTCTGAGGTTTGTGCAGATTTTAACACTTTGGTGTTTGCTTCTAAACAGTTCCGAAGTGCTGAAAATAAACCAGCTTCAATGCAATTTATAGTGCGCCCCTGGTAGCTGAGTGGTCAGCGCGAAAAAATGTCAATCCTAAGGGCCCGGGTTCGATTCCCGGCTGGGTTGAACATCTTCTCCGCTCAGGGACTGGGTGTTGGGTTGTCCTAATCATCATCATTTCATCCCCATCGACGCGCAAGTCGCCGAAGTGGCGTCAGATCGAAAGACTTGCACCCGGCGAACGGTCTACCCGACGGGAGGCCCTAGTCACACGACATTTACATTTTTAATGCAATGTGGCTCAAATACGTGAGGTCCCGGTAAAATACGGAGAGCTGTCAACTGTGGGTACAGCGGCCACCACAGTGCATTAGTATTGTTGGTGTTTAGTGTTGTTACTAGGGTTGGTGGGGTATAGAAGTGGCATGAATAGCGTTGGATGTGTGAAGGACACAGAGATTCTGCGTACTCTGTAACAAAACGTCATCAGCTCCATATAGAGACTGAAAGGAGTTTCATTGTGCGTCTCCATGTGGCCAGCCGGTCAAATCTGGTAATATCCAAATTTGAGGAGCATTCGGATGTGACAGTGGTCCCAATATTGAACTGCATGGGAACGTGAAGTCAGGCATACTCGTCGTCAAGGTTCCGGTGGACCGCGTCTGACCACCACAAGGGAGGATCGCTCTACTGCGCACCAAGCACATCGCAACCTCTTCACGTCTGCGCCTGCCATCCGAAAAGAAGTAACCAACTTCCTGCCGTCTAGCAGCAGCATGACTATAGAATTACCGTCCCTTGCGTGTGCTGCCGCCAAGTAATGTCGTGGTGTCGTGATCGGATTGGTGAGGAATGGCGGCGCATTGCGCTCAGCCCTCCCTACCTTGGATGAGCACTATCGGCCACCTGCGAACAGGTTCCAGCCGGCCGAAGTGGCCGAGCGGTTCTAGGCGCTTCAGTCTGGAACCGTGCGACCGCTACGGTCGCAGGTTCGAATCTTGCCTCGGGCATGGATGTGTGTTATGTCCTTAGGTTAATTAGGTTTAAGTAGTTCTAAGTTCTAGGGGACTGATGACCTCAGATGTTAAGTCCCATAGTGCTCAGAGCCATTTGAACCTCTGTTTTTTTTTTTTCTGCTGCTGTCGTCATTGTGTGGGGATCCATCGAGTATGACTTCAGATCATGGCCAGTAGTGATTGAGGGAACCGTAAAGGCGTAACTGTACGTCACAGTCGCACATCGTGGTCCCATTTTTCAATAGGACGATACTGATCCACACATGGGACGTAACTCTATGAACTGCCTGCGTGATGGTGAGATAATCGCGTGGTCAGCAAGTTCCCCAGATCTGCACCCAATAGAACATGTATGAACAGCTCGGCTGTAGACTCCGTCCCAGTGCCGGTATCCAGGATATTAGAAGACTTGTGGGCCATTATGCCTCAGAAGAGCACACAACGGATACTCTTCCCAGATAAATCAGCGCGTGCATCCAGGCCAGAGGGGGTGCCACGTCGTGCTGATAATTAGACTCATACTGTCAAGTTCTTACATTTCACTCGATATTGTAATAACTGAAATAACATCCCATCCGCTGTCAATCGGTGAAGTTTCATTTCATTTGCTCCTCCCCATGAGGGTGTTTCATTTATTATTTTTTTTCCACGCTGTGTACGTATATGTTACAGTCGTTGTGCTAAGCACTTCACAGTGATTTGTGGAGTATAGATGTAGATGTTTATTCTTACAATGATGTTTGAACTTTGTCATAGAGTTTAATTACCTGCTGTGGTCGGACGAATGTACTGTGCGACGGTGTGTGTGTGTGTGTGTGTGTGTAATTTTGGTTGCGCACGCACACATGCGCACAAGGGACAGAGTCCAGTTTGAAGAGCGAAAACGGTAATACAGAAGAGATCGTTCTTCGTATTTGTCTCGTTCCTTTGCACTCTTGTTGGTTTGGAATAATTGATTTGTAACGATCTCGCTTCTGAAGAAATGCCAAGTAGTAACCAGTAAATACAAAACATAAACATAAAAAAAATTAAAACCTCGTATATCAGTTGCGCGATTTTTCTTTCGTAATGTGTCCATTAATCCTCGAGATAATGGAGACCTACCTTCGGTAATTTATCCTAGAAATAAGTATATTTCGTTGTTTTTTACTGATGGATTGATTATCTGTGCCAGTACTGTGTCCAGTACATTGTGGTTTTCAGTTACGAAACCAACATTTTTCGTTATTAAGTGTATCATGCGCTCTCGCCTTTGTATGCACCGAGTGGATGATGACGAGTTTCCCGCGCGTGTGTGTGTGTGTGCAGAGTTGTCCTGTCGGCATGGGCGACTCACGGGACCGCTTGGACTCGGATGACGAAGCAGGCAGCGGCGACGGCGGCGCGGATGCCCGGGCCGCCGGTAGCGGGGGCGGCGGCGGCGGCGGCACGGGGGCGGGCTCTACGCAAGCGCCAAGGTAAGTACAGAGCTAGGCGTCCATATTGTGGTAGAGCCATCCGAGATAAACCGCAGGCCAGAATTCGTTTTGTTACAGTTACCATACAAAGGCTAAAACAACTTTCGAGCCGCGCGGACTGGCCGGGCGGTTACAGGCGCCATGTCACGAATCTCGCGGCCCCTCGCGCCGGAGGTTCGAGTTCTCCCTCGGGCATGGCTGTGTGTGTGTGTTGTACTTAGCGTAAGTTAGTTTAAGTACTGTGTAAGTGTAAGGATCGATGACCTCAGTAGTTTGGTCCCTTAGAATTTCACACACATTTGAACATATTGACCAACTTTTGAGAGGGTTTGTTTTCAGGTTTATAGGTTTATAGCCACACAGACGTTTCCGTCTGTATAAAGTGTCTTCGGCCAGTGACCTGTCGACCTTATCATGTTGTTAAGTACAATTTTCTAGCTTGTAAGGATGCGGTGTCATTTGCATTTATCTATATACTACCCAAGCCACTCCGCACCGCGTGGCGGAAGATACGTCTTCAAATATTAGCGATTTCTTGCGCTATTCCATTAGCGAATTTAATGAGAAAAATATGTCTGCACAATTTTATCCAACTATCCGGACACTCTTCAGTGGACGTTAATATGTGGTGTCCCACCCTTCACCTGTATTATGGCTTGAACTCCGCCGGCGACGCTTTCCAGTAATGTGTCTGATTGTCTGTGGGGGAATGGCAGCCCATTCTTAATCGAGAGCTGAAATCGGTGGAGGCAACGATGTTGGAGAGGGGGCAACGATGTTGGACGCTCTGGTTTCGAGCGAAGTCGACGTTCTAACTCATCCCAGAGGTGTTCGTTTTGGTTCAGGTCGGGGCACTGTGTAGGCCAGTCCATTTCAGCAGTGTTATTGTACTCATATCATTGGCTTACGCATACTGTTTTATGACAGGGTGCACTATCATGCTGGTACAATCAGTCGTCATCTCCGTACTGTTCCCCTACAGTACACGGTATACATATCCTTCCTCGCCCTAATCACCGTAAGACCACCGGTAATTCACTGTTGGTAGATAACGTTCTCCAGGCATTCGCCAAATCAAAGTCTTCCATCTGATTCCACGTGGTATATCGTGGTTCATCACTCCAGTTCACTTGTTTCCAGAATTCACTGTCCATTGGCGTCGCTGTTTATATCGCCTCAAGCGTCGGGAGAGATTCCCAGCACCGATTTCGAGGCATTTTTTACAACCACCCTCCGAACGTAATACATTGCATGTAGCAACTTATAAATTACCTATGAAAGATACAATGTCTATATGACAGCTGAAGAAAAGACAGATCAATGATCAGCGCCCCCTTTTGGATCGGTCGCCAGGACATTATGTAGGCGCGCACCGATCGTAAGAACTTAGCCACTAGAGGGCTTTACACACATCGTGATATCTCTCCCACAGAAAACGTTTAAACAACATATTAACGGTCAATAAATAAAATTATCTGGTCTGGCCATACAATTCATGAATAGGTAGGACATAATAAGTTACAGGATTAGAGCGACGAATGTATGGAAGTAAGGCAAATGCTTACTTTTCTCAACATAAATCATAGAGCAAGGCTAGGTATAAATATATGAGAGGCATTATTTGGTTGTCGTAGTGCGTTACCAAACAATGCAAAGGCGTTGGGCCCTTTTGACGATGCCATTACGGAATTTTCACTTTAGGACATGGTGTAGCAAAGGTACGTTTTACCTTATTTTATCTGTACATTTTCCTCGCCTTTTCTTCTTTACTGGTGCTCTGTTATACGGTCTTGCTGCGAATGTGACAAGAATGCGTTGTCAGCAAATGGCTTTTATATCCTCAAAGGACATCTTGTTTCCTGACATCTGTCATACAGCTGCCATTCACATTCCTCTTTTGTCAGTTTGCTGACGGTATACTAACCTCATCTGTGAGCCAGGGAATCGTCACAAAAACCTTCATGTAGAAGCCTTCTAATGCGAGGAGGTTGCAACTAAAAGTGAACATTGCGCTACATTTGTAGTCGAAGTTCTGTTCTGCCCACTCTCTGAATGAAAATGTCGTCAGTGAACTGCTTTCCGAACAGCGATGGTGCGCTTTACATAATATTTTTACCAGTCATGAGTCAAAAGGTGCGATGAACTTGCTTAGAATCCCCTGTTGTGTTACTTCTGCATTATCGACACGCTACCTGAGGTTGTGATTTCAATGGAAATCGTGTAGCACGTCTTCACAATATCCACTGTATTTATTATGCAGAATAATGAACTGTCTCGCGGATGCTGTCTTAAGATGTCAGACCACTAATGCACAAATGAATTAAAACTACACTCCTGGAAATGGAAAAAAGAACACATTGACACCGGTGTGTCAGACCCACCATACTTGCTCCGGACACTGCGAGAGGGCTGTACAAGCAATGATCACACGCACGGCACAGCGGACACACCAGGAACCGCGGTGTTGGCCGTCGAATGGCGCGAGCTGCGCAGCATTTGTGCACCGCCGCCGTCAGTGTCAGCCAGTTTGCCGTGGCATACGGAGCTCCATCGCAGTCTTTAACACTGGTAGCATGCCGCGACAGCGTGGACGTGAACCGTATGTGCAGTTGACGGACTTTGAGCGAGGGCGTATAGTGGGCATGCGGGAGGCCGGGTGGACGTACCGCCGAATTGCTCAACACGTGGGGCGTGAGGTCTCCACAGTACATCGATGTTGTCGCCAGTGGTCGGCGGAAGGTGCACGTGCCCGTCGACCTGGGACCGGACCGCAGCGACGCACGGATGCACGCCAAGACCGTAGGATCCTACGCAGTGCCGTAGGGGACCGCACCGCCACTTCCCAGCAAATTAGGGACACTGTTGCTCCTGGGGTATCGGCGAGGACCATTCGCAACCGTCTCCATGAAGCTGGGCTACGGTCCCGCACACCGTTAGGCCGTCTTCCGCTCACGCCCCAACATCGTGCAGCCCGCCTCCAGTGGTGTCGCGACAGGCGTGAATGGAGGGACGAATGGAGACGTGTCGTCTTCAGCGATGAGAGTCGCTTCTGCCTTGGTGCCACTGATGGTCGTATGCGTGTTTGGCGCCGTGCAGGTGAGCGCCACAATCAGGACTGCATACGACCGAGGCACACAGGGCCAACACCCGGCATCATGGTGTGGGGAGCGATCTCCTACACTGGCCGTACACCACTGGTGATCGTCGAGGGGACACTGAATAGTGCACGGTACATCCAAACCGTCATCGAACCCATCGTTCTACCATTCCTAGACCGGCAAGGGAACTTGCTGTTCCAACAGGACAATGCACGTCCGCATGTATCCCGTGCCACCCAACGTGCTCTAGAAGGTGTAAGTCAACTACCCTGGCCAGCAAGATCTCCGGATCTGTCCCCCATTGAGCATGTTTGGGACTGGATGAAGCGTCGTCTCACGCGGTCTGCACGTCCAGCACGAACGCTGGTCCAACTGAGGCGCCAGGTGGAAATGGCATGGCAAGCCGTTCCACAGGACTACATCCAGCATCTCTACGATCGTCTCCATGGGAGAATAGCAGCCTGCATTGCTGCGAAAGGTGGATATACACTGTACTAGTGCCGACATTGTGCATGCTCTGTTGCCTGTGTCTATGTGCCTGTGGTTCTGTCAGTGTGATCATGTGATGTATCTGACCCCAGGAATGTGTCAATAAAGTTTCCCCTTCCTGGGACAATGAATTCACGGTGTTCTTATTTCAATTTCCAGGAGTGTAATTCGTGTACCAATTGTTCTCTACTGCTGCCTTCAGAAACACATGTAGAGATGATACATTACGATAACATTCACATGTGTCCTAAATAGATAACACATCTCCATTCTACAATTCCCTGAACAAGAAGCATGATGTAGACGCACGCATTAGAAATGTGCCATGAAATGCAGTTATCCTTCATTAATAAGGAAAATGAACATTCAGGGCCCCCTTGATTCTAAATGGCTCTGAGCACTAGGGGACTTAAATGCTGAGGTCAGCCGGCCGTAGTGGCTGTGCGGTTCTAGGCGCTACAGTCTGGAACCGAGCGACCGCTACAGTCGCAGGTTCGAATCCTGCCTCGGGCATGGATGTGTGATGTCCTTAGGTTGGTTAGGTTTAATTAGTTCTAACTTCTAGGCGACTGATGAGCTCAGAAGTTAAGTCGCATAGTGCTCAGAGCCATTTGAACCATTTTTTTTGCTTAGGTCATCAGTCCTCTAGAACTTAGAACTACTTAAACCTAACTAACCTAAGGATATCACACACATCCATGCCCGAGGCAGGATTCGAAACTGCGACCGTAGCGGTCGCGCGGTTCCAGACTGTAGCGCCTAGAACCGCTTGACCACCTCGGCCGGCCCGCCTTGATTAAGATGAATCGTATGAAAGATTGGTAACAGCGTCACGGTGACGTCTGAGTCAACGACTTTGTAAATGTTTAATGCAATACATCCGTTCTCTGAGATCGTTCATTCTGGGATGAGGCATTTTTTGTTGTGCTAGAGCTATCCTGGTACAGTCAGTCGGGATCTGCGAAGCATCCTTGCAACCGTCCCTCGTTCTTATTTCAATGAAAAAACAGAAATAAGAAAACACCCTTGGGAGTTCAATGAGAAAATAAAAATACCACAGTTAACATAGTACAGCACAAATAAGCGAAATAAGTAACAAGAAGGTAACGGCGCATTTCGACACTTGAGGCAGGTTAACGGCTTTTATTGTGTTTTATTATTTTGTATGTCTTCCCTGGAGAGAAGAACATAATAGCAAAAGGTTTTATTTTCCGATCTAGTTTTCATTACATCCGAATATCGGAATGTATCTACCTGTTTCCCTCCGAAAGCCAACACGAAAAAACACCGTGCAGTCACTCGCTTTGCTGGATCTGGACTGCGTGATTACAGCGTTTACATCGCCAGAAATTAAACTACTGTTTGAGTTTCAGTCAAATAAATAGTTGAAGCGAAGTCACGTTGCGAAAAACGTGAAGCTAGTGTGGATAAAATTTCATTGCACCTAATATCTCGAAGCTGAACAGGAGGCTTCTGGCTAGAGCAGAGGTCGGCAAGCTTTCACCACTCACGTACCACGTTGTCGGATTGCCAGCTTAATATTTTACAGGTACTGCTGAATAAAAACTAAGGTTAACTTCAATGACTACTTTATTTTGATAGTAACTTCGCTACAGAGCAGCGTAAAATAAAACTTTTAATGGAAGAAACCTATTGAATGCTTTAAAGCTCAATGTTATTTAAGAAAAAAATAATTGAGAACTATATAAATCAGCCTTTATGGCTGTACGGAAGAGATAACTTACATGTGATGGTCAATAGTATTGCAATCTAAGAAAATAAAATGGTCGCAACATAAATGATTGGAGACGGTGACAATTTTTAACCATAATCTACAGTAGATGAATTCGTGATCTCGTAAATCTGAAAATGTTATTGTGGTGTGGTATTACTTAAGAACATACTTTGATGTGTCATCAGATAAGCGCTTAATGGTCAAATTTTGGTCTGTGGCGTACCATCTATAGGCGAAACTCAAACTGAGGAGATTTTTCGGGAAATTTTTTGAGTTTGGTGGTATAACGGACCTAGTTGCTCCTACCAAATAATTAAATTATGATTTATTCGGTTTGTTACCGCGTTCTCCTCTGCTTCTGTGACAATCTCTCCGCAACAATGAAAAAGACTGTAACTTGCATGCTGTCATTCTCACGGGGAAGGAACCAGTTTCTCGTTGGCGTCTGTGTACTGATGCAAAAGTATTGTGACGTGTGTGCGATCCGGGCGGGGAATAGCTCGGCATAGCGTCTTTATGTTGTTCTTCTACTGCCTTCAGTGAACCTACACACGAGGCGCATATCGGTCAACACTGCATCGGGAAACCTAACCGTACTGTTGCATGTCACTGGTAATAGACACCTACTACTACTGCAAAAACAAATGTGAAACAGGAACTAGCAGTACTGAACGTAAACTTGAGGGTGATGAATCAAGTGCCTAGTTCTGTTGTGTACAGCTAGTGCCGCGAATGAATGGAACAAACATGTTTCCAAATAAGACACACGTTGCATGTCGTAGACATTTGCACAGCCGTGCAGATATTTTCAATGTAATACTAATACAAAGGTAAGTGGTGGTAAGAAATCAAAAGAAATGCGACTACTCTGCCACCAGACAATCGAGTCCAAGGATCTCTGACACTAAAATACTCGGAAAATATCGCAGTACGATCTCCAAAATTTTGTCGGAGTTCAGGCTCACCTAGTATAAGTGACAAATATTTGTTAATCTGCAGACATTCTTGATGTATTTCCAAGTTCATCAGGTTCTTCCTTATTGTTAACACTGGATTCCGCGGGCCTCTCTCAAACTATGGGTTCTTGATTGTAGCTGATTGTTTCGAAATTTATTTTCTTTCATAAAATACAGGCAACATTTCTCCGTGTATCGTGGACAAAACAAGGATATGACTGTGGGCGTGTATTGGACGTTGCCGACCACTGGTCTATATCATAAACTGGAATCGATACGAAAACGTTAAGGTTGGTATGGCATTAAATACGGTTCACAAAGAATCTTCCAAGTGGACTTCATTGGCTTTCGGAGGCTGGTATGACTGTCAGAGAAAAAGATGTTTCCGTATATTTAACGTATAAGTAGTAGAACCTCGTCAGCTTTCTTGTCGAGAATGGCTAATAGGGGTTCAAATGGCACTAAGCACTATGGGACATGACATCTGAGACCATCAGTCCCCTAGACTTAGAACTAAATAAACCTAACTTACCTGAGGACATCACACACATCCATACCCGAGGCAGGATTCGAACCTGCGACCGTAGCAGCAGCGCGGTTCCGGACTGAAGCGCCTAGAACCGCTCGGTCACCGCGGCCGGCTGGCTAATATGGAACTCGGAATGCTCTACTCATATTTATTAATTTCACTAGCCTTGAAGATGATCTTTAAGCCACCATCTGATTAGCAACTATTTGAATATGAGAAATACCCTTAATCTGGTTTTTAATTTTTATTGCTTTCTAACATCTAGTAACTACCTAAAATCCATATTTTTATGTAGTTGTACCGTTAAAACGTCGAAGAAAAAAGTTTCATGTTCCATAGGGCATGTATCCGATTAATTCTAGCGCTGTGGAACTAGTCACTGGCTGACCATTCACAACCTTTTTTTTTCAGATGTGAATTAATAATTTCTACCCTTACCTTTTACATATTCCATTAATAGAAATTCTCCTACTGATTAGAAGTTATTGTCACGGAGGTACTGAGTGTTACAAAGGTTAACTTTCGTGTGTGTCATACGTTTTATATCATCGCGTAAGTAATAAAAATTTTGGTGGCAGTTTTGTGCACCCCATTTCGCGCTTAACTGAGAAATCAACATAGAATAATGAATGCATTTTTGCTGATGGTATTTTCATTATGCAGACCACTGTTCGTTTATAACTGTAGTGGTTTATTTGCAACAAGGGGGACACTTACACCCTGTATCAGTAGCCAAATGCCTAACGCCTTAAAACGGATATCTACAAGACGGGTCGTGGACTGGCACCACATACTGTGCTTGCAGCATATTCCTAGATTTGAAATGATTGCAAGTGCAAATGTGACTGAATTCAGTTGTTTTAATTATGCAAGAATGTCTTTCAATATGTACACCTTGTTTGATGTTTCCACCCTGGTTATTATTTCCTTACCATATGCTTACATCCATCGTTGGTGTAATACTTGGATATAGGGAAACGAATATGTTGTATAGCGTTTTGAATTGAGAGTGCAACCATTTGCAGAAAACCATTCAGTAACGCCTTTAAGAAAATTATTTACCTTTTCCTCTGTTGCTGAATGTGTGTGTGGACTGATCGCAGTGCTAGTGTCGCCCTCAAAAGAAGTAATTCTGCTTGTCGTGTATTAGCTAGAGAGTCTTTTATACTGAGTGTTCCAAGATAACAGCGTCAAACTTAGGGACGGGTTCCTTGCACCAAAACAAGAAAAAAACGGCAAGTAAACAAGGGCAAAAGCACGTACCTTAAGAGATGTGAGCACTTCTTCATCGTCGATACAGTGAAACACCTCTCTTCTACTACAAGTACTTTTCATATTTTGGGAGGGTGTTAGTATGGCCCTTACAAGGAAAAAATCTCTAGTAAACATGGGCTCTAAAATACATGCCTTAAAAGCTATTAGCACTTGTTCAGTAGAAGAGATGGGTTTCACACCACCGAAGATGAACAAGAGCTCATAGCTCTGGAAGTACGCATTTTGGACCCCATGTTTACTGGACTTTTTTTCTTGTTTTGGCCAATACTTCCTCCTCCCAAAATATTAAAAGCAAAGACCTTGCAGTAGAAGATATCTGTTGTATAGTACGGAATGTGAACACGTGGTCAGGCCTCTTAAGGTATGCATTTTAGAGCTCATGATTACTAGACATTTTATACTTATTTCTGCGTAAGAACCTGTCCCTAAAGTTTTTCAGTTTTTTTTTGTGAGGGGGAGGGACGTGGGGGCCCTGTATATGAGAAACTATAGCAGACCTAAGATTCAGCCTCGCGCAACCCTGTAAGTGATTTCTCCCAGTCAGAGAAATGTTTGGTGCAGTACAGTTGAAGCAGAGCTCCCCCGCCAATAGCGCGGCCCTCCAGACTCCGAAGTCTGTTTTGAATTTGCTGTGACCCGACACAGGTACTGCCAGCTAGTCGGGTTGCGCTGCGCTGTTAGCAGATGTGCGCGCAATTAGCGGCCCTCGGGCATGCAGCGGAGCTGCGCAGCTAGCGTGCACGGCCGCGTGAGGAGCGGCCCTTCATTTTCTGCTCGCTACGTTAATTGAGGTCTGCACACGACCGACAGTATTGCCCTTGTCGTGGTCGCAGGCAAGCCTCTTACCGTTCGCAAAATAACACCCACGGCTGAAGTACCGGGAGCTATGTTGTGGAACGTTTGGTACCGGTGCTAATTCCCCTCTTTGCTCTTCCATTTACAGATGGTGCGGGATAACAGTGACTGTCGGTAAGCCTCCGTTTGAGCGCCATTTTTCATCATTTTACTTTCGTGTTTATCGAGGTGAGCGTGAGAAGAACTAATATGTTGCCTTATGCTCCTGGCAACTCATACTCTCAGAACACTGACAGTAAACTTGCCTGCGACACACAGAACCTCTCTCACAGCAACTGCCGCTGGAATTTGATGAGCCATTCTTGACGCTTTCGCACTTACTTAATGAGCTCGCGTGGAAACGCGCCGCTGTTCTTTAGACCTATTTACTCCCTTCATTGCCGGCCGCGGTGGTCTAGCGGTTCTAGGCGCTCAGTCCGGGACCGCGCGAGTGCTACGGCCGCAGGTTCGAATCCTGCCTCGGGCATGGATGTGTGTGATGTCCTTAGGTTAGGTAGGTTTAAGTAGTTCTAGGGGACTGATGACCACAGATGTTAAGTCCCATAGTGCTCAGAGCCATTTGAACCATTTTTTTTTACTCCTTCATTAAACCTGTCTGGTAAGGGTCTCAGACTGACGCTAATACTAGAGGCCCACTGGAACGGGAATTCTGCAAGCTACCTCTTATCTTATAATTCTTCCAGTGAATCTGTCTGACATATGCTCCCCTACAACTAGTTTTCTGGAGATCATTCAACATCGGATAGCGCCGGATGCATACTCCCAAATAGTTTAAGTGTATTACTGTTTTCATTTATTGGTTGCCAATAGAGTTAATCGAATAGTAATGGATCTTCCAGTATACTTATGCCCAAAACTTAAATTTTAATCGTGATTATCAAACCGTAGCTCATGCACAAAGCGTACAGCCCTAGCAGATCTTGTAATACTTCGGTGCAATTTTCTGACGGGTAACCGGTAAGCAATAGCGTCACCGAACCTCACGGACCTCCCGACGTTGTATACTCAGGGGTTGGCCAAAAATATGGAAACGAGGCGAGAAATGCGTGCTTGAGCATAAATGCAGTCGCTAGCAAATTGCTCTGTTGTATCTGACAACGAACGGCACCTATACAGTGCCCTCAGTTCGCAGCAATTGTCAGTCATGGTGAGAACAGTGTTCTGTGTAGTTGAGTGCAATATGTCAGAGCTAAGTGTGTTCGAACGTGCACAAATTGTCGGTGCTCGTATGGTGGGTTCTTCCGTACGCAAGGTAGGCGCAGTGTTTAGCGTTTCCAGAGGCACTGTATCGAAGATTTGTACCGCAACAAGGGAAAGCGGAAAATCATCATCCGCTAAGTCACAACAAATGGCTCAAATGGCTCCAAGTACTGTGGGACTTAACATCTGAGGTCATCAGTCCCCTAGAACTTAGAACTACTTAAACCTAACTAACCTAAGGACATCACACACATCCATGCCCGAGGTAGGATTCGAACCTGCGACCGTAGCGGTCGCGCGATTCCAGACTGTGGTGCCTAGAACCGCTCGGCCACTCCGGCCGGCCTAAGTCACAACACGCACGAAAGTGTGCACTGAGTGATCTTCATAGACGGTCACAGAAGAGGCTTGTGACGAAAAATAAGGGGGACGACAGCTGTAAAAGTCACTGCAGAACTGATTGTCGCACTTGCCAACCCTGTCAGCACCAGAACAGCACGAATGTTGCTCCCATAATCAGGGAAATGCCGGGCGAACATGAATGCTGCAAATGCCAGTAACAGGTAAAGGTAGTGCTGAAGCCACAAAACGTGGACCATACAGAAATGGGAGGTCATTTGATTGATTGACTTTAGTTTCACACTGTTTCCAACATTTGGCACAGGTAACAAACCAAGAGTGAAGCATACCGAGGATTTTGCTGATGGCTTGGGCAGCCGTATTGTACTATTGCATGGGTCCCACGGATGCTGTGCAAGGTGGCATTACTGCCAAAGATTATGGGGCCATTTTGGTTGAGCGGATGTTTGCTACCCAATAGTGACGCTGCGTTCCAAGATGACAGGGCCCCTGTTCACAAAGCTCGCATTATCCACAACTGTTTGTGAGCCCGAGGATGAACTGTTGCATTCTCACCACCACCTGTGTTATTGAGGTCTACTTTGGAGAGAACGGTGCTTGATCTTTATCCTCCTCCTTCATCGTTATCTGAACTTGCCACTATTGTTGCAGATAGAATGATGTAAGATTCCATTGAGAACCATTACACCAGCAGATCTTACCACATTTCGACACATTTTTCTGGCGACTTACCGATAAACAACAGCATTGTATTTATCCATTATCCATTCTGAGACGACTCGAAGCTGTTTTGAATGCCAACGGGTTTCTTACACCGTATTATGGATTGTAGTGTGTTGTGTTTTTGGTGTTTCCGTATTTTTGTTCTTCCCTTGTATGTATGCCCATATTACAGTTCCTTGGGCTATAGCTCCACATCGGACAATTTCGTCCCGTTAAACACGACGTGCTAAGTTATTATATACTAGAAAATCTTCGAATCCAGTAACAAAGTTCTTAACATCTTTTTTTCACATATCGACTTTGAGCAACTATATCGAATGCCGTCCGGAAGTAGAGGATATGGCATCAACCTAAGCGCCGTTGCCTACGGCCCTCTAGATCTGACAGAAATACAGAGCGAGTTGAGTTATAATAAGAATTCTGTTTGCGGAATCCCTGTTTATTCTAGGAAAGAGGTTTCAGGTCTCCAGTAAGTGAGCATTGTGCGTGTTCATAAATTATACAAAACGTTGATGTTAATGATGTAAGTCTATAGTTAAGCCGGCCGGTGTGGCCGAGGGGTTCTAGGCGCTTCAGTCCGGAACCGCACGACCGCTACGGTCGCAGGTTCGAATCCTGCCTCGGGCATGGATGTGTGTGATGTCCTTAGGTTAGTTAGGTTTAAGTAGTTCTAAGTTCTAGGGGACTGATGATCTCAGATGTTAAGTCCCATACTGCTCAGAGCCATTTGAACCATTTTTTTCTATAGTTAAGGACATCTATCGGACGACCCCACTTAGAGACGGGAGTGACTGGGGCCTTTGTTTGATCTCATGGTACGATGCGTTGCTCCAGTGTTCTACTGTAAACTACTTTGTGTGGAGGAGCAAGTTTTTCTCATAAAGTACACTGAAAAGTACAGGTGCATCACCAGGTCTAGCGAGATTCGATTGTCGAGCAGGCTATTTTAGCGGCTCTTAAACAGCACAAAAGTCCCCAGATTACTTACTAATCCAGAGCATGTAAATTTAGTGATAAGGCTACCGTCTCAGCTATCAGGTGTTTCCCACAAGCCTATGTCCGTTGTTCACAGGTAGTGGTGAAACATGTTTTGTGCACAGATACTGAGATTACTCAGTCACTATCCGGTCGTCAGAGCGTCATTTGCAGGGCAGCGTACACAGAAATCAGGTGAAAATGACAGTTGGGAATCACATTGTCACATCATTAGTGCCCTATTAGTCGTCAGTCATTCCTTATTCTGTATTGTCTACTACATACTTCACCGCTGTAAGAAAAATCAAATGGCTCTGAGCACTATGGGACTTAACATCTATGGTCATCAGTCCCCTTGAACTTAGAACTATTTAAACCTAACTAACCTAAGGACAGCACACAACAGCCAGTCATCACGAGGCAGAGAAAATCCCTGACCCCGCCGGGAATCGAACCCGGGAACCCGGGCGTGGGAAGCGAGACACCGCTGTAAGAAATGTCACGTCTGCTACCAGCTATAAACAAGGTTGTCGAATTCAGGCAAGAGATATGAGGTTCTTCTGCGATGAAGAAACGAAGCGTTAACAACAAATTGGTTACGTATAGATTAGGAAATAGCATCTGCGAAAAGAGAATCAAATGGAGTGAACACATTTAACAGAATGAGCGGTCAAAGCAGGGCCGGCCAGAAATTCTGCACGCGTGCGGTGCTCCTGCACGCGTGCAACTTCCGGGTCACAGTGTGCACGCCGCAGCCGTCAGCGTTCATGTAGTGCATGTTTCTACGCACAGATGTCGCTTTATCCACTTGCTGGGATACTCTGTACCGGCGCATTCTAGTGCTCTTTCCACAGCTTTCAAGCCAACCATGAGAAGGTATTTCGCGTATTAAAGATTTTAAATACTGTCACAGTCTACTCATTGAGACGTCTACTTTTATGGTAACAGTTTAACCCAGTAAGACAAGTAATACAGTTAACAACCGTGGGTGTTTATTAAGGCAGCTTGACTGACGGCACGTAAATACGAGTAATGTTTTTGATCTAGTATTTAAGAAAGAAAGCACTTAGCGACTTCCAACGAACCTTATTCATGATTTCAAATAACATTAAACTAATGCAAGGTTTCCTATAACTAATTCTCGGTGCCCTCAGTCACACCCACATAATTTCTGTCTCACTGACCTCTGAACAGAATGATAACCGCAGATCTCTCGATGATTACCTGTTATTTCAATACCATTATTGCTACATCTCTCATCAGCTCCGTCTGAAATCTGCATAATAACCGACTATTAGATGAATGTTACGTTTTTTCGACTTCAGCTGAGCGTAGCCCTTCACACATTAAACAAAACCGTAAATGTAAGTATACATTGGAACAATCGGTTTAATGACTAACTTTCCTGATAATAATGTAACATGGAGCAGAATGAGGCACTAATGCACAGTTAGTAAACAATAATTTTTAATTATGAAAGGAATAAATCCAAACACGTTTATCACTGGTCATGAGAAATGATAATCGAGTTGATGTGTCTCATCCATTTTCTTAAGGACATTTAACTTTGCTTGCTGTTCTTCACTCTTGAGTACACTACACTCGTCTTTGTGATATGCATTGTAGTGTCTTTCAATTGAAAACTTACGCTGGCCGCCTATTATTCGGCGCACAGGAAACACTGTGAGTTTTCACCAACGGCTGCAAAAAAGAATTTCAGTTCCCAGTCATTCTTAAACGACTGAGAACATAGATCTTCCGTCCTTTGTTTTTTCGCAGTACCTGCCATTTCTCAGTACTTCTCTGTTAAGGTTACGGTTGCCAGGGGTAAACGAGGCTGGGTATGTTACGCTCTTGCTTGTACCACATAAACAGGGAAGTGGAGCCGCCGCCGTTCATTTAGGACGCATGTCTAATAACAGATGTCGCTGTCGCACACGTGCGCACATGTGCAGCACTTCCGCACGTCTGCACACTGTGCAGCGTTTGGCCGGCCCTGGGTCAAAGACTGCCGTGCAAAATCGCAAGATGTAAACCTGAAGGGAGAATAAGTTAGGGCTGACTGAGGGAAATATCGACATCGCAAGAGCCAGATGCCTGATAGTTGATAAGAAAAAGGAGTAGAAGAAGAAGAGGAAAATATTCTCCAGTGATAAAGCTGACTATCACATTTAAAAGAAGTAGAACATTAACAGATTCAATTTACATTCTACATAGGCTCCTTTCCAGACACTGTCAAAATTGGAAAGTTCGTACTCAGTACTGAAGATTTATTCAGTTTTACGCGACAACAACTCGTGAGAATACTCTGGTGGGAGAATTCGTTGCGTCAGAGCGAGTAAAATGGCACAGTGGTGATACGCTGGACTCCTACTCTCGAGGGCGGCGATTCGAATGCTTGCCCGGCCACCCACGTTTAGGTTTCCCGTGATTTGTGTAAATCCATCAAGGATATTGTCTGAGTGGTTCCTCTGAAAGAGCATGACCGAAGCTTGTGCTCCGTCCCTAATGGCCTTGTCATCGACGGAGCGTTAAACACAAATCTCCCGTATCTTCATTTGTGATACCCGGACTTTTTTTCTTTTTATATGACAGTAAGTATCAATTTCCGAAACTTGTTATTCTAGTCAGTCCGGCTGTCTAACGTGTTATGTATCAAATGAAATTCGAAGTTAATCTACGTAAATATTTGTCGTCTCCTGTCCGAAAAATCTGTAACGCCATGAGAGCTGGACTCGAATCAGATGCTCTTCTTAGTCATGGTGAGCGTGCAGTATTACAAGCACGTTTCACATCCGTGTTATCACGTGGTTTCATGAGTCGGCTACCAACAGATAAAGTTGAGTGTTGCGATATCGAAACGTGTTATGTGTCATATGGTAACTACGTTTTATTCGAGCTCTGTAGTAAGTTGATTCACGTTATCACTTCTGCAGAATAGCAAATGCGTATTATTCGTTTGTCGTGATCTGTTTTCTATAACATGGAATTCTCGAGCTGATATATAAATTTAATAGTGTCCTGGTGCAAAATAGTAAGAATAGAGAGGGAAGTGAAAACTGCATCTCACTGTCGACCAATAACCAAGACACAATCATATGACGACCAGCGGAAAAATGCATCAGTCGGAGCACGAAAAAGGGGAATATGTTCATGTTTAAAAGACTGGTAGAAATGCGGGAAACCAGCTGCCCAGTCCTCATTCTGCACTCCTTTAGGATGCGAACATATTCGCGCTCTTTTAACACAGGACATTCCAAATCATTCAACGCAGTCTCTCTTTGTAGTCAGACCCTCGTATTCAGCACCTCTCTGCCACTGCCACTATCTGCCACTGACTATATACACTGAGGTGACAAAAGTCATGGTATACCTCCTAATATCCTGTCGGACCTCCATTTTCCTTGCGTAGTGCAGCAACTCGACGTGGCATGGACTCAACTACTCATCGGAAGTCCCATGCAGAAATAATGAGCAGTGTTGCCTCTGTAGCCGTCCGTAATTTTGAAAGTGTTGCCAGTGTAGGATTTTGTACACAAACTGACCTCTCGATTATGTCTCGCTATTGTTTCATGGCCGGCCGAGGTGGCCGTGCGGTTAAAGGCGCTGCAGTCTGGAACCGCAAGACCGCTACGGTCGCAGGTTCGAATCCTGCCTCGGGCATGGATGTTTGTGATGTCCTTAGGTTAGTTAGGTTTAACTAGTTCTAAGTTCTAGGGGACTAATGACCTCAGCAGTTGAGTCCCATAGTGCTCAGAGCCATTTGAACCATTTTTTGAATTGTTTCACGGGTTTCATGTCGGACGATCTAGGTGGCAAAACCATTCGCTCGAACTGTCCAGAATGTTCTTCAGACCTATTGCAAATAATTGTGGCATGATGCACTGTCATCCATATAAATTCCATCGTTGCGTGGAAACATTAAGTTCATGAATGGCTGCAGATGGTCTCCAAGTAGCCAAACATAACCACTTTCAGTGAACGATCGGTTCAGTTGGAACAGAGGACCCAGTCCATTCTATGTACACACAGCCCACCCCATTGTGGAGCCACCACCAGCTTGCACAGTGCATCGTTGACAACTTGAGTCCATGGTTCAAAATGGCTATGAGCACTATGGGACTTAACTGCTGTGGTCATCAGTCCCCTAGAACTGAGAACTACTCAAACCTAACTAACCTAAGGACATCACACACATCCATGCCCGAGGCAGGATTCGAACCTGCGACCGTAGCGGTCACGCGGTTCCAGACTGTAGCGCCTAGAACCGCACGGCCACTCCGGCCGGCTTGAGTCCATGGCTTCGTGGGGTCTGTGCAACACTCGAACCTTATTATCAGCTCTTACCTGCCGGAATCGTGACTCGCATGATGAGGCCACGGTTTTCCAGTCGTCTAGGGCCCAACAGATAAGGCGACGAGCCCAGGAGAGGCGGTACAGGCGATGTCGTGCAATTAGCAATGGCACTCGCGCCGCTTGTTTGCTGTCGTAGCCCATTAACGCCAGATTTCGTCGCCCTGTCCTAACGGATACGTCCACCATACACCCTGCATTAATTTTTACGGTTATTTCGGGGAGTATAGTTTGTCTGTTAGCACTGAGAACTGTACGCAAACGCACGCTGCTCTTGGTCGTTAAGTGAAGGCCATCGACCACTCCGTTGTCCGTGGTGAGAGGTAATGTCTCGGCGCACTCTCGACACTGTGGATCTCGGTGTACTGATTTCCCTATCGATTTCCGAAGTGAAATGTCTCATGCGTTTAGCTCCAGCTATCATTCCGCTGTCAGAGTCTGTTAACTCCCATCGTGCGGCCATTATCACATCGGAAACTTTTTAAGATTAATCAACTCAGTGTCAATGACAGCTCCGCCAACACCACCTTTTTATACCTTCTGTGCACGGTACTACAGCCGTCTGTAAATGTGCATATCGCTATAACATGACTTGTGCCACCTCACTGTTTATCTCTGTGCCACTCACTGTTTCCTTTCCCTCCCGCCGATTCCCCCCCCCCCCCTCTCTCTCTCTCTCTCTCTCTCTCTCTCTCTCTCTCTCACACACACACACACACACACACTCTGACACTGTCTCCTTTCGTCTTTCTTTCCCACTCCCAATGAACTCCAGGACACCTTGGCAGATCAAAAATTCTGAGGGGCTCAACTTATTTTTCTCCTATACCTGCGCGTTTAAAATATCGGTCCAAAATGCGCCGTCCCCTATACGTACGTGTTAAAGTTGGCCGGTCTGGGAGGTGCCAGAGGACCCCGCCTCCCCCCCCCCCCCCCCCTCCAAGGCTGTATATGGTCTCCATTCATCTCTCCTTTTTATTTCCACTGTCTCCTCTCTTTTGCTCCCACTGCTTCTATGTCCATCAACATCGATTTCCCTTGTATTGCCACTTTCACTGACCATCAGTATCTCCTCTTTCTATTTGGCTCCTACTGCGGCTGTTCTCATCCGTGTTTCTTTCTGTTTCATTGCCACTTTCTCTCTCCTACCGTTACTGCCTCCCCTCTCTTTTCCTCCCATTGGCACTGCTCCTCTCTCTTCCATCGTCACTGTCTCTCCGCTGTCCTCTTTCAGTATAAAAAAGCTCGAATATGTTCGTGTGCCATAATTTTTTTACGAGGAAGGCGAAATGAGGATTGAGGCAGCTGGTTCCCGACTTTCTTGTCAGGGTCTTTTAAAGAGGCTCATGCTCACTTTTTTATCCTCCGACAGGAGCATTTTCTCGCAGGCTCCATTCCTTTCCCTGTTACTGCAGTGAGTGCTGCTTATATAAAACGAATTCTGCAGGTCAGTAAAGTTTTGACAGCTTATTTTTTTAGGCACATGTAGACAACAGATAATTACGCATAAGATAAAGTTAACACAATATTTTTCTGGATACATTAGTCGCCGATAGCAGTATATGGAAAATGCCCGTCTTACGAATTGTATTTTAAAATAATGAAAAATGTTATTAGACATTTTTTACAGAATTTGCAGTCTTTCCAGTTTTAGATAACGTTTCATTATCATCTTAAGTTATTTTCAGTTATGTTGACACCGTTTTTGGCCCATTCTTTTCACTGCGTTACCAATTTGCTCAGATCTGTATAGACGTGAAGTGTCCGTTGTACAGAGACAGTTTTTCATAATGTTTTATTGGTGAAAACACGCTGACTAAAAACGTAGTTTGGTGGCCTCATAAACCTTATAATGGCCCTGTAACCGTTCCCATGTGTCCATTACGCCAGTTAGAACTGCATTTACGCCTCACACTGGATATTATGTACATATTTAACGTGTGTAAGTATGGTAACGTGTTGGGAAAAAAATTCAGTGCTCCCGAAATCATCGTCTCAGGAAGGTATGGTAATAATTTCCACAGTTTGCTACGAATAGAAATGATAGAAGTGGCCATCCCCTCAACTGGTACTTTCCGTACCCAAAAAATCTTCTTTTTGCCGTTTCTATGCTTTTGTAAGCCGCCTAAGGTCCACCCTAAACCACACATAATGGAAAAGAGTCAACCGATTTCCTCTATTTGCCTGTGCTGGAGAAAATGCTTAATGTCAAAAATTAGACCCTGTTCTGTTGCAGTACGCCCATTCTTCCGATAGGTATACATATCGTTGCTAGGACACTTGACCTCTTATACCTGTGAACAATAGAACTATACGAAGATTTCCTGTATCTCATCGTACAGTATTACGGTCTCTTCATCGTATAATCATAAATTAATTATACCTGTAATTTGTGGAAAGGTGGACTTTGCGTTGGAGTGTAGTCCAGGATATTTGTAGTCAACTTTTCTGATTACAGTAAGAAATGGGATCCAAACTGGCAACTTTAAATTGACAGAACGCCAGTCCTTCCTCTTTTGGGGTGTGCTGTTTTTACATCCACAGTTATACTCCAAAATCCACTGTACAGTGCATGGTGGAAGGTACTGCATACTACTGTTAACTATTTTCTGTTCTACTGACCGAGCGAGGTGGCGCAGTGGTTAGCACACTGGATTCGCATTCGGGAGGACGACGGTTCAAACTCGCGTCCGGCCTTCCGGACTTACGTTTTCCTTGATTTCCCTAAATCGCTCTAGGCAAATGCCGGGATGGTTCCTTTTAAAGGGCACGGCCTATTTCGTTCCCCACCCTTGACACCATCCGAGCTACTGCTCCGTCTTTTGTGACTTCGATGTCGACGGGACGTTAAACCCACTCTTCGTTCCTTCCTTGGCTCTGCTGAATTCGCGCATTGTCCGAGAGAAACATATAATCATCTGTATGTCTCTAAGAAGAGCCATGATCTTTATTTTTTATCTTACTGTAATGATCCCTACACGAAGTACACGATGGTGGGAGCAGAATGGGAGGGCGACCTTTCTCAGATACAGGCTCTCTAAATTTGTCCAACTGGCTTAAACGAGAACTACGTCGCCTTTCTTTCAAATATTGCCATTTAAGTTCCCTGGGAATTAATGTTACACCTTCACATGGCTTACAGCAACCTGCTACATTCTTAGCAATGTGTCTGCCAGTTTGTTCTATTACATGTCTACAGTCATGCCAGACGCAACATCAGTACTATATAATTGGTCGCACGAGCATTCTTATTCCGTTTCCTTTACAAGTGAACAGTACTCTTCCAAAATTCTTCCAAATTCCAGCTTTTCCATTCGCTTTCACTGCGTGTTCCCCCAATTACATTTCATTTAGCCGCGCGGTCTCGGGTGCCTTGTAACGGTTCGCGCGGCTCCCCCCGTCGGAGGTTCGAGTCCTCGGGCATGGATGTATCTATTGTCCTTAGCGTAAGTTAGTTTAATTAGTGTGGAAGCCTAGGGACCGATGACCTCAGCAGTTTGGTCCCATAGAACCTTACCGCAAATTAAAAATCATTTCATTTCCTAGTGTTAGCCATTAATAGTGAAATGGTGTGACATGTTCTAGATGTCCACTACTAATCTTGCAGTTGGATGCTATTAGGTTCTTTCTCTTTGTTATGGTTACAATCTTGCACTTATTTCAGATTTAATGAGATATACCACTCAATACCCAAAGTCATAATCACGTACAAGTCTTTCTGCTTTTCACTGCCACCGTCAGGCCCGGATCTAGGGGTGTTGTAACCGGGGTATCTGGGTGTATGTACCCCGGGCGTCAATTTCAGGGGCCGCCAAATTCATATTCTTGTAGAAAAAAAAAAAACCTTGTTTCACAAAGCGCCTAGAATCCAGCGCATGTTGGTCTATCGATTATCATATGATTTTGAAAGACAGCGCTGTTGGTTTTTGAACATTTTTAACGCATTCTGATTATTGAAAGAATCATAAGTTGATTTTGAATGGGTGCATAGCGTACGTTCTGTCTCTGCCTGGGGAGTCCCCGTCGCATCTAGAAATAAAAAAAACTTCCCTCCCCCAGACAAAAGGGGACGGGGCTATACGAGCTGAGCCGAATAAACCCGAACGGGTGAATGGCAATCACTGTTTGCTTATGTAGTTGATTCAGTGTGCGAATGATAAGCTTTATTATAATTATTAGCAGAATCCGTAGATTCAAACTACCAGAGTAGAAATAAACGACTAACAGGAATCACAGATAAGAAAGATTACGTATTATGTTCTCGGTGAAAAAAATGAAATTTTGACAGAAAATTTTTGCCAGATCGCTACACTACTAAGGGCCAGTTGTACAGTCCCCAGTTAGCAGCCGCACAAGTTCTATTCTCGGAATAGCGCGGAAAACGCGTTGTATAAACACATAATAACGACTAACCCGAAAATAAACACGGGTTAACTAAACCGGTGATACTGGCGGGGCTAGTGGAGTTACCTGGAGAATAAATTTTGACAATGGCAGGAATAGTTACAGAAGTAGTGCTGACAAGATTGTTTGTTAGAACGAGGAAGGAGAAGAAACGGAACATCACACAAATTATATGGAAGAATATGACGATTACAAATTTATATAAAAATTTCGTACTACGACTACTTTTCGATCTCATGCTTGAGAAACTGGAGCATATGAACGAAATGTGAAACTGTTTACTAACATAAAACTTTTAGCTTGTAGTAGGGCTAATAGGTGTTTAGATTGGTACTTTGTGAATTATATTCTCTCGTGTTATTTATGTAAATGAGATGGATAAAAATGACCCTTTGTGCCCTGTCAGTCTCGCTTATTTCGCGTATGTTGCAACTGCCGCAATATTGGAAAGGCCTATTTCGTTTTATCTAGCAGACGGTGAAAAAACAGACGTATCAAATCGAGAAACTACACCAGTCCTGAGTACTATTCATATTAACAGATTTTTCAGTTGTAGACAACGACATTTTGGTTTTTCATGTCGCGAGACGTTTGACGAACTTTGATAAAGTAATAGATTCTTTCGCAGAAACGAAAGCACGCCGTGTAAAGTTGTAGCAAGATTAGAGAGGAAGAAAATGCTAGGACCTAAATATTAAGGAAATGTGTATTGTCTTATTTGTCTGTTGTCTTTACTGGTTTTATGTTTCCTATATTTAATTTTATGTCACATGAAAGAGAAAGTTATTAGCTAATAGGCATTGAAGAGTGCAAATTTTCTGAAGAGTTCCTGTTCTCCCGGTCACAAATAATCCCACCCAGTATTTATTGTGTGTTTTTTTATAAGTAGGGGTTGGATGTCAAACCGGCGGACTGCTAGCAGGAGAGAGAACACTGGGCATTCTAATTTCCACTGTCCTGGATATAGGTTTGATGGCTTCGATTGCAAAATATACACTTTTGAATTCGACAGAGCGAAATACAGTGACGTGCGATAGAAGAATGCCGTGTGGACAGGCGTGCACTGCACTGTGGCACACTTAAGACCAAAGAACATGTCTCACATATGTTTAATATATAAAACTCTTCAGAAAGATGTGCGCTATAAAATGAATATATTTTTGGGAAAACCATTTTTTTTTTAATTTTTAAGTCCTATCTCAAGCAATCGAAGGGAGGAGGGGTGGCACTATCAAGTTTTTCCCTGGTTCGGAAATATCGTAGATCCAGGGCTGGCGATCGTCTTAAGACTTAACTTTCCTGCAGACAATAGCATCTTCAGCGAACAAACGTACAGTGTTGCTACTCCTGGCCGGCCGCGGTGGTCTAGCGGTTCTGGCGCTGCAGTCCGGAACCGCGGGACTGCTACGGTCGCAGGTTCGAATCCTGCCTCGGGCATGGGTGTGTGTGATGTCCTTAGGTTAGTTAGGTTTAAGTAGTTCTAAGTTCTAGGGGACTTACGACCTAAGATGTTGAGTCCCATAGTGCTCAGAGCCATTTGAACCATTTTTTTGCTACTCCTGTTTGATAAATTGGTTGTGTACACTAACAACATTAGAGGTCATTTCACGTATAGTTGCTAAACACCTCACATTACTTTGTTTCTGTTGACGATTCGCCGTGCAGTATAACATATTGGGCTGTATTAGTTAAAAATTATTAGATTCAGTCACGTACCTGTGAAGAATCGGGCCGTGCACGATAGTGTACGGTAGCAGTATGTGAGAAAAAACATCACGCGCTGTTGATGGAATGATCGTTTCATTAGCACCATCTGACGATAGCGGAACGGTTGTTCGCCGAGATATCGTGGACTTTCGAGGACTGTATCCGGCAGTACACCCAAGAAATTTGGAAGCAGCATCAACGCTGGGAAAGCCTCAGATCGCATATTTGTAAGATCCTTCCAGCAGGTACTGTTGCCTTAAGATGGACCACGCTATATTCTCGCCGATACTTAGTAAAAGAATCGCGTGGACTTCTCGCTTTGCCGTTGTTCCTAGAACTGCCATGGAGTCGGCTACTAGTGCTATTTTATTCGATGGGAATTTGAATTGCGCCGTTTTGCTGCTTATTGAAAATGAGAGTGCAGTTTAGAGGATGCCGCAGCATGGACTACGTTTTCCTTGGCTATTTCAGTATTCTAATCAGGGGAATGAAACTTTCGCTATGCAGAGAATTTTCCGTTGGATACGAACCCGAATCGCCGACTGCCATTTTATGCGAAAGCTAAGAAGTACGCCACTTAAAGACGGCTCAGGCCAGGAGTGCACTGGGACGCCACCGGTGAAGGGCAGGGCCGCGCAGCGCAGCGAAGGTTTTTGTGACTCAACGGGTGTAAATATGACAGCGCAAACTGAGGCGCAAGGCAGGGTAGAGCACCGCTTTGCAGTGTGTGCGACGGTTTACTCCGCGAGCGCCACGCACCTGTCGGGCGGGCGGCGTACAGACCGTGTGCCTCGCGGGGTCGGCGCGATACTCCGCTGCGTTTCCCTGCCCTGCTTTCGTCGGCTGCGTCTCAATGTAGGCATGCCCTCCCTGACTTATTCAACGCAGACCTCTCCTTTTCCTTCCAAACTCTGCACAGGCTCATTGCGGTTCAGTGAGACCGGTTTTGGGGGGCTTCCCGACTGTGGGCTTTGCGAACCGTGACGTCAACGTGGTGTTTCCGACTACAAATATTTTAACAAACTGTCAATTGGTTTCTGTTTCGGATTCTTCGGCTGATGTTTGTTTGATGATTTTTCTAGCGTTTCGGCAGCACGAGTGGCTGTCATTGTCAACGCTTCACCCCCCCCCCCCCCATTGCTGGTGGAGGACTGGAGTCTAGCTCTCGTGGCCGCAGATTAAATGTATCTGGTGCTCCAACGTCCGATGTCATTACCGCTGCGTTTCCCCCCTTGCTACCTGTAACGGTTGTTGGCTGCTGCACGGGAATCCGGAGCCGTTCACCTTGAGGCTCCCTTTCTGAGGTTGCTGCCATATCTGTGAATTTCTGTAGTCTTCCCGAGTAAGCAGATGTGGTAGCTCTACGCTGTGGTCCGTTTCACGTAGCGCGTGCTCCGGCACGGCCGATTTCTCCACCCGACCTAAACTGCAATGCCCCTTATCATCGTCCAGTCACTCCGGCATACCCTTTTCGACAAGTACGGGGTATGTCGTATATTCCATATGTTGTAACTGGGTCCCTTTTGTCGTTTGCCAATCTGAAACACTCTTTTTTGTCGTTTTGTATGTGGTTTTTACGGCGAGTTTGCGCAGTGTACTTCCGATTCCTTCCTTTACCGTGGGAATGTATGTCAGATAGGCCTTACCCGACATTTCTTCTTCCGATGTGTCACTTCGCCCAGTGTTTGATTCCGTGACACTTGTTATGGATCTGACGGCACCCATTGCTGCTCAGAACGCTTTCCAGGTGTGGCGACTTGCGTCTGATGTGCTCCTGGACACAAAACGTCCGTAACCGACAGGACCGAAAGGAATAAACAACTGTCATGGTTTAACGTATCGTCGACGGCGAGGTCGTGAGATATGGAGCAAAAGCTAGGGCTAGGGAAGCTAATGAATTCGAATCTCCGTATATTCGCGTTGTCCATCTATTTTCGTGACTAGGAGAGGTCATCACTTTCTAATGTTTCGGCTGATAAAGATTTAACGATAGTGGAAAGCATGTTTTTATTTTTGTTTATTTGATGTTTTGATCGTTTCACCGTACTTCCCCCGACAGAAAGGACGCAGTTTACGTTGCTGCCTGGCGTTCTCATTGCCGTAGCCCTCAGGACGATTCAGTGTAGATGAGAAACTGTCGCTATCATCATGTACTGTACAGGTGTATAGCAAAGCTTCTAGGGATTTGACAAACTGGTATGGAATGCCGCAAATATTGTACAGAATCTCCTAAATGTTTACTGTGGAACACATTTGGTCGCCATGCATGCAGTAGCAAAGGTGTGCTGTCTCTCATGGCGCGTATTCGTCGCACATGTCTATAATTCGTTAACATACGGAGTGCTGTGGGGCGTGGAAATAACACTGAGAATTGAAACAGATGAAAGAGGTGAGCTCCTTTCCAGGCATCCAGTCTTTTGTAAGTGTGTGTGTGTGTGTGTGTGTGTGTGTTTTGCTTTATAAACTTATTATATGCATTTATTCATTGAGACTCCGGGTAACACTTCGAAATTTTGGTAGAATTCATGTCTGTGGACATGTGTGAAAGATTCGTTTTAATTATTTATGATGTAAGATTAAAAGGCAGAAATATCACATTTTGGATTTATTCATTAAGCTTCTGGTCTCATCGTTAACGTGACTAATAAATTCACTGCCCTAACAAGTGCAATTTCTGGCGAGTGTGTATATTTTTGAGAAATGAAAAGCTTTCGCAGTATCATTTGGAATGCCTCCGACTCAGCGATGAAATATATTTTTTCGGTATTGTCCTCTGTAATAATTTGTTTTCAAATATACCTAGCTAGAAAATTTACAGTGTTGAACATAACTGATGTCGGTACGAGTATGGGAAATACAGTGCCTAATGCAGACCAAAGTCCTGTAAATAGTAATCAACACATGCATTATAAAAGTTCTGAAACTAAAAATTCACATTAACAAAACCGGAGAATATCTCGCTCAGTACCAAAGTAATTAAGGGACAGCAAAGTAGTTGCTGCAGGATATCTCTGTTTCTAACGCTGTAGACGCTTGGGAGCGACATGATATGCTTTCTATGAGGTGCATCAAGAGCTCTGTTGGCACTCGATTCCATTGCTATGAAAGAGCAGTGCGGAGGTGTGTGCGGCGAGAGCTGGACTAGATTTAGTCTTCCCATTTACTCTCCGCAGGATTCAGTTCCGATGTCCAGTCCACGCGATGGAGATATTCACCTGGAAGAAACTCATCTACCAGAGCAGCTAGATGCGGATTAGCATTATCGCTGCTTAAAAGGAAGTCTGGAGCATTTATAACTGTATAGTTATATATTTGATCTCTGGAGTCACATACGTACGTCATAAAGAAGATGCAAAGTTGCTACGAACGTTTGCCGAGTCTCTAAATCGCCGACAAAGCATATGGGTCGCTAAAAAAGACTGTGATCTGTGTCTGAGTCGCTTGAGGCGTCCGATGATTCTGTTCGGTAAGAAAAGATTGTCTTTGTACATTACGATCTCACCGTCTTTCATACTACCAATTAGTCAGTGGGTGGTTAATGTATATTCATTTAGTTATTATTAAAACACCTTTTCATGTGGTACAAGAATGCGCCTTTTCTGGACAGACAGACACCACAGTTCAGATTTCTGCTCAGACAGACACCACAGTTCAGATTTCTGCTCAAATGTTGATAGTCATTCACAGTAATTGCTTGCGTTTTCTCCTTCAGTTTTGTTCTCCATTCTGCTTAATTTTCGAACATTAGAATGTACTTAAAATTTATGTGACGCGATGTTTTGATTTGATATCAGCTACGTAAATTTTCACTCCAATTGGAAGCTATAGTCTGGGTTCAACTGCTCTCTGTATAAACATAAGTGAAATAGCAGAGCAAGATTCATTCGAAGGTGTTGGATTAATGCAACATATAAGGCTTTGATGAGACCTACCACAATAAAGGAATAACTACCACTGCACGCAATGTATGCCTCATATGAATCGTTATGCAAATAAACGAGTAAATTTCAGGACAAATACAGTCGTAGTAATGAAGTGATCATTTTTTGTGGAGGGAATGAGTGGTACGGTAGTGTACTTTGTATTTTATAGGAAGTATTACTAATACACGCGTATGGATGCCAGCTGCTTCACTGTTGTTACTCTTTTAATATTTGCCGAGAGTACTGACAGATCTTGATAGGAGAAATTTAAGCACAGATGTCAAAGACTGTGTGGTACGCACCAGGGATAACATAATCACAAGAAAACGTCCAGTCGCATGTTTCTTGCTAAGTGAAAGTCTGGCAATGTGCTTATTACATGTCAGGCGTTTTCGCCATTCATGTTTCTGAGCACGAAGTATAAGAGCAATTGGAGCAGAACAGTGGCTTCGGTGTAGAAAATGTCCTTACGATTGGTAGTTTTTAATGTCGAGCACGAAACACTCTTCTGCTTTTTGCGGAAAGTTAAGTAAACAAATGTCTCATTCGCCAGAAGTTTTTAGTCTTGAAGTTACGATCGATGTAAGACGGCCAGTGGAACGAAAAGCTGCTGACGCGGTCCTATATCGACGCAGCGTCTTAATCTTCATACGTTACAAAGACCCCGGTCGTGTTCCTGTGTCTGTATATGACGGCTAGTCTTATGAACTACTATAGAGATTTTGACTCGATTTTCGCTAATAGATAAACCGCTTCACGAGGAAGGTCTGTGTTTATAATTTTTTTCCCGCTGCACGAGCCAGGTCGACCAGCCGTAGATACCTGGTGATACCCTAGGGAAGTCGGGGTTTGCCGCTAGCGCCAAGTAATTACGTGACGTCTTCATCGTTGTGGGCATACTCCTGAATATAGGCGTCTGAGAGGCTGCGAACGTGCGAAACGCCGATGCCGACGTGTCGAATGCCAGATAAGCTGTTATCGGAAATAGCTTCTGATCCATCCGATCACCGACTTCACAAGCGGTGTTTCCCCACGCGCTACAGCAGCTATCGGCTGCGGCACTCACCGAGCGTTTCAAAGGGCCTGCTTTGTCCCCGTTCTAAGTGGAACGTTCAGAACAGCAAAACTGAAACAAGCGTACGATACACATTCGCGAGGATGCGCCGCTTCACTTCATCGTATTCTCCTTAACTAATAGTCACAGCAGAGAACAACTGAAATTTCTTAATGGAAAAAAGGAAAAACAAAAACATAGCGGAGCCCATTCTTTGTACAGTGACGTGAGAAACGGGACAGTGTCTCCTGTTGTGGTTAACTGTGGAGTACTCAACGCAACGCAGCGGAAAGTAAGCGACACACAGAACGAGATAAAACAACCATTTTAAGGTATTAGGAAACGGAAAGCAGAGTACTGTGAATTCAGTTCAGAGGTAGCTGGCGGAGTACTGACGCTGTACGTATTACGGTGATGGGGCACGCAGAATGTGCTTTTACTTTTACTGAACAGCTGTTGGTAACGAAAGCCAACCAAACACTTTTCAGTAAATTATGTACAATGAGCTGTGGGGATTTGAAGTGGTAGATTACATATCCAATTCGGCGACGTAATTTCTGAGGTTGTTCAGGGATATTTTCTAAGTATTTTGGTATGAGCGACAGGTGATCTCCGGTGGCTCGTTACAGAGTATTATTTTAATTATGATGTGTTAGATGCTTTACCCCCAATTACCTTTGCTTCCCTTAAAAGTACATTTACAGCTGTGAAACAAAACCCTGAAATGTGTAATCGTCGAGGGTTCACCACAAAACGCAGATTAAAGCAACAGTCCTGTGATACAAACGCTGTGTTCTGTGGTTGCCGTCAACGCGGGGACAGCTCAACATAGCATCGCTTTACGGCTCTTCCATGGTAATTAGTGGACTAATACATGAGGCTCATATCGGTCACTTGTGCATCAGCAAACTCCATTGTATCACTGCTCACCTGCAATTAACACCGGGGAAAAAACCGAAGACGGAACCGAACGGTACTGAAGGCAAGAGTGAAGTGGAAATTACTGTTGTCCATAACAAGTGCAGTTCTTAACAGGCTTGTTCCCTAACAAGACAGCGATAACCGTCGTCATTTGCACTGATGTGCAGATATTTTCAATTGAATACAGCTACAAAGGTAAATGGGACTAGATGTCAAGTGAAATGCAATTACTCGGTAACAAGCCAACGGAGATACCGGGTGTCTCGTACCAAAATAATCCCTTGTACCAAAATACTCAAAGAAATTTTCCCTGAACCACCACCGAAATTTTTAGGAAGGAATAAGGGTTCAATTTTTCGTCCTTCTTTGGCTTTGGAAGACAATGCATTTAAGGCTAAACGCCTTGGAGACTTAGAGCGAACACTGCAAACCGATGTACAGGATGCTTGTAATTAAACTTTCGCTACTTGAGAGGACTCCCGTGAAAAACGAGGGACCTTAGGACAATGAAACTTTGTGGAAACATTTGTAAGAACATGCTGAAGAGAAATAACGAATAAAGCATTGAAAGAAACATAATTTTAATTTCCACATGACAGGGTAACAATTGTTAATTGAATACCATATTTAAGTTCCACGTTAGAAACGTTGTTCAGTGTGACGGCCATCTGTATCCACGACAGACTGGAACCGCACTAGGGGCAACATTTCACAACTGTTCGCAGATCTTTTCGAACGGTGGGCCATGGAATGTTCAGCTGTGGGGACACAGCTCGTGCACTGCTGGAAGATCGCTCATTGCGTCCAGAATTCTCAGCCGTGGCAACAGTAAGGTCTTCAACAAATTCTGGCGCAATTGGTTGTCTGTCTCTCCCTGGAGCAATTCCCAAATCGCCAGTTAATTCCAACTCCTGAATCATTTCCTTGAACCCTGTTGCGGAAAGAGAATCTCACCGGATTCCTTTAATGCCTTGATACTCGGGAAGAGCAGCACCACTATGGCGGTTCTTCTGATAAAACAGGTTTACGAGTAACGCCCCGCTAACCTTGTCGACAGCCACGTTGACTATTTGCAGTTGTGGTGCACATTGATGCTTGAGTTTCAACCCTACGTTGCCGCACCAGTCTCGGCGCCTAATGGCAAGTCATGACACTAACACTGCTAACAACGCAAATCCTTCAGCGCACAGTCTGAACGTCATGCCCTAAACTTGCGATAAATAATGTTCCATCTACATGGCTCAAGTAGCGAAAGTCTGATTATAAATACCCTTCATTTGCTTGGATGCTCTGCAGCAAAGAATTTGCATGCAGACTTTGTGGTTGCCACTCTGCGGCATCTAACCAGAACTGCGGTTGCAAGTCGCCACCCTGAAGGCAGCTTGTGTACAAGGAGAGGCGTAGTGTGTGTATTACAAAGTGTCGCAGGAGGCAGTGTTCACAGTGCGCTTCAGGAAATCCGGATTTATCGCTCGATTGGTTGCATTCAGTATTCTTCGTTGATGAACCTCGATATTGTCCGGGCACTGATCGTTGACGTACATAGGTCGGGAAAGTACCAGAGGGATATTGCCGTCGATCAGTATAATTGGGAGATAAGAAACGGAGATCTAGGCGAACATGCGTACAATATTAGCTCCATTGGAGTAGCCAGAAACTCCATGTACACTCCGATGGAGGCACGGCTTCCCAGAGGGATATCGGAAAAAAATCTGAAAACCGTCTTCGAATAATGACAAAAAAAAGCTTATGACGGTAGTGTAGTGTGTCAGGAGCTCGTCTAATAAAAAAAAATGGTTAAAATGGCTCTGAGCACTATGGGACTTAACATCTGAGGTCATCAGTCCCTTAGAACTTAGGACTACTTAAACCTAACTAACCTAAGGACATCACGCACATCCATGCCCGAGGCAGGATTCGAACCTGCGACCGTAGCGGTCGAGCGACTCCAGACTGAAGCGCCTAGAACCGCTCGGCCACACCGGCCGGCTCGTCTAATCAGTCGGTGGTCACAATCCTGCTGCCGCTGCAGTTATAAAACTAGTATTTAATACTGAAGTCCAGGCGGCTGCTGTATTGATATTGTTGTTTAACAGATTCAGTGAATACTTGTTGTCAAAGAATGAGATTTTCACTCTGCAGCGGAGTGTGCGCTGATATGAAACTTCCTGGCAGATTAAAACTGTGTGCCGAACCGAGACTCGAACTCGGGACCTTTGCCTTTCGCGGGCAAGTGCTCTACCAACTGAGCCACCCAACCACGACTCACGTCCCGTCCTCACAGCTTCACTACTGCCAGTACCTCGTCTTTTACCTTCCAGACTTGCTGCAGAGTGAAAATCTCATTCTGGAAACATCGCTAGGTTGTGGCTAAGCCATGTCTCCGCAATATCCTTTCTTTCAGGAGTGCTAGTTCTGCAAGGTTCTCAGGAGAACTTCTGTAAAGTTTGGAAGGTAGGAGACGAGGTACTGGCAGAAGTAAAGCTCTGAGGACGGGGCGTGAGTCGTGCTTGGGTAGCTCAGTTGGTAGAGCACTTGCCTACGAAAGGCAAAGGTCCCGAGTTCGAGTCTCGGTCCGGCACGCAGTTTTAATCTGCCAGGAAGTTTCACTTGTTGTCAAGTTTAGGTGAACTAGAAATGGACTAACTGTTGCCATCTGAAAAACTAATTTTACAAGTGTACAACTGTACTCATTTAAATCGTATATCATGATTTGACTTTGGATGTTATTAATTTAAAGACTGTCTTTTTATAAGCATGAAGGGAACAAGAAATAAATAAAATAAGATTTGAAGGCAGAGTTCCCACACTAGCGCCACCTGTCGGCTACAACTTAATGTTTGGATAATTTTTTGTACCAAGTTGTTAACGGATGGCCCGATTACGCATAGCTTTTTTAATATCGACACTGAGCCTTGATTTGCAAGGTCTAAATTTTTTTCTGAGTGAACTTCTAAAACACATTTTTCAACTTTTTAATTTTCATCTTTTGAAGCTTGACGTTGTATGATAATTGCTGTCGCTGTTTATGTTGCTCTAATCTTAATTGCAGATGTATGATAATGGCGGTAGCCGAAACGGCATAATAAATAAAAAAAATATAAAGCTATCTTCACAACATATTCACAGTGACTGCGGTCGTAGATAGGAAATTTATTTCCTTTACTAACAGCTTGATCTACTTTGGAGACTACCACCTGTACTCCCATCTCAGCAATATACGAACATCATGGTTTTGTGAGAGACGAACAGTCAAACGAAAGGCACTGTAGTCAACAGAGATCTATCTTGGACATGTGAAAATTGACAGCAAAAGGAAAGGATAACTGGTAAACCATTGTGAGCTGAATGGCTCAAGGAAAACAAGACAAAGTTTTTACCTGACGTGGAACTGTATGTAGTACAGGGTTACTGTGGTGTCACCGCTAGACACCACACTTACTAGGTGGTAACTTAAATCGGCCGCGGTCCTGTAGTACATGTAGGACCCGCGTGTCGCCACTGTGGGATCGCAAACCTAGCGCCACCACAAGGCAGGTCTCGAGAGACTGAGGAGACCTCGCCCCCAGTTGTACGGACAACATAGCTAGCGATTGGACGTGCTAAGCCTTGCTCTCATTTGCCGAGAGATAGACAGTAGAATAGCCCTCTGCTAAGTTAAATGGCGACCACCTAGCAAGGCGCCATTTGTATCAGTGCCTATAGCTTACTAATATTCAAGAGAGATGTATTCCAAGGACTAATTAAAAGTTAAGTAACAAGCATCTACGTACTTTTCTTCTTATTCATTTATAAGTCTCATGTTCCAGACTTCACGCCCGTCTGCGTTAGCATTGCGTGCCCTATCGGCTGCAGCATTGTGTCTAGGCTGTATGGTCTAGACACAACAGTTACAATTTCCTCATCACTGAAAAGATAACGATAATCATAAGCTACAGACGAAGGAGACGTAATGATCATCGCCGTTTCCAAAGCAAATAACTGTATTCGATTTTGTTAGTAGCTGTTACATGTCTTTCGCCTTCGCTTCGGCACACGTTGTTATGTAGACGTTACCCACACTTACAATGAAAAATAGCTCGAGGCTCTCGGGGCTTCACCATCAGATCGCTGACCTATGGATTATTAGTGGAGTACGCTATGCTAGCATTTATAAATGCTGCGAATAAACCTGTTAGACCTTGCTTAAATGGGTGCACGAAATCACATAACTACACGGTACGGCAGGCTTGCATACAGAGAGGGGTATCAGGTAATCAGAGTGAAGATTTGCTGAAAGACAACGCTGAACTTGTTCAGCTCGATCTGACAAGATATCTTGGCCTTAATCTGACACCGAACACACCACGCACTGATAACACCTTTACTTTGTATCACGCCGGCTACACTAATTTCTCCATTGCCTGATCTCAGATTTCTGTCAGTATTTCGTTATAATGATACTACTTACCGCAGCTCGTCTTCGCTAACTTTACCTACCATATTTTCTTGGGATTATCTTAAAGCCGATTTCCTTCCCAGTTATCTCTTGAAATGCGTGTGTGCTTCCCAACGGAACTCAAATTTTCTACACCGGTTAAAGTGCATTGTTGGAAGTTGTGTCAATTTTCACCCATTGCTTCCATGACTTCCGATTGCAAGCGTCTTGTATATAGTGTCATTGACAGTTTTTTCTTTTTTTGTACAGAAACAAGTGAAACAGACGTGCAAAAAACATTTGAAGGTGTGTTGCACCACAACACACTAAGTACTGTTACGAGCGATTTTATCAACCTCTGTGGTAGAAACGGCTTGATTTCGTGTTCGTACCACGGAACAAGTCTTGGCAAACAGATCGAACTTGTCAAGAATATTAGATACCCATCGATCGAGTGTTAAAATGAAATAGGCAGTCAAAATCTTTAGTGCCGATATGTGTGCCCACCTGTGTACCTATGAGCGAGCGTTTCCCTGAAGAACATGATTCGAGAATGTGCTGTGCTGTGCGGTTGATGGTTAGCATTGAGATGACACGTCGCTTCGGGAGAACCCGGTCGGCACAGTTGCGCTCGGATTCGATTCCTGTGCCTCTGCGCAGCGGTCAGATGTCACCAAGGCTCATTCCCCTGAAAAAGTGTTCTCACCTCATTTGCCTACTTTGTGCTTAGTCATTATCCTGAATTCAGCAACCAAATTCCTTGGCTCATCTACCTCCATTTTACACGCATTTTTTAGGTCTTCCACTATAGTCTTCACCCTGATCCACGCGTTTGTTGCCCTGTCCTGGTTCAAATGGCTCTGAGCACTACGGGACTTAACTTCTGAGGTCATCAGTCCCCTAGAACTTAGAACTACTTAAACATAACTAACCTAAGGACATCACACACATCCTTGCCCGAGGTAGGATTCGAACCTGCGACCGTAGCGGTCGCGAGGTTCCAGACTGTAGCGCCTAGAACCGCTCGGCCACAACGGCCGGCTGTTGCCCTGTCTGTTCTAGTAATTCCTACCATGCCTCTCTCCATTGCTCACTAACTAACTCTAGCTGCTTGAAATACTCGTATTTTCGCGTAAGAAGTCCACTCCGCACTGCACTAAGTCAAAACTAGTAGTACATACACACTGATTAAAAGCTTTCATTTTAGGCATATTCAAGGTTTAGTACTGAAAACTATTTAATTTACCAAAAGCAGTCGAATCCATTTTCATTCTGGTGTTTATTTCTTTCGTTAATCACTCAGACGTTCTCTTCAACTGCCCTGAATACAAAAAGTCACAACTGGTTCTGTGATGTCATTATTAATTATTCCTGATTCTGAATTTTTTATTCTACGTTATTTTATTCTTATAATAATTCACTTTTTGGGTTTACTTCTAACTTTGATTTTCTAAGTTCTTCCATTCTTTGTTGTATGAACCATCCGTACTAGAAGCAAACAGCACATTGTCATCCGCAATATGGTGATTGAGATATGTTCCATTAGCACTATAACCTCTTCATTTTCCCAATGTAAGGATCTGAAAACTTGGAAAGATAGTACAGAAAAAAAATATTTGCCATATTCTGCAGTCTTTTGCCCTCGCCCCCTTGGTCTCGTGGAAATTGAACCGATGGAGTGGTCTTTAAACGTATTCTGCAGTTATGACTGATCCTACAAATCAAATCTTATTTGAAACTTCTTGGATGCTTGAACAGTGTGAGGAGGAGACTGGAATCCAGAATCGTGTCTACCGCGGGCAATGCTCCTACCGACTGCGCTAGCAAGTCGGGACTCAGGAACTTTTTTTATCCTGATTTAAGTTTTTTTAGTCATTTAAAATTTGCATAGAAAATGATCAAAAACTCAAAACCGGCATAGCAGATAAACAAAAACTTTTGTGAGCACTGGCTTATACCCTGTATAGCCGAATTTAAGGAGTTCACGGACTCTCTCCGCCAGCAAAGTGGCAAGTATGAATTGAGAAATCAACTTCTCCCAGCACCTAGACTTCACATCGCCTTAAGAGTCCCGATCTAGCAGACAGCTTTAATCTGCAATAAAGTTCGCTGTAGAGCGAAAGATTAATTTCAGTCCCTATTTGCGCATGAAAATTCTTTTCATGTGTTCTTTATCAGCTGTTTCAATCGTAGTTTTACAATTTTAGACCTCAGGACATATATATCTACAGTCATATGAGTCTCGCACGCAACTCATGTGTGTCTTCTCTGTTGGCAATCTAGGCATCATCACCTGTCTCCCGGATGGGGTTATTCTGTGTCTGTTGCGTCAACTTCAAAAGAAAATATCTACTTCTCTTTAAATCTGATCCCGTATGTAGCAGGAAGCATTTCAACAATGACACCTCTTCAAATGCTAGACATTCGATGTATTATCGTCATAATTTTTTTAGAAATAATATTTTTTTGACATTCCGGCGCTAGTGTTCATTACAGTCATGTCGCCTTACGGGTTGCCGGATTTATTGCAGTAGTATCTGTTTCCCCTCCACTCAGATCCATCTCTGTGCCACGTACCTTGTAATGTATGGTTTTATAGCCATCATATTCAGCTGCAAGAAATATACTTACGAGCTGTTGAGAAGGCAGCAGTGGGAAGATGACGTAATGTGGTGTGAGGTATCGATGGTAGGTGGTTTGTTCGGTACACGTATCGTGAGAAAGACCGCCTCAGTTGTGGTCCTCCTCCGCGATTGACTGCTACGTTCGGAAGTCGGGCGCCAGAATGATAAACTTCTGTTATTAATATTAGAAAAACTAAACAATAAATTCACTTGCATTTCACATGAAAGCATCTCTCAATAGCAAACTGTCAGTCCATTATTTCAAAAGTGTTAATAACCTGCAGAATAATAAACAATAGCTAAATGAAAAGTCAGACGAAGCACTTCTGAGATCTTCGGATCGTGTCCAAGTTGGATAGCGGGCGAAGTGGTTCGGCTCTAAGATCAGAGCTGTTTCGGCAGTCTCAGAAGACAGACATATGGTCTGGTCTGCCTTGTTCGGTGGTGGTTAAGAACTTAATTAGCAGGCTCTGGTTATTTGGGTATGTTATTGAGAACAATTTGATAATAATTACGCAAATACGCAGTTCACAGTTTTGTTTATTTTCTATTAAAGTGTGAAGTACGGAAATTATTTGTGATTCATTAAGAGGAACATAATTGGGCAGTTTCTCGTATTCTTCTAATAAAAAGCTAGTGACGTCCCATACAAATAATATAATTGAAAATTTAATTATTTATACAATATCAGTTCCTCGATTACAGCCTCAAGATGACGGGTTCACTATCTACGTGCTGTTTTCTTCGGAAGGACAACAACCATAGAAGAATGTAGATTGCTGAACATTAATTAAAACTTACGCATTCCATTCAGGGCGGCGGAAGCAAATAGGCACCTCGTGCGTACTGCAGTCTTAGTAGAAGTGAGGTCAGTGAACCGTCATCTGGTTACGCGGTCGTGGTAACACAGAGGAGCGCTGAAGGAGAGAAATTTTCGAGGGAAGGGGCTAATCAAACGCGCGTAAACCCCCCCCCCTCCCCCACTCTCTCTCTCTCTCTCTCTCTCTCTCTCTCTCTCTCTCTCCCCCTCTCCCTCTCCCTTTTTTTTCTTGTTCTTTCTTTCTTTCTTTCCATTTGCCGTAACCACATCACTCAATACGCAGCCCATAGTACTCTGATGTTCATAGCTAAGAGGGCCAGCGAGCGAGCAGTCATATTACTGGTAGTCCTCGTCGACCAGCGGAACTGGCAGAGAATTCAAAATCTGTTCCCCGAGTGCTGCAGTAGCGTGACGGGCGTCGTAGTGTCTACTGCACAGTACTGTCATCGTCACTGAGTGGTTTGTGATTTTCGCGGTGTAAATGGATGTTCTCCCAAACCTCCAAGTGTCATATTGGAATGCACGACATGCCTTCAAATTCCACAATCCCACAACTTGCTTCCATCGCGTTCCCTCCCCTCCAACTCACTTGAATGGCTGACTGACGCTATGAAAAGCTCAGCAAGACTCTCAGTTTATGTGAACGACATGGCAGTAACTAATGAGTTTAGGAAACAAAGAAGAGCTACAAAAGGTGCTGAACACTCTCACTTTATGGCCCTGTAAAATGACCTACAAATAAACCACTGCAAAACCAAAATACAAATATCTGGGAGTTGCTCTGCAGACAGCAAGAAGGAGCAACAGCAACAATAAAAATAATTTACAATATTCAACAGCCTCAAAACCTCTCAATAAAACCAGGAAATGACACTGTTAGATACGGCCATAACACCAGTAGGAACTACCATGGCTCAACGACCTCGTAACATTAGAGAAAGTCAAATTCCGTTATATGAAGCGAATCCCGGGCATCGGGAACACAGTATTTTCAAGACTGGCTTACATTTAAACAAAAGAAACCTTCATAGAAGGCGTCAAAAGCAGATGTTCCTGTCAAACATCAATGCCCACAAGAACACACACGAAATAATCTAGAAACACATTGCTTTATCTGGAACGAATTCTACTCAGCCAACGCCATAATGACGGAAGAATGCAAACAGCAAACTATGACCTCCGACATGTTTTAACACGATAAGCAACACTTGGTTTTCACCACAAGTTCTGCGAAAACAAGAGATTCCACTAGCTGAATGAAGCCTGCGTGTGTGAACTGTTCAGTGAACAATGTGACTTTATCACGCAAACAACTGCAGAAAAAGACGAGTGTCTATATTAAAACTAGTACTAACAAATGTAACTCAGTTTTGTATTTGTTTTATACTTTCACGTTGTACACATTTCCATTAATAATAGTAAACAATCAATTTACCTTCCATTCGGAAACCTGTTGCACTTAGCGACTGTTATATTGACTTGTAAATTATAGATTGTAGCGATCAGTCGTCCTTTTTAAATTTTATTGTGCGGATCTAGATTTCGGCTAGAAGCTAGCCTTTCTCAATGGACTATTATTTTCGCTTAATGCATGTAATGCCTGTTGGTCGGGCTTCATCCACAGTTCAGAAGCACAATAAAATTTAAAAAGGACGACTGATCGCTGCAGTCTATAATTTACAATTGTAAACAACACAGCCAACAGTGAAAATGTAACTTGGATGAAATAATCGTGGATGATAACGAAGAAGGTAGTGAAAAACTCTAATTAGCTCTCGTTTCCAAGTTAAAGGGTGTTCATTTCATTATAATTATATTTTATTAGCATTCATTGTCAGTCCCTACTCATATATGCTTCGAAATCCCGCTGATGGTAGAGTGATGAAGTTTCAGGCAACAAGAGCTTTGTGTATTTCGTCGCTGTGTTTAGCCCAGGCTCGTAGCAGCAAGATGATGGGAGAAACTGAGCATGTTTTCATTTAAGCGTAGTTCTGTTAGTGTGCCGGAAGAATATGTCACTGCTGTGTAGTTAGTGCGTGCGGTCATTTTTATGTCTGTGATTGTGTATGTCTCGCAAATGCGTAAACAGAAACAGTGCTGACCACTTTTGCTACATTTGCCGACAGGCTACATTGGAATCGCAAAGGAGGCCAATAACGCCATATATTAGGAAGGCGTGCAGACTGTACTTTGGCTGTGAAATCGGGGACCAGAACGAGCCATGGGCTCCTCATGTATGTCTTGTGTCTCGATTCGTCATTCGTGGTTAAATCGTATCCATGGGCTTTTCTATACCCATGATCTGGCAAGAACCATCAAACCGTGTGAATGATTGTCACTTTCGTATGACAAATTCATTAATACATGATATTTCCAAGAAGAAAAAGTCTTCCTCGACATATCCTAACTTACCGTCGGCCACGCGATCAGTGCCTCACGGAGACGGACTGCCTGTTTCTGTCCCAGTGTCCCACCTGTTGGTGACAGTGACGATGGCGGTAGTGAAACTAGATCTGCACCATCACTTTCAAAAACCAATTCTTCGAGAAATCCTGATTTCGTGTGTAACGATGAGTGTACAGAGATTCACAAAATGAACTTATAATCTAGTGGGAATCTGGAATTGCAGAAATGTAAGTGTGAACTGTTGACATCAAGACTATAACAGTGGAAGTGTCTTAACGAGGCGGTAAACGTGACTGCGTTCCGTAACCGGCATATGCCATTTCTTCCATTTTTCGGAAGTGAAAAGGACATGGTATTTTGTAGTGATGTACAGGTACTAATGGCAGCCATGGGCATTGACTATAAAAGTGATCAGTTGAGCTTGTTCACCGAGTGCTCCAAAGTAAATCTGAAGTGTGTGCTACATCATAGGCAACGTGTTACCGTAAACTGCGATTGGGTATGCTACATGGAAGAAACATATGATAACATGAAACAACTGTTATTGATGCTGAACTATGACAAGTTTAAGTGCCAGATTTCTAAGTATCAGAAAGTCATAGGCATATTACTTGGGCCACAACACGGCTACACCAAGTTGTGTTGATTCCTGTGCCTCTGGGATAGCCGCGTCAAAGCGCTTCGTTTAAAGACTGCCAAAGCCTCAATCAATTGAACCAAGATCTCACAGTGTTACGCACGAAGCACTTGTCGAATTCAAGAACACAATTCTTCGTATTCTTCACTTAAAATTGGGCCTAACGAAGAACTTGGTTAAGACCACGGACAGAAGTGGGGAACCATTTTTCTATTTGCACGAGAATTCCACTTCTTAGAGCGTTGAAAATAAAAGGTCGCTGATCGCCAGATACGCTAACTGTACAAAGATGAGTATTTCAACAGCATCCTGAAAGGTGATGCCTTTGTTCAAGTGTCATGAAACTTTCAAGGAAATAAGACAGCAGAAAGCTATAAGGATCTTGTGGCAGATCATCCGCACTGCTACAACACATTGGGCTGCAACATGTCCTCAAGCTATATTTTCCAGATTCCAGCTTGGACTACTTTCCTGAGAACTGTGGTGCTGCAACCGACGAGGACGGAGATCGCTTCCACCATCAAATCGGACATGGAAATGAGATACCATGGAAAGTGGAGTGCGTCAATGTTAGCGAATTACTGCTGGACGCTATTCAGGGTATGACCATCAGAAAACTACAAATTCCAGACAAAGCGGTTGCCCCTTCGATGAACTTCCTCCGAGGGAGAATACCAAAGTAAATACTTGCATAGAAGAACAGAAATTTGTTAACATCTAGTATAGATTTAAGTGTCAGGAATTCGTTTCTGAAAGTATTTATATGGAAGTGAAACATGGATGATAAATAGTTTAGACAAGAAGAGAATAGACGCTTTTGAAATGTGGTGCTGCAGAAGAATGCTGAAGATTAGATGGGTAGATCACGTAACTAATAAGGAAGTATTGAATAGGATTGGGGAGAAGAGAAGTTTGTGGCACAGCTTGACCAGAAGAAGGGATCGGTTGGTAGGACATGTTCTGAGGCATCAAGGGATCACAAATTTAGCATTGGAGGGCAGCGTGGAGGGTAAAAATCGTAGAGGGAGACCAAGTGATGAATACACTAAGCAGATTCAGAAGGGTGTAGGTTGGAGTAAGTACTGGGAGATGAAGAAGCTTGCACAGGATGAGGTAGCATGGAGAGCTGCATCAAACCAGTCTCAGGACTGAAGACCACAACAACAACAAGCTCACATAGGCAGTAATGTAAAGTTATCATAACTTTAAATCGAGAGCTAATCTTGCATTTTCACCAACTTTTCGATTTTCGACAAATTAACATTTTCGTTATCAGCACACTCGAAAACATAGAGGTTAGTTGTTTTCATGCCAGTTAAAAAAAAAAGAAAAAAATAGTAAAATTTGTAAGCTAGTGTAATAGCGCAAGCACAGAACGCTGACGGACTCCAACCAGTATTATGCTCCACTCGGACGTGGACTTATCTTGGGATATGGCATTTGGAACGACGAAGACTGCCTTACGTTTACAAGGTAGAATTACGAATCAGTGCCACAGGTCCTGCGGTTGCCTGACGCCCAGCACTCTCATTTGACACGTCGTTCGGTGTCTTCCATTACGAACCGACGTTAAGGCACCTGGTCGCAGTGTCTCCCGAAAGCACCTTGCTGGAACCTCGCCGAGGTGGTGAGTGCGTAAACGCACGGGGAACTGCAGCGGTGCACCGTGGCGCCGGAGCGCGCAGCGGCGGCGGCGGCGCAGAGCCGCGACCTCCGCAAGCACGCGTGTCGTGCGTGGCGCACTGCGCGGACGCGTGGCCGTGGCGCTGGCGACAGGTGGCTGCGGCTCCGGCTCCGGCTGCGGTTCCAATCTCCCGCCCAGCGCCGGCCGGCAGCCATGTTGGGCGGCGTTGCCTCGCGGCGGCGTTTGCGCGCAGAGGCGCCGCGGTAGCAGCCGCTCGGAAGGCCGCCTCCGGCGCCCCCCTCCATCCGCCGCGCTATCGAGGAGGGTGGGGGCCGGCGCGGAAAATACACGGCGCGATGCCAGTCAAGTTGCGGACGGCTGCCGCGACGACATGCGACCGTGCTAGCCCGCGCGCCCTTCAGCTTGAGGCAGGCTGTCCGTAGCGCCGCAGCAAAGATGATGAGCTGGGTGCACTCCACCTACGTGCCGCCGCCTCCGGCGGACGTCTATCATGAGCTCTGTCCGGTCAGGTAGGTGTCACACTCTCCGCTGTGCTCTACCGGCGTCGGCGTGACGTTCAAACGTGGACAGCGTGTGGCCCCCGACGGCGGCTTCTCCCTGCCTGCGCGATCGGTCGGACCACTTCTCCGCCGTTAGCGAGTTGCAGCGCGGAAGGCATCCTCAGCGTCTATCAGTGTTTGAGGGTTTCAGAAGTGTTCGTATACTACGATGATGATGATGATGATGATGATGTTTGGTTTGTGGGGTGCTCAACTGCGCGGTTATCAGCGCCCGTACATATTCCCAATCTTTGCTCAGTCCAGTCTCGCCACGTTCATGAATGATGATGAAATGATGAGGACAACACAAACACCCAGTCATCTCGAGGCAGGTGGAAACTCCTGACCCCGCAGGGAATGGAACCCGGGACCCCGTGCTCGGGAAGCGAGAACGCGACCGCGAGGGCACGAGCTGCGGACTCCGTGTACTACCTCGAGCACTAAATCTGGAACTTTGTCAACAGGTCGAACATCCTTTTAGAACGCGACGACCGTCTAGTGTCGCCCGTGACAGCTCGGGAAGTTCCTGGATTCTAGACAGCAAAGAGAAATCGCCAGTAGGCGTCTCTCAGAGGGATGCCACTTTCTCGGAATATGATTCGGAAATTCTGTCTCTCAGTCCAAAAGCTGAACAATCGACAACGCGAACGATATCGTCCGAGCTACTTGCCTTTCAGCTACGAAAACGAGGTAGTGGCGACTTTGATCTGGCGGTAAAAAGTGCTGCGAACTTGGTATGAGAAGAGGCTTTGGGGCCCTGAGTGAAAATGATGAATCGTGCGTGCCGTGGAGCGGAGATAATGGCGTTTCCGCTGTTACATAACGATTGATGTAGGTCGTGTGGCCGGGACTTGCCCTAGCCGCCGGTTTGGCAGTTTCCTGGTGGCCCTCGCGCCGCATTGTCACGTTCCGGCTGGCTTTCCGTTACGAGGCTCGACTGCTGAGAGCCACCGGAGATGACCAGGCAAAGAGCTCCCGCCCGCGCCCGGTTATAAATACGTGCTGGTGCTGATGCTGCGTAGCGAATAGCCCCCTAAAGTAATGATAGGGGCGTCTTGTGTGCTGAGAACCCACGACACCACTGTTACTGGTTTGTGACTCTGCTGCCGAAGTCCGATTTTCAGGTCGATGTATCTTGTTGGCAAAAGAAACAGGAAAACTTGCAGGATACAAAAAACTGAAAACCGAACCTTAGCAACTCGGGCGTAAACCAATAAAACTTGTGCCACTGGCACACTAGGTACAGCGCCAAAAGAGCTCAGTGGGCACTACAGACCCTCCCACGTCGATAAAATATCCGTCCGGCAACTATAAAAACGCACTTGGCTCGGATCTGCGCGTATTATTCGCCAGTGCATCGCGCAGTCGAAGGTACCTGAGAAGTGTCCGACGTGACAAAATACCGAGCCCAGTACAGCCATCTCGTTTGCTGTTTACCGGTGGCTTTTATGCCAACAAATATTTGCGATGGATATATTTCCCAGTGCTCTTTCAATATTCTTATTGGCGGAGAGATGCAGAAAGAATGGAATGAAATGAAATATAAGACGCCGTAACAGGAAATTCCGGAATTTTAAAAGGCTTAAACGGTCTCGCGTTGTCAGCGGAACGGCCATTTGGAAGTACGGAAAACATGGTTTCTAAACAGCAAAGTTTATCGTCGCACACACGACATGGAAGTGTCTTGAACAGATATGGGTAATATGAGGTGCCACTGCATGTTTTGAAAAATGCTTGAGAATAACGCGTTACAGAGGTACAATTACGGTGTCAGGAGGGAAACAAGTGTTAAATGACATAGGAAACGGGAGAAGTGACGCCAACGGTCGGCAGGCCGTTTTATGTCTATGCACGCGCGATTTGTGTGGCCCTTTGTTGCACTCACGGACGTTGTGACTTCCTAAGCGCATTCGTTTTCCTATCAAAATGATTACAATGCGGCGATGTCTTCGATGTGCGTAGCACTGAAACTGGTTTCTTTAGGTATTGACCGAACTTTGTTGGTTCGTGCCCAGTTTCATTTGCGGTATCCCTTCGGATTTATGAAGGAAAATATCTAAATTGCTACTTTGCAAGCCTTACAGAACAACAAACGATTTGGCTTAGATAAGTTTCCTGTAACAAAATTGCTTAGATAAGTTTCCTGTAACAAAATAAACTGTTCGTTAGGATTTGTATAATATTCTGATAGGAATTCATGCCGGTAAAGAAATCCATAACGTATTTGACGATGACGACGTAGCAGATTTCGCTTACATATTTTAAGTTTTTCAAATTCTGTGTTGTTGAAGACTGATTAATAATAGCTACCATTCAGTTGCTTGTTTACTGTCTTTTGAAATTTGTGAAAAAATGTATTCGCAATCTGGACATGGCAGGTTTCACAAAGTGGGAATTGCGAAGCGAAAACTGTTCATTTTTAAAAAAAGAGCGTATTTAACGACGTGTAACTGCCGTGCAGTACAAGATAATAATGGTAAAGAAAAAGCACTTCGCTCAAGTATAGTTTCAACAAATGTAGGCTTATTCAGTTACAGTTGTACAGTGGGCAGGAAAATTTGCTTGAATTGTTTGTGAAATTATATGCTCATTAATAGGTATCGCATTTTCGGAGGGGGAAGTCACCATAGTGAGACTGTAATGTTTACAGCTCTGACCGCTTTTCAAGCGGGGCTCTGCACTGGAAGCGTGTATATTTTTCTTTTTTTGAAACGCTGATGGTTTGCGAGCCGATGCAATTTGCGGGAGTCACATATACACCCAGAAAAGTTAGAAGTTTCGAAAACGGACACTGATAATTGTCGATAATGAAACAACGTGGAAGCGACGACGAGGAACGCAGCGAAACCGTCGTTTCCATTGCGCCGTCTAAAGTCACCGCAACAAACATCTCCCAAAATAATACAAGTAGCTGAGACGACAGTCTAGTTCAGTGGCAGCTGCTTGTTGAGTGGTTACTCGTACGTTGCGGAGCAGCACTAATTACTGCTCCTAACGTAGAAAACATTCCTGGCTTACGAAAAGGAAACAAGGTTATATTACGATGAGCTGCAGAACATCCATAGCTGTCAACGAGCTACTGTCAGTAACTACTTGTAAGAAAGTAACTTTAACGCCGGTGATATCGAAAATGAATTAGGGTTCTTTTTTAGGAAAGAGAGGGATTTTTTTATGGAAATTCCACCGAGAAGAACACGAGAGAAGCAATAAAGCAGATTCTTACTTCAAACCACCATAATTACGCCTCTGTCGGGCACCACTTCACGCCTCATCGCTACTATGACGACTAAGACAATTAAACATGGCTTATTTGTAACTCCTATTCGTCATATTATCGAATATCTGATACCGGACGATAGGAGAAAGTTATATTGCCAATTAAAGGTCCGTCACTAATCGGAGAAGAATAAGAAAACAATGAAAACACAGGGGAAGGAGCAATATAAGAGAATAGCTTACTACTACCTACTAACTGTGAGTACAAATGAGCGATGGTGTGTGTGTGTGTGTGTGAGAGAGAGAGAGAGAGAGAGAGAGAGAGAGAGAATTTGGGGCAGTACTCTTACCGGTTGTTTTCTACGAAGCAAATTGTCATAATACTCTGGGTGCTTTAATAAGAACAGTAAAACATTTGTAAACTCAGTAGGAGAAAAAAAAGAATATTGCGTATAAACGCGTATATGTGAATTTACTACTGTTTGGATATTACCGTAGGAGAAACCTCACGAAATGATAGTTTAGTCACATAGTTACTGATAAAAAATACGCAGTTTCCGGAAAATTGATTTAATAGTCATTAACAATTATAGCCTTATAATTCAAGTCACCGGTGTGCTCTTTTGTACGAGGAAGCGAGCAACCAATTCTACCTTTGCGTCGTTTATACTATCCTGATTAATTCATGAGAGCTCGACTTTTTTTCTCCTCTTTGTGACGGCACTGTTGAACGGACAATTGCCATACCTTGCTTTTTAATTTTGACTGAACATTTACGTGCAGCCCATAAACAATATTTTGCAGCGGCATAAGTGGCTCTCTAGTGCGCTATTGCCATCTTTAATTCCCAGAAAACCTGACAAGCGTAGAGTCGTCGTCATAAGTCACACTGTCGATACCCATGTCTATGTTTACTCCTCGCCCCATACACGCCATACCTGTAGGACAGTAAGTTGCTTCCTACCAGCATCCTTTCCACACTCACCATATTGCATCCCATGTATTGTAATACTCATTATCTCCTCTTAATTTTATTATTTATTTATTGCTTGTTTAGCCTGACCGGATTAGGGCCTTAAGGCCCTCTCTTACATCTCACTAAGAACAACACATACCAAAGATACTACAAAACATTCCCACAGATAATGATAGTAGTAGTAGTACTAGTAGTAGTAGTAGTAGAACAGAGCATTTACAATGATACAGATTGGCTTAGCGCATTTGAAGGCACATTTAGTGTTATCAGAAGTGGATAAAGGAAGAGGAGAAGATTGAGATGACAGTGATTGGCTGTTGGGAAATAACGAAATATAATTAGAGGATTCTGCCGACAAGGGGTAGGGAAACGTTGGAGTGAAGGGGCCCGTCGAGAGTGAGCTGCACAAAATGTGAAGGAGAGATTACCATTGTTCCAGAAGGTGGATCATTAGCTGTCTTTTGAGGTTTGGAAGGAATTTAATTTCTCTGCTGTTTTGAGGAAATGATTTAGAGAACATTGTTGTGTTATGTAATGGTACAGAGAGGGTTTTACTTTGTTGAGAACTAGTATTTCTGAAGTGTTGTTCATATAGTAGTGTAAGAGTTGAAGATGAATAGGAGGGAGTGCAATGATTGAAAAGACGCTTGTCAGCATGTAGCCATGACAGTTGTTCGTGGCTGGTGTGATACGGTCGAAAAAGTGTACGTCACGAATGAATCGCACACAAACATTCATCGCCAGTTCCATCCTGCGTGATTCTTCGTACGAAAGTCCTTGGAGAATGGCATCACCATAGTCAAGTATGAGGAGTATTATTGCCTCTACGAGCTACTTTTTAAGCTCGAAAGGATATGTTCAAATGTGTGTGAAATGTTATGGGACTTAACTGCTGTGGTCATCAGTCCCTAAGCTTACGCGCTACTTAATCTAAATTATCCCTAGGACAAACACACACACGCCCATGCCCGATGGAGGACTGGAACCTCCGCCGGGACCAGCCGCATCGAAAGGAAATACTTTTTTGTATTTCTGTATTGGATGAAGTGACGCTGAAATCTTACAGACTGCAGTTCTATGTTCAGTCCCGTTTAAGCGATGGTCCAGAATTATCCCCAAATTCTTTGAGAAGAAGAAAATTTAGTTACGGGACCAGTCTATGGCAATTTGTACACATGACCACGACTTAGCAATAGAGAAGGTAAAGATAAGAAATATAAAAGCAAAGAAGCGGCGATAGAATATGATCTTAAAATAGAACTGTAAGTGTTCGAAATGTAGAAATGTGCAGCGAGTATTTGTAAATACTGAACTCATATGTTCTTTTGGCATAGCGTAGATGAGTTTGTGTTTACTCTCAGAATAGGTTATGCAGCTTCCCCGAACGCATTACCTTTCATTGTTTTGTCACTGAGGCTTTCTATACTGTGCGAAGCAAGGACCGCTGTCAATTTCGGACCTGTTCAAGTTGTCTGCGTTGTGCAGCGACGCTAGACACGGCTATTTTCGACGGGCGATTGTTCTTCCCTGATTGGAACTTGGCAGGCTGCATGACTACAGTCGCCAAAGATAAGCACGTCTGCCTGCTATTTGTGAGCACCGTCCGCTGCTATGGTCTTCTCTAGCCGCATTGTTGCATATCGTTGTTGAATTTACATCGCGTGTCGAATAATGTACGAAGCTGTCTGCCAAGGCAAAAGATTCTTGACGGCATAGCGCTCTTATTTATGTGACTGTTAATGTCGCGATGCCTTCTCTGCACCTCTGCCAACCCGTCGGAAGTTGCGACGAGCTGGTAATAAGTAGGAGGTAACACGTCATGCATCCATTAATTATTAGTGGAACTGCCCTCCTTTGGTCTCTCTATTCACACGTAAGCTATTCTGGTGAAATAGTGTTTCACGCGTCACGGATCTGAGTCATTATTGAGTAAGCATTTTTATATAGGATGTCCATAAGCAAAATAAAAAATATTTCGAGTAAATGTTGTTTTGCTGCCACGGGAACGTTGACCAGCGGAATTGCCTCTCTTGTAACTTCGTTCGTCGTGAAGATTTGGACAGCAGTACGTCTTTTTTTTTTTTTTAAAAAAAAAAAAGTAGCACCCTATTGTCTTATTCGGTAATCTACTTCATTTTCTCAAGCTCAGTTCATAAAAGTATCACAGTGTTCGATTTAGTAAACATGACAGTATTAAAATGGTAACACAAAACTGACTTTGACTCTCATGTGCTAGCACACTGTGCAGTTACGCTTTATCCTGAACTTGCAGGAGTTTGACAATAAACAGATCAAAACACAAGAAACATGCACACCGGTCACCAAGTCAACCGTCTTAAGTTGAAGCTATTACATTTATTTTCAATCACAATAAAAGAATGACAATTAGTTTTTAACCGAGGACTACCTTTGCTGTATACGAAGTTCAATCCAAAAGTGCTACAGTACTCTTTTACATGTACCCTTATTGTTGTAAATAATAAAACATTATTGCAATTACTGTTTTTTTATTTACATTCCCCACAGGATGAAAAGCATTTCTGCCTTCTCTTCTATGGTGTACATTGCACTCACACAAACTGAAACTTAAGACAGCTGAGTGAATGAGTGGTGCATATTTTCCTTGTATTTTGATATGTATACGGTCTACTCTAGCAAGTAGACGAGTTACGTTGCCCACGGTTACGTTTTAAATAACGTTATGTGATAATTTTTTGAACTGATGTTGAGGAGAATGAGTGGATTACCGTATAAAAAAATAATGCGCTGTATACACCGGCTACGCGAATGGTTATAAGGATATTAACCTACTTTTGAAAAAATTCCTCATATTTGACAACGGCGAAAACTACGAAGCATAGTAAATTGATTATTGTATACTTTGTGTAGACTCTACCTGGGCTATGTCGTGAATGACACTAGCGAATCAACTGAAAACCTATTCGTGGTATTAGACGCCAGGAAAGTCCGACGCTCCATTTTTATTGACTGCCACGTTATGCAAGTCGATAGTATCCTTTCGTGCCATTTTGCCTAGGTTTCCACATTACGAACAAGGAGATACCGAACGCCAGCAGAGAGCTTCATGCCGCCACTTTGACCGACATGAAAGTTTATTTGGGGCGACAAGAGTTATTGTCGTTTGTAACATCCGTCTTTGCCTGTCTCGTGTTTCAGTTTACTAAGAATTTTTCTGTAGTAGCAAATATAATCTGTGGTATTTGGAGTAGGAGAAAAAAGTTTGACAAAAGAAAGCGATAAATCCAAGAAAGAAGCTTAGTTCCCAACGGCCGTGATTCGTAGATTAAGCTGCCAATGCTCCAGTGAGATAAGCTTTTCGGTGAAAGGCACTTGGCGTTTCTACGCGTCCACAGAGGGATTCTGCGTGCAAAGCTTTCAGCGCAAGACACCAGCTGCTGCCAGCATTCAACACCAGTGTATGCTTGCAGCTTGTGTTTGCATCGGTCTGGACGAGCAACTAAAATAAGTACTTATCAGTGGCATATGACCAACGTCGGAAATGGTCGAGTGACGTCCCCCGCTCGCTCTGTGATGGTTGTCTTGACCGCCGAATTTACGAAAGCGTTGTTACGGTAAGAGTTCGATGCCAGGTAAACTTAGTGACAAGCAAAAATATAGATGTCATCGCTTCTCGTTTCACTCGCAGTGATTTAAGCTGTACACTTAGGTTGCTGCCTAGCTATACCCTCGGAAATGTGGATATATTCGGAAAATACAGCCACATATTTGTGACAAGAAAGAATATAAATTTCATTGCTGTTTTTTTTTCACTCACTGCAGTTTAATCTTTCGTTTTTTACTCAAACTAAAGTTACAAAATCGAACACACTCACTCCTGAGAGAGAGCGCTCTTAACACCGAGGCCGGCCGCGGTGGCCGTGCGGTTCTGGCGCTGCAGTCCGGAACCGCGGGACTGCTACGGTCGCAGGTTCGAATCCTGCCTCGGGCATGGGTGTGTGTGATGTCCTTAGGTTAGTTAGGTTTAAGTAGTTCTAAGTTCTAGGGGACTTATGACCTAAGATGTTGACTCCCATAGTGCTCAGAGCCATTTGAACCATCTTAACACCGAATACTGCAGGACACACTTCTGCTACATTAATAAGTAAATCCCAGAGTCTTATAAATGCGAAGATGGAAAAAAAAGAATATAGGGGGCTGTGAACCTACTTCCTTCAGCTCCGTAACTCGACGTCTCTAGCCACTACATGATGGTGAACACAAACAGCTTTCAACGACAGTGTCTTTCGTCTTAGGATTTATTGAATGCTTTTACCGTCTTTTGTCATTAACTGGCATTTAATTATAAGAAATCGTACCAAGATTGTACAAAGAGAGCGATTTCTGGTTTCAGCGAAACGCTATTGTGGCGTTCATACACATTTTAGTTGCTCGTCCTGTCTTGTAACTCCAGGGCATTCTTAAGTAGGAACATATGCGAGGTGGCGGATGAGTGGGTCGTAGCACAGATAAACTTCCATCACGATTTGTGCAATTCCCCTAGATGTAGCGGTCAAGTACAGTATCTGTTCACACTTTTCTCAAAACAGCAGGTAATATCCCACTAATGACTCATTCTCACAAAACATTTGCCACTAATGCTACAAGAAGAGACCCTATTGGGGCATGGTAAGATCAGAGTGAGTAAACTCTTCACCGTACTTTTTCTTTCCCGTAATTGCACATTATAAGCTTAAACTTTTTGTACCACTATGGTAAGACGTATTAGACTTTTAGCGAGGGCGTGTACAGGCTTAGTTTTTGAAGTGTCCACTTCATCGACGTATATCCGCAAAGGTGCAGTTTATTCCATGTACGGCTCTTTGTAGTTATTTGCTTTCGCTCATGGAAGTTACAGTTATCGCTAATTTTCAGCGCATAAAGTAAGATATTTGGTAGACATTTCTGAGCGAGCAAGTGTGTGTATTGTAGAAGCGGACAGCAGTTTGTGCTGTGGGAGACATTCATCCCACTCAGTCGAGCGAAACATTCGAATTTTTCCTACAGTTCTCTCTTTAGCGATTCCTGTTGTAGACGAGTTGTGTTTCGTCATTAACTCCCCAAAAAACTCGCTTACCAACTATTGAGTTTACGTAATATTTACATTTCATGAGCTCTTTCACTGTTCCTTTCATGTATCTGTAAGAAGCTACTGTTTGTAGTTCACACATTAATGTTGCTGTCGAAAACAATTATGTTACACAGATTTGATGGGATATTTCAGCTAATGCCACGTAAAGTACTCACATAGACAGGGAAAGCGTGTCTAAAAATTTATAGGACAATCAACAATCTCAACACCACATTAGACCTTTGGGGGGTGGGGGGGAGAACTACACTCAAGCAAACCAACTATTTAATCTATTAAAGCGTCACCAGCGCGTATACATCGATTACTTTTAACCAATACGCATCTCGGAGCAGGTGCTCTCCAGCCTTTGGGATCTAAATGTAGGCATCTGTTTATATGCATTTTTAGAGCTCATCCTCGAAACAGTAATATCGTTTATACACTCAGAATAAAACGTCGTAGGGTTTCTCGCCGCGTCATTGCACAGTTTGCCCGCTACCTTTCGGAAGGCACGTCCGCTTCTTACATGTTCTGGGAAAGTCCCGGCGCCCCGCGCACCTTTATATTGTCATCAGCGGAAGAAGGGAACATGGCTTCTGGAACGTTGCGGACACACTACGAACTGATGCCACAAGAAATCAGAGATGGTTTTATTACGTTGACATGCCGGTCTTCTGATAAAGTATTGACATATTGTTTGCAAAGTTCGTCATCTCTAAAATAAGTGAGGTTGCTGATGAGAAAGACTTAAATTTTGGCATCCTCGATTTTCCTGCGTGTGCACTGTACTATGTATCAGTTGACACGAATGTTTTCTCACAAATGTGCACCAGGGATAAGCTCACTTAGTGACAGTACAAAAACCAACTCGAATCTGTCACAAACGATTTTCTTAATTTATACGGAGCATTTCAAGCTTTTATCTCTCGTCTTCGGTTATTTTGAATTAAATTTGGTCTACAAAATATGGCATAGTTTCCAGCTGGTTGATGTTATTATAGTATCACAGCAGAACATAGCCGGTAGAAAATTTTATGTTATTTCTTAACATGTTGTCTTCCGAATTACATACTTTCTTCTCAGACTTTTTGTGATAATGAATTCTAAATTAAGGATACTGTGCGTCTAAGTTCATGTAGTGACGAAACATGTCTACGTTGTACCCCATGTAGATAACAATTATTATTCATCTTTTCAAAATTAATTTTATTTCATTGCAATAGACGAGTAGTAGTGCAATGTAAACGACGTTGAATAAACAAGTGAGAAAGGAAGGCTGCAAATATTTGTAGTAGTGTTTGAACTTCAGTTTTAACGTGAACTAAGTGGAATTCTCAGTTACATATTTCGTAACTTCAGTGAGCCCTGCCGCCAGATGGACAACAGTCTAGATGCTATGGACCAAGTTATTAAACACGTCGTGTCTGTGACCGGTTGAGGATTTCACTTTCTGTAAAACAAGTGTGTAAAAGATAGACACGATAATCGTAACCTCAGAATATATAATTTCAAAGCATTCGTATACTGTGAACTCGTAACTTCAGAATATGTTATTTCAAAGTATCCGTGTGCTGTGAACATTCTCGAGTAGCAGTACTCAAAGAGTTTTCTTGAATCGTTTCTCCCGCCTCATTCCATCCGGAACCAACTTTTTTTTTAGTCTGGTGTTTATGTTATTCTATTACTATTACTGTAGCACAACGTTAACAAATTTCTGTTGTATTTGATCTTTTTAAATATTGGTGTTCCCAGTTATCTGCATATGATTTTAAATCTGTATCAAAACAAGATTTTCTCATCTGCTTCACTCTCACACTAATCTTCACGTGCCTCGCTAACAAAAGCTACATTATTAACAACCGAGATCACATATCTCTTGCCACAATGTTGCCAGAGTTTTATCTGTTTACGCATTAAAAGTGTCTACGGTGCAGTGCTTCACCTTGCATTCGAGATAGTATCGTTTACTCAGTGGCGTTATCTTGTCTGGCCAGTTCCTAGGGCAACGCCGATTTCATTTTATCGCATTTCCAACCGTCCTTTTTGTACACATTACCAAGAAGACAGTTCTTTCGTGTAGAAGGCGCTAAACTCGAGACGCATTCGACTGGAAGCAGGTACTCCAGTGGTCCACTTGTTTCTACTTGCAAATAACTGGTATTTGGGTCAGCGAAACACGTGAGCAGGCGTAGGGGGGGATGGATGGAGGTTGGTTAGCAGTGAAAGGTTTGTGTTATATAATTTGCGTGCGCCATGAGTGTTCACGAAAAGAGGCGCGCCAGCAGCGAACACATGATACTATCAGATTCGTAGAAACCACTCTTAACCTACTTATTTGGAATAATACCCGTGATATACTACAAACGAATTGTGAATCGAATCTGTGACTGATAAGAAAAAAATTATAGGCCAATTTTCACTGTCATTCTTAGTGTGAAGATCACAAAGGAGTTAGTAAATCTTCGTAAAATTATTTTACGTCTGTAAACAGAAATTTTGTGAGATCTGTACTGTTAGGATAATAGTTGAAATTTCTGTGCTGTTGAAATAATAGTTGATATTCGCGAAAAAATGCTACGAAATGCTACGAAAATTATTGATAAACGAGCCAGTTATACGCCGGATGATTGAAGCCAGTATTCTTTTATTGCTTTTCGGATCGTCTTGATTTGCTTGGCCTTTTCATATTGACCCAGGACATAGAATCACTGCGTTTGCACTCAAGTGAATTCCCAGTATACACTACAGAGAATTTGAGAGGAATTTCTTTGCAACTACAAGAGTCCCGTGCTTTTGGTTTAAATAGGAAGTGCATCTGAGTTTCAGTGTTGTGATGCTACTCAATGGGCGATTGTTGCCCAGATATAATGTTCATACTACTGAATTACAGTAATTGGAGAAACATCACAGTTACAGATCCAGATTCGCTGATAAGTGAACAAGTTTGAACTGATTCCAACTAAAATAGGTAATGAACATGTACAATGTATTTATCTTAAGTAACACCAAAAATGTTTGAGTATGAGTAATTTCAAGCCATTTATAATACAGTAACATCAATCGAGAGCGAATCTGTGTACGTCGTGAAATGTTTACTGAATTTCAACAGTGGATAGTCTTTCTTCTGACGATAACGTTTATACATATTAGAGGATGTTAAATTATGACAAGTGTTGAAGCATAATGTAAGTGATGTGTTATTTTTATCATTTTCTGTAACTTACTGCTGTCTGGTGGCATGTTCGTGCGACAGTGTATACAGGGTAATTCACGTAAAGCTTGCACCACAAATATTGCGGAAATGGAAAGTGTTATTTACATCCGGTTTTCACAGAACGGATTGGTACTCAGGGACTTGTAAGCCAATAAACAGATTGTAATAATACTTTTTTTTAAAACATACACTTTTAAATGGGACAATACCTATTGACATTAATAGACTAAAATCAGGGTAAATCAGAATGTCAGTGGCTTTCGTTGCAGGATTCTAGTGCGAGTCGTTTACGAGATATCGTATTTTGAAATATTCGCACACCCACGGTTGTACAATACCTGTGGTAGCACATACAAAAGAACAACCCAAGTTTATACACGTTTTGTTTATTCTGACCAGTTACGAGACAATTGATCATCACTGGTTGTGCTCATAATGACCACCGGCAGCGCCAATACACGATTCCAGGCTGGTATGGAACGACTGCTGTACACGTTCTAGTATTTCAGCGGAAATGCCCGAGCTAACTGCAGTAATACATCGTTGCATATCATCGGCTGTAATTTGTATGTCCCAGTAGACAGCATCTTCCAGCTTTTATCACAGGAAAAGAAGGAAGATTGCGTTTAACGTCCCGTCGACGTAGAGGTCATTAGAGACGGAGCACAGCTCGGATTGTGTCAAGGGTGGGGAAGAAAATCGGCCGTGCCGTTTGAAGGGAACCATCCCGGCATTTGCCTGGAGCGAATAAGGAAAATGACAGAAGACCTAAATTTGGATGGCCGAACGCGGGTTTGAACCGTCGCCCCCCCGAATGCGAGTCCAGTGTATTCTAACCATTGCGCCTCCTCTCTCGGTAAATCCGGGAAACTGGCCGCCCTAGGTACTGACCCTCTGCGTGCAGTCCAACAGTTTGGAAACAATTCGTGCACCATGAGCTGGACAGCCATCTTGTTGGTACCGTATGTTCCTCCTAGTCTGCAGAGGAACGTGTAGCATCCGTGGAAGATGCTGTGTTGGGGGGAGGGGGGGGGGGTTGCGATACTAGTGCTCGTTCAGTGTTTTGTCTGTGAAAAACGGGCCTATGAGCTGATGGCTCGCTATCATACACCACAAGTTTACACTGCATGGACACTGACGTTCCACCTGACGAGGCCAAGACGGATTGTCAATAGCCTATAGGGTCTGTTTCGACGGTTTACCAGGCCATGATTTGGAAATGTTATTTCATCACTAAACAAGATACATGATACATCTGGAGTATCCTGTCTTAATGCCAGTATGCAGAAGTCAGAACGACTGTCATAATAGGGACAATGCAGCCCTCGATGGAGAGAGATGTAATAGGGATGGAACCTATGTTGCTGGAGAATCCGTAGGACACTTGTCTGACTCAAATGGTTCAAATGGCTCTGAGCGCTATGGGACTTAACATCTGTGGTGATCAGTCCCCTAGAACTTAGAACTACTTAAATCTAACTAACCTAAGGACATCACACACATCCATGCCCGAGGCAGGATTCGAACCTGCGACCGTAGCAGTCGCGCGGTTCCGGACTGAGCGCCTAGAACCGCTAGACCACCGCGGCCGGCTGTCTGACTCATGCCACTCCCTCGTGCGATTCCGCGGGAGCTAACGTGAGGATCAACTGCCACAGTGGTATGAACACTAGTTTTTCTGTCTTCTGGCGACAGTGGTTTCCTTTTGTTACGAAAATGGTTCAAATGGCTTAACATCTGAGGTCATCAGTTCCCTAGAACTTAGAACTACTTAAACCTAACTAACCTAAGGACATCACGCACATCCATGCCCGAGGCAGGATTCGAACCTGCGACCGTAGCGGCCGCACGGTTTCGGACTGCAGCGCCTAGAACCGCTCGGCCACCGCGGCCGGTCCTTTTGTTACGTTGTCTAGTTGTTACACCACCACTTTCATGTAATTGGATGAGGACGTTGGTAAGTAATTGCCGAAATGGTTGACGTCTGTAGGGATATCTTGCCGCATACACCGTACAAGAACGAACTGCATTCTTCCTACAGTCTCTGTACACCACATGCATGTCTGCTTTTTCTGCATTGCTAAATCAAGACCTACTGCGTGGACTGTCACACAGTAACTGACTGGCAAGTCGCAATGCACTCAAGGAATACACAGGCGCACTGGAAGTAAACATATCAGCATCGTACCTAGCAATTATGCGGGTCGAATGGCACAAACAAGTGTCGGCGTGGGAACATTTCAAAATACGATGTCCCGTAGACGACTCGCACTAGAATCCTGCAACGAAAACCACAGACATTCTAATTTACCCTACTTTTAGGCTGTTAACGTCAATAGGCATAGTTTCATTTAAAAATGTGTATGTTTGCACAAAAATACACTTTCTAAGTATTATTACAGTATGTTTATTGACTAACAATACGAGCCCCTGACTGCCAATCCATTCCTTGAAAACTGCACATGAATAGCACTTCCTATTTCCGCCATATTTGCGGTGCAAATTTTCGTGATCCATCCCGTATACACTCTGTGCTTCATTTTTTGTATATTTTTTAGCTTTGACTATACTACTTGATAATAGTCAAAAAGCCAAAATCGGAGTAGTAAAATAAAAAAAATATAGTCGACGGCGAATATGAAATTCCTTCAAAAAATTCTACGCGACTGAATAGTGATCAGGAGAAGTTATATCAGGTAAAAGTTGTTCTCACTGGGTGAGTAACGTCGGGCCCGCCTTCTGTAAGGCGCCGTTTTGCGGAGTGAGGAGCTGAGTTGCTGTCGCCTGACGAGAAGTAGTTTACGGTCCCTGATAGGAGGCGGCAAACACGGCTGCCGATAGCGCCGACCCGGCGCACTGCTGCGCGACGCGCCCGCTCTACAACCACTCGCACTTCTGGCGTGTTTTGCGCGAGCTGCGCCGGCAAACTCGTGGATCACTGTTTTCGGAACCGGGCTATTTTTCAAAACCTGCTTAGTACAGGCGTAAGAGCTTCACCGTGCAACGCGTCTCTAAAACTTGTTAATTAGCATTTCGTCTGACGGTATTTGAAAGAACAGTATTTCATATGTTATGTATTCACATCCTTTGGAATTATGAGATTGTCAGGGACAAGAGACAGGGAGTGAAAAGATTATCTACAACTGTTACAGAAAGCAAACTGTCGAAGAACATGAAAGCAACAGTAAAGGGAGTCAGACAGGGCTGTAGCGCACCTCTCACATGATTCCATCTGTAGTCTTAGCAAGCAGAAAAGGAAATTAGCGATACGACAGCAAAAGGCTAGGAAAATTTGTTGGACGGGGTGGCAAAGTGGTTATGAAATGAACATCTACAGACGTAATGGTAAGGGTAATGGGCGATTCTAGAATTACCTCAGGCGACACTGTGGGAATTACTTTAGGAAACGAAATGGTACAAGCACGAGGGCGTGCTGAAAAGTAATGCCTCCGATTTTTTTATATGATAATTATGAAATCTTATTTAAATAAAACAAACGTTAGTAACATTCTGCATCTTTATTCTTAACGTCTGCATACTTGTAGCCCTCCGTCGCTAGAGGACTCCGAATTGTAGCGTGTGATGTGGCGATGTGTAACCTAGCTTTGTTTGTGCGTGAGTAAGAGCGTGCTGTAATCGAGTTTCGAATTGGAAGGGTTCGTCCTTACATGGAACACCTTCGGCTTCAGCATGACAATTCCAGACCACACAGGAGCGCTGCGACATGTGCAACAATCCGACGCCTCGGTTACAGTGTCACTGGTCGTCAGTGCCGACTTGACTCCGTCCTTTTTTATCTGTTTCTAAAACTTAAAGAACACCTTCGAGGACTTTACTTAGATAGTGGTGAAGTGGTGGAAGCAGAGGTGAGGTTGTGTGCCCGTCAATCAAGTCAAACATTCCACAGTGACGGTATCAACAGACTGGTCTCTCGTTGGGAGAAATGTGTTCGTTGCCAGGGTGACTATTTTAAGAGATACTGTAAATATGTCGACACGAATGGTAGAGGTGTAGAATATTAATAAAGTTTGTTTGTTTACATAAAAAATTCCAAGCCATTGCTTCTCAGCTCGACCTCGTATTAGACAAGTTTTGCTGCTGAATAAATGATGGTAACATTAATTTGTAGATTGGAAGCCTTTTCAGAAGTTACCTGCTCAGAATACAGCTTTAGACGAAAGTGAAACCTGGACGACAGACACTATAGAGAAGGAGAGAATGCTGAAAATTAGATGTGTAGCTCGAGTAACTGTCCAAGAGCTGCAGAATCAACCTGGGGTTAAAGAACTTTACGCCACAACCTTACTAGAAGAAGGAATCTGTTGATAGGACATATGTTGAGGCATGAAACAAGAATTTGGTCGTGGAGAAAAGAGGGTGTGGTGGTGGTGGTGAGGAAGGGAGGGGGGGGGGGGGTAGCTTTTGTAAACGTTGTAGAAGGAGACGAGGGTTGTGTACAGTAAACGTGCCCAAGTGAATGTATCAAGTCCATCTAGTGATGGAACTGTAGTCGTCCGAAACGTTTAGTTGAAAGAGTAACGTAGTTCAATTGATATTCATAACAGTCCGGTCAAACTTAACCTAAAATGTTCACATGTTAGGTAAAGACTGCATATAAATAGCGCCGGAAGTATTGTGTCCACATGTGATTGTCATCGTTGAAGGTCTTATGCAAGTAAAAGCAAAGAAATCGAGAAGGAATAATAGAAAACTATTGACTCTGATTCCATGTGTTTTCATTACGTTTCGGTTTGCATAGCAGTTAGTTGATTAGCCAACTGCATTAGTCAGTAGTTACATTTATTTAATATCTTGTTGCAGTTGTATCATTCTCTTTATAACCCGTTTGTAATCTTGTCCACTAACCGTTGAACATTTTAGGAAATGGCGATTAGTGGGTGTTTAGAGGGGTGTTCAGAAGCTAATTGTAGGCACAGGAGCATTACAAAGTAGCAGCCGGGCTGGAGTTTGGCGGCGCCGCTATCTGGTACTCCCTGTGATGCAACGCTGATGGCGCGGCGTTGCAAGTTGACGCGCTTGCTGCCCCCTCCTTTCCTCTACATCACTCACGGTTAATTACGGTTCGCCCTCGGCAGCGCTCGACGCACTCCCCGTCACACTGCAGCGCAGCAGGTGCCCCTGCGCTGTACAGCAGCTGGCATCGCACTGCGCGTTGCGCGTCCGGGCCGGCCTGGCTAGGTCGCGACACTCACCTTGGACGCGCCAAGCCGGCGGCTGTCCGTTTCGATATCAGCGCCTTCTTTTGGACTGCCGTGTTCAGGAGTCTGAGGCAGTGCACCAAAGATGTTAAGTATAGCTAATATTTTGTTTGGTGCATTCAGACCTTGGGCGTCCACACAAACGGAATGTTTCACTGCAGATTTCCGCCGTTACTCTGCAAAAACGTCGTTTCATGTGAACATTCTCCTTAAATACTGTAACGAGAAATGCTGCTCAAAACGATATAGCAGTTCGTCAAGCATGCCTAGTGTTTTTGTAGGCGGCGCTAGTCACAATTCTCCATTTTTAAGTCTTCTATACACCCAAATTTTGTTTTACCACCCCTCTGTCGGAGCATTTGCACAGAAAGCAATGTCTACGAATGTAAATTTGTTGTTATCACTAGAAAGTCTTGAAGTACAATAGAAAACTCTGCTGTTCAAAAACCTTGTACGAAAGTAACTTCCATATGATGAACCATTACCAAGTAAAATAGCTCAATGAAACTTGGACCACAAACAGAAGTAACTATTACAATGTAGTAAAGAAGGTAACTGAAAGAAAAAAGCATAGAGACGACAGGAAAGACACTTTTATTCGAAGACAGTAATTCCTCTGAAATCACTGCGTTTTATGATGGTTGCCTGGGCATATTACTAAGCGTAGGACACGGTTCTTAATGGAGTGTGTGATCACCACAGACAGTAGCGCGTCCCATGCTGGCCACAAGCTTGATAAGGAGTTGTCGTCGTAGACGTTCCATTCATCCACCAGCGCGGTTCACAACTGCTGCATGTGGGACTGCTGCAGTGCGTCTCCCCGACGCATCCCACAAGCGCTCCGGGGAAATGCGCAGGCCAGTCCAAGAGCTGCAGTCCGATGCGATCGCTCATCTTGCAGTATATGAGGGTGCGTCCAGTCACTACTCAGACTGAATCTGCCCTTATCCGAGAAGGTGCGCACGCGACCCCACTTCGCGTTGTCCGAGTCCCTGTGCTCTCGACGCCATCGCCAACGGTGCCGCTGATGCGTAGACGTCAGCGGAACACACGGGCAGCGAGACCACCCCCGTGCAACTGCCGTTCCACAGTGGGGCGTGAGCTGCGTGCTTTCGGTCCTGTGCATCTGCACCCGCTGTTTTGCGTGGGTCCCTTCTATGCGCGTGGAGCAGAGCTACGAGCGATACCTGACTCCTGGGCTACACTCGTCACACTTCCTCCTTCCTACAGTTTGCCGCTGATTCTTCCCTTTGCGAAGTCATCCAAATGGTGTCTGCAGGCCACTGTGCAAAGAAGAAAATGACCGCAGTACACCGGAACTGCTCGCTAATCGAGACACTTTTTTTTCCATTCCTTGAACTGCCTCGTGTTGCGGGGCAAACCTCATTTGGCGCGATAGTCATGCTGATATCGAGCCCTGTAAAATCCATTTTGGTGCATTTCGCATAAATCGAGACCGAGCGAGGTGGCGCAGTGGTTAGCACACTGGACTCGCATTCGGAAGGACGACGGTTCAATCCCGCGTCCGGCCATCCAGATTTAGGTTTTCCGTGATTTCCCTAAATCGCTCCAGGCAAATGCCGGGATGGTTCCTTTGAAACGGCACGGCCGACTTCCTTCCCCATCCTTCCCTAACCCTATGAGACCGATAACCTCGCTGTTTGGTCTCTTCCCCCAAACAACCAACCAGCCATAAATCGGGGAAACTATGAACCGGAGCAACTGATTCTCATATGGCCCTACAAACTTTTTTTCCACATCAGAAAAAAGATAATGGAAATAAATATAGGATGTAAAAAAATTGTCTACCATGTTAACTAAATAGACACCCACTTGATCGGTCCTGTTTCATCGAATTATAACAGTAAGTAACTACAGTGCCATATTTTCCTGTACGCTTCTGTCTTTCAATCACAACAATAAAGTCGAAACGGATGCACCTAAAGGATGGGTATAGGGAACTGCAAGAAAATTTTGAGCTTTGTAATACGTTACTGTCAGACTCTCTTCCATAGAAGCCATGCTCACAGTCTGAATCAGCTGTAAGAAACAGAACTTTTCAAATAAGTTCTCACAGTTGAAACACGATTCCATCTCTGCGGTTTCCACTATCTACAACTGTTTTCCAGCATCCCCAAACAACTGCTGAAGTTGACGCTTTTTCAAAACACTTTTGTATTATGAATCATCTTTTCGGCGAAGAAACCTGATACACAATCCGCTAACTTCGTATTTTGCATTCACCTTCGGATCTCATCGTTTTCAAAATTATGCCATATGTTTTGACAATGGCGAAATTTTGAAAAAGATGAGATTCGAAGATGACAGCAAAGTAATGTTGAAACGGCCATCAATTGAAGATAAATATTTAAATCCAATCTTAGCTCAGAAGTATTTCTTCAAATATTATAATCTCCAGATCGCCCCCTGATCACAATGTTTGTAATATATAAAAATGGCTCTGAGCACTATGGGACTCAACATCTTAGGTCATAAGTCCCCTAGAACTTAGAACTACTTAAACCTAACTAACCTAAGGACATCACACACACCCATGCCCGAGGCAGGATTCGAACCTGCGACCGTAGCAGTCCCTCGGTTCCGGACTGCAGCGCCAGAACCGCTAGACCACCGCGGCCGGCTTGTAATATATAACTCTACTGTTCCTCTGCAAGCGAATTATTACCTCTCATTGCCATTGCTTAACGACAGTCGCACAATGTTGTACGGGAAAGAACGCAGGCTGTCTGGCGATTAAGGCGAGACCACTCTGTAGTAGCTGACGCGGTGCTTCTGGCAGTCACATCATGCATTGAGACGCATCTGACGCACACGGGTAACAATATCGCTTAGCGTCATCCGGTTGCAGTCGGGAGATGAAAACGAAGCTCTTCACAGTAAGTTACGCGTTTAATAGATGAAGAGGCTTTTTCAGTATAATGCAAAACTTAGCGCGCCCATATCGTTCCGATATCGCATTTGGTTATTTAAGCATTTAGCGTTGTTTATGCCTCAGTCGAAATGGCTCTGAAAACTATGCGACTTAACTTCTGAGATCATCAGTCCCCTAGAACTTAGAACTACTTGAACCTAACTAACATAAGGACATCACACACATCCATGCCCGAGGCAGGATTCGAACCTGCGACCGTAGCGGTCGCGCCGTTCCAGACTGTAGCACCTAGAACCGCTCGGCTATGCCTCAGTCACTTAAAAGTAAGAGGAGGTCACCAATTAATTATAGTGGCTTTCCGTCAGCGCTATCAGTTTTCTTCAAAATTTTGTTGGAGCTGTTATTTTCCGCAGCTACTATAGAAATATTCGTTTGTAAAGAAATACACATTCATAGACTTAAACAGATCACGTCCTAATTTTTTTTGTAGAAAAAAGGGTCCTTAGACTTTATTCCTAACCTGGCGATCTCTAATATATCAACAAGCTGAAACACGCTTTTCCGCTTCACTTACGAAAATTCGACATATATTTGCGTGGAAGGCTTCCATGAAATATTATTCTTAATTTATGGAAAAACAGAACTGTATGCTATTCCGATGATCAGCTGGAAATGCCTATCACATACAAGGCAACACGCATGCGGGAAATTAAATACTAATGATGCAACAATAAAGATGAGTTTTGTTTATAAACAGATATTCCTGCAGACCATCTGGCTTTATTATGAACTAGTCCTGTTGAATTTTATCCGTCCAAATATCTTCTGCTGCATACCAGGGTTGTAAGAGAACACATTTAGTTACAGTCTCACAGCTAGAAAATTGTCACTGAAAAGCGATAACTTGGACCATAATATTTTCCTAGTGATATCGTGGTAAGAGTAAAATTCTAAAATTGCTGCACCGAACGAAGGGCTTTTAATTAGAACGTAAATCGAGACACTTACGAATAATTCGGATTATCTATCTATTAGTGTTGTGAGTAATTGCGGATTGTGGAGAAAGAGCGTGAAGGAGAAATTCGTATCCAAGTTCCAAATTTAAGACCGGTATAATAAAACTCGTTTCTTCCTCTGTGTGTGTGTGTGTGTGTGTGTGTGTGTGTGTGTGTGTGTGTGTATGTGTTTGTGCGAGCGTGCCTTGATTAATGTACATCCTACCGGACTATTTGTGGGCTCAGCGAAAGAAGTGCGTGCCATCCAGCTGAATGGCATCTGGCGATTGTTTACAGCACAAGTATTCGCTGAGCCGTCTGCAGGCGTCGTGTGACACGAACAGAGCTTGCACGTTTCTCGGTAACCTCCGAAACGCTAAGGAGCTGCTAAATACCCAGCAGCAATTTGGCTCAAACGTTAGCAGCGCTGTTTCCAATAGGAGTACAAGGCTGAGCCATGTTCGCTTTCCACACTATTCCTGGCGTTACTTCTGAGTTAATAAACTCTCCCGGCAACTCGTCACTCGATTTTTAACCTCACAAATCACTGATTAACTTCTTAAACGCGCGACAAACTTAACACCAGTACTTAGTGCCCCCCTTAATGACATACAAGAGTGTCAATGCTTTATAGTTAAAAGAGACAAGACGCATCGTACAATTTTGTATGTTAGAGTGTTGAGCGTTACAGAATATGACGTTCTCTTCGAAATTTGCAGTCTGTTTGAATCAAAAAATGTTCAAATGTGTGTGAAATCTTATGGGACTTAACTGCTAAGGTCATCAGTCCCTAAGCTTACACACTACTTAACCTAAATTGCCCGAGGGAGGACTCGAACCTCTGTTTGAATCAGACGTTAAAGCAAAATCTTCACTCATTGTATTTATTCTATATTTGAAATGGAAGACTATGAAAATGTTTTAATCTTATTAAAAGAAAGTGAAGAGGAGTCGGTTAATGTTATCAGCTGATGTGGGTTTAAAAAAAGGCTATGTTCGTAAGTTCTTACCACCTTTAGATGGAGTGCTTTGAAATACCTTAGATTCTTCCCTTTGCAGGACAGTGTATATGATGTCACTACCAGGCGATGAAGCGTAGTTAATCTCAGGCGATGCTTATTTGTAACCGGAATTTATTCCAGAGACTCGGTGAAAGAACGCTCCCGGCAGATATTCTGACAGCCGGACCTACCATAATATAGGCTTTTGCACACTTTCTACTTGAAGTCTATAGATATTACTCTTCTTAAGGCAGAAGGATATAAGTCCAGTTATCACAATTTAACGGGAGGATTGAAGCTATCCTTCTGCCTGAAGGTTGTTTATTGTACTAGTATGTGCTCGTTAATCCTAAACGCAGAAGAAAATCTTCCTCGTTAAAGTTTCAAAATTGCATATACCGTTTTGCTCAAATAAAAGTGTCACTATTTCGTTTAAGAATGAGATGCTCTCTCTTCTTCCTGTTTTTGTATCTCTACCTTTTTCCCGAGGTAAAGCGTCATCTATTATAATGTCGCTGAAAATGTCATCTATTCCTTCACCGAACGTGTGATAAAGAATCACAATGACAAAATTTCACCCAACGGAAAATTCTGGTGAGCAACTCGCCAAAGTATTTTGGAAAACCTGTAGTTTATGGCTTTCAAGGTACGGAAAGTAACTGTTTAACAAATGGTTCAAATGGCTCTGAGCACTATGGGACTTAACTTCTGTGGTCATCAGTGCCCTACAACTTAGAACTACTTAAACCTAACTAACCTAAGGACATCACACACATCCATGGCCGAGGCAGGATTCGAACCTGGGACCGTAGCAGTCACGCGGTTCCGGACTGAGCGCCTTAACCGCGAGACCACCGCGGCCGGCAACTTTTTAACAGATAGAAAGCAAAGGGTGCAGTTTTCATGATGAATCTTCTGAGTAAGAAAAAATTACCACTGATGTTCCACAGGGACGCTACTTGACTCGCTTCTGTTCAGTAATAATGCTCTTTCCTAATGGTGTAATCACCCAGAAAAAAATCTATAAATTTTCGGTAAGTAACCTATAACTTTACTTAGAAGAAACACAGTTCACTCAGTTTTGTACAGCACAATATACGACAGTCAGCTGTATTAGTCGACGGAGGAAAGAAAGAATATAAAACAGAACGTTCAAAATTTCTGGGTGGCTTTATTGATCAGAACTTGAAATAGTAATCACTTGCTACAGATCCTCTCAACGCTTCAGATCAGTAACATTTTAAGTACGTGTAATTGCTGACTTTGCTGATGAAACCGTCAGAAGGTTGTCATACGTTGCGTACTTCAATTCATTAATTTCGTATGGAATAATTTCGTGGAGAGATGCCTCAGCCCGCATCTCGTGGTCGTGCGGTAGCGTTCTCGCTTCCCACGCCCGGGTTACCGGGTTCGATTCCCGGCGGGGTCAGGGATTTTCTTTGCCTCGTGATGGCTGGGTGTTGTGTGATGTCCTTAGGTTAGTTAGGTTTAAGTAGTTCTAAGTTCTAGGGGACTGATGACCATAGCTGTTAAGTCCCATAGTGCTCAGAGCCATTTGAACCATTTGAGCCAGATGCCTCAATTACACACGTATTTACTGCACAGGAACGTGCTCCGAAGATAATATGTAATCTTCATCTTCGGGCTTCAGGTAGGCATCAGTTACAAAAAAGTAGGTGTTCTGGCAACATCCTTACAACAGGCTTGTTCTGTGTTGAAATTTGCTTTGAAGATCCAGTGATACTTGGAAAATTATACTAGCGTTTTATAACACTAGAGACAAAAATAGCCTCCACTGTCAATGATTTCGCCTTACTCTTGCACAGAAAAGACAAAAATGTGCAGCCGTGAAAATAACTGACTACCTCCATTGTGATTTAACCCTTTGATTATTTGATTATCAGTGGTTTCTGCCCAAGCAACCACATTTTTTGGAGTACCAGTACCTGTAGCATGAAAACAGCGATGTTGTTGCAAGACAGACACATCTAGTGGTACGCTTACGTAGATACTTCTACGAATATAGTGCATTGTGACAGTCACTGATAGTGTCCAAAGAGACGCTCGGCGAGATCATTGATAGTGAAAGAAAGTTTGTCGAGAGTTACTGGGGGCATTAAGTAGTTTGATAGAGTATTTATTGAATTTTAGGACCATTTTTGCTTGTTACGTAGGACTAAAATTTGTTTTAGGCATTGTGAGTTCATGGAAGTTTAGAGATGTGGGATTGTATCCAGGAAAGATTCGAATTTGCTTTCAAACATATAACATGAAATGATGGATTTTTAGTCATCAGTCTTCTGTCCGGGTCGATGCGGCTCACCACGAATTCCTCTTCTGCACCAACTTTTCATCTCAGACTAGCAGTCGCAACCTACGTCCTCAATTGTCTGCTGGATGTATTTCAATCTCTGTCTTCCTCTACAGTTTTTACCCTCTACAGATGTCTCGAGAACCATGGAAGTTATTCCATGGTGTCTTAACAGACGTCCTGTCAAGCTGCCCCTTCTTCTTGTGAGTGTTTACGTGTGTTCTTTTTACTCGCCTATTCTGCGGAGAACGTCCTCATTACCTCATCAGTCCACCTAATTTTTGATGGTCTTCTGTAGCACGCATCTCAGATGTTTCCATATTCTTCTGTTTCGGTTTTCCCAGTCCAGGTCTCACTACCATATAATATTGATACAATGTTGTGCTCCAGACGTACGTTCTCAGAAATTCTTCCTCAAAGTAAGGCCTATAATTGATACGATTTGTTTTGACCAGAAATGCCCTTTTTCCCTGTTCTAGGCAGAGCTAGTCTGCTTATTATGTTCTCCTTCCGTCATGGATAATTTTGCTGCCTAAGTAGCAGCATTCCTTAAGTTTTCATACTGGACTCGCATTCGGAAGGACGACGGTTCAAACCCGCGTCCGGCCATACTGATTTAGGTTCTCTGTGATTTTCCTTAATCGCTTCACGCAATTGCCGGGTTGGTTCCTGTGAGAGGTCACGGCCGACTTCCTTCCCCATTCTTCCCTAAATCCGATGGGAGCGATGACCGCGCTTTTTGCTCTCCTCCCGCGAAACAACCAGCCTCACCATTTATCTGCTTGGTGGTCACCAATTCTGATATTAAGTCTCTCGCTGTTCTCACTTTTGCCACTTCTCAGTAATTTCGTCATTTTTCGATTTACTCGCGGCCCATATTCTGCAGTCTTTTTGCCACTTTCTTCTTGTATTCGTTGCTTCCTATGAATAATGTTACTTAAATGAAAAATTCCATTTGTTTTCATGTAGTTGGGCTCGAAGGTTTTCTAAAATTTGTCTGATCAGTTCCATAGACGAACCTCAAGACAGGTAACCTCTTGTGTTGCTGAGTTACGTTTATAAATTTTGTTTTAGATTAACATTAAAGTAAAAATGAAATTACGTAAACGGACAGCGTGTAGACCTAGAGGGTGACAATTATTGAACTAAATAAAAAAAACGTAAATTAGTTGCAAACTACGGCTTGCACACACTTTATTCAACATGTAACATCACTACAGATATTCAGATTTAGGTTATGACATGTTTGATATGCCTGCCATCATTGGCGATGGTGTGAGGGAGGGGAGACGAATAGCGAAACTCTGCAGGACTCGCTGAAGTGTCAGAACATCGATACTGTCGATGACCTTGTGAATGGCTGTTTTCAGCTCACCAATAATTTTGAGGTCATTGCTGTTCACCTTGTATTTGATATAGCGCCACAAAAAGGAGTCGCATGTGTTCAGATCGTGAGACTATAGCGGCCAATCGAGGCCCATGCCAATGGCCTCTGGGTACCTCCAGAGGCAGAAAATGTGGAATTTGGAAATTTGTGGTAAGGTCTTAAGAGATAAAACTACTGAGGTCATCGGCACCTAAGCTTATACATTACTTAATCTAACTTAAATCAACCTACGCTAAGGACAGCACACACACCCACGCCCGATGAAGGACTGGAACCTCCGATGTGGCAGCCGTGCGGACCGTGACATGTCGCCCTAGACCGCGCGGCTACCCCAGGTGGCCCAGATCTAGATTGCGGTCCCGAAAGTGCTCCTCCAGGACATCAAATACTCTCCTGCTTCGATGGGGTCGAGCTGCGTCTTGCATGAACCACATCTGGACGAAATCAGGGTCACTTTGGGTAATGGGGATAAAATCATCTTCGAAAGCCTTGACGTACCGTTCGGTAGTCACCGTGCCATCAAGGAATGTCGCATAACACAGACACCCGTTAAGGGTGAAGAGACTTTTCGACCGCGAAATGTGGGTTATCTGTCGCCCAAATGCGCCAATTTTGCTTATTGGTAAACCCATCCAAATGAAAGTGAGCGTCGTCGCCAAACCAAACCATGCACATGCGCACACTAATTCCCATCATGCCCCGCGGTCAACCGTGCAGTTTGGATGTCCTAACGCAAACCGTTCAGAAGTTATGACGATTTTTCTTTATGTAGTTGAATAATTGCCATCCTGTATTTTTACTGAGGAAGATACTTACAAGCTTAATGACTCGTCGCATGCCATAGCTAATTATCGCAGATATGGTCCACTGAACATGAAATACTAACTACTAGCTAGTTACCCTGTTGCCAAAGACTCACCGATTCAATCCACAGTTCTGCCCTTTCGCTACACGGGAGCACGTCGTCTCCTACGCTTCCTTTTTTGTACTAAGGACGCCAAAACAGCGCACATGCATAGTTGTTCCGTGTTCCACACAAATTCGCATCTCATCTAATTCGGTTCGCGACTGTGCGCGGTGCGTGGGAGAGCTGCTTACTGAGGCGGACCTCGCCTTGGCCGCAGCCGCCGGCGCGCACACTCCTTTGTCGCCGGCAGCAGCTGACGTCCCGCTGCCGTGGACGGTGCGCGTCGCCAACTTGCCCGACCGTAGTTGCCGTTGTGTTCTTTGTAGTCTACCGGTACACACGTCACGGCGATATAATTTCACTCCCCCACTCTGACGGGAAATTTCAATAGCTCTTGAAGGGGTCTGCAGAGTAGATCCTCGTCCAGGACTACAGACTCCAGTAGCTAATTTATTTGGGAGTCGTTCAGAGGTCTTATTACATTTCTTAGAATTCCATTGCAGCTGATGCCTACATTGTCCAAACAATTAGGGCATCAATGCGAAACTGGAACCTAATGTTTGCAACGCCAAGCTTTTGTGAAAACAAATAACATTCGTACAGAAGACCCGTAAAATCTCTGTATATGAAAGGAAACGCCCTCACTGACTGACTCATCATCGCTCTGCCCAAACCACTAAGGATAGAAATTCGAAATTAGGAGAGAGTAGACACCGTTTAACGAAGAAGTTTTCGAAATAAAGACTGAAAATTTGTCGATATTAAGGCAATTTTGAAGCTAGAACTACGACAGTTGGTATTTGGTTTCTCGGTTAAAAATAAAAAAAATACGTGTTTCACCATTTTTGGAAATTGATTGACAACGGGGATGAAATAGCGGTCGAAAGTTTCTTTAGATAAGTCGTTATGAAAGAACGACTGAAGCATTTTTAAAGCTACTGTTATGAAAATTAGCATTTCACTTCTCGATTAGAAATAAAAACATACCTGTTTCAGTGTTTTTTGAAATTCAGCATTTACGGGAGTGAAGTAGAAGATGAAAAATTTTAAGAAAATACCTCGTGAGTGAATCCAAAGAAATAATGAGATGGGAAGAATATATAGAATGGCTATACGCTGCAGACAGCCGACCAAGTGAAGAAGACCTTGGGATAGAAGAAGAAGATAAAGTTGCAGATGATGACAAAGGAAATGCAATACTAACTAGTGAGATTGAAGGATCATTGAAGGAGATGAAAAATGGAAAGGCAATGGGAATTGATGAGATTCCTGCGCAACTGTTAAAGTCATTGGAGAAAGAAGGGAAAAGGGAGTTGACTGAATTGTGTAATCAAATATTCATGAAAGGAAAATGGTCAAAGGACTTTACAGAAAGTACGTTAATACCTATAGAAAAGAAAAAGAACAGCAAAAAGTATGAGAAACATAGAACAGTGAGCGTGATATCGCATGCAGCCAAAGTCTTGCTGAAGACTCAACAGAAGGCTATATGCAAAGTTGAATTGCGTAATAGGAGATGAACAATTGGTGGTTTGGCTTGGCTCTGAGCACTATGGGACTTAGAACTACATAAACCTCACTAACCTAAGGACATCACACACATCCATGCCCGAGGCAGGATTGGAACCTGCGACCGTAGCGGTCACGCGGTTCCAAACTGAAGCGCCTAGAACCGCACGGCCACACCGGCCGGCTGGTGGTTTCGGGCGAGGAATGGGAACTAGAGATCCATTGACCTACTGAGGGGGAGAGGTACGTGGAGAAGAAAAGGAAGGTGTATGTTGTGTTCATTGATCTTGAGAAGGCTTTTGACTGTGTCATATGGGACAAACTGATGGAAATCCTAAGGAAACATGAAGTTGACTGGAGAGATAGACGGCTAATTAGAAATTTATACTTGAACCAGAGAGCAAGAGTAAGAATAGGAGGTGTGATGAATGAAGAAATTGAACTGGAAAGAGGTGTAAGACAAGGTTGTTGTTTATCACCAACACTGTTCAGTATATATCTGGAAGAAATTATTACTGAAATTTTTGATGGAAGGAGAGGAGTTCGTATAGGGGGGTCGGAGAGTGGATTTGCAGACGACATGGTTGTGATGGCAGAGACTGCAAGAGAGTTGGAACAAATGTTAGATGGTCTAAACACAAAATTAGAAGAATATGGAGTGAAGATTAACAAGAAGAAAACGAAAAGCATGGCAATTGGAGGAAAGGGGAGAAAATGCCATATGAAAATAGGGGGAGAAGAAATAGAGCAAGTGAATAACTTCAATTACTTGGGAACTGTAATAATAGATGATATGTATTGCTCAACAGAAATTAGAAAAAGAATTGCAATGGCATATGAAGGATTCAAGAGGAAACAGAAATTACTTTGTGGACCACTAAACAAAGATCTGAGGAAAAGACTTGCCAAATGTTCCATCTGGAGCGTTGCACTATATGGTGCGGAGACCTGGACATTGAGGAAGGAAGATGAATGAAGATTAGAGGCACTAGAGATGTGGATATGGAGAAGAATGGAACAAGTGAAATGGGAAGACCGAGTAAGGAATAAAGAAGTATTAAGAAGAGTTGGAGAAGAAAGGAACATGCTGAAAGTCATCAGAAAGAGAAAACGGAACTGGATTGGACATTGTTTGAGAAGGGACTGTTTATTGAAGGAAGGAATGGTGGAGGGAAAAGGGGGAAGAGGAAAAAGAAGATATACGAGGTGTGGCTAGAAAAAAACCGGACTAGTACTGGTGAAACAATAAAACGAATACAATAAGGCTGAAAGTCGCGTGGCCTGTCACGTGACTCTCGCTCCGCCTACTGCTCGAGTTTCATCTGCCTCCTGCACTCTGTCTGCCCGTGGCGTCTGTTTTAAGTAGTTGACGTTTTGTCTGTGCGTCGGAAAATGTTGAGTGTACAGAAAGAACAGCGTGTTAACATCAAATTTTGTTTCAAACTAGGAAAATCTGCAAGTGAAACGTTTGTAATGTTACAACAAGTGTACGGCAATGATTGTTTATCGCGAACACAAGTGTTTGAGTGGTTTAAACGATTTAAAGATGGCCGCGAAGACACCAGTGATGACACTCGCACTGGCAGACCATTGTCAGCAAAAACTGATGCAAACATTGAAAAAATCGGTATACTTGTTCGGCACTTTCCTTGTCAACTCCTGTTAACTCAGACACTGCTCTGATTGTTAAACGGCGATCTTGTCGAACAAGTTTACCGATTTTTTCAATGTTTGCATCAGTTTTTGCTGACAATGGTCTGCCAGTGCGAGTGTCATCACTGGTGTCTTCGCGGCCATCTTTAAATCGTTTAAACCACTCAAACACTTGTGTTCGCGATAAACAATCATCGCCGTACACTTGTTGTAACATTACAAACGTTTCACTTGCAGATTTTCCTAGATTGAAACAAAATTTGATGTTAACACGCTGTTCTTTCTGTACACTCAACATTTTCCGACGCACAGACAAAACGTCAACTACTTAAAACAGACGCCACGGGCAGACTGAGTGCAGGAGGCAGATGAAACTCGAGCAGTAGGCGGAGCGAGAGTCACGTGACTGGCCACGCGACTTTCAGCCTTATTGCATTCGTTTTATTGTTTCACCAGTACTAGTCCGGTTTTTTTCTAGCCACACCTCGTAAAATGCTGGACAATATAAAAGGAGACAAATATTCAGAAATGAAAAGACTGGCTATGGACAGACAAAAGTGGAAGAGGCTTAACCAATGACAAGACCTGCCGTAAGGCAGAATACCATACTACTACTACTACTACTCGTTATATTAAAATATTGTTCAAGCTAAATGTGTGAAAATTGGTTTATCACTTCTCGGCAAAAATAAATAAATGTTTGAGAGGATGAAATTTTCAATGTAAATATCAGCACCAGACCTCAAAAAGCAGGATTAACAAAAACATCTGCTTCTAGCTACCAGACTCGGCTTTTGGTCAGAAGTACATTCGGAAAAGACTTTACTTCCATGGCCGTTAATTATAGTGAAAAGCTTAGAAGGCGTGGTAATTTGATTTGTGAACAATATAAAAATTCTATTAAAGAAAAAAATCTGTGCAGACCACGCACAGCCTACCCGAGCGAGGCAGCGGACACTGAGCTAGTCATAGATATTTCTCCAACCGTCACTCTTTCAACAAACGCAGTCCCACTATTCGACATACGTTTAAAGAGTTCATCCGACTCTGTGACAAAGAAGACAGGTGAATGCTGGAGGAAATATTACACAGGAAAGTAATGCCACATCAGTTAATAGAAGTAATTAACAAATGCACAAATACTGGAGAACTGCCGTTGCTGGACACGAGGATGCTAAAGTTAGAAGAGCTCTAAATTTAAGACAAGGATCCAGTTACTTTCCGATACCCTTCTTTTTAATATATACACGTACATTATAGATATACTGAGGTAACGGCTAAGGGAAATACAGTTTCGCTCTGACAACCTTACATGGGTTGGGTTGTTTGGGGAAGGAGACCAGACAGCGAGGTCATCGGTCTCATCGGATTAGGGAAGGACGGGGAAGGAAGTCGGCCGTGCCCATTCAAAGGAACCATCCCGGCATTTGCCTGGAGCGATCTAGGGAAATCACGGAAAACCTAAATCAGGATGGCCGGACGCGGGATTGAACCGTCGTCCTCCCGAATGCGAGTCCAGAACCTTACATGAACAACTTAATATTTATTACTGAAAACGTCAGCTAATTCCAAAGATCCATCTACTAATCAAATGTAACTACCAAATGTATAATTTAATGATTTTGCACACAGAAAAAATCAAATTAAAATTCATTTTTGCTGTTACAGTTCAAGACATGGTCCCAAGCATAATTGTAATAAGCGATAAGAAAATATTGTTGCATAAGGAACTAAACTCATTTACCCTATCTTCTGCACAGTTGAATCTTCCCGAAGACAAAAGAATGATTCAGTTATATCAAAGTAACCATGTAGAAGACTTATGATAATCAGGCGAGGGAAGAAACTCTAATAATTTTGTGAAAAGACAGAAGACAAGATGCAGAGATGAGGCTTTGAAGAAGAATAGATCAAAGAATACAGCATTTAGACAAGAATTGAGAGCTACAAGTATTATCGAACGGATTAAGGAGCATATAAATAAACAGAGAGCTATTACAACCAAAATTATAAAAAATTAAATACCCAAAGTAACAGTGAACTGGGGAACTATAGAGAAAAGGATCACTAAGTACACAACGAAAAGAGGTGAAGATACCAAAAAAGCAGTCAACCATGTGCAGTAGACGTGTATAACGAACGGAGGACATAAGAGGCGAAGGCCAAAGGAAGTGGTGTAGCGAATAATCATGAATTGTTCTATGGACCTCTCCCCTGGTTTGTTTAATTTTTATGACCATGTCACGAACATGGCTGCGAAAGACTGCTACGCTAATGGTTGATACATGCTGACGGTGTAAAAATGTTATATTTTCTGATGGGACCGTTCCAACAGAGAATAGTTTTGGATTGAGAGGGTGACACGGTTTTACGCATTTGCTGTGTGTTTAGTGTTCACGACGTTCGCTCGCGTCCTCAGCGAAATCACTCACGCTCCATTACGGGAACGTTGTATGGGAAGGACTTTTTGCAGCGGGGACCTCGGTCTGCTAATAGCTTATTTGACCGGAGAATCCATTCGAGCAGTAATCGAAGATACGTTATTGCTGTGACTCTCTTTTTCCTCTCTCTTGGTGCTATAGACAAATATGGATCGTGCTGCCCAGCGTCTGCACTTGCCGTAACTGTCCGGAAAGCTTTTACCTTCGGCCTGCGTAGCGCAGCGAAGAGTGCCAACCGTCCGCGTGGAGCGCGTATTTCTGTTACAGCAACAGCGTAATGAAACGAGTGGGGTTTCTGGGCGGTAGAACAGAATTCTGATTGAGACGCAACTCAGTTAACATTATGGCGGCAGTCGTTAGTTTACCTATGAATGCAGGGTTCTAATTGTGACCGTGCCTCCCGCTCGTCGTGAGCTCGATTTACTTTTTATTTCCTATTGGTTATCCTTGTAGTTACTGTGACAAGTCGATTAATGAAGACAACGCTAGGTAATTCCCCCAGGAAAGTGTAAGGTGGTCTCTATTTGACGCATATTTTTTTCGGTCCTATGTTAACATTTTCGTCTGCCGAGAGGGGCTCCTGGCACAAAGTACTATATTGGTATATGCGAAGGTCAGCTAGCTTTGGATCCTCATAGCATTTGTATGCACTAATTAAGCAGATACATTAAATAGAGCCGGACGGAGTGGCTGTGCGGTTCCTCGGCGCTACAGTGTGGAACCGAGCGACCGCTACGGTCGCAGGTTCGAATCCTGCCTCGGGCATGGATGTGTGTGATGTCCTTAGGTTAGTTAGGTTTAATTAGTTCTAAGTTCTAGGCGACTGATGACCTCAGAAGGTAAGTCGTATAGTGCTCAGAGCCATTTGAACCATTAAATAGATGTCGTGTGGCAGGGTTTGGCCTGACTACAATCAGAAAAAATTGAAGAAGCTGGCCTGCTGTTTTGAGTCAGTGATTAGGCTATATTGTGAACTTCAAAATTCACACGACAGTCTCACAAGAGCCTTGAATTGTCGTCGATCGGTTACAGAGAAATGGTACGTGGAATCTGATTAGCATATTTGCGGCTAAAAAAAATTGATGATTATATGCGTAATAGAAGCTCACGCATCTAAGATTAATTTAGAAACCTGGATTCGGTCACGTAGTGAGCAAACCAAGAAATTTTCCCCGAGCAGTAGATTCCATTTGGATATAGTCAGGAATATTTAGAGCGTAGTTTGTGAAAGCAAGTTCGCTAGATAATTAGCACGTAGAGAGAGGGAGGAGAGGAGTGGGGGCAGTAGGGGGAGGGGAAAGAGAGAGAGAGAGAGAGAGAGAGAGAGAGAGAGAGACGTGGGCGTCAAAGCGAGCTGGAATTTGCGTATTGCTGTGCGGCGCGTGCCGATAGCAGCGCAGCTTTGTCGTAACTACACGTGGGAGTTAATCCCGTTTTGAAAACATAAACGGAAACTATTTGCTCGTATTGATCACCGGCACAAAATTTGCGTCAGACGAAGAACCATTACGATGTAATAACACGATTCGGCTAACGCGCGATTTTTCGATTTGCGCAACAGCATTTTTTTAAACTTTTGTGCGATTAAGGCATCCTTCTCACGCAAGAAGATGAAGTTTTTTTTTCCAAGCTTGGATGTCTGAAATTTGCTATTTTGGAGACTGAGTGGTATTGTCTGGTTTGTTTTTATTATAACTGCGTTACCTTGACATGGTCCTGTTTTATTCCAATCAAATGGTTCAAATGGCTCTGAGCACTATGGGACTTAACATCTGGGGTCATCAGTCCCCTAGAACTTAGAACTACTTAAACCTAACGAACCTAAGGTCACCACACACATCCATGCCCGAGGCAGGATTCCAACCTGCGACCGTAGCAGTCGCGCGGTCCCGGGCTGAAGCGCTTAGAACCGTTCGGTCACCGTGGCCAGCTCTTTGTTTATTGTGTTCTCGTATTTGTAGTTAATCTGAAATGTGAAATTAGCGTTTAAAGCAGCGTAATGTATGATCTTCTGTAGTCAAGCGTTGAAGTCCGCATCTTCTTGCTGTTTTCTATTGATTTGTCGATGACTGGCTCTATTTCTGTGAACGACACGTGGAGTTTAATAATGGGCTCCAGTTGCTAGTCTGAGGAGATTGCTGTAATCGAAGACGAATCTTCAGTTTCCAATGTCCTTGAGAACCTAAATACAGATTCCAAGACGCGGCGTTATCAGCACGTATCATAGTAGCTGAGGAGTATAACGCCTTTTGCTTCGGCTCTCACAAGATGGGAGAAGATAAAGAAATGTACGTACGAGGTTTTCAGTAAGAGGCAGACGACACGCTGGCGCCATAGTCCCATAACAAGTTGAACAATGCGACTTAATAGGAGTTTCACAGGGTTCCTCCGTTGTCTGCGTTTTTTATTATTTCATGATTGTGAGGTTCACAAACAGAGTATAATCTAGCTACACCTTTATATTGGCATATCTAGAGGGCTGCATTTCTTCCCGCTGTAAACTGACTGAAACGTATTTAGTTTTCGGTTGACAGCGTTGAACGCCGTGGGGAATAAGAACAACTAGATCTTGGTAGCGTCCGGCTCGTTATGTCAACATACCACTTCAGGTATTCCGAAATTTAAAGATGATGGTATGTAATATGCAGAGTGTATCATAATTAATGGCATAAACGCATACAGTTTAAAGTGCACGATACTGGAAGCAAAAAAATTCTCAGTAAACATGGGGTCGAAAATGCATACCTTAAGAGCTACGAGCAATTTCGTCTTCGATTCTGTGAAGCAAATCTCTTCTACTGCAAGCTCTTTGCTTTCCACATTTTGGGAAGTAGTAGTATGGACCAAAACAAGAAAAAAAGTCCAGTAAACATGTGCTTTAAAATGCATACCTTAAGGGCTATGAGCACGTGCTCATCTTCGCTCCTTGGAAATACATTCTTTTAATGAACAATTGCTCATAACTGAGTAAATTAAAGCAAAGTAAAAATCTCTTACCTCACAATTTCCCCTTTTCCCGGTTGCTGGGCATCGGCAGCAACGGTTAAATCTGGGTTGGTTTAACGTGTGGAATAACATAGGGCGCTTGGATAGAACGACTGAAATACCATGTCTATGTAAAGTTACCTAATTTGTGACCACACAGCGCCCACTTGGTTAGGGCTTACAAGAGCCAAGTAATTCGTGCAAGCTCATTAATGCCACAAGTTGGTGCGAACCCCTCAGACAAACATTAAGTGTAAATGTTTTACCTCTCGTCCTGTCTCGGGCGTTGATACGCACATCATCAACCCAAAAGGCCAGACGAAGCCGGAAACAGCGTACGTGAACTCTGAAATTGTAGCTAGTTTCCTTATTTATTAACATTCTCACTAAAGTCAGTGGAACCTGCTGGGAATGACAGCAATAGAGTGCTAGTTAGTAAACGTTTGCTTGTTACGTAAACATAATATGAAGACTGAAGACTGGAATTATTACGCTATCAGAGCGTAGACCGCCGAAATCGGCTGAGAGAAACTGCAACGCTGTGTATTCTTGACGTTCTTGAGCAAGTCGTCCATGTGGAACTAGGGTTCCCCAAATATTTTGAGGTCAGCCATGTCCAATTTTCACAGACACTTGCCAGCAAGACCGGTTTCTGACGCACAGGCCGTCTGTGCTAACTGGAATACTGCGCCAACATTTAACTTTCCATCGACACACCTGCCCATTTATTCTTGACACCTATGATGCGTGGTAGTCTCTCTCTCTCTCTCTCTCTCTCTCTCTCTCTCTCTCTCTCTCTCTATTGTGTGTCCCAGTCGTGATACGGTTAAGAGACTGCTTTCATATATGAAAGGAACGCGTCAAACTGTCCGTCCGCCAAACAATTTAGCTGTACCATTGTTTCTCTAAGTAATTTTATGCGAATGCCGGGTTGGTTCTTAAACAAGGCCACGGCCTTTATCTTTCCCAGTCCTTGTGGGATGTGAGCATGCTTTTTGTCGCTAATGGTGTCAGTATCGAGAGGACTTTAACCTCCCTTGCTCTCTGTTCGTAATTGCTAATACTAGGTGTAGATGCGTTTTACTTGTATCATAAAACAGTTTCAGAAATCATTGTCTGCCACTGTAGTTGTACGTCGCCTTTTAAAACTAGCAGTATCCGTCAAGCAACAACCATTCCCAGGCATAAAAAGCGAAACTAATTACAGGATATTTGATACTGTTTTTATGATGCAATGCCGGCCGATGTGGCCGTGCGGTTCTAGGCGCTTCAGTCTGGAACCGCGTGACCGCTACGGTCGCAGGTTCGAGTCCTGCCTCGGGTATGGATGTGTGTGTTGTCCTTAGGTTAGTTAGGTTTAAGTAGTTCTAAGTTCTAGGGGACTGATGACCACAGATGTTAAGTCCCATAGTGCTCAGAGCCATTTGAACCATTTTTTTATGATGCAAGATAATATGTACTTCAGCATGATCTTGTCCTTCGCCAAGTTAACAGACTATCGGTTACTTTCCTACAGTCTATAATATTGATATAGTTAATGCATAACGATAACCTAGATAGAAAGTATCATGATTGAGCACATGTTCTCTAATTAATGTAGTTTTTTTACGCCCGAGTATGGTCTGCCGTTTGACCGAACCTGGTAGTTTTAATAGATATTGTGACATACCAAGTTCTTTCAAAAATATTTAAAAGTTGAAAATCTCGCTTTCATAGAATAATGTTATAGAACTATGTTCCAGAGAGAAAACTGAAACGCTTCTGTCTCAATACAAAACTTTCACATCCTTGGAGTTGGTCTGTGGATGGCGTCTCAAAGTTATCAGAATTCCTGTCATTACGTAAGGAGGCACAGCGATTAAATGCTGGGACTCGTAATGGCCTTAGACCACGTTTCGAATGTCTGTCTATCCACACGTGAGAGATTCCTCGTGGCATTCCTATCCGGCGGTGCAGCTGACAGCAGCTGATGAGAGGGAGTACGTAGTACTGTGCGGGCGGGTGTCTCGAACGAGTGTGTCGCAGCAAGTTGCTTGGAAGTCGCACACCTTCGTGCAACTTGCGTAAAATAACTAAATAGAATCTCGGATATCGCGAAGAATATCGTTAGTCATTCTCTAAGCCCTTAGTTTTAGCTTACTTTCGTTTCTGGTATAAGCAACCTTGCGTGTGAGCAGGGCCTAACATAGCAAGAAATCGCGGTGCTTAGAGAGATTTTTCACTTTTGAGAAGGCTAGGACTTCTGAATCCACTATGTGCCGTTGTGATAAAGATTTTCGATGTATACTCTGAACCACATCAACGAAATTTCAGAATTAATCATGGAACAAGGCCACAGGTCAACAGAAAATCACTGATCGTCGATTGACCTCCATGTGGACACCCTGCACACGTCATATAAAATACATCCACAGGGAAACGTTCAGCTGCGGTTACGGGCGAGTGCAGTAGTTATTGACTGTGAGCGGAGGAAATGTTTCGGCATCGTATTTTTTTTGTCCAGACAGGAACTCCACGATGAAGCATAGGTTGAGGAAGGGCCCACTACTCCCCGTACCCGAATTCCGAAACTTGCCCTTCAATTAGAAGGCTAGTTCTCTGTGCTTTTGAGTACGACAAATACGTGCGAGAGTTTTTAACTCTTACGCTAATATTTAGATTTTTCTGAGTAATTGGAGAAGATCACAGACATATCGCTAAATGGTGTCGGCTCTGATACCATACAAAAAACTACAAGAAAACCAAAGCTGCACAAACATTCATCCAGACCAAAATCTTCCAATGAAAAAAATATTGAAATAAACAAATCGCACTTTTTAAAGTCTATTCTATACAAGGCTTAAACGTTATCGTTAGCTTAAAAATATGTTCTCAATACAGGTACTTGCTTTTGTAGCTCGTTATTATATACTTACTTTCCTTGAACACTTTTTCGTCACCCTTCACCCATATGGGATTATAGTTTATCTTTTTTAAACATTGCCATAAAAATATAATAATGCGCATTGCTTAATATTGCTCTCCCTCTCTCCCCCCTCTCCCTCTCTCCCCCATCCCTCTCTCTCCCCCTCCCTCTTTGTCCTCCTCCCTGTTTCCCCCCTCCCTCCCAGAACCCTTGTCCTTCCCTTCTCTCCTCTCTCTGCTCCCCCTCTACCTTCACCCCCCACTCTCTCTCACTGCGTAAACCAGTAAACCATCATTCTCTTGCAGCCTGCCGTGTTAGAGCCACTTAGAGCATACACCACCTGCACATGTGCAGTCCACAGTTCGTGTCGCACCGGCAGTAGCGAATTGATTCGTCGTGCCGACATGTTACTGATTTATCAGCCATCTGAGGCGAGTGTGGCGGAACCTGGAGGCGGATAAGCATTCGTGGGGGGAGGTAGCGGCTGCGCTTTGCCGTGGCTGCCTACATTATTCATGCCGCGCAACAGGTGTGGCTCACGGAGACAGGAGGTGCCGCCGCTAAGTGGCAGGCGGCTGGACGCCGAGGAATTAGGCCGGCCTCCGCTTCTGCCGCGCAGTCAAGTATTGGGCGAAACAGCGGACAGCGCAAGACGAGCTGCGAGCAAGTGTCCGCCAGTGATTGTGAATCAGTGCGGTCTTGATATTCCTCCACTGAGGGACACATTCCGTTCAGTTGCTACAGGTCGTGAACCTAAGGACAAACGTATTTAGATCACAGAAGCCTTCGTTTATAAAATTCCCGAAAGTGTTGGCGAATATTCACTTTGGACCGAGTGGCCAAAATAAAACTCGCCCTACAATTTTTTCGTTACTACTTGAGTAGAACGAATGTTAAGTCATGGTATTTCTGATGGACATCTCATCAACGATTCTGACTTACTGTAACATGGAGACAGTACTACTATATCGGCAGCAAGTCGCCCTATAGTCCAGAGCTGCGTCGAGAAGCCTTACCTTTTTCTGGTAACATTCTTTAAGCCGGTAGAAATGTTTCCAGGTCTCTGCCTCCCCCCCCTCCCTCTCTCTCAATCTCTTTTTTTCTTTCTCTCTCTTCCTCTCTCCGCTCCTTTTTCTTCTGCCCTCTACCGCTTTAGGAACCAGGTAACGTTATTTAAACACAGAAAAGATTTTAAAGATTATCTTAATCTAATCCCAACATGGGAAAGTGAAAAACAGCACGCAGAAAATTCGGATAAAATCGCAATATCCGTATTAAAGGGTTAGTGGCGTCAGATCGTTATAAAAAAGGAGTTTCGTCTCTATCGTTGCAATTTTTCTCTGCTCCATGAGGAGAAGTATCTACTCCAACCAGCAAATGTTCAGTACTGCCGCTGATTTCTAAATAAATTTATATCGGGACAGTTGCGTCCTGAGGTTTTCATTTAACCAGGTGAGGCCATTATGCCTCAGAAAACAAGAAGTTTGCGCCATAGCTGATACTGTGCATCCAAAATGTCGGCTGTGTGCGATTTGTGCGTGTGGTTGCTTGCCTGGGAGCTGTCCATGGGAAAAGATAAAATTCCGCCTTTTGATTTCCTTTGAAGACTCCGTCTGTTGTTGGTTCGAGTCAGAAAAGTGACTAGATGTATAGGAATATTTATCGTGGCCTTTGACGGAACGCGTATTATCTGAGATCGTCGTGCCAGCCCAGCAGTGAACTACCTTATGTATAGCATACAAGACATTGTACATCAAAGTTCGCTTAAATATTGCTTTATTTACAAACAACCAGTTGCGACAGACTTTGGTGCGATCTTCAGGTCTTCAAACATTTTTCTTATAAAATGTGTTCATTTTGAGTTGGAACCTCACTTCAAGTTATCATGTAGATAAAATGCAGCACATTATACAGGGTGTTACAAAAAGGTACGGCCAAACTTTCAGGAAACATTCCTCACACACAAAGAAAGAAAATATGTTATGTGGACATGTGTCCAGAAATGCTTACTTTCCATGTTAGAGCTCATTTTATTACTTCTCTTCAAATCACATTAATCATGGAATGGAAACACACAGCAACAGAACGTACCAACGTGACTTCAAACACTTTGTTACAGGGAATGTTCAAAATGTCCTCCGTTAGCGAGGATACATGCATACACCCTCCGTCGCATGGAATCTCTGATGCGCTGATGCAGCCCTGGAGAATGGCGTATTGTATCACAACCGTCCACAATACGAGCACGAAGAGTCTTTACATTTGGTACCGGGGTTGCGTAGACAAGAGCTTTCAAATGCCCCCATAAATGAAATTCAAGAGGGTTGAGGTCAGGAGAGCGTGGAGGCAATGGAATTGGTCTGCCTCTACCAATCCATCGGTCACCAAATCTGTTGTTGAGAAGCGTAGGAACACTTCGACTGAAATGTGCAGGAGCTCCACCGTGCATGAACCACATGTTGTGTCGTACTTGTAAAGGCACATGTTCTAGCAGCACAGGTAGAGTATCCCGTATGAAATCATGATAACGTGCTCCATTGAGCGTAGGTGGAAGAACATGGGGCCCAATCAAGACATCACCAACAATGCCTGCCCAAACGTTTACAGAAAATCTGTGTTGATGACGTGATTGCACAATTGCGTGCGGATTCTCGTCAGCCCACACTTGTTGACTGTGAAAATTTACAATTTGATTACGTTGGAATGAAGCCTCATCCGTAAAGAGAACATTTACACTGAAATGAGGATTGACATATTGTTGGATGAACCATTCGCAGAAGTGTACCCGTGGAGGCCAATCAGCTGCTGATAGTGCCTGCACAAGCTGTACATGGTACGGAAACAACTGGTTCTCCCGTAGCACTCTCCATACAGTGACGTGGTCGAAGTTACCTTGTACAGCAGCAACTTCTCTGACGCTGACACTAGGGTTATCGTCAACTGCACGAAGAATTCCCTCGTTCGTTGCAGGTGTCATCGTCGTTCTAGGTCTTCCCGAGTCGCGAGTCATAGGCTGGAATGTTCCGTGCTCCCTAAGACGCCGATCAATTGCTTCGAACGTCTTCCTATCGGGACGCCTTCGTTCTGGAAATCTGTCTCCATACAAACGTACCGCGCCACGGCTATTGCCCCGTGCTAATCCATACATCAAATGGGCATCTGCCAACTCCGCATTTGTAAAGATTGCACTGACTGCAAAACCACGTTCGTGATGAACACTAACCTGTTGTGCTACGTACTGATGTGCTTGCTGCTAGTACTGTAGAGCAATGAGTCACATGTCAACACAAGCACGGAAGTCAACATTACCTTCCTTCAATTGGGCCAACTGGCGGTGAATCGAGGAAGTACAGTACATACTGACGAAACTAAAATGAGCTCTAACATGGAAATTAAGCGTTTCCGGACACATGTCCACATAACATCTTTTCTCTATTTGTGTGTGAGGAATGTTTCCTGAAAGTTTGGTCGTACCTTTTTGTAACACCCTGTATAAAGGTTTGTCATTAGTAAAACTTTTAAAATCAAAAAGCACCTTGTGCGCTTGGCCATTTCCGTACATGTAGCGGCCACAGATGATTGTTACGTCTTAAAAAACACAGTACACAATAAAACGCACAGTAGCACATCTGTTTACGTTAGCAGGATGTGTTCTGCAGTCGGACCTTATCGAAACGGGTTGTTAGAATAAGGATATATTAATGCGCTCTAGGCCTTAGAAAGTTTTTACCAACAAACAGATCGCGCCTTCTGATCTCTGTACATGAGAAAATTTAATTCCATTGTACATTGGTGGAATATTTCAGCAAAGCAAGTATTGCCAAGAGACGTGAAATTATAGGTACGTAACCCACGTTCGTACCCGAGTTTTATATTATTATTATTGTTTGCGGGAAAGAAATCGAAGGTAACTTGCGGTACTCCGTTCATGAGTGAAAATACGTGTATTGTTCCATTCTCCTGACGACTTTTATTTCATTTTGGAACTTGAATAACATTTACGTGGTAAGCGGAACCCTTTTAAGGTCGAGTTCTAATGCAGTAGCTCCGCTGTTCAGCCGAGGTACATCTGGACGCAGTAAACTTGTTTTTTGAAGATGCGAGACTGCTCCACAGTGAGGCCGGCGGCGGTCGGCGCCCCCTACTCCTGTGTATCCAGTCCCCCGCTTCACCCCTGCTAAGCTCTCCGTTAAACCTGTAATCGTATTGGTGTCTGCGGTGAGAGCTCGCTAACAGCGGACCCGTAGTCGCATTTGCAGTCGTAACTACAACAGCAACAACGTACAACACGTTGTTTCTTCTGCCATTCCGAACACCTTTCTGTCGTTGGTTGGTTTAAAAAGGGGGGGGGGGGGGACCAAACTGCTTGGTCATCGGTCCCTTCTGTCATGCAAAAGCAGTTTTTGCATCACGTTACATTATGTAACCGAATAATTCTGCAAATGCGTAAGAAGGTTTCACTGTTGTCCACTAGTTTTGACTTGGCCAGGCATAGTCTGTTCGTCTAGTTAGCCGCTATGTGTCGTTGTACGCGCATGTAGTCCTATACACTCTTTCACTATTAAACCGTACATTACATCGCTTCTGTTCAAGAAGGCGTAGGTGTCATATGTTTTTTATTGCAAAGTCAGGCCGACCCCATTCGTTTACAGCGTTTCGTGTTTTGATGAACGCTTATACTGTTAACCAAGTATGTCCGTTTTAATCATACCTACATCTATACTTCGGTGTGTGGCCGTGGGTACTTAGTGCACCAATGTCTTTCCCGCCCCCCCCCTCCCCCCCTCTTTCCTTTTACTGCCGCGTGCGGTTAGCGGGAAGAACGAATGCCACTAAGCTACCGTATGGGATCGAATCTCTCTAATGGAATCACTTGAAAATAGTTCATGTAGTCAGAAATGCGCAGTAGTCAGTGGCAAACAAGGGTGTTTTTTAATCCGCCCAATGGCAGTCAGTGTTGCAGAATGGTTATTATTCGAGCGACGAAATATTATAGTGTTACAGTCTAATACCCTTCGCAAGGAAGTTAACCGATTCTACCGTTTGAGCTCATGCTTCTGGTGTTTCGTCTCCCTTGTTCTCAAATGTAAGCTGGAGGCTGTAATCTGTAGTAAAAGGTAAAAACCGTGTGGCAGTTACTGTGGAAATGGGAACCTGCACTACCGTAAGACGGTGTGGCCTGTTGCTTGTACCGTAAGCTTAAGAAGGCGCTGCTGAAAGCCACTCGACGTGCATCGATTGACGTTCGGCGCTGCATAACCCCAGGCGAACGGCGTGTATGTAAATCTAAAGCTCGCCGTACTAGCACATTAGCAAACCTGTTTTCTCACCATTCGTCGGGGTACTGTGGATGAGACATCACTGCTGCGATACATCGGTTTCTTGTGTCTCTCTCCTTCTTAGCCATTATCCCCTCGTACAGTGTCCACTGGTTTTTGAAGAATTCGCAAATTTATTCGCCCCTTAACCTGAGAAAGGGAACTAGTGTGCGTCATCTGCTGTGGATCGTGTAAGTCTCGTCCTCTATGTTACTGTATGTGACCTGTGGTTCGCATTTTCTGAAGCGAAGATTAGATTAGTACTTGTTCCATAGATCATGAATACGACACTTCGTAATGACGTGGAACGTGTCAGGTTAATAAAAGGTGTCTATACAAGATATTACATTAGACAAAATATTACATGACACTTTTTTTTGTGGAGGTTGGGATATTACCCACCTACTATATCCAAAAATTCATCTAATGAGTAGGAGGAGTTGCCATTAAGAAATTCTTTTAATTTCCTTTTAAATGCTATATGGCTATCTCTCAGACTTTTGATGCTATTAGGTAAGTGACGGAAGACTTTTGTGGCAGCATAATTTACTCCCTTCTGAGCCAAAGTTAGATTTAACCTTGAGTAGTGAAGATCATCCTTTCTCCTGGTGTTGTAGCCATGTACACTGCTATTACTTTTGAATTTTTTCGGATTGTTAATAACAAATTTCACAAGTGAATATATATATTGTTAGGCTACAGTGAAGATTTCTAGCTCTTTAAATAAGTGTCTGCAGGATGATCTTGGATGAGCTCCAGCAATTATTCTGATTACACGGTTTTGTGCAATGAACACTGTTTTACTCAGTGATGAGTTACCCTAGAATAGGATGCCATACGAAAGCAGAGAATGAAAATAGGCGTGGTAAGCTAATTTACTCAGATGTATATCGCCAAAATTTGCAATGACCCTAATAGCATAAGTAGCTGAACTCAAACGTTTCAGCAGATCCTCAGTGTTTTTTTTTTTTTTTTTTTTTTTTTTTTTTTTCAGTTCAACCCCTCATCAATGCATACACCTAGAAATTTTGAATATTCTACCTTAGCTACAGGTTTCTGATCGAAGTCTATATTTATTAATGGGGTCATTCCATTTACTGTGTGGAACTGTATATACTGTGTTTTGTCAAAGTTTAATGAGAGCCCATTTGCAGAGAACCACTTAATGATTTTCTGAAAAACATCGTTTACAATTTCACCAGTTAATTCTTGTCTGTCGGGTGTGATAGCTATACTTGTATCATCGGCAAAAAGTACCAGCTCTGCATCTTCGTGAATATAGAATGGCAGGTCATTAATATATATTAAGAACAGCAGAGGACCCAAGACCGAACCTTGCGGCACCCCATTCTTGATTGTTCCCCAGTTTGAGAAATCACCAGTTTTTTGCATATTATGTGAACTGGTGGGGACCAGCTCAGCATTTGCCAAAATGGGCTTGGAAAAGGCGTACTCAGAATGCCCGGTACACCAGACCAACAGTCTTAATTTCTTCTAGATCTTTTTGCTAGTGTACGTGGTACGCAGTGGTGAAAATTAGTAGAAAGGCATGTGGTTGTTTGTGGAAAGAACACGTTTATTTACGTATTTGGTCATTATATAATGTGTGTGAAATCTTATGGGACTTAACTGCTAAGGTTATCAGTCCCTAAGCTTACACACTACTTAGCCTAAATTATCGTAAGGGCAAACACACACGCACCCATGCCCGAGGGAGGACTCGAACCTCCGCCGGGACCAGCCGCACACACTATGACTGCAGCGCCTTAGACCGCTCGGCTAATCCCACGCGGCACGTATTTGGTATTGCACGTATTTTTCCCGTACAGTTTACAACAAAGCAAAACAAAATACATTCTCATTTTACTATTGGCATTGCTACTTAAGAAATTTAAAGAAACAAGACAACCTTAGGGGTGGGAACTGCACTTATGAATTGTTTTCAGTAAAACCTAACGTATACAGTAAATAGATCACAACTATGACCTAGTATTTAGTCGACCATCCATTGTTCTTAATAACCGCGAAAATCCTCTTAGGCATTGATTGTATAAGGGTAGTGGTCTCTTGTACCGAGTTTCAGGTCCACCCCATTGGAATTGCAGTTTTCAGGTTGGGCACAGACTCAAACTGTCGTCCATTGCGATAAACACGTCGTACTAGGATCCCCCACTGATACTCCATAGAATTTAAATCCGGACTTTTCGATGGCCAGCTCAGAAATGGAATGCCTTTATCTTGAAGCCACGACTTTGTTTTGGCAGACCTGTGAATTCCGGCGTTTTCGCGTTGGAATAGTAAATTTTCATCGTCAAATTCCTCATATATACGAACCAGTTCGATTTCCAGCATTCCTGTATAATTACCTGACTTCACTGGGGGGTGCAGCCATGCTATGTTGGACGTACCTTTAGCACAAAATGCTGCCCAGGTCATAACGCTGCCACAGCCAAAGTTTCTACCTCATCCGTACGTGTTCTTCTGTACGGAGATCATACCAGTAGTTCTGAAAAGCAAATGCCACTTCCATATTAAACTTCTTCTCATTACTGATAATTTTTTTGTTCCATTATACGGTCCACGACATATGTTCCTCCGCAAACTTCAGTCGAGCCTACTTACGTCCATTGTTTAAAGATGGCTTATGGAGCCGTTTCTTGAATGCCAGATGACGTCTTGAGCCAGGATTTGTTTAACGCGCCGGTAAGTGGCTGATAACTGCAAATCAGACACTATTTGAGAGGAACAAAAGCAGATGACTTTTGCTTTACGCAAAATCAAATGCGTATCTGATGCTGACAGTTTTCGTGTTCGGACAAATTTGCCATTTTTGTCATACCGTGCACCCAATCTGACAAAATTATCAATAACAAACCTGGAACGGTTTAATGTCTTCGCAGTCTGGCGATTAAACGGGCCCATTTCTTTGTACGCCTTAATACATGCTTGCTCATCAGCCGATATGGGCTTCCCACGTGCCATTACCACAATACGGCGTTAGCAGACACACCTCCGAACTGTAACTGTAGGAAACTGTTGACATCTACCGCTGTGCGCCTTATCCAGCGGACCTGTCGCTATAACAACTTCCGCCTCTACCCACCCGAAAGACCACCCTTTTTCAGTAAGCACTCGGCCTAATTCTAATGGTGAAACCGGAATGTATTTTTTGTGTTCTGTTTTGCTTTGTTGTAAGCTGTACGAGAAAATGCGTGCAATATCAAATACGTAAATAAATGTTTTTTTTTCACAAATAACCACGTGTATTTATACCAATTGCCACCACTGTATCTTGTAGGAACGGAGTCCTGCCAAACATTTCCATCACCATAAACGTTAAGTGTGTCCTTAACCATTTAAACTGTGGATGTCGCGAATAGAGATTCGCCGAAAGTGCTCTCAGCGACGCGTGGGTAGCGGTTTGGATTTAAGGAAGACACGCATTGAAATGTATGCTGGAATATTTTTGGCTCGAGCAATTTCCTTGGCAGCTTTCTCCCGAGGTGACGACGAAACAGAGACGTGTCACACGGTCACGGTGGTAATTGATGCACATCCACTTAGGCTCGGTATGCCGTAGGACCGCGTCAGCATGGTCATTCTTAAGAGGACGGAAGCTGAAGAGAAGTCGCTTAAATGTTTTGTGCAATTATGTGTCTAAAGGTAAGAAATAAACTAGATTAAACAAACACTACACGTACATGACTTCGATCATCATTCAGATGCGTATCAAATGTCTTATAATTCTTTTATTTCTTATTTTCAGGCAAAGCATTTCAGAAAACATTCGACAGTTTCGTTAACTTTTTTTTTATTTTCACGTTTTTTTGAACGTATTGTCACTTCATTTGCTTTCCTAGCGTCTTCTGTTCTTGAAATGGCTTGTATTTTATACCTGATTCGAAGGAAACAATTTAGACAGTTAAACATCACACCCACGTAACCTTTTATGCACAAAATATTTAGGTCTTGAAGAGAGAAATTTTTTGGCGCTTCATTTACGTAGCTAGCAGCAGCTGTTCGTGAAATATTTTAATTTTACCTCAAATCATTGATTAAGTTTTTCTTAATCACCGTAATTATTTTAAAGCAGTTGATTATGTTTGTGCAAAATTGCACCTCACGATAGTCTTATTTGATACCCCACTCTTCGTCTGGGTATGTAAATTCGGACAAAATTTGTCCCTCAAATAATTAATTAATTTTTTCATAATTATGCTGATTTCTTTCGACCAAATGAACCATGTTTTGCAAAGCAACACGTGACGCTTGCCTGTTTGATACCATTGTCCATTTCCTACTCATCGTTTGGGTATGAAAATTCGGACAAAAACGCTTTGTGTAATTTGTAGGGAGTCTTGCTTTCGCTCCGCTTAAACATTTGACCAGAAACTCTACTACCCCGATGCAGTAACATATAGGTGACAGTCGTCGAAAACAGCAGTTTCCCATAGACTTTGTTCACAAATACTGCAGATGTTCTTCGCTTTGAATAACCCAGGTTTTACAAGTTATTTATTGTTTCCGCACTTATTCGATCATGTCACTTCCAGATAACCGAATCGAGTACTTATATCCCATTGGAAATATAACCATTCGCTATTTGTTTTGTCCTTTTGTACATAATTGCTATATTACACGTCAGATGTCACGTTAACAATGTATTTATTGATTCTTTTAATCGTTTGCGTACTTCAACATAAACGCATTGGCGGCAGAACGGCCTGTTCGGTCAAGGTGCTTGTGGCATCCCTTCCTCTTTGCTACCGTAGAATCTGTCGCGTTGACAACGAGGGAAGATAGAAAAAAGTATGAAGAAATTACATATTTGAGTAAGAGACACATTTCATGGAAATTTGTGTCATGATTGCGGTATTGTCATTCTTGACATTGTTCTCGTTGTTGTTGTTTATTTACCATCTAAGGCTTTTCCGAGAACAGGCTGCACTGGAAAAACTTCATTAACGATTATGTGACTATGTAACATAACGAACTACAAGAAAGTACTTAAGGTCGAGTGTGTGACTAAATCAAATGAAACAACTCCTTCGACAGACCTTATTGCGGTTTTCTTACTTCCTTCACACTTTAGACGGAAATTAATTTGATGCCTGCGGCTGGATGAAGCCTGCACTTTTATACAGTTTCGCGTAACGAACAGGGCGTGCTCGGTGCAGAGAAACCGCGCTGGACTGGCAGCGGCCCCTCTGGAGTACTCTGGAGATTGCTGGCCAGTGGCTTACGTAACCAGCTGAAGGTAGCAGGCGCGTCTGCTGCTGCAGGTGCCCTGCCGAGAAACAACTGGCTAAATGCTGTCCGTGTACCGCATCTGTCGTATTATGGCACAGTTTGACTAAGACAAGCGATAGGACACTTTCTTAATCGTAAAGAAATAACCAGTTTGATGATGGATTGAAATTGAGAGGGGGCGGGGAAGTGAAGAGACTAAAGCTTGTCTAACAGTAAGCAGGTGCAAGTCGGAGAAAGTTGCAAGAGTTACGAAAAGATGACAGACAATGAGACTTGCACTGCGTAGATTCGTACAGACAGCTATATCGTACCATTCTTCAGACTGATGACCGCAGCAACAGCAAAGCAAAAGCAGTGAAAAAATGAAGAAAGAGTGACACACAAGGCCTTAATCTTTCGCGGCCGCTATCGATTAAGTTAAAATGTCTTGTGGTCTATTCCGTCGATACTTAGAGGAATCTGTTCAGTCTTGTCGTCTGATGATGTCCTAGAAATAGGCTTACCGTACGTCCGCGTAATGTCCGGGTTTGCGGAAATGCCTGGGGATTGATGATTTTGTGGATAGCGAGGATTTTTTTTTAAACCATAGATCTATACGTTTGACATCGCGTTTTGAAACATTTTCTTACGGCCGTGCCTCTCTCAGCCGACCTTGGAGCAAGCTCTGACCTCGATGGGGAGGCGTGGCTACCTGTTCTGCCACAACTTTTCAGCTGGTCATTTGGCAACACTACAGGGGCAATGTGTGATGTAACACGTCTACCCGATATGGACCATTTTATTTCTATTCGTGTTTTGGTCTCATCGTTTTGCAATCGGCAAAACAATATGCGTGTTTAACAAGGATACTCCGGTTAACAAGGATACAGTTTTTTTTTTTTTTTTTTTCAAATTGTGTAATGACAGTAGCCATGGACTTTTGTGTTGCTCACTGTGTAGGCTACTGGTGAATTTTCTATTGCACTTAAAGGAAAGGCGATATCATACTAATGACCGTGTGAAAACAGCTAAACATTGGAGTGCCATCAATACTGATGCTTAACAAAACGTAAGATAATTTTTTGAATCCAAAGATGAGAATAACGGAGATCTGAAGTGTATTGCCAAAGAGGCAATTTTTTATTGGAATACTACTAAAATGTTTGTGTTCGCGATGTCTGTCCTCGGGACATCTGCCTCAGTTGAGGGTGTGCTTCAATTATTGGGAACATCTGATCTCTGGAAAGGGAATATTTTCAGTATCTACTGTTATACATCTGCTAAAAGTTAAAATTAATTCAGAAAATTCATGCGGTAAATTTTATGATGTGATTAAAACAAACAATTTTTGAAAAAGGTCAGTGCAACTGAATAAGTGAAGTATAATGTTTCGGCACACTGTTAAGTCTTTTAAGTAATTTCGGATATACGTACTGAGCTGGATACAAAAGAAAGTTATATGTCCAAGGCTGGACCCAAAAACAATGATAACCTGCCCAAAAAGCCGAAATCTGGTGTATTACGAAACATAATAGAAATATTATTGTGCAAAGTTAGTACTGTATATTTCAGTTTTTAAAAAGTTTTCAGGTTTTGCTACCGCGTTATTCTTTTTCCCTGTAGGCTCCAAAAAATCTGCATAAAATGACGCTGTATGAAAACACGCGAGAACTTTATACGTCAGAATAAGAGTGACAAGTAGTTAGGTACGAACGTGTGGCCGCAGCCCCGTGGCGCCCGTTGAACGCGTGGGAGGGCAGGGCGGCGCGGTGCGGCCTGTCACCAAGGCGACGGCGCGCTCGGACGCCGGCAAACAAGTCGATATGGCGACACTTGCCGCCCGCCGCTCGATGGCGCCAGGTGAGCGCGGCTGGCACCGGGGGAACTCCGAGTTACGTTGGCCATTTATGTCGCTGCAGTATGCAACCAGGCAGTTTTTTTTTTGTGAATTTTGATACAATTTATTGTGCCATTAACTAGTTTTCGAGTCGCTACAAGCTCATCGTCCACACACACACACACACACACACACACACACACACACACACACACACACACACACAGTCTAGCTGCACTTTGCTTCACACTCACTCGCAGTAAGCAAACAGCGTTACATCTAATTTCCGATGGATCATGCAACAGTAGCTGTGAATAAATATTTGTTTAGTGTGGATGACACGTTCGGCTTTATTTAGATGTCTTACTGTATTTGCAATCGACTGCATTGTTGCTCTTTGCAGTCGATTGCCGCTGTCATCCTCATGAGCTTGATCTTATTTACTGTGAATTCGCTGGTTTGTCCCATTGACCGTTATGGCACGGTTAATCTGCGTACGCCGGCCGAGGTGGCCGAGCGGTTCTAGGCGCTACAGTCTGGAACCGCGCGGCCGCTACGATCGCAGGTTCGAATCCTGCCTCGGGCATGGATGTGTGTGATGTCCTTAGATTAGTTAGGTTTAAGTAGTTTTAAGTTCTAGGCGCCTGACGACCTCAGAAGTTGAGTCCCATAGTGCTCAGAGCCATTTGAACCATTTTTGAGTCTGCTTACATCTATCTTCAGATAGCTGTCGTCCCAGTCAAGCTTATGAAGGTGACAGCGGCAGTCAATTTCAACAAGCAGTGCGTGGAAGAAGGGCCCAGCAGATGGTGTAATGCAATACCGAAACCCATTATACACATAATAAGACATGTTAGTAGTCAACCCCCCCCCCCCCCTCTGCACATAAAAGTCGTACAAGGAATGTCTCTCTGTCGTCAATCATAACGCTGGCTACGTTAACCCAGCTGTCGAAAATGCGCCGGTTCCAGTGGAGGAGGAGCACACGTGGTGCGCACAGTGGCAGGTGAAGGAGAGCCTGCCTCGCGATGCCTGCGGTGGCGCTTGTTTTCCGTGACATGTGTGGATTTCGCCTCCGCCGCAAGGCCGGGGTGACGCAGGGCTCGGCTCGCCCGGCACGTGTCACTGCAAGGGCGACCACCTGTGACTCGTCCCGGCCAAATAATTCGCCCGCTAATGAGCTGGCGCTGCAGCTGTACAGTCGTAGTTTCAAGCTCCGGCGTGTAATTAGCCACGCTCTTTTCTGTGTATCTCATGGAATGGATTGCAGTGAAGAATAAATGGATCCTCGCATCCAGTTATTCACTATCAATAAATCGCACGATTTTATACATCGTGCTCTCAAATTCCCGTTAGAGACTTCTAGCACTTGTAAAGGGGGCCGGCCGCGGTGGCCGAGCGGTTCTAGGCGCTTCAGTCCGGAACCGCGCGACTCCTACGGTCGCAGGTTCGAATCCTGAATATTGGTGGATCAGCAATACATCCGTATCGCGAACAATATCTGGAAACATCGGGACCGGAGTTCGTATTTATCAGTGGATGACGTTGTCACGAAGCTCTCGGACTGGGGATAGTCTCTTTGAAGACTTAACTGTGAGTCTATTGTTGCTATAACGTGTAAGTCGTTTACACTATTAAAAAATATATTGCCGACCATTAATTCCTTATTCAGAGCATTCTGTTTAGGCTCCAATGGCATTTACACTCCTAATGTGGACCGTGGAGGTTTGGGTTACCCTACGTCTATAAACATTTCTGTCAGTCGACTCTCTGTCTAAGTGGGAAAAACAGCCTGCCCTCATATCCACGTCAGAGTCTGGACCCGAACCCGCCACCTCCGCTTTCCGCAGCAGTCATGCTACCTCTACACGACGAAGGCTAGTGCATGACAGCTCTGTTATGCAACAGTAGCAACTCGTTTTTCAGTCCTTCGCTAACAGGCTGTGTACTGACAAATAGAACACACACTGCACATGGACGCTGCGAAAATTTCGTGACGTGTCATGAGGAACAAATATACTGCGAATAAGCACAGTCGTGTCAAATCTGACAAAAAACAGAACTCCTTCCTCTGCCTTACTTTCAGCCGCTTACCAAGGATTACAGTTCTGGGAGTTTCTCTTCGTTTTCAAAACGTCAGTCATGTTACGTAAACTGCGTACTGCACAGATGAGCCAAATGTCATCACCACAGTAGGTGGATATCTCTTTCGCAAGAGCGAGTCAAAGTGACATTCTAATGTGATGTCATGTTTTATGCGATGTGCACACTCATTGCTCCCACGCCTCTTACCCCCCCCCCCCACACACACACACACACATTTGTATTCACAGACTCTAATGACAGCGTCGGGCTGCGGACGTGTGTGAAATTTCCGAGAAGGGTGCGCTTCACGGTAGTCGTAACCTTGGTAGGTAACTGCAGCCAAGGTGAAGGGCAAGGGCATGGCCGTTAAACAGCCGCTGACCCGCGGCTCACCAACTCCGTCTGTTGTCTGTGTCGTCCCACTTCTGTACACTCTTAATGATCTGTAGTAATCCAAAGCACAGTCGACCATATTCTGGACGAAGCGTTTCTCGGCTCACAGCTTACACGCAGGCTGTTACACATAGTAAATAACAGAATATTCAACTTCTCATTAAGGAAGTCACATATTCACGACCTCCTGCAGAATCTGAAAAGACCTGTATTAACGAGTAGAACAATAGCCACAAGCAGGAGCAGCATTAAAATAATACTCGTTTAGTTCTTTACGCATCTTATTTTTTGCATTGTGTGGGATATTACTTTGGGGCAAATAATTTCAGACACCAAGATAACTTTCAGCCTGAAAGATTACCAACAGGGCCATACATGGGGTAAATACGAGAATCTCCTGTAGATATTTACTGAAAGAGCTGGCGATGATTACAATAACAACACGTGCATCTGCACTTTTATAAGATTTGTTCTCTAAGAACATGAGTTCGATTAAAAGGAACAGCAACATCCATTCAACGAGCAAAAGACAGCCAGATACTGAGACAACATCTGTAACCTCTGTTCAGACTAATAAGCAGCATTCTACAACATGTATTTTTAATAGGCTTACACAAGAACGGAAAGTCGTAAAGGACAAACCGCAGTATGTTTATAAATGAAAACTGAAGAAGGTTCTGTTTACAAAGTTGTTTATTCTGTGCACGATTTCTTTAGCTCCTTTTGTGGGAATGTACACACAAATCAACAAAAGTGTTGCCTTTCCCGGATATGCCTTGCAGTGACTGTTGTGACTTCCCTGTGCCGATTGGAGGGTCACTCCTGATATGCACCCAGTCACTATGAGCGCCATATAGGGCATACAGGTAAAATGCCGCACCCGTATGCATTGCAGCATTTCAGTTGAAACTGAAGCACCAGTAGGAGGCATAGAGGCGTCTGTGAACAGGAGAGTGAAAAGCCATCACGTCAAGAAGTTCCACACTACCACGTCACTCGTAGAAGGATTGTCACCCACGGAAGTTCCTCGACGTGTTCGCCGGAATCAAAGTGATGTGGTGCGGAGAACATGGAATCGCATCAAATGGCTCTGAGCACTATGGGACTCAACTGCTGTGGTCATAAGTCCCCTAGAACTTAGAACTACTTAAACCTAACTAACCTAAGGACAGCACACAACACCCAGTCATCAAGAGGCAGAGAAAATCCCTGACCCCGCCGGGAATCGAACCCGGGCGCGGGAAGCGAGAACGCTACCGCACGACCACGAGCTGCGGACCATGGAATCGCATCCCAATTGACAGCTAGTTTTGAGGACTAACACAGGACAAGGCCACCACCGTTCGACAGGTGCACAATATGGTCACTGTCTACGACTTCTGATTCAAAGGAACCATGTTCTGAGTGTTCTAGAACTGAATTCGGCGTTCCAAGAGGATGCAGAACGTCATATATCGCATCAAACTGTTAGGACACGATTGCGTGATGCGAAACTCCATTCCCAACGAGCACATGGCCGTTCATCATAGCATGGACTCCGTTACAGATGAGCAAGATATCGTGCATAATGGACGAACAAAACTCCGATCTGTTTGTACCCTGACAATCGCAGACAACGTGTTTGGAGACAAGCGGGTGATGTCGAACGCCCCCACCCCTGTGTCCCGCATGAGCAACAATAGAATGGAAGAGTGAATGTTCAGGAGTGGCGTAACCGGGTCCACCGTACACCTCTAGTGGCTGTTGAAGGCCATCTCACTGATTACATTATGGGCACAACATTCTGCAGCAATTAGTGGGGACGTATCGCCAACATTTTGGTGATAATTTCATCTTAATGGATGGTAATTCATGTGCCCATCGTGCTGTTTTCGAGAACACGTTCCTTCAGCATGGTAGGATCTCCAGAATGGAGCGGCCTGCCTGTTCCCCGGACATTAACCAAGTTGAAAGTGTGTGGGATCGATTGAAGCGGGCTGCTTTTGTGCGTCAACAACGACGACGCACTCTGCACGACTTATGCAGAATCGCCATCGAATAGCGGAACATTTGACGAGAGCTGGCTTGATGATCTCATCAATGGTATACCAAGACGGTTCGAGCTTATGTCCGAGCAACGGGACCTACCACCACGTATTGACATTGCTCAGGAGTTATTTGAAAAACCCCCATGGTAAACAGACGAGGTTGTCGGTACATAATTTTTTATTTGGAGATTGGACCCATTGCAAATGAATATATACGCATGCTTCAGTGCCACTTATTATTTTCTGTGCCATGAATTTCGAAATAAAGGTGTGCTGCCGGCCGGAGTGGCCGCGCGGTTCTAGGCGCTACAGTCTGGAATGGCGCGACCGCTACGGTCGCAGGTTCGAATCCTGCCTCGGGCATGGATGTGTGCGATGTTCTTAGGTTAGTTAGGTTTAATTAGTTCTAAGTTCTAGGCGACTCATGACCTCAGAAGTTAAGTCGCATAGTGCTCAGAGCCAGCCAGCCAAAGGTGTGCTTCAAAACTTTTATTGATGTGTGTAATTAACTGAAATAAACAGTAGAAAATACTGCTCACACATGTGCATCCTTATGACATTGTTATGGTAATTTATCATATCAAAAAGAAATCATAAATACCAAAAATTCTTTGGGTTATCCATGTCTTTTTTTCTTTTCGAATAAATCGTGGCGGATGCTGGAATGACCCTTACTATGAGCTATGGCCGACACTTCCCACTTTCCTAACCCGTTATGAGATTTGTAAAGTGAAGTAAATTCTTATGTTTATTCTTTTTATATTATTATTATTATGTTATTATTATTGTTTCCATTTGCGACTTTTGAATGTACACAATTAATATAACTAAGAACTTAATGAGTTCGCTCTGTTTGGCTGTGCTGGAGAACACGCCGTGAGTATGCGACTGGCAATGTTATGTAGCCGTTTAACCAGTCCTAGAGAAATCGTACGTTAAAATCAGCTGTCGAAATCGCAATAATAATTGTTTATTTACTGGTTTCGTCTTATGTTAAAGCCAACTTCAGAATTTTAGGCTCCTTATGGCTGATGCTGGCGGCTCCTCGGTTCAAAAATGGCTCTGAGCACTATGGGACTTAACTTCTAAGGTCATCAGTCCCCTAGAACTTAGAACTACTTAAACCTAACTAACCTAAGGACATCACACACATCCATGCCCGAGGCAGGATTCGAACCTGCGACCGTAGCGGCCGCGCGGTTCCAGACTGTAGCGCCTTTAACCGCTTGGCCACCACGGCCGGCCCGGCTCCTCGGTATTCTCGTGATACTGTGATCGTCCACTGTACGCAGCGCACGAGCGTGGTACCACAGTGCACAGTGTACAGTCACGGTAGCACGAGAAAACCGGCGAGCCGCCAGCACCAGCCATAAGGTGGCCAAAAATTCTGAAGACAGCTTTAACATAAGCCGAAACCAGTAAATAAACAAATATTATTGCGACTTCGACTAAATATAGGACCAGGTCGCTGTGCTCCAGGTACAATGCTGTCTAAATTTATGAACATTTTAGTGGAGTGCTTTAGGTGGCGCCATTGGACTCTGAGAATACTGTTATAAAATTCGTCTTTGTGGGCGTGCCTCCATTAACGATTAAGTTCGTCAAGATCGACAAAAACCTGTAGTTGGAAAAAAGCTAGAAATGCTGTGCCCAGGATTACTGAGAATAGTCGATATGTGAGATACAGGCATCCTTAGGCGTCTCGAAGAGTGCACTACATTCAGTTTTGCAGAAACATTTAGCCGTGAAGAACTTCTGTTCCAGGTTGATGCAGCTCAGTGTGATCGAATCCCAGAAATAAGCTCGTGTGAGCTGGTATTAGGATGTGTTTCAAAAATTCGAAAGCAGATATGCAAAATCCGTATACAACATACAAAAGGACGATATGGTTATTGTGAAAGCTGTGAGAATATTACGCAGATATTTCGATGTAACTAGTACTCCAAAGGCCAGAGCGATAAATCCCACCAGTGAAACGTAAAATGACGCTTGCGTACTGAAGGAAGAGGTTTAAATCACGTATTCCATTGAATACATGTTGGAATCCAGTAGTATGGCAACGAGGCGCTGTTTTCAAACACTAATATTCCGAAAAGACCCGATGCGAAAACCATTGACAAAGATCTTCGTCATATTTGGACAGGTGGGGAGTGGCTGATGATCTAGTGCGGAATATGATTCACAGGTGAAGCAAGTTTCCACCCGAATGGAATCGAGAATAAACAAAACTGACGATTTTGAGGTTCCGAAACTCTCCATTTACTGTTTGGGCTGTATGCAGCAGAGGCATTATCGATTCCATTTTGAAGCAAGAATCGATAACTTGTGAACGTTACGTTACCATTTTGGAACTGAGTTATGGCTAGATAGCAAGCGTCGGTGCATCGACCAGACACCGAGTGATTCATGCGAGATGGGATACGACCACATCGTACCGAAAACATCTATCGTTTTTTTGATGAATACTTCAGGAAGAGTGCCATTGTGTTGGATTATCCTAAATTTACTGGTGCGGGCATGAATTAGCCTTCATATTCGTCCAATCTCACTCCTAGGGAAAACGTTTTTGTGCGGCATATTGAAAAACGTCGTTCACCGGAACTATCATTCTGGGCGAGCTTGAATCGTCGATTTGTGTAGTAACTGAAATCATTTTCGTCGAGACAGTACAAGATGTGATAGGAATTTTCGTTGTTAGTTTCGTTACCTCTGTATTCCGAGCGGTGGATTTTTTGAGAAGTTTATGATGTGACTACAAAGGCTGCTTACGGAAGACGAGTTTATTATGCGTGCTGTTAAAGAGCTGCACAAGGTGCAGTGCCATCTACTAGCCGCTTTTGTAACAACTATTTCGAAACTTCTACACGAAGACAGAACTTTTGTAGGAGTACAGTTTTCCCACTTATACCGCTTGATGCATACTTCTATCGATCTTTGTTTTCCTGTTACTTAATATTAAAATCAGGGAGTTTCTTGTTGGACACCCTATATTTTCAATACAGTGTACCATAAGCAGCAAGAGATGTCAGGATGCTGAATTGTAATGAATAATCATTCCAGTTCAAGACCATTGTAAGGTACAGGTGTATTTGTAATTTGGGAGCAGCGAGATTTTCGTAGCAGCCTGCACCAGAGGCGCGAGGTTGGTCCCGTTTGGGCTCGGTTGCGGGCATCGGACAGGACAGGTAGGCATTGTTCGGCGCCGCCAACGCGCTTACCTGCCGTCGTGTGCGTAATGTAATCTGGCGGCCAGTGACGCAGGTAAGCTCCATTCTGTGGAAACGCAGCGCGCGCGGTCCAGTCAAACACAGCCATGGGCAGCGCGAGCGCCTTTTTATCTCCGCTAACCACCAGAAAGCACAATCTCATCCTCATTCCTCGAGTCAGGCTTAAGCATTTCATTATCTGTTGCTATACTCCTTCATTCTCAGAATCCCTGCCCTGTCCTGTGTGTCTGTGCTCAAAGTCAGGCGCGAATCGAGGACTCTGGCCGGGGGTGGGATCACAATCTCTTCCCCGCTGTAACCAAACCCCCAAATCTAACTTCCCGTCGCCACCTATTAACACGCCATGTACGCCAAAGATAGTAATAACAAAATATTTTAATATAAAAATGAGTTTTTGTACATCAGGAACTGCATCGCTTGTGCATAACTTGGAATAACTACAGCATTTGAAAACATTTGTCCAAAAATTTGAGAAATACATGTATCAGACGATTGATTTAAGAACTAGAATAGTAACAAACTCCCGCAAGGTTGACGTCAAGATTTGCACAATGTAAAATCAAAGTGTTTCTTCATCATGAACGATCTTCCACTTACCACTGTCATTGTGAGTAGAGGCATGCAGAATATGCATATGCGAGCATGTTATCGTGTGGAAATGTTGCCTCCCTTAATCATTTCCGCCTGCTTTCAGGAAGTCGGACTGTCGGTAATTTTTTCTTATTATGGTGGGGTTTCCATCCCTTATTGTTTCGGCATACCCATCTTCCTCTGGTTTAGCCTTTCTCTTCCTACCAATAGATTCACGAACCGCACCGGATTTATTGTCGGCAGCACGTATGGCCAGCCTGTGAATGTTCTCTGCAGGCTATCAGACTGCAGGCTCTCCCACGTGGGTAAGAAACAGAGGAGGTGATTGAAATTCCTTAGAATTCGAAATTCGTTTCTGTTTTCGAGGCTTAATTTTTACGTTGCTGTGTTCCTCGACACTGAGCTGAGAAATTAGGAAATTTATATTTGTAGCTTTTTTTTGTGGGGGGGGGGGGGGGGGATATCATGAACTAGTCAACTCGCCCCCCCCCCCCCCCCCCCCACACACACACACACACTTTCGAATTCCAATCCTGCCATCCAGCCTTACATTCTCCTACGGTTATTGAAATCGCTCAACGCAAATTTAGTTTCTTTCGAAAAGGACACTGTCATTTTGCTTGCCATATCCTAGCTTGCGCTCCGTGCCAAGGACATCGTCGTTGACTAGAAACCAAACCCTTCTTTCTTCTGGGACCATATCTAGTACGTACCCATTAAGTTACCTCATTGCTTGTTTCGCAGCCAAACATGGGAGTATCACATATTTCAGCTTTTGCGTTCAGTCCGTTTCCCGAATCTCTCACCCTTTTCCGGCTAGCAGCTTCTTAACATTATTTCTTCTTGTCCAGCAGACCTTGCTTCCTAGACATTAAGTTTTGTTCGTGTGCGGTTACTAAACTTTACGACGCCGACTGGCCGCTGTGTCGCCATGCGAATGCGGCACGGTGACTTGGGGTCAGACGGCCTCCTTGTCAGCTTTCCAGACCCCGGAACTGATGCTTCCCACACAAGTAGCTCATCGTTGACTGCACCCAGCTGCAGACTGGGAAAAGCTCTCTAGAAGAATCGGGAATTTTTCGGGGGTCCTTCGTTTGGCAGTGACCATTATGATTACGACTTGGTGATCAAAATTTGATCAAGGCAAGAAGGTACAACTGTCAGAAAAGTAGAGATTATTTTGACTGTTTTTTGACGTTGTTGCGCGTTATACCACAGTCATTGAAGACAGCGTCCATTAAGTTCCGTCTACCACAAATTTACAGGTGGGAAACATTGAGTTTCCATAAAATATAAGCACTGCTCAATTGGTGTTCTATTTCTAGTCCTTGTGAATTCTGTAGGAAAGACGGAATTTTATTGTCATTTCATTATTAGTCTATATAAGTCGAAAATATGATTAAAAGCAATACTGAAATTACCTACCGTTTCGGTTCCTGGCAGCGTCCGACCGAATAACTTCGTGTTTCAGTAATCCCTGATTGCGATGTGCTGCACCACATGCTCATATAGCATATTCTCGCATTTTTATATCTGTAGGAAGCTGTGTGGCTGTCTAACGCTAACTGTGAGACACACATGAGAACATATGATTTACATAATACAGAACAGTAAATCATACGCAGAAATAGTGCAAACGAAATAGGTAAAAGCATCAAAATTAAGTCATCCAGAGCGAAGCGGCGCGGAAGTAATATGCTAGATTCGTAATCGGGCTATTCATTCTCTAAGATTGTTAGTAACATGTTTTAATTTTTTTATTGGTATATAGCAGAATTAAATACCTGGTGTGATTTTAGCCGAACAACTGTGGTCTTAATAACAGTGGAGGAAAGACGTAATTGAGAAGCAATTTATGTACACCAAGACGGACGTGTTCGCTGAAGATGAATTTCAAGTCTCCATCTCCGTCTCTGCTCACCTCATCATCGACGTAGTTAGACGCTAATCTTGCTTGCTTTTTCCTCCAAGTCTTAACCAACGATACTCCTTTCTTGCGTCAGTAACACTAGGAGTCTCTTCAAACAAAGGTGAGGAAGTACCTGCTTGTGGAAAGATGCGTCGATAGACAACGCTTGTAGTTTCAGATTGAGAAGCTGATTCGAAAACTTTAATTTTTAGCATTGCACCTAGTGTGCTTAGCGGGATAGGTCGATATGCCGGCTGCGTCCTGGAATTACGGTGATCGCGTTTGGTCAGTGGCTTCCAGGCACTTGGAGCCATAGGTGGGCAACTTTAGTGAAGAAGTTAACTTCACTAAGCATTAATCCGTTCCAAAAAAGTTACCTACGTTAAACGTTAAAACTTTACTCTACAGGAAATTTATTTGAAATTAATCGTTAATCCTATACTCGTAATAGTAAACTTCATGATTTTTTTAACCGGTTACTGCTACTGACTCCGCTGTCGATATCTGAATGCCCAAGTTGATTTTTCTTTTGGGCTTTCCTCGACCAGACCCTGCTTTCACTGTTCCTTCAAACTGTATATTTCCTTATGCGTCATTTCATATTGTTAAGGTTCGAAGTGTGAGCGCTAACTGTTGATTTTTTTTTTTAGGCTACCACAGTTTACGAGGAAAAGGATTTGTTCCTCAGATCTGGATACAAAATTAACGTTATACTTAAATGCTGCCATGGATTTTCATCAGCTATAGAGCTACAATCTGATTCCACGATTTAGTTTCCACAGTCGATCCACTAACAAAAAGTAGTACTTATAGCGGCCCGCGCCCGGGTTCCCGGGTTCGATTCCCGGCGGGGTCAGGGATTTTCTCTGCCTCGTGATGACTGGGTGTTGTGTGATGTCCTTAGGTTAGTTAGGTTTAAGTAGTTCTAAGTTCTAGGGGACTGATGACCATAGATGTTAAGTCCCATATTGCTCAGAGCCATTTTGAACTTATCGCGAACTTGGTAACAAACAACGGTAAACAGCCAACACCTATAGTTATTCTCGCTCGCAGCAGTCCGTTCTGTACATCAGTTAAGCGCACCCGGCGATGCCACACACCTACATGACGTTAACTTGTTAGAACGTGATTTGCGCGGGCGGCGCGGCGCAATTTTTGTCATAAACAGTAAGTGCGTAATTAACGCTTAACGGGCTCAGAAAAAGTTAACGAAAGTTAACGTTTTTTAGAATTAACCAAAAGGTCAATCTGTTCCTCGAAAATTTAACTTCGTCAATTAACGATTAACGCTTGGAGAACAGCTTTGCTCTTTATCTGTGACGTCATCACAGTGAAGCCACGTTTGATTGCGGAACGTGACAGGATAGGAAGTGCTTTGCAGTTTTATGTCTCGAGTATGTGTGCTTGTTAGCTGGTATGTAGTTTTAACAGGTTTCTTTCTCGTGGTCGTTCAGATCGCAGCAGAGTACAGTACCTCAATGTAAGTAGGCAGTGCGCAAGCCCTTACTGTGGCACCTCTTGTCATTTCCCTTTGCCATTCGGTAATGGTGCGTAGGAAGAACCTGATCCTCTTCATAGTTGGTATTTAGGCCTTACGAGAGAATTATTTTCTCTTACGGTAATATGTCCCCATTATGTTCTCGGCACGGACGCGTGCGACCGTGGTGGGCGTGTCTTCTAAGTTTTGTTGCCTACAAGCTGTGTCCATTATTTGTGGCTTGATCGCGTCGAGAGCGTAGCGCACAGGCAAAGATAAATGGTCGGGAATACAGGGTACAGCGAACAGATGCGGCGAAGTCTTGGATTTGTTGGTCTGCGACGCCTAATCACTTTGATGTGGACGGTTCACTGTTGCAGTAGACTTTCACCAACCTAGCATGTATTGCTGCTGCGTTGTTCCCCTCCTCTAGAGTGTCCGCCTCATCGGGGCTGAATGCTATGCGGAGGACCCGGGTTCGATCCCCGGTACTGCCAAGAATTTTTCGTAGTTGGGTGGGCGGGAAAGGGGTGCAGTCAGCTACGTGAGGTCAACTGAGGAGCTGCGTGACCGACTAGTAGCTGTTCCACCCTAAAGGAATCCTACGACGACCGGGAGAGCGGTGTGCTGACCGCGAGCCCCTCCACATTGCATCCACTGACGCCATTGGCAGAGAGTGACGAGACAGTTGCTCTCGGGCTAGAATACGGAACTTCGGCTGCCTTATTACTCCACTATGTTAATGGGCTGCCCCAGTTTCTTTTGGTCCAGTAGCGACGTGCTACAGTATTGTAGCGCGGGGATTTCAGCGTGTACGGAGACTGTGATGCATCTGGGGGGAAAAAAATTAATTAATTATCTGTCTTTTTTTCGAGGCAGTAATTAAAACTTTGATTACTGATCGTATGATTATGTTTCGGAGGGAATAATGGTAACATTATGTGAGCAGACGGGTATAAGCCCATTTTGAATACTTTAATAAGGAAGACTTTTTTTTGGAGGGGGGGGGGGGCTAGAGTACAACAAAATAAATATCAGGCAGAAGACTATAGGTGTCTCCTGTTAAAATGTGGAAATAGAACTTACACCCTTCCGCCCAGAGAGGATTAACAATAAGCTATTGGCAGCCTGTGGAGACGAAACATTGAATCGAAGTATTGTGTTTCGATGACTTCAGAGATTTCGGCATACTGATGGAAGCATTTAGGACAAACCAAGTTCAGGCACGCCGCCAACAGGCAGTGTCAATGAAAGCGCGTCAATCATTATCGCTTAGACTCCAGCAGTGCCGACCAGTCAGTGTTCGTAACAAAACTAGAGTCACATCTAATCAGTATTCCGGCGCAAGAATTGCTAAATGCCGCCTAGGCAATTTTCAACCAAGTTATAAAATGAGAACTTCGTGACGATGACGAAACGCCTGTACCGGCTGCAGTGTGAGAAAAGCGAGTTGACGCTAGTAATACTAGGCGCCGTGGGGTTTGGTTGGATGCGCGCGAACTCGCAGCGAGTTCGGCGGTTATCGACAGGCAGAAGCTGCCTCCCAGTTATGCAGCTACTGTTGTGCTGTGACACGTTCTCCAAATTCCACTGCTTTAAAGCCCGGCCAACTGCCACGGTGGTATGCGACCTGCATTCATGGAGGCAGGCGTGTGCGAGCGGATCTGTGCATGCTGGAATTGGTCCTTTGTGGAAATCACCTCCCGTTGTCTGACCAGAAAACCTCTCCTCTGCTTTGACTCGACATCCAAAGCGAAACCTGTCGCCTCTTCAGTTCTTCTGCTCGGAACACAGCAACTATATGGGATGTCAGTTGCATTAAGTAAAAGGGCTACGCAAAAGCTGTCTCGTTGAAATTGCTGTTGGCATTACTGTACGTGTCTCCTATGAAAAGATCAGTGCAGCTGCCGAATATTGCGACAATTATTCCGGCATTTCTGGCTCCTGGCGGTATCTGAAAACAAAGCCGTTCCTGTCACTGTTATTCAGCATTCACATTTCTGTTGTTTTAAGACCCAGACCGGTGTCTCGTGGCTTTGCAGCCGACATGACTTGTGAAGAATGCAAAAATAAACTGCTGCCCTCGGAAAGGTATTTATTAAATGGTTTGCTCCGGCTTTCCGCGAATTTATCTACTGCGTGAGGAAAGGCGTCTTTTCGCAACTCACTAGCGAAAACAAAAATTGCAACAGAAGTGGAGTCTGGTAAATTTATATTACCTATGGTCTTTCCGAGAACCTTATGTGTCAGGTGGAATTGCTTGTGGGTGGATATGTACCTGCCATGTATGCCAGTAACTCACAAAACAGCTTACTACGGTAGCTGATTCTTCCGTGAATGTCCTCGTCAAAGCAGCTACAGTATTTGTTAACAAGATTGGAAAAGATGGTACTCATCTAAACAGAAGCGCGGACACGCAGTAGATGTCTTATTTGTTAGTGCTATGGTAAAGTAATTAGAAATGGATAAAAGTTGAACAGTAAATAAATATAAATGGTGCGAACCAGGAAAAACCAAAACACTAAACTCTAAAAACAGTGCCTATATAACAGTTTAAATCAACAATCCTAATAAAATAAAGTTAGTTCTTGACAATACTACTAAAGAATAGCTTGAAGATTTATTACACATAAAAAATGATACGGAAACAGAGTAAAAGTTTGGACTACGGGTGCTAGTATTTTAAATTGTTTTTATAGGCATATTCAGTGGTTAGTTGCCGCTGTCCATGTACTAAATGTGTGAGGCTCGAAAGAATTATAGCGTTGCATAAGACGGATATGCGTGCTCACTATTCCCTTCGTTCTAGATTCCGTCGTTGTGCTGCCCGCAGCTCGTGGTCGTGCGGTAGCGTTATCGCTTCCCACGCCCGGGTTCCCGGGTTCGATTCCCAGCGGGGTCAGGGATTTTCTCTGCCTCGTGATGGCTGGGTGTTGTGTGATGTCCTTAGGTTAGTTAGGTTTAAGTGGTTCTAAGTTCTAGGGGACTGATGACCATAGATGTTAAGTCCCATAGTGCTCAGAGCCATTTTGAACCGTCGTCGTGCTACATAATGCCATGCGGCCATTTGATGGAGATAGAGCTGGATGAAGAGGGACATGCAGCAAGTAGTTCTCCGGTGTCTCATTAATTATCCATCGTGGCAACGGCGAGCAATAATTTAGGCCAAACACGACAGACCTCTATCAGAATAAGCGCATTGGGGTTAGCCAAACTCAGAGTTAGATGAAGTGCAGAAAATGAAGATACAATTCGACATAAATTATGATGGTTTTGATGGAAGTGGTATCGGCGTTTAGGAATGCTTTGTAATGTGGCGCAGTTAGTCACATAAAATTCTCCACGGCTCCTCAAGGAGTTTTTTTTACAAATCTTTCTTGACATATGTTTTACATAATCCATTCAACGTTGTTCTGGATATTATTCGTTCTTTGCTCTCGAGCGGGCCAGGTGTAGTGCTATGTGTGAAACTTCTAGTGGAAAGTCCGCCTGCTTAGCTGAGTGGTAACGTGTTTGCCTACCATGCCGCGGGCCCAGGTTGTAGATTTTTCTCTGCTCGTGGACTGGGTATTGTCCTCACCATCATTTCATTAACATCGACACGCAAGTAGCCCAATGTGGCTCACCTGAAATAATACTTGCAACCCGGCGTCCGAACTGCCCCGGAAGGGGCCTCCCGGCCATCAATGCCGCTCGGTCGGTTTTTTTTTTTTTTCTAGTAGAAAAATTACTATCATCTGTATTTAAATATTTGCTTTCAGTCAAAGCTAACAATAATTACCGACAGTTTAATACAAGACTTCAACCGGAAAATGTCGCTGCTTGTTTCAAAGTAGTCTGTCACGTATGTTTGAAAAGCGTGTATAGTTTTAACGTTATCTTAATGCCACTGATTCATTCTGATCCAGAGACGTACCCAGCCAACCGAAACGTTTTAAGCTACATCGTACGAAAAATTATACATAATGAAATAAAATTCGACATAAATTTTTTTATGGGAAGGGCATTTTTTACTTCATTTTCGTCTGGTTTTGGTACGTTACGTGACAGCGAGCCTGTATACGAAACGGATGATATACTGTTGTGCAATTGTTCTGGAGACTGTAGTAAGTTGTAAGGTCTTCCTAAGATAGAGGCAAATCCTTTTCGAACAATACCAGAGGACATAAACTTGACAACGTCATTGATGTCAGGGCGAATACTGTTGATTTTATGCAAGAGGCCAGCTTTTATGCGTTCTTTGTATGATACTCAAGCTCACATTTTTGTGCTTTTTCTGCTGCGATTCTTCATACATCTCCTGTCTAGACTTACCTGCAGTAGAAGTCACTTCAGCCGTTTCGCATTGTGATAGAAAAGAGCTTTTTTCCCACGAAAGCCTGGTATGCACTTAGAAGACCACGAGTGATTTCTGGATCATGTGCTGCTTGCATGAGCATCATTAACTGACGATTCGTCTACAATATAGCAAACTTTCGCTGCAACTTCTTATACGGCGGCCACGTTCATTGTAAAATAAACGGATACAGCTACGGAGCAATACCGAGATGTACTGTTGATCACCGACGGGCTCTCGTACAGACTGCTTTATTCGATAAATTTACGTTGTAGGAATCTCCAAAGGCAGTTGAATATGCAACGCGATTAGTCATTCATGAACGTTGCTGATCTTTGTTGCTAGAAGCGTCTTCCTGAAAATTTTAGGAAATAGAACTACCCTTTATATCCTGGAAGAGCCTTCATTTTTTTAGTTGTGACTCAGTCTCGCTTGAACCAATGCACACAGCTTAAATAGAGGAATTGTAATGGTGGACAAACGTATGCATCAATAACCAGGAACTGTGGGTCGACAATAATTATATTCTGTTCCATACGGTACCCAGCTCAACCTTAGCGTCAGTTCACCTCGTATATTAAATCAGATACAAATGTCTAATTCTTAATCTTGTTCGTTAAGTGTTTTTTTTTCACATTAAAGACACTCTTAACTATGCTCCTTCCCTATAGTCAGACTTGTGTTATCGCCACAGCATCATCATCAATATCATCATCTACTTGACATCTACTGGTGGATAAAAGGCATCTTGCAGACCGGTTCCCAGCGCCATTCTCGTTGCTGGGCATGTTTCCTGATTTGATCTACCTACATACCATTAGGTCGTTGATTGGTTCTCGTCTGCTGGAACTCAAGGAAAAAATCTTTGGTCCATCTATCCATCCATCCACATTTCATTTTCATTGCAGCCATGTGTATGTCTTCCTCTGTGAGCTGTTCCGTGACTGACTTGTTTGTATTCCAGCTTCTCCTAGTAATTTACAACACGGGATTCTCTCCTGCACGCTGAGCAACGCTCAGGTTTTGAATAGATTTCGCATTGAAATTTCATGTCTCACAGTCATAAATCAATAGTGGTGAATGACGTTGATTATAGACTTGGTGTCCCTTGCGTTGTTTCATGTTGCTTAAGTGTATATATCACCCTACCCAAATGCAAATATAAACACCTACACTTTTTGCTACGAGATGGAACATGTGCCAAGTTTATCTCCTATTACTTTCTTTCTAGTTTTTGTTTTTTTTTGTGCATGGCTCTGTAACATAGTGAATAAATTGAAATGTCCAGGGTTAAATCGACGGTTGGCCCTTGTTTCGGAGTCCTCTTTAAACTGTATGCCCTTCCTATAACTTGAGCCGGTTAATTGAGTTCAAACGGCGGCAGAAGGGAAGGGGTTTCTACTTCCTATAGGGCCATGCCAACCAGTCCTTCGGTTGATAGTAACTATATCGTACTTAGAATTGTTTATCGTGACTGTTCCAAGATTTCGAACGCACGTACGTGTTTCTGGTATAGACACATGGTAAAATGTCATAGTATAACTTGAAAATGAGAAGCGGATAGGAAATAAATAGACAGATAAGCAGACGTAATGTCCCTCTGGGCCAAGTGAGAGTGTTTCCCATGTTCTCTGTAACTTTTGTCACCAGAAACGTCCTTCAAATAGTGGACTAAGTGTATAAAGGACGACACGCCTTGTAAGTGACAGCTGTGTAAGCGATGCCCATTCTGTTTCGCTTTTTACATCATTGGTGACGCAGTGCACAGACAAATTCGGGGCGTGTTTATTTCCCACTGCATGCGTTTCACTGCACGAAATACATAAATTAGTGACGTTTTAAGCAATTCGAGAAACGCACACGATCAGAATCTACGTAAATACCAAGACGCTGCACCGCATTGCTAAAAATTTATTTTTAGTTATCCTACCAGCCTGCATAGCCGGCGGCGTTAACGCGTCGCAGCCGGTATGACGAGGGGGCCACCCTGTCCCGGATCGAGTTCGCCTCGCGGGTAAACGACGAGGACTGTTGAGTCAGCCAGCCCAGATGTAGCTTTTAGGAGGTTTCCTACGCCCCACTAGATGAATACCGGGCTGGTACCTACGTCCCGCCTCAGATACACGCTACGCAAACATTAAGAGAACTTCCACACACCTGCACGTGATATTTACTCTGTACGCAGACGAATAGGATACACGCATTCCTTCTTGAGGGGGCGGGAAGGGGGGAATGAGAGACTGACGACTATAGATGTTTGGTCTCTTTAAACCCATGATAATAATAACGCTCACGGTGCCTGCTCCACCAGAAGCGTTACTCGCTCTTCGGTTGACAGTCAGACTATACTTGCGACGTGGCGGTACACTGCTCGCAGACGCGTTCGGCCGCAGGTCTCGGATTGCAGCTGCAGCCGCAGCCCCAACTCCCGAGAGGAGGACGGCTCTGCCGCCGGCAACCGCAGACTGCGAGCCAGCAGGGGCCCTGGCCTCGCCTCGTCGCAGCTCCTCCCCTCCCCTCCCATCCCCTCCCCACCCCTCTCTTCACCACACTCTGCTCTCGTCTCGTTCCGCAGTGCCACTTCCTGAGCCGTTCTACACTGCGTGCCTGTGATCACACATCTCAGCTCTAGTCTTACAAGGGAACCGCTCCTAATTCATCACCGATTTCCTCCAAATTTATGCAGGGCCTGACCAGAAATAAAAGTGACTCTCCAGTCAGATGGCCAGGCGTTTAGAGAAAATGGTAATTTCTGCGCGGGTTGGGTGAGGTATGAGGCATGTATGTTTGCTTAGTTGCCAGGCTGTTGTTGGTGCAGCAGAAAGAGTACGGAACGGTAATCCGAGGGAGGTGGGATCTAGTCCTCATCAAGAAAAAAAAATGGTTCTTGTTCTTCAATTTTCACGGTACTTACACTGCAGATAAAGTGAGATGATTCTCAGTATTTGATGTGATGAACCGCTACGTGCAGGAGAACCAATTTCTGTTAATTGACTCGTGGGGAGGACAAAAAAAAAAAGAAATCCGCAGTTACACCATGAGATTTGTCAAGAGATTTGCCATCTCGCACTGTCAAAGTAATTTCCTCCTAAATGCACTCTGCTAGTGCAGCTCTGCGACATCCAGTTTTATAGTCGGCTAAAGAATTTGATCATAAAGTTTCAAAAATTGCTCTACGGGAAAAAGAAACCACGTCCCGAAAAGACTGCATTAATATATATAATATTATATATATTAATAATATATATAAAGATTGTGCGGTGAGTGAGTTTTTGTGAATGTAAACCAAATTTGTTCCTCTATCGAAACTTTAAAACAACATTATAATTTAAAAAATGAGACGTTTATAACGAGTGAAAGATGCCCAGAAAATTACTGCTTCCTCTGTTTTTATGATGAATATTACTGCAACACGTGTAAATGATCAACTTTAAAATAATAAAAGTATCTAATTTTATATACGAAGTTCTCTTGTATGCCTTATAATACCTTTCTGGAAGTTTATTTGCAATCCCAAATCTTCATTTTATGAAAATATTAGTAAATATTAGAGGTGGCATGCCTTCACGATTCACACAGTGGCCTGCCCCCTCTCATGTTTACAGCAATCATCTTATTCTTAGTAATTCGGTTTGGAGAGGTATAGCTGAGAATGGTCATTACAATGCTAGTAATGAGAACTCGGAAGATATGAATGTTTTCCTCTCTAATTGCATGCGGTGAAGAGTAGCTGCTCCTTCCCACGCGGCGTCTCTAGTGCCTGGGAGCTCCGGAAAGACAGGAGGGTTCTGCTGGTCAAGAAAGGCTTACGCCGGTTGGTGTGAGGCACTGGCTGAATGGGGTGGATGCTGCCCCGACGCCGACATTGTCAAAAGAGCGGGACGACACGCCCATGGAGGGTTCTGAGGGAGCGCCTGGGGTGAGATATTCCGTTTCTTCGCGGAAATTCGGTAAACACACCTTCTGGCGAGCTACGAGCGAGGCGTGGGAACGACACGAGTTCCCAGGCAGGTTTCGTTGGCAAATTCATGCGTTATCTGTAAAAGTTTACCTATTTATGATTGGCTTGCTCAGGGAAAAGCTCCGTGACGTAGCAAAATCGGCGCAGAAATTGGCGCCAAGTATCTCTATTGGTGTAATGGAAGTGCTTTAGCAATAGAGTGGAATTTTCCACCGGTTATCAAGTTGCTGATTGGCACGTTTAACCACGGCCACTGTGGTGGGACGGTAATGTTCTGTGTTCGGCTTGTACGGGTGCTCCATGGGGGACTCTAGTCTCGCCTGTCAGTCTGAGTAGGTTATAAGACTGAGCTCTCGCTGCTCTGGACAGCCTGCCTTCCGTTGGCTGTCTAATATATTTTTGTTTAATAGTACCTCTGTGACGAAGTTGCTGAAGTTTCGGCTTGAGCGTAACTTACCGAGTACAGTTGGCAATTGAGCGTTTTTTGTACAAACGGCTTATGTTGTCCGTCTTGAGCAGTTTTGGCTAAGTTGACTGTATCTGAGTTACTGTGAGACTTCGCTTGCTAAAATCAATCACTCTAGTGATTGTGTGGCGAGCTTTCTTCGTCTCTCTCAGAGGCGCATTTGAACTGGAACAACCAGGCCAGGAAATTAGTATCGGGCTATACTCGCTACATTATCATCACCACGACGGGACGTCGAAGCAACCAGCCATCGCCTCCGGTACGCCAGATTGTGTTCTTGCAGTAAAGAAGACAGCCTGGTAATGTATGTCCAGAGCACCGGAAGATTAGGGAATTTTGCTACGTGATAATCAGAGCTCAGCAGTGAGCGCCTGTTTCCGTTCTTTCTATCTTGGTTCTGTCCTGGGTTTTCATTGTCTGAGTTGTCACTACTGTTGCATTGTAATTAATGTCGGGTTTACTGGGTGTTTTTCTTAAGATTTGAGTTGCAAGTAATTGGCTACACATACCATTTGGTCATAAATGTCACAACCTAGTTTATGGACAACTTCACCTTCACAGCAATTACCTGTGTATCAAATTGACGAATTGTAAATGTTTAATGTGATTTTCCATTTTGAATGTAGTCCGAATAAATCCAGTTGTTACCTTGAACAGCACTTTCATTCTACACTCCTGGAAATGGAAAAAAGAACACATTGACACCGGTGTGTCAGACCCACCATACTTGCTCCGGACACTGCGAGAGGGCTGTACAAGCAATGATCACACGCACGGCACAGCGGACACACCAGGAACCGCGGTGTTGGCCGTCGAATGGCGCTAGCTGCGCAGCATTTGTGCACCGCCGCCGTCAGTGTCAGCCAGTTTGCCGTGGCATACGGAGCTCCATCGCAGTCTTTAACACTGGTAGCATGCCGCGACAGCGTGGACGTGAACCGTATGTGCAGTTGACGGACTTTGAGCGAGGGCGTATAGTGGGCATGCGGGAGGCCGGGTGGACGTACCGCCGAATTGCTCAACACGTGGGGCGTGAGGTCTCCACAGTACATCGATGTTGTCGCCAGTGGTCGGCGGAAGGTGCACGTGCCCGTCGACCTGGGACCGGACCGCAGCGACGCACGGATGCACGCCAAGACCGTAGGATCCTACGCAGTGCCGTAGGGGACCGCACCGCCACTTCCCAGCAAATTAGGGACACTGTTGCTCCTGGGGTATCGGCGAGGACCATTCGCAACCGTCTCCATGGAGCTGGGCTACGGTCCCGCATACCGTTAGGCCGTCTTCCGCTCACGCCCCAACATCGTGCAGCCCGCCTCCAGTGGTGTCGCGACAGGCGTGAATGGAGGGACGAATGGAGACGTGTCGTCTTCAGCGATGAGAGTCGCTTCTGCCTTGGTGCCAATGATGGTCGTATGCGTGTTTGGCGCCGTGCAGGTGAGCGCCACAATCAGGACTGCATACGACCGAGGCACACAGGGCCAACACCCGGCATCATAGTGTGGGGAGCGATCTCCTACACTGGCCGTACACCACTGGTGATCGTCGAGGGGACACTGAATAGTGCACGGTACATCCAAACCGTCATCGAACCCATCGTTCTACCATTCCTAGACCGGCAAGGGAACTTGCTGTTCCAACAGGACAATGCACGTCCGCATGTATCCCGTGCCACCCAACGTGCTCTAGAAGGTGTAAGTCAACTACCCTGGCCAGCAAGATCTCCGGATCTGTCCCCCATTGAGCATGTTTGGCACTGGATGAAGCGTCGTCTCACGCGGTCTGCACGTCCAGCACGAACGCTGGTCCAACTGAGGCGCCAGGTGGAAATGGCATGGCAAGCCGTTCCACAGGACTACATCCAGCATCTCTACGATCGTCTCCATGGGAGAATAGCAGCCTGCATTGCTGCGAAAGGTGGATATACACTGTACTAGTGCCGACATTGTGCATGCTCTGTTGCCTGTGTCTATGTGCCTGTGGTTCTGTCAGTGTGATCATGTTATGTATCTGACCCCAGGAATGTGTCAATAAAGTTTCCCCTTCCTGGGACAATGAATTCACGGTGTTCTTATTTCAATTTCCAGGAGTGTATTCTATAGTTAGGTAGAGCAACCGTTTCTTCTGTCACGACATTAATTAAACTTTCCACTGTCAAATTAATTTTTATCAAATTAAATTATTCCAGGTGCCAAACTCTTCTCTACTCCACAGTGTCATATTTAAAGTCACAAATAATCACTTACCATGTATATTAATTTTTATTTGTTTGAGACAATCCGCCAGAAGGCACTTCCTTCTAGTCCTCATATAGCGTCTCGTATCATCGGTTTCGGTGCTGTTCTTTCATAGACCGCCATAGAGCGGTTCTAGGCCTGGAACCACGCGACCCCTACGGTCGCAGGTTCGAATCCTGCCTCGGGCATGGATGTGTGTGATGTCCTTAAGTTAGTTAGGTATAAGTAGTTCTAAGTCTAGGGGACTGATGACCTCAGACGTTAAGTCCTATAGTGCTTAGAGCCATTTGAACCATTTTTTTTCATAGACCTGTAATAATTAAATACTGTGTGGTTCAATGGTCTGGTGCAAGTCTTTCAGTTGGACCTCATTTCGGTGACTTGCGTGTCCCTAACCTACCCTCCTTATCCAACTGGAGAAGGAGGGTCCACAGTTTACTGTGGAATACGAACCATGTGTCTTTTCTGGCGACTCTGCGCATCGTTGAGAGGTGAAGGTTGGGTTAAAGATAGGCTGAAGGAGAAGGTTACAATCGCAGGATGCCAAATCAAGAGGATAGACAGGGAGCTAAGGATAGTTCCACTCAAATGCCCAAATTTTCTCTGCAGTACATGAGCAGTATTTGGTGTTTCAAGACCTCGTTTGTGCCATATTTGCTGCTAGTAGTAGGAAACTACGCTGCCGTTTAATACTACAGCCTAAAACCAGCTTGCCCTGACTTCCAGACATTACTCTGCACGAGGTAACGAGAAGCAGTACATTGGAGTACAGGTGATGTGGGCATTATATGTTCAGGGTGTCTCTCCTAGGGATCGTCAGGCGCATTTGCTCCGGTGTTTCAGCAGATAATTCCATTTTTATGTTTGCTGGACTCAGCGGAAACAAACACTGCCCATTACGTCTTTCATACGACGCCCAGCATCGACGGAAAGCTTCGGTTTGTCTCCCGTTCCAAACATAATGATTTTTAAAGCGGAATTTCACGAGCCTAATCGATAGAGCCGTCGCAAGTCAGTGTAGTGCGACAGTCGCTTCATCGTTGTGTATTAACAGGAAGAATAATCAGTGCTCCAGCAGACTGCTGCCGCCACGCAGCAGCGCTGCCCAGCCGGTGCTGGAGTACTGGTCATTCATCGTGTTTTCCTGTCCCTCTTAACAAATATCCCACTAGAGCAATCCGGGACCGCTCTATCCGCATGAGACACAAAATGAGCAGTACTTGTTTTGGTTGAGTCTAGTTACTCAATGCAAATACGAAATGGCAAAAATCTGCCGAGACACCAGAGCAAATGCGCCTGACAACTCTTAGGAGAGAGACCCTGTATATGCAAATTACTTGGCATGACGGCCTTCCCCCGAAGTTTCTTCCTTTCTTCCTTAAAGCCTCAAGCAATAGGATATTCACGCGCCTGATAACGTTTGTTGATCGGTTTTCTAAAGTGAGTTAGCTTCCATTGGCTATGTAACTAGGAACATTTTTCAAATATCGATGTCGCCGCATGTATTAATGCTGTATTCAGCCAAAGGGTCCCATGTACATGCACTGGCGGAACAATTATGTTCAACTGTCATCACTGTCTGTGTCATTTATTGGGCACCGGCACAGACATAATATATTTACGAAGATATCGCGAATTCTGAGGATCAACTGACCACTAACTTGAAAGACGAAGGGTTGTTGTAGCTTCATAAATTGTCTTTGTGTGTTAGGACCTTGTGTCCGTTATTCAAACTCTAAAAATCTGTTGTCTTTCGAGAGAGTGTGCAACTCTGCCTCTACGAAATACGAACGAGCCGTCTTTTGTTTATGGAAAATTCCAGGCTTGTGTACCATCTTCGCGGAAACTCACTATTATTGCTGGTTGTCAGATTTAATCAGCATGTACTTTTTTCGAGGCGGAGATGTGTGTTTCTTGATTTGTCAAGATTGGTCCACAATCGGTATACTAAAGAAGTGCGCTGCCACATTCCGATGAAAATTGGCGGCCTTTATATGCCATCGGAAAGTTTCCGCATTTCTAGTGGAGACTTGCTAATCTTGAAGAACGAGACGATCAAACCTGGACTAACCTGTCCCCTGTGTTACGTAACACTCGTCGGTGAAAAGGCTCTACTGTTTGCTACGAGTAGGGATCAAATTAAAACGAAATACTCAGCTTAAGTGTGATAAAGGAAGGAGTGATTTGCCCAACACGAAACGTTTTTACCGCCTACCTAGTAATGTATATAATTTAATAAATACTAAAATAAACTTTGAATACAAAAAATCTGTTGGCAAGGTAAGAGCACGGTAGATGGCGTCGAACAGAGCAAAATTTTGCAAATAACCATAGGTCGAAAGTGGACCTATCTGGAGCTACGGGCATAAAACTACTGCCAGTCAAGGACGAGTGCGTGTGCATTGAAACTAGACGAACTAAGGAATTTAACCTGAATATTCATAGATAAGCAAACTTTAAATTCCTGTCTGGATGGTTATGCGAGTTTTTTGTCATGTTTACTTGACGAAGCTTTATTCAGCTACGTTAAAAGTACAGTAATGCTATTAATTTGGTAAAAAAATAGGCTGTACTGTAGGAGTAGCACTGTAGTAGGACGTGGACATGTGGTACTGTTTGGCTTTATGCACACGAGCGAGTATCTGCAGCGCGTGGTCGCAGCGAGACCGCGGCGTCAGACTACGGTGCACACAAGGCAGCGTCTCAGCGGTCATCGCGCAGCAGTGCTAGATTGGAAGCGAACCAGCGTGGACGTAGACAGAAGAAAGCAGGCAGTGTTTGCTTATTTCGCTCGTGAGTACATTAAGAAACTCAGCCGAAGGTTTTACTCTCACCGACTGGTTAATTCACCAAGCCCTTGTGGTGCACCTGCCAGAGTTCTTTGTTGCCTTGGATGGCAAGCACGCGATAGTAGTTAGACCAGATGTCAGTAGTTCCCATTTCTTCAACTACGACAAATTCCATTCTGTAGTTCTGTTCGTGGCCGCAGATGCAAACTATTTGTTCAGCTACGTTGAAGTTGGTTCTCGTGGTAGCGTATTTGATAGAGCTTTCTTCCAAGTTGTGTATAATGGTAGAAATTGGCCAAGTGAGCATACCTGATGGATAGCCACTACCAAGGACTACAGAACCTTCTGTGCCCTTTAAATTATTGGAGGATGAAGCAGTTTCTCTGTCTAATTTTGTGATGAAATTGTACACAGGAACTTTCCTCTCCTACAAGTAACTACAGTTTATGTGAGGCGTACCTGGAGGTATGTGGAGTGTGCATTTGGAATTGCAACGAATAAATGGAGAACATTTCACAGACATGTCATTGTTAAGCTGTTTGTATTATGAAACGTTACTGTGTCCTTCACAACCAGTGCCGTTCAAGAGATGGTTGTAATTTTGAAAACACTTTAAGTATAAAGGGGCTAAGTGATCTGGATAGTGGAATGCCAGCAGCCAAAAGAGTAAGTTTACTGAACAGCAGAAGAAATGTTTCAGCTTATTATTTTATAGAAAATGCTGGAAAATTACCATGGCAAGACAATAATGAATGTAAAACTGATCGGAAGTCAAAGACATGTGGCATCAGGATAAAGTTGACATCATACCAATTATAGTATCAACTACAGGAGTCATACCACACAATATCCACCAGTACATCAATGCAATACAGCTACATCCAAACACATATATACAACTACAGAAATCCGTAATTATTGATACATGTTCAATTACCCGAAAGTTCCTAAATGCAATATAACACATACCGTACAGTTAATAGGAAGTGACGCTTGATCAAGGTCCGCGTCACTTTCCATTCTCAACCAGACTTAACGTCTGAGAAAGTAAAGAAATAATAATAATATCGTAGTGATGATGATGATGATGATGTCGTGTGACGAGGGCCTCCCGTCGGGTAGACCGTTCGCCTGGTGCAAGTCTTTCGATATGACGCCACTTCGGCGACTTGCGCGTCGATGGGGATGAAATGATGATTAGGACAACAGCTACCGGGGGAGCGGACAATATCGTAGTAAACGCTGAACCGATTTTTTGCCAAATTTGAAAGACTGTAGAACTTCAATCACTATTGAAATGTGGGTAATCATGTGTTTTGTAGCTGGAAATACAATAAAGCGTTGACTACATTGAACCGACTTATTATTAACTGAAGATTTGTTCATTTGTATAAAAGAGCTCTCGCCAGGGAGGAAAGCATTTGGAGTTTTGCGGTATTTCGAGTTTTGATTGGCCACATTCGAACAATAACGCCACCGCTGGATCACATACACCAAATAGTTTAAAAGCTGTACTTAGCTATAGCATTTTTCTCCTGATCCGGTTTCGCAGCAAGACGTTCACAAAACTTTTACCACATTTCAAACCAAGAGGCTCCCTTTTTAATTCCATCATGATACTTCTTGTGAGATGTGTTCCATACTTCTGAGTGCTTTTTTACCTCTTCAGTGAACAATTCCACGACGAAACCGGCTGCATCCATGTCAGGCTGGCGGCAGCTGTTGCTGGGATTGTGATCATGTGTGCACTGTCTCATTCATTTAGAACCACAGAACACCAAAATATCAGAAGTGCAAGACCCATGTCGCGACGCGGAAACGGAGGACCACAGCAGCGCTCCGAGCCGCGTGGCATTGAACTCTGAGTACGAGTACTAGATGATAGTATTTTTCATTTATACATTATTGGTAGGTCGGGTAGTCGCCTGGTAAACTGTATTTATCTGTACAACAGAATATTGCAGTTTTGACCGCATGGCTGTTATCAAGTGGAAATTATGGTTCAAATGGCTCTGAGCACCATGGGACTTAATATTTGAGGTCATCAGTCCCCTAGAACGTAGAACTACTTAAACCTAAGTAACCTAAGGACATCACACACATCCATGCCCGAGGCAGGATTCGAACCTGCGACCGTAGTGGTCGCGCGGTTCCAAACTGAAGCGCCTAGAATCGCTCGACCACTTCGGCCGGGCGTGGAAATTATGGTCCTGATTACGGACTTCTTCTGCGTAGTGTACTCCTTGAATTGCAACGTAAATATGTTGCTCGTATTGTGCTTAATTTTTGCTCTCATCCTTAATATGAGGTGGGGTAAATGATTCAATGTTTGCTTTTCTTTCATATGAAATAGAAACTGATTTCGTCGCACGGTACTCTGTGGACTCATGTCTATTTGTTACTGCTTATTAATCAGTGTGTAAACGGCTCGATTCAAATGAACTTTTAAGTATATTGTACGTTATTTTTGCTACTATCTGTTTTTCGTAGTCGCGCATTCAACGGTGTCCATCAGGATTTTCATTGACCTCTATTAAAATATACTATTTGTAGGAATTGTTAACGTGTGGAAACATTTGTGTAACTACTGTCGCATTTTATTGCATTTGCAAGGAACAATTCTCTAGTCACCAAAACTACAAAGCATAAGGCCTACTCTTCACGTACATCCATGTGAGATGCATGGGTTCAGTGGCCAGAAGCAACACCATTTAAAGTAGAATTACATCCTCGGCAGGTGTAATCAAGTTGAGTATCAGTACCCTCTATACGTGCTAACAAGGAGTTGACCATTAAATCCGAGAAAGTACGGAAAACGGATGCAAACAAAAATAACGAAAAATATAAGCAGTATACTCTCAATGCATTTAAATCGAGCAGTTAGCACTCAGATTCGTTAGCAACAACAGAAGTCAATGCAACGAAAGCAGATTCTGTTGTACAAGAAACATATCAGTAGCCCACTGTGATGGAATTAACTTGTTAACTATGAAACGAAAACAAACATGGAACACTAAAAATCAGCCCGCATCTCGTGGTCGTGCGGTAGCGTTCTCGCTTCCCACGCCCGGGTTCCCGGGTTCGATTCCCGGCGGGGTCAGGGATTTTCTCTGCCTCGTGATGGCTGGGTGTTGTGTGATGTCCTTAGGTTAGTTAGGTTTAAGTAGTTCTAAGTTCTAGGGGACTGATGACCATAGCTGTTAAGTCCCATAGTGCTCAGAGCCCAGCCACTAAAAATCAGCCTATAAGAAAGCGTGATGGTGGGTTGATAAACTAGCAGCGCTCGAAGTGGTGTGGCAGAACCAAGGACGTGTTACCGGAAGTCTGTGTATGAGTTTTACCCCCATGCTTACGACGACTGCTGATTCGCGGCGATCGGCGAGATCCCTGCGCCGCAGCAGTGGCCACTGAACACAATTGAAGACATGCGCGGAAAAAACGGGCTAATCCTCAAATGTAAAAGCGGATAGATAAGTGTTGCCATCTGTTGCTGGGTCAAAAATTGACATTGGTCTCACCCATAAATATCAGAATGTCAGTTTTCATAGTTCCCGTACACAGCAACAGACGGCAACTCTTATCTCTGAGATTTTACATTTGAGGGTTAGCCCGTTTTTCCTCCCATGTCTTCAGTTATCTTATCGGGTTCTCACGCGTTCGCAGCGTCACTGCCTTAGTGTACGCGGCTCTTTAGTTTCTCATGGATTGCCGAAATGCGCGAGGAAATAACGCTGCGAGGTCGCTGAGTAAATTGCTCGGGTGCCTCGAGCCTAAGGTGCAGTGTCACGAAATATGTGTAGGCCGTATGTTTTAACTTTCGCTAATCTGCATTTTTTGCTGTAGTAAGTTCTCGGTGACTCCGGCTACAACTGAAGTGGACTGCAACAGCCACAGCGAAACACTACAGCTGCTAAGGCTATTGCTTCACAACAGTGCATTTCCGCTCTAGAAAATTTAATTCAGTTCTGCATTCCCAACCCTGCTCTGAACTTGTTGTAAGCTTGCTATTGTCCATATTGTAAAAATGGTTCAAATGGCTCTGAGCACTATGGGACTTAACTTCTAAGATCATCAGTCCTCTAGAACTTAGAACTACTTAAACCTAACGAACCTAAGGACATCACAAACATCCGTGCCCGAGGCAGGATTCGAACCTGCGACCGCAGCGGTCGCGCGGTTCCAGACTGTAGCGCCTAGAACCGCTCGACCACTCCGGCCGGCTGTCCATATTATAGCTACGTACAAATCACTGTATATATTATTAGAAAAACTAGCTTAAGACATGGTGTAGATGGCCAACACGCTGCCATTTTTCCATTGAGAAAGTCGGGGGTATTATAACAGCAAACCTGACTCGTTCCACATAATAGCGACTGGTCGGAATTATGATCCACGAATATGCAGATAACTAGCTAAACAATTCGAATTGTAAGTGAAGAGCCCCTTCGAACGGTGATGTTTAGCGGGCTAGGGGAGAAGTGAAGGTAACGAGAGCATTGGCGTGTTGTGGGAGGCAAAACAAAGCGGCAGTATGGCGAACAGTCGGGCAGTCTCGACTGGCAGCCGCTGGCCAAGGCCAGCCGGCGGCGTGTGTAAGGGGCCTATAACTGCAAGCAGACTGCGCGGCCCGCTTTTACTGCCAGCTGCCGTTGGGTCGCGGCAAGGGCGCGCGCCGCGCCGGCTTGCCTCAGGCGCGAATATCCTACAAGTGCATGCCCCCACCTCTCGCCTAAGTCAACTTGCATGTGGAAACACCCAATGCGCGCTGCCCTGCCAACTTACGCCCATGTTTCGAAAGTTAAAAGGCGTTCCTTCACGGCGTCGTTTCCCCCCACCAGCGTTTACGAGCTGCAGCAGCTGCCCATACGTGGATCTGCTGTCTTTCTGCTCTGATTTGTTCGACAGCACAGATCAACAGTCGTTTGTTATATACCCGGACAGTTAGCGTCATACCGAAATACTCGTAATGGGCTTCTTCAACTGACTAAATAAGTCATTTCGAAAGCGGCAAAATGTTCTTCAGCAACTCCTTATAATCACTTATTTTTTATTGACTAACACACCATCGTTTGTAGTGACGAAATGGATTAAAAAGTCTGAGTGTCTGAACTCGCTGAGGTTCGTATTACTGCAGAACAGCTAATTCTGTGAAGGTATTTTTTTTATTTCATTATAATCATAGTGATGTTTTGTTTTAATCGTTGAGAGTAAATATTACCGTGAAATGAAAGCTTGTTTTATCCATTTTGGTTAGAGAACACCGCAGCTATTTTCGTAAGTTACACTGCTGGAAATATGCAACCAGCCACTATAACAATCTTCTTATGGCGCTGTCATTGAGTAAGGACAGTTCTTCACAGTAATACAAAGTTTCATTACAAAATTAACTACCGTACCAGTAAAACAAACGTATATTCTTACATCACCTGTGACCTCTCAGAACGTTGACTAACTCTGAAAATAAGAACAAAGCTGAACTGTTGAGACAAAAACATTTCTTTCCGATGTACCTTCAGTATGCTGCACGTAACATAAAACTTCAAAAACAGTGCTCTTCGTAATGCAATACGTACATTGCAGTGACTCAGGTTACCAGATGTTTGTTACTTGTAATTTAATGCGAACTGGCACAGCATCTCGCAAGTCTTAAGGCGGGTACACACTAGACCAACGAAGGCCGACCATCGACAACCAACCGCTTCGTTGGCCCAAATTTGCTTAGTGTTTAAGGGCGGCAAATCGGAGCCAACGAAGCGGTTGGCCTTGGCTGGTGTGCGGGCTGCCGGCGGTAACATCAAAGCGTTGGTGGTGGTCCCGCTCGGGACTGACCTATTAGTGTGGACGACGGGTCGAGTGATCGTTGGTTCAGTAGCGATTTGCTGTGTCTGTTGAACTACCATGTATTTATCGTGTCTCAAAGTATTGGAGTGTTGAATGGAATACGGAAACGCCAATAAAGCTTATAATTTTATCGTGAACGGGAATGTTTGTAGGACCCTGCGAACTGCGATTGTAAAAACAAATTGAAAAGATTGGGTTAGAAAATAATGTGCACGTTGTGAAAAAGAAAATGGAAACTTTATGGGTATCTTTTTACTGCAGATACTGCTTTCCTAAAAGAGATGTCGCCTTTCGAAACTTTGGTGCCCACACAATTCGATAATAATTCGGAATCTCTGGCTCTCATTCGTAAAAAATTACGAAATAGCCCATGTTACAGTTGAGAAGATCGGACTTTCTAAAAGTGAGGTCGTCCATCAGTGACGTTTCTTCTTCTACTTCGTTTCCTGATGATCCGCTTGTTATAGTAAAATAAATGCTGCACAGCCGACGAATACTAATTCCTTTTCTTTTCTGATAATATCGGCATCCGAAACCGTTATTGTAAGGCTGTTATATAACAATAACAATATGCGAACGATGTCGACCGAGTTACCAGAGCCAAATGCGAGTCCACATGGCCGAATACCTTGATCCCACCCCTTAGTTTGGTTAAGACGACAGGCCGCCAATGTGTTGGCGGCGAATGATCGGGCGAATACACTGACTGTCGTTCGTTTACCTTCGTGGCCTAGTGTGCACTTCCTTTAGACTTTTGTATAGAGTCAGAAATAAGGCTCAAAAAGATTCCAAAATTAGTTTTACTCACTCGAAAATTATTTTCGAACGAAACGTCGTCCTCTGCAGGAACTCTCTTATTAGTGTATTTGATGTTTCCAAACGATTCCTACGAGATGCCGGTTTCCATGTCCAGCATCTGTGGATCCTTTTTTTCCTTCGTCAAAGTCACCTGTAAGCTCTTCGAGAAAAGCTGCGCAACTCTCGTACGATTTATTTAACTTGTTGCCATCTTGAAAAGTCGCGTAAGCACCGTTTCTTTCTCCAGCGTTTGGAAACACTAAATTGCAATTAAAGGGGGGGGGGGGGGCGGCACGCTTGTGTAACAAATTAATGCCTGTGGAAACCGCGCTTTCCCTGCATTGCCTACACCCACCACATGCTGGCTTCTACTGTTTCCATCCCTCCGGTCCGATTCTCGGAGGCAGCAATCGGGCACATCCGCAGTGCAACTGTTGGATAACATTAGAGTAGAATTTTACTTCTTCCATACCGAGTCAGAGGGTGCAGTTGTTAGCAGACTAGACTCGCAATCGGGAGGTCGACGGTTCAGATTCGCGTCCGGCCATCCAGATTTAGTTTTCCACCATTGCTTAAGGGAAATGCCGGGATCGTTCTTTCGAAAGGGCACGGCCCATTTCCGTCTCCGTCCTTGAAACATTCTGAGCGTGTGTTCCATCTCTAATGACGTCGATGCCCGCGGAACATTAAACGCTAATCTTCTTTCTTCTCTTCCTTCTTCTACCCCTCTGATAATCGACTGCTGGTACTTCGGTTCGTAGTCTTTCTATACCTCCACTAGAAAAATTTTGATAATACAGGCGTGACTGCTGCCACACATTAGTGATGAACATTCTCAGCTGTCTATCTAGTATGCTTCTGCTCGTAATCTACGATGCCATGTCATCTGCCTCTCAACTAAAGAAAAGATTTTAATGTAAATGAAGCAAAGCTTCATCCCTCTCTAAAGTTAGATTTATTTTACTTCAAATATATATATGGGACAAAAGATTTGATTCCTCCGCCTATTATAGTCTAATAGTGCCGTTTGATGATGAATGGTTTCGTGTAACAGCCCATAAACTCAAATACAAAATTATGGAGACACTCAAGAAGATTAAATTGAAATTACTTCATGTAGGATACAGGACATATTGGACACTGTGCTATTAAGAATTAAGTTTTAAACTGTAAAGTTATTGGCTGCATGAACAAAGCAGTTAGTAAGAAATAACAATTTAAATCAACATAAAATTCTCTTTTACAGCATCTAATGAGCATACAAATGCGTTTACAAGTTATATTACTCAACAAACTTAGAAGTAACCTGAGTAAGAAGTAATGAACAAAAAAATGGTTCAGATGGCTCTGAGCACTATGGGACTTAACATCTGAGGTCATCAGCCCCCTAGAACTTAGAACTACTTAAACCTAACTAACCTACGGACATCACACACATCCATGCCCGAGGCAGGATTCGAACCTGCGACCGGAGTGGTCGCGCGGTTCCAGACTGAAGCGCCTAGAACCGCTCGGCCACACCGGCCGGCGTCGATCTTTTTGTGTCTAAGAATTGTGCCTACTCGGTTCGCTAGACAAACAATCAAACAACTTATATTAATGGTTTTATTACAATAAGAAAATTACAGTACTCTGACATTTATACTGATGTGTCGCAAGCAAAGGGCGACACACGAAATGTCTTTGCAGTGACTGCTTGTCTCTAACTGACGAAAGTCTTTCCTGAACTGCTATCGAAGTAACTAGCGCTGACGCTGCTATCCAAGTGGGTAATCTTGAATCTGCTATCGAACTGGGCCGCCACCAGTCGGGGGCGGCGCTCATGTCCTCTTCACCCAGGGGCCGCTGCTGTCGCGTTGTCGTCCTGGAAGGAAGGTCTGTCAGCATGCAATTGGCTGACCCCTTCTCGCAGCCTTCTCTGCTCTGTCGTTCCCGACCGGCGTGCCGGCGCTTGACTTTACGCCGTAACAATACCCACTCCAATAAAAGAGTGCAAGATGTCCTCTTTAGCTGCACAGTGTTCTTAAGTCGGAGTGTGTATTTACTTTAGCTGGTATTTAGATTGATATTTTGTCAAAAACTGACATATTGAGCCCGTGGCTATGTACAAAATATAGGTTGACCGTTACACAGAAGATTACAGCAATTACAATTACAATTAAAAATACATTGCCTCACATCTTGTTTTGGCTGTAGGACATCACCACCCCAAAGACGTTTTGTGAGGTGGGAAAACAAAACACGAAACGTAATGTGAAACGTGAACTTGCCGCCTGAAGATGAACGTATCGGTTCGAAAACGGTAACGGCGCTGTTGAAGTAAATAAATAGCATTATAAAAAGTGGCTGGTTGCTGTAATCTGTGTAAGAGTCAACCTATATAACGGGTATTTAGATGTGTTGGTATGCATGTGCACTGCTCCTAACCATCATGAATCATGACCTACTGCCCCTGAGACCAGACGTATGTACAGACTGCTAGATTGCCAGCTTATTAGTACCTCTAAATTTAATGTCCTCGTTACAGAGCGTTGATCATTCTGCATTTTCCCGAACTGTAGTCGATGTTAGTGTGGAAAATGATGAGAATTTTTGCATGATGGGAGTTTTAGCGGTGGTCAAAACTTTTGTTCCCTCTGCGATTGCCCCCATATCTGCTGGAAACATATCTTCGTATGGAGAGCTTTCGCCAGGTAGGTTTTCTATATGGTACACAGTTTTTTTTCCGAACCCTGAACAGATTTAAGTGCTTTACAGGTCTAAGAGGGTTGCAGAAATCACCGGTCTCAGAAGCGGCTACTATTTTCGAGGAAGGCAGCAGCGTTTCTACTGACGGCTGCGCACAGCAGTGGTTATCTCGGCTCGGAAGGAGCGCTTGCCAAGTGTTTACTCCGCGCAAAGGCAAAAACGCGAGGGTCAAAGGGCCGCTGTTCCGCGATTTGAAGGTGCCAAGTTCGGACTGAGACAGCCTATCTTTGTGAGACGGAAGACCAGTGTGAACGCAGTAATGCGTGCACGCATCACTGTGTCTAGACTTTGCTGCTTATTTTTCTGACACTTTAAAGTGTGATGTGAAATGTGTTTTCCACGTAACTACTTGTCAGCGCAAGTCCACGAGCGACAGGACGACACACTGAGGAGAATATAGTTTTCATTCTTTCTGCTGCTTCTGACGTTTTCTTGAACACTTTGCTTATGTTACCTCAGGCGACTACAAAACATTTTGTCTGGAGAAGGGATACTGCAGCCTAATAATGATTAATATGTAGTTGAATGATTAATTACTTCCGAATTTCGGTGAGACTATTCCACACAATACCTTGGCACAACAATATTGTGTCTTCTCAACAGTAATGACCCGACACCAAGACTTACCCATTTCCTCTCACGTCTAATGGTACACAGGATGGGAGTTAATAAATAATTTCTTTCTTCCCCGCAAGTAAGAAAGCTGCCAAAGAACAGGCGCTGATCACAATAAAACTATCTTTAATTGTAAATATTAATTTTTTTATTTTTTTATTTTTTATTTTTTTTATTTTATTTTCTTTTGTAAATGATGGTCCAATGTTTCAGCTCGTCATGTGTAAACAAGAAAGAGAATGGGGACGCGACCGCGAAAGTAGTCGCAAAAAATTAAATGTAAATACGAAATAGAAACTTTAAAGTTGAGCTGTGGAACTTTTATTTCCAAAATAAAAACGTCATCGGCTAAGAAGTTGCAAATACAAAATGATGGAGAAGATCGTGGCAAATAATGAATATTCAGAATTATTCAGTGGCTCTAGTACGGAACAATTTCCCATATACGAAAGGGTCATAGCGTTGCATCACAGGAGGTACAGACATTTAACATTTTAGTAACTATTGCTTCATTATTGGGCGAACTACGTTCAAGTATTGAAAACTACGTAGATAAAAGAGGAAGGAGAGTATCTGGTACAGACGAAGGAAAACTAGCAGCGTCACCTTGTTAAAACTTAGCAACGCTATAACAAGGCACTTCTTCTGTTGAATGCAGCTGTTTGTATGTCTCCGGTCTTGAGATTCGGCAGCCCATGAACTGTGTTGACATGTTCTGTGACACGAAGTACTTCCTTTGTGTGACTACTTTTTGTAAGATGTTGTTACGTCGTCTTTTGGTTGGCTCTGATGAAGGCATTGCCCATGACGGTCCAGGGAAGTGTGCAAAGAAGGCTCCCTCTTCCGCAGTCAGCTTTCTTTTACACAAGTTGGTTTCAATGTTAGAAGCGCCAGAGAAAGCACAATAACATAGTTATATTGTGTTATTTTCGAGAGTCCCTTTTCGCCGGGCACTGTAAAGGAAAAAGTTGTTGCTAACATCCTCCCCCCCCCTTTCTCCCCCTTTGGTGCAACGAGCGCGGCTACCTTCAGCTAGCCTGATACCTTTTTTATGGTGGTTTCTCGTCGGATGTGATCCTCTAACTCGAGCGAGGTGTGTGATTGTTTGTCGTGCACCTCCTCCTTGTTAAGAACAGCTCCTTCGTTGCGGCTTAAGTTATCAAATGACAAATGTATTTTCTTTTTATAATATCTTCGTTTTGCAGTTTGCCACATATGTATGATAAGAGAGAGAACTTTCGCTTTGGCCTTTTCGGACAGCAATCAACGTCCGGTAAAGGAAATTTATTTCGCTACTCTTCTAATTAATTTATGTAGCTAACATGTGAATGAGATGTAGTATTAACATGGAATATTCGTACAGTAGTAATTGACAATTGTGTAATTGCCAGCTATTGTCCTCATTTGAAATTGTGCAGTGACATGTATATTCCATAAACTTTATTTCGTGTGTTATCGTATTTCACCGTTTCTGTAATTATGATCTCTTCTGATGCAGAAATTGGGGATCTGCTAATGATTAGGTAAAACTAGCGTGGAAAACCGCCTAAAAAGAACAGCCAGGCCGCTCGGTCCACAAGGCCAACGGGAGTTAACCTCCACGGATGAGTCACCTCCCAGTCTCGCAACCTGCAGTGTGTACTGAGCTACACGAGTAGTTTATACGAGGTGTGTCAGTCGAGTAGTGAAATTGATTTTTTTTTCACATATTTTATTACAGCAACTTTACAGTTGAACATTGTGTCCAGCAAAGGACTTGCCTAGGGAAACCTCACAGTACTAGAGACGGTTCTTCCACTCATAGAAGTTCTGGAACTCGTATTCTGAAATAACCTACAGCTCGTCAGTTAAAGCTATTTGAATGTTGTTCGGGGCCCCAAAGCGACGGTGCTAGAGTTTGTTTCTCCTCGGAAAGAGAAAAAAGTGACAAGGACTTAAATAGGACACGCCCTAAATCGCCGACACTCCTGGGCCGTTGGCAAAACACGGTCACCATAGGCCTACCGAAGTTCCCGTTGTCGAGGTCTGAAGCAAAATCAGATCGCACACCGTTGCTCTAAATTCCTGTCAATCATTGTCAAAAACGCACAAGCAAAACCTTCTTCACTGAAAAAGGCGCTAAGCACAGGCAACTTCACACTAGCCGCGATCGGGATAAGCTTATCACACATTCACCTGCCTCCCATCGTAAGTCCGCCGTCGTCAACGTTGCCGGATCCAACGCTACGGTACCAGTCTCGTTCCTTTATTTGCACAGCTCGTACACTTTGTGAGCGCCTACAGTGATTATGTTATACACGGCAAAACTTTTCTTGAAGTTTTCAGGAACTTCAAACGATAAACGGTTGCCAGTGTTTCTACCTGTATATGTAAGAATAAGACAGCTGATTTGACACCTAATGAAAAAGAATATGTTTTTCAAATGAACAGTCCGCTCACGGCAGTGGAGGTTCTCGCGATTTCTTTTTATTATTAATGACAATGGTTTTGTGATTAATGACTTAACCACAAAACAATAAACAATAAAATTCATTTCTCTGGAGCACTGAAATATATTCTTATTATGGGAGTTTACGTTATTTCCGCGTGTTGGCGCCCCCGCCTGTCTTTATAGTTCTTGGGAGTCTGTCAGGCCCGTCCAGTATTTGTAGTCTTGTTTATGATTAACATATAGATGATAGTCTGTATTTTATTCTTCGTCAGGTATTATTGTAAAGTTGTGTATTATTGTGCTATTGAAATTTCCTTTCTCACTTATCATCTAGCAGTGTGTGTCATAGAGTATCATTAGTGTCTTGGACTCTCCCTGAGAAGTTTTTGGGTGGTACTTTAAAACAGGTGAAGATTGACGTGACCATGAGTTGGGGATCAGAACTATGATTCTACAAGACAGGGGTCCCCGTTGCTAAAATGTCTAATTATCCTACGATACGCACCAGTGACAGGACCGTCTGTTTCATTTGTGAACTACGCCTGAAGGTGAAACCTACTGTTTGTTCCTTATAACGTCTGTCTGAATGGCAAATGCAGTAAGTCAGGTGGGCAGGGTACAGGCTGTTAGTCACTATTCATTTGGCCGTGACATTTATAGCGGTCGTGCTAAAACGTACGTTGGCATCCCGCCTAGGGCGTCACTATGGAGCTACCGGGCTCCTGAACGACAGCCCGCTAACGCGCCACGCTGGCTCGGCTGCCAGACACTCATTAGGCTCGTCCTTTGTGCCCTCCCCCTCCTCCTCCTTCTTCTTCTTATGTCGCCCGTTCAATACGTATCAGTAATGGTTACCATAACTCTTCATGCGAGCGTTTGATGTGGCGCTCGCTTCTGACGCAGCTGGTTCGAATCCCGTTGGCGGAAGAAGTTGTACTCCAAAACGAGGGAGACGTGCTGGCGTCAAGCTCTGTGTCATCAGGCTTCCTGCCGGTATTCTGAATTCGATTCCACGGCCGTGGTGATTCTGCCGGCGAATGGAGACATTAAAGCTCGCAGACACCGTTGGTGTTTTTCGAGAGGAGCCGCCAGTGTGCCGGCATCGGGGTTCACACCCTCCCTTCCCTCATCGTCATCGAAAACAAAAATGGCGACGCAAAAACTACACAAGCACCAGTCACAGTCATCTGCGAAAGAGAGAAACCTTTCCTGTTAGGTGGCCGAATCTACCAGCCAAAAATACCATTGTGATCTTTTTAATACATTCGACGCCAAATAACATCGTGTAAGCATGAAGTTCGGAAGGATTAACAAGTTACTGACTCCACATCTTCGAAGTGCTCATCGCAACCAACTGTTTCCTAAACGCCGGCGACATTTTTCCACTTTGCCCGTAAAATTAATTACACGTTTTATTACTTAAACAATTAGTTTCGGATAAAAAAATCCATTTTCGAGTGTTTACCCAGAGTCTGAAAGTGTCAGCGAACGAATACGCTATGCCATCGTTCGTAAAGATGGTTTACAAATTGTAGTAGAGATGCTACTGAACGTGAAGGCTTGACAATTAGTCGGTTCAAATACGTGATGTTAATGATAACAGTTTGACATAAGCTGCTTGTTGGTAATACGTCAGATATTTAAAAATGGTAATAACAGAAACAGTAACTGTAGTGGTAGCTATACGTGAAATGAATTTCTCTTTCGAAAGGCTGCTACTCATCAGGGCATTGTAATGACGCTTAAACTGTAACGGCCTGTTTTAGAAAGCATAGTCGCATCTCAGAAAAATTTGGCTAGTATTTTCAACTATGACAGTTACCGCTCAATACACGAGAGAAGACACGCGTCAGATAAACAACTGCAATTCGCAAACTTGACGATTCCTCGGACTAATTTGTTCAATTGTTGTGTGGCTGCGAGCGAAGAGAGAGAACAACGGACACTTCGACAAATGAGAACACGGAAATCGTTAGCCTGAACGTTGTCTGATCTTTGTCTAACCCGATTAAAGAACAACGAATGTAAATGAAATGGAGAAGGATGCCTCGCGATATCTTCTTCCGTATCATTTTGTATTCTCGACTGTTAAGCGTTTTTGTGATCATTGATGGGCGTCTTAAAAGAAGAGACGAGAGGCTTTTTTAAATTCGTGTGGGCAGTATAGGACGGCAAGAGCTATTATGCGTGATAGGCTATGGGTGATATTAGAAAACATGCGGGAGATTCAGGGATGCGTATAGCTGAAGAAAGAATCTAGAGGAAGCATTTATCCAACAAACAATGTGGGGTGGTGGTGGTGGTGGTGGTGGTGGTGGTGATCACGAAGATGACATACCCAATGAAATCATTGCATGGATCGTATAGCACGGAAATCGGGAGTGGAATAGGCTTGTTTTATTGGTTTGTAACATCATATATCAGCGGAGAAGATACTGAAGTAAAAAGTAATTTAATGTACGTGGTAGAGAGCTGTTCCGAGAGTTCGTGTACCTATACGAGTAGCGAAACCTGACACCTCCTCCATCCCTCATCCCTAACCTACCCCGCTATTCACTGTAAGCGGAGGCTAGAGCGAGACATTGTGGCGTGGGTGTCTGCCGGCTGCCGGCGCGGTACTTTTCCGCGAAGCGCGTGCGCTGGTCTGCGCTGCTGGGTGTGACGGGGCGTGCGTGAGCCGGACGGCAGCGACAGAGGCGGTCGCGGCGGCCGCGACGAGCGGCAGGAATAGCAGCGGGCAGCCAAGGTCACGGCCCGTGCCCCCTCCCCCGTGTATTTATACGCACGCGGCTGCAGCGCACTGCCGCTGCAGTTTTATGGCCGACACCCGCTGCCCGCCGCCTGCGTGCCAGCCCTCGTCTTTTTGCACGCAGCGCCGGAATTAGTGGCGTTTCAATTCCCCGCAGAACCGCGCTCTTGCTCCGCTGACCGAGTTCCACACTTAGGCCCCACGTCGTCTCTTCACACAACAAACGTTAGCTTACTTGTTCGAATGTACGCATCCAGCCCCCGTCAACAAGTGTCAGCACTTTGAAGTGCTGAACACTGTGTTCACTAACAGAATTACATCATGTATCATGTACTTAATAATTCCAGATTTAATATATTTCCTCCTTTCATATCTCCATCTTCACACAACATATACATGTAGTTACAATAAAACAAATTTTTCAACATACTTTTGATAATAATAATAATAATAATAATAATAATCCAGCCGCCAGTAACAAAAAGCCACGTTACTGGAAATTCCACGAATTACCCACTGATAATGGTTCAAGTGGCTCTGAGCACTATGGGACTTAACATCGGAGGTCATCAGTCCCCTAGAACTTAGAACTACTTAAACCTAACTAACCCAAGGACAGCACACACATCCATGCCCAAGGCAGGATTCGAACCTGCGACCGTAGCGGTCGCGCGGTTCCAGACTGAAGCGCCTAGAAGCGCTCGGTCACACCGGCCGCCCCACTGATAAATCATGCAGTCCTAAATGCTGAGGCAGTTTCCTACTAGTGACGAAATATGAAATCTGGCCTACTGAACTCATTTGCTACGTTTACTATTGTCACAACAAGAGTGCTGAAAAGTAATGCGTCCGGATATTTTATTATGTTCTCGTTATCGGTTGAGGTATTACATGTCATGTACAGTGGAGATTCGATTATCTGGACCTCAGTTATACGGATTCGCGATTATCCGTATTGTAAATCGCGAGCAAATGTCTTTGTAGACTACTCCGTGCGTGTACGGACGTGTCGCGGTGGCTCTGCCCACCCGCACTCCGCGCGATCTCTGCCCCACGCTTTTCCTTATTGTTTGAATTGGACAGTTGCCGACCATTACCGTCCTGCGACGTGTCGCGTCTGTGCTTAAAAAATGTCAGTCCGCAAGAGAGTGGTGTTATCGCTTAAAGGTAAGCAAACATTGTTCAAAAAAATGGTTCAAATGGCTCTGAGCACTATGGGACTTAACATCTATGGTCATCAGTCCCCTAGAACTTAGAACTACTTAAACCTAACTAACCTAAGGACATCACACACACCCATGCCCGAGGCAGGATTCGAACCTGCGACCGTAGCAGTCCCGCGGTTCCGGACTGCAGCCCCAGAACCGCATGGCCACCGCGGCCGGCCGCAAACATTGTTGATTATTTTTTTCAAAAAGGAGAAATTGGTCGTAAGTTAGCCGATAAGTATGGTGTAGGTACTTCTACGGTAAGCGATATTAAGAATATACAAACAGTTCTGAGATACAGTTGCAAAAACGGGAGTAAACATCGAAATGTGATGAAGAAACCCAAAACTGAACTTTTGGAATAACCTTTGTATTGTTGGTTTTTACAAAAACGACAAAGTGGACAACCGATATGACGTCCTTTGCTTTGTGAAAAGCACTACAGTTAAATAAAATAGTAGGTATCGATGAATCGTTTGTGGCAAGTAACATGGTTGGTCAGATTTAGATGTCGTCATGGAATTCGCGATTCGGATATACGAGAAGAAAAAATGTCAGCCAATGTAGATGCAGCATTTTAAGCGAAATTATACTACAGCGATTGTCGTATGTGATCTGACAGGCATTTCATGATTACAGTTTTCGTATTTTAGTAATTTCAAAAAAAAATATTTACGTTCCTTAATAAAGATCAGTTTTCCTTAATTTTAGTAACTTATACGCGGGCTATGAACGTTATCTTTCTAGAGTTATTAATAAAAAATCGCTTTCCTTCATACATTTAGTTATCCGGATTTTCGGTTATCCGAATGAATTATGAAACTATTAATCCGGTTAATCGAGTCTCCTGACGAAAATGCAACTCTGTGCCGCTATAGGACTCCGAATTTTACCCTGTAACATGACTGTGTGTAACGTCGGCGCGTAAGAAGCAGCGTGCTGTTAATGTTGTTTCTAACCGTGCCTCCAAGTGAAATCCATAGGAGGAGGAAAGTTGTGTATGCTGATGGGTTCCTTAACAACACTGCGACATGTGATGAAAACTGGGTTCACTATTTTGACCCCGAAAACAACACAACATCAATGGTGCTTTCGCCACATAGGCTCACCAACGCCAATAAAGTTCAAAACCATGCCATTAGTAGATAAAGCCAAACTCAGGGAGTTTGAGGATGTTCAACGTGTGGTGCATTTGGAAGTCGCGGGGCTACACCATATCCTCTGTAAAATACTGCGAGACCGTCAGAAAACTGTGAGCGTATAAACAGACTGGTCTCTCGTTGGCACAAATCAGTTAAATACGAGTATGTAGACTTGAGGAATAAAGCTGTAGAATGTTAACAACGTTTCTTTATTTAAAAACCTTTAAGAGTTATCCCATTAAAAATTGGAGGCATTACTTTTCAGCACGCCCTTTTAATAATAATAATAAAACTAATGATGATAAATATTAATATTAATAATGATAAAAGTGAACATCTGTGAATACAGGCTTGAAGGTTATGGCTACAGGGACTGTGTAATTCAGGGGAATGCACTTTCTTTCAGCCCTTTCCGTACCTTGTCGTAGTCTTATTTCTGTTGTGTTTTCCTTAGTAGACGATCTTCTGTTCTTCGTCGTGCCTTGCTCAACGTCCTGCGGTTTGCCGGTTCTGGCTGTCGACTGCCGAACCGTGTCAGGTTTTTGTTGCCAGACGGTATGATCAACCCTTTCAGTGGGCGACTTCACGTGGCTCCAGGGCTTTTTCAGACCGCATGCCCGTCAGCAACGGAAAAAACCCTCGTTAAGTATAGCTCGTAATTTCTAGAATTCTTTCCAATCTTTAACAGTGTATCAGTTTTGATGCTACTTTATTCTCCAAAAATTTGCTCCGCGGTTTGGAAACTAATGTGAGAAAAATTATAAAGACATTTATTAAAAAGGTCATTTTTTGGGGGAGGGGGGATGTCCTTACAGACCATCACTCCATCCCACTCCATCTCCGTGTGTCCGCGACGACTGCTTCTAAGCTTCACCACCACTAAGGAAGGCCATTTACTACTGCCACAACAAACAATTCCCCAAAGGTAAATGTTTTTTGTGCCTTGTTACATCGAAAACTGTACGGGGCATTCTTCTTCGCCGAGAGCCTGTCACTGGATATTCCTACTTGGACATGTTGCAGCAATGGCTGATGCCCAAATGCAGTGACACATTAAAGATCTGGTGTATGTACCGCCTTTACCGCGTGATGTAGCAGAGCTCCGGGAGAGAATACAGGAAGCGACTGCCAAGGTCGACGATGCCATGCTGGGACGGGTATGCCAAGAATTCGATTACCATATTGACGTCTGCCGGGACACTCATGGTTCGCATGTGGAATGTTTGTAAAAAAAAAAAAATCTGAATTTCTCTTCAAAATGCAATATGTGTGACATCTGAACAATGTTTAGTTCTTGTGCAATAAATAATTGAAAGTCTCCCGGACTTTAGGACTTTATGTAGTAAAAAAAAAGTAGTTAAAAGTGCATGTGCAGTTGGTAGGCTGTGCTGGCAGGGAACTTCACATGCAGACCAGCAAGGACACCTGGAGAGAACCGACACGTGCGAGGGGCGTTTGAAAAGTCCGTGCAAAAATAAAAACTACTTACGTGTTTGGGGTAAACCTTTTTTATTTTTCGAGATAGTCTCCTTTTAGACTTATACACTTCGTCCAACTCTGTTCTAATTTGTTGATCCCTTCCGAATAATAGGAATTGTCCAAGTCTGCAAAATAGCTATTAGTTGTTGCAATCACCTCCTCGTTTGAATAAAATCTTGGTCCCGCCAGCCATTGCTCAAATTGGGGAACAAATAGTAGTCCGAGGGAGCCAAGTCTGGAGAATAGGGGGTATGTGAAACGAGTTGGAATCATGTTTCCATTAATTTTGCGATCACAACTGCTGATGTGTGTGCTGGTGCATTGTCGTGATGGAAAAGGACTTTTTTACGGTCCAATCGCCTGCGTTTTTCTTGTAGCTCGGTTTTCAAACGGTCCAATAACGATGAATAATATTCACCTGTAATAGTTTTACCCTTTCCCAGTTAGTCGATGAGGCTTATCCCTTGCGAATCCCAAAAGACAGTCATCATAACCTTCCCGGCCAAAGGAATGCTCTTCGACTTTTTTGGTGCAGATTCTCCCTTGGTAACCCATTGTTTGGATTGTTGTTTGGTCTCAGGAGTATAGTAACGTATCCATGTTTCATCCACAAAACGACGCTTTAAGTCCTGCGGATTCTTCATGAACAGCTGCAAAGCATCCTTCCGTTTTTGGTCAAGCGTGAGCAATCGCGGAGCCCATCTTGCGGATAGCTTTCTCATGTCCAAATGTTTATGTAAAATATTATGTACCCGTTCATTCGAGATCCCCACAGCACCAGCAATCTCACGCACCTTAACTCTTCTGTCATCCATCACCATATCATGGAATTTATCAATGATCTGGAGACGTAACCTCCACAGGGCGTCCGGAACGTTCAGCGTCACTTGTGCCCATGTGGCCACTCCGAAAATTTTGAAACCACTTATGAACTGTTCTAATCGAAGGTGCAGAGTCAAATGGCTCTGAGCACTATGGGACTTAACATCTGTGGTCATCAGTCCCCTAGAACTTAGAACTACTTAAACCTAACTAACCTAAGGACATCACACACATCCATGCCCGAGGCAGGATTCGAACCTGCGACCGTAGCAGTCGCGCGGTTCCGGACTGAGCCCCTAGAACCGGGTGCAGAGTTACCGTAATGTTTATTAAGCTTCTCTTTAGTCTCCTAGGGCGTTTTGCCTTTCATAAAGTAATGTTTAATCACCACACGAAATTCTTTTTCGTTCATTTCTTGACAATTACTCGACTTCCTTGATTCAAACAAATGCCAAACGCAAAGAAATAGACCAATATGGCTGAAACGTGGTCTGTGTTCTTTTCAAAGATGCTACTAACTAAACACGACCTAGATATGCGCCAGTGGTGCCATCTCTTGGACTTGACACGGACTTTTCAAACGCCCCTCATGTTATTAGTAATGGAACATATTGAATGATCAACAGAGTGCTAGAGCGAAAACTTTATAAAGCTTACAAGTACATTTGCACAGCATGTAATCTAAATGTGTTGCATTTAAGCGGAAATACACGGTGACAATTATTGCACTATATGGAAAAAGAAACGTAAACTAGTTACAAACTACAGCGTGCACACACTTTATTCAACATGTAAACGTAACTACAAATATTTGGATTTAGGTTATGACATTTTCGATATGTCTGCCATGATTGACGATGTTGTGACACAGACGAATAGCAGAATCCCTCATAACCCGCTGAAGTGACGGAACATCGATGGTGTTGATGACCTCCTGAATGGGTGTTTTCAGCTCAGCAATGGTTTTTGGGTTATTGCTGTACACTTTGTCTTTAATATAGCCCCATAAAGAGGAGTCGCACTTGTTCAGATCCGGGGAATATGGCGGCCAATAGAGAACCATGACAGCGGCATCTAGATACCCCAGAGTCAGAATGTGGTCCCCAGGATATCAAACACTCTCCTGCTTCGATGGGGTCGAGCTCCATTTGCATGAACCACATCTTGTCGAAATCAAGGTCACTTTGGATAATGGGGATGAAATCATCTTCCAAAACCTCCGTTACTGGACATTGCATATAGTCACCGGTTGAGGGTGAAGAGACTTCTCGATCGTGAAAAGCGGATTCTCAGTCCCAGAATTGCCCCCGTTTTGCTTATTGACGAACCCATCCAAATGAAAGTAGGCTTCGTCGCATAACCAGACCATACATGGGTATATTAATTCCCATCATGCCCCGCGGCCAACTGTGCAGTTTGAATGTCCTAACCCAAACCGCTCGAAAGTTAACGACGATTTTATTTCATACAGTTCAGAAATTGTCACCCTGTACGTATGTATTTCAGGCGACTGAAAATGTTTAAATAAATGTAGGCTATATGCTATAGTCAAAACGTAAATTATGTTTATTCAGTTGCCTTTAGCTTTAAGCAGCGAATCATGAACCGAACGGTAACGTGAATAATAGTTAGGCGTTTGTATCAGTTGACGCATTAAAATGACCAGCAGTGCCAGAAAGCATAAGGACAATAGATTAGTATAAAATTTATAATATATTAACATTGTGACTTTTAATTATAACACAGTCGTAGAAAATACTGCCGATAGGGCAAATGTTTAGGGTAATGTTACGGACAACTGAGGACAGGCAGGTAAAGATTTTACAATAAAAGTTAACGTAATTTTGGAACACCTTGTATTCGGCGTCGGGGAGGAAGACGAGAGCTGCGAATGGCTGCAGCAGGGCGAAGACAAGAAGTAGACGCTAGTGTGGTTGGCGTTGCGTCATCGTGAGCGCGCGCCCTGCTGCAGGGCAGCTCGAGGGGAAATCGAGTGGTCGAGCGGGGGAGGAGGAGGTGGAGCCTTACATCCCCCGTCTGTGCGCCGGCGTCGTGGGAGAGACGCGCTGTGGTGCGGTGTGGCGCCCAATCGTGCAACAAGGCGGTGAGTCACGGCCGGAGCAGACGAGGCGGCTGCCGAACCTCACCTCACCTCGCCTGTCAGAGCGGGCGCCGTGCAGTGAATCACGCCGTCTGGGCGGCCCGCCGAACTGACTTGCAGAGCTCGTAGTTTTGTCTGTCCGGCAGTCCTTGCCGCGGTGTGGTCTTGATGTCAACATCCCGTTCAGCGTGCGTTTACTTTTTGCAGTTTTTTCCCTTACTTTGATTCCTTTTAAAATTAATTTGTGAGTGGTGTTATAATAAAACACATGCTCATAAATTAAGAATAATTGCAGAATGTGGTGCCACACAACGTGGCAATACACAAAACTTGCGCTAATGGCATAGGCACATAGGGAACACACACGACACAGATCTGTAAGTCCACGGTTTTGGTGATAAGTTGAGAAAACCGTCCCGAAACACATGTGCTACAATACGCCACTGTTTCCTGCGCATGTACCTCGACATCAATATGGGATATGATCACCATGCACACGTACACAAGCCGCACAACGGGTTGGCATACTCTGGATCAGGTGGTCGAGCAGCTGCTGGGGTATAGCCTCCCATTCTTGCACCATTGCCTGCTGGGAGCTCCTGAAGGTTCGAAGACGTGCAGCGATACGTCGACCGGGAGCATCCCAGACGTGCTCGATGGGGTTTAGGTCTGGAGAACAGGCAGGCCACTCCATTCGCCTGATATCTTCTTTTTCAAGGTACACCTCCACGATGGCAGCTCGGTGGGCCCGTGCGTTATCATCCATCAGGAGGAAGGTGGGACCAACTATACCCCTGAAAAGGCGGACTTACTGGTGCAAAATGACGTTCCGATACACCTGACATGTTGTAATTCCTCTGTCAAAGACATGCAGGAGTGTACGTGCACCAATCATATTCCCACCCCACACCATCAAACACGACTTCCATACAGGTCCCTTTCAAGGACCTTAAGAGGTTGGTATCTGGTTCCTGGTTCACGCCAAATAAAAACCCGGAGAGAATCACTGTTCAGACTATACCTGGACTCGCCCGGGAACATAACCTGGGACCACTGTTCCAATTACCATGTACAGTGTTCTTGACACCAGGCTTTACCTGCTCTCCTGTGACCAGGGGTCATTGGAATGCACCTTGCAGGTCACCGGGCAAATAAACCATGTCTGTTCAGTCGTCTGGAGGCTGTGTGTCTGGAGGCAACTGTTCTAGTGGCTGCTGTTAGGTCCCGAGCAAGGCTACCTGCAGTACTCTTGTGACCGTCTGCGGGCACTAATGGTGAGATATCGGTCTTCTTGTGGTGTTGTACACTGTGGACGTCCCGTACTTTAGCGCCTGGGCACGTTTCCTGTCTGCTGGAATCGTTGCCATAATCTTGAGATCACACTTTGTGGCACACGGAGGGCCCTTGCTAAGACCTGCTGTGTTTGACCAGCCTCCAGTCGCCCTATTATTCTACCCCTCATAACGTCATCAATATATGTTCTTTGAGCCATTTTCAACACACAGTCACCATTAGCAAGTCTGAAAACGTCTGTGCACTTACTCGCTGCACCGTACTCTGACATGCACCAACACACGTCTGCGTATGTGGACTGCTGCCAGCGTCACCGTGCGACGACCGCAGGTCAAATGCACCGCATGGTCATACCCCGAGATGATTTTAGCCCGCAAACCTCCCACCAGAGCGTTGTTTCACCATGTATCAGCATTATCCTTAATTTATGAGCATGAGTGTAGCTGATTTTGCAAGACATTTCCGTCTTTAATAGGAATAAACTCGTATATCATGTCTCCCGGTAGTGCGTCGCTACTGCTGCTGCAATGAGGAGGGGCACATACTGCTACGCCGCTTTCGCTGCCACCCCTTCAACACTCAGAACTTGCGAGATGCGCCAGGACCAGCTTTAGCCGCGATTCCAGTTTACGGAGGCGTTATCCCAATAGAAGCAGGCGAATGTTTTTATACTAGAAAACATTAGAGCGTTTACTCGACCACTCTTAATCATTTTACGGAGGAGTAAAATTTTCACTGCCAATAAGAACGTCTACATACGACCAGAAGGATCGCTACTGATTTTTAATCAGTCTAAATAACGTGTCATTTACTCGTTGTTGTGTAAAGAACACGTAAGTTCATGCGATCAGTTAATTCACACACAGTTTTATCCATCATTCCAGTAGCTACATGGAAAAATGGGATAGCTCAGCGATATCGTCATTTTTCATACTGATTTCTCTGACCCTTTTGCACTTGAAGCAGAAAAGCTATATGAAAAAGTTTAAAGATTTCTTTCTGATCATCGGGCCCGAAAGACACATGGTTGATCAACCAAGTGTCTCTCAGCCCGATGATCAGAAAGAAATCGCTGAAAGACACATGTTGTTTTAAAATATATAACATTAACCAAATGTGGAAGAGTCATAAGAAATCCACAATTTCTATTTAGACAATGAGTGAATGAAGAAAAGCTATAATCGCAACGGAAATGTTATCCAGAACTGTTACCACTAAAGAAAAGATAATACCCGAAACTTGATATATACATCCAAAGGACATCCGATGTATCGAAGCCTTCAACAAGACTTCCAGGTAAAACCCGATGGTAAGTTGTCCAACTTATGACAAATGAAGAATGAGGTAAAACAGGAATGAGTGTCATCTCCACTTTGCCTCAACCTTTATTTGCAAACACATTTTCCAGAGGACTTTGTGAAGAAGATATGGAAACTGGAGCTAAGGCTGACTGCATCAACAACATGTGCTATGTTGACGGTGCGGTGCTAATGGCCAGTAATATAAATAATCCACAAGATTGGTTAAACTAATAGAATAACACACTAAAAATAGAAACACCAAAATTCGTGGCAATGTCAAGGAAATATAATTTGTTTCACAGTTCGAAAATTCTACAGCGTAGAAGACTAGAAGAAGGAAAGAAGGAAGATTAACTGTTTAACATCCCTTCCACATCGACGTCATTTGAGGCGGAGCCCAAGATCGGATTTGTCAGGATGGGGAAGGAAATAAGCCGTGCTTATTCAAAGGAACCATGGCGGCAGTTGCCTGGAGCAATTTAGGGAAAGCCCGGAAAACCTATATCTGGATGGTCGGACGCGGGTTTGAACTGTCGTTCTCCCGAATGCGAGTCCAGTGTGCTAACCACTGCGCCTCCACGCTCGGTAGAAGAATGGAGTGGACCACTTGGAGTGTGGCTGTCCTCCTAGCAACCACTCAGACATCCATGGGAAAAGCCGCTCATAAAATGTTTTACATTGCCTACACACGCACTGTCGTCGGTCTGCTGTAAAAATGTACTAAACAGCAGATGAGTTTGTATTGCGTTTGCTGGAGGACCATTGCCGCCGGATGATTGGCCCCTTCTCTGGACACGGCAAGCTTTCGCTCGTTCTTTGGCATCGCGAATTCCCCTGCAAAACTTGCCGGCTCTCTTCTGCACGCTCCAGTGCCGTAACACTGCACAGCGTTTCATTTTCTTCTGGCAGCGCCAAAGTGGTCCATTAGGTAGCCGACACAGCTGAGCAAGAAACATTTCGATAGAAATCAGCAAAACGCACGTCGCACTAAGTACAGCGTGTGTCTCCTGTTCAACCACAGGCGCAAAATACGAAACAACGCAGACGATGTGAATCCGGATGATGCGTGAAACCGAACAGAAGCGCGCCGGCCATTGAGTCTTTCGCTGCTTTACTCCAAGATGTGGTGTATGTTATTAGACTGCACATACATTTCCCCGTTCTGTTCGCAAATAAATAAAGTGTTTCGAAAAGATTCGTATTGTTTCAGAATAAAATATCTTGTGCGTGAATGTAGATAGAAAATTGGGATGGATTTCAACTTACACGTATGACTACGAACTTTTATGTTCAGCACAAGCTACCAGATTTTAGAAATTTGTATCTTGTACATCGTTGCTCATACAACCACGAGGTGCAGGGCGCTTATAATTAAATTTCACTACTTGAGCCACTGTAGACGGAAAACTGTTTACCGGTACCGCATGGGTGCCCAACTTCATGGGAATGATGCTCAGCCTGTGCGCTGCAGGATTTACGTTGTTGGCAGTGTTAATGCCATGAATCACCAGTAGGCGAAGGTACTCGTACGGCGACGTATGGTTGAAACACAAGGAACGGCATGCATTACAATTGCAGACAGTCAGTATGGGTCTCGACAAGGTTAGCGGAGCGTTACTCGTAAACCTGGTTTATCAGAAGAACCGCCATAGTGCTGCAGCTCTTCCCGAGTATCGACCCGTTAAAGGAACACTGAGAAATCCTCATCCGCCCCGAAGTCGAAGAAAATGGTTTGAAAGTTCGACTTAACTGACGATTTGGTAATTGCTCCATAGAGAAGCCGACGGCCAATTACACCACAAACTGTCGAAGAAGCTGCTGTTGCTATGACTGAGATCGCCGGAAGCAATGTGCAGTCTTCAAGCAGTGCGCGAGCTGTGTCATGACTGCTGAACATTCCGTAGTCCACTGTTCGAAAAGTGCAGCGGACTGTTGTGAGGTGGTGTCTCTAGTGCGGTTCCTGGCTTTCGTGGATGGAAATGACCGTCTGTAACCTGGAACGTAAACGTGGTGCGCAACTCACAAATATTACCTTCTCGTCTCGAAATTAAAATGCGTTTCTTTCAATGGTTTATTCGTTATTTCTTTTCGCATGTCCATACAGTTGTTACAATAATGTTTCACTGTCCTTAGATTACTCGTTTTACACGGGGCCCTCTCATGTAGCGAAAGTTTAACCGTAACCACCCTGTAGTATTTATAATACGCTAAGGATGAAAATTTTCATTTACCTTTCATAAATGATCGATATGCCCTTCCCCGTACACGAGAAAATTCTAGAAGATAGTCAAACTCATCCCACAATTTTGCGGACATGTTTGGAGTTACTGCAACGCGTCTTTTCCATGGGGCGTCGGAGTTTATGCCAAGTTGTAGCAAGGGGGGCACATAAACGAAGTTCTTCTCCCCCCCCCCTCCACCTTGAACCTTCCCTGTTACGACTATCTCGACGCTAATTGGGTAGTCCATGAACAAGTAGTGAGATGTCCGCCACTAGAGAGACCCTATCAGCAACCGCATTAAACGACATCACGGTAAACTTTTAGTTTCGATGTGTAAATTAAAATTTGCACCTAGTTTCTGTCTTGATTAATGTAGAATGTAATGTTGTGAAATCGACTGAATCTCTTAGAAACGTCCTGTACACATCGCGATAACTGAGTTAAGCTTTATGTTTTTACTGTAGAGCGCATTTTTTTCCAAATGCAGCGAGCTCGTTCACAAAGAGCAACAGCGGCTTTTTATTAATCAAGGTTAAGTTAATTACGAGTTACATTTTTAGAGAAAACGTACTCCTTTTCACCTGAAGCGTTTCAGTCGAATCCCAAGTTTTGGGCTCAGTGCAGCTTTTCCGAGTTACGTGTAAGTTTCTACCATGACAGCTTCACGCTGTGCGATTCAGTGTTGGACGAACTGAAAAGCTTGCCAGCTTTAATTATACGCCTTCATCTGCCTCTGTCCGGTTTCCGGCCGTTGAGTTCCGGTCCTCTGTCACTGGAATGAAAGTGAAGCCTGTAGCGGAACTAATGCTTTTATGCGCAGCTATGCAAAACTTGCGACCTTTCAGTAAGTGCAGCAAAAAATTCAGAGCATTTTTCATTTGTAGAGTCTGTTCAGAGAATATCTGCAGCAGAAGATGCTCCATCGAAGGTTCGGATCGATTTCTCTGTAGGTGCATTCTAGCGGTCAATAAGTGTACTCGCTGTTGCCAAACGTTGGCTGTTTTAGTGGTGAGTTGTCACACGAAGACACAAAGAAATGCTGGAAAATGTAAGATGTCCACTATGGTTCAGATGGCTCTGAGCACTATGGGACTTAACATCTGAGGTCATGTCCACTACGTTCTCCTAATTGATAAATATTAATGACTGAAATGTCGTAGTGATATGGTAATAGTGATTAAATATGTGCAACCATCGTTGGAAAGAACGATTATTTTACAACATGTTGTCCGTTCACAATATGAAGTTCCGTGATGTTGACGAAGAGTAGGTGTTGTTAAGTGATGCGCCGCCTTGAATGAGTCACCTCGAATTTTGTGTAGTCTTTAGCTGGAAGTCACTGTGAACAAAATTTAAGAATGGTTTTCTTTATATGTTTTCTAATAGTTCTTTCGTAATCGGTCAAATGATGTCCTTTTTTTGTATTATACTTTCGAAGGCGACACTTCTACTTTAGTCTCCTTGGTGTCGGATACATATTACTCGGTTACAGACGCCAACAAAATAATTCCTAAAAATTAAAAATATGAAATGTATCGACACCAGTTTAGATGTTTGTAGTATACTGAGAGCTATTACACAGTAGCCCATTCACGGACAGTGCCTGGACCAATGAGGGAAAGCAGTTTCGTTGAATGGGACGGTGACACGTAATTTTATTTTTCAACTGTTTCATTAACGCTGAATTAATTGTCGTAAAATACAGAAGATAGTGTTCACGATACACTGAAAATGTAATGTGCTGCTACAATATCCGAGGATTTTTCACCCCTTTGTTTAGGTGACCCATCGATAACAACCTTCCCCTATGTGACAGCAATAAAAAATGGTTCAAATGGCTCTGAGCACTATGCGACTTAACTTCTCAGTCATCAGTCGTCTAGAACTTAGAACTAATTAAACCTAACCAACCTAAGGACATCACACACATCCATGCCCGAGGCAGGATTCGAACCTGCGACCGTAGCGGTCGCTCGGTTCCAGACTGTAGCGCCCAGAACCGCACGGCCACTGCGGCCGGCGTGACAGCAATAGAGTTTGTCACTGTTTCACGGCAGTGGTGCAGATGTTGAAGATGCAGTACCATGACTTCCGTTTTGGATACCATATGCGGTTTGAAACTTTTATTTGACGTGATTTACTACGGGCGTTATCCTTTGACGTAAACCTCATTGCATTTACAGGACGTTGCGCGGTCCACGCGAATTTCTTCAGCATAGTATCACCTTTTTATTGGTTTGTACGATGAAAACATCCGTTCATTGATTGACACAGTAATTAATCAGGTTTTGTATAAAATATTCAGTATTTTTTCGCCTCCCTGTGCGCTTGTCTTGTCATACTGTAGCCGTCGTAAGTATATCCACTTTGTACATTCGGGTGTCTCCATAAAAATACACTCCATTTACATTATTCAGGCTCCAGCCCTAGGCTGATCTCAGATGTGGGACAGAAACCAGTCGGTCAATCTTTGTTGGGGCGTGTGGCATTGCGTTTCAATCCGCAACGTATCGCAGGTGTTATACATTGAATGTATATTGTAATGTGCTTTTGTGCTTGAAAACATCGTCATGTCCAACTTCGGCAACAATACAGACGTTTGATTTTGCTGCAAATATCTGTGGAGTCAGAGGGGCCTAAATATATGTGACATGATTATACACTCCTGGAAATGGAAAAAAGAACACATTGACACCGGTGTGTCAGACCCACCATACTTGCTCCGGACACTGCGAGAGGGCTGTACAAGCAATGATCACACGCACGGCACAGCGGACACACCAGGAACCGCGGTGTTGGCCGTCGAATGGCGCTAGCTGCGCAGCATTTGTGCACCGCCGCCGTCAGTGTCAGCCAGTTTGCCGTGGCATACGGAGCTCCATCGCAGTCTTTAACACTGGTAGCATGCCGCGACAGCGTGGACGTGAACCGTATGTGCAGTTGACGGACTTTGAGCGAGGGCGTATAGTGGGCATGCGGGAGGCCGGGTGGACGTACCGCCGAATTGCTCAACACGTGGGGCGTGAGGTCTCCACAGTACATCGATGTTGTCGCCAGTGGTCGGCGGAAGGTGCACGTGCCCGTCGACCTGGGACCGGACCGCAGCGACGCACGGATGCACGCCAAGACCGTAGGATCCTACGTAGTGTCGTAAGGGACCGCACCGCCACTTCCCAGCAAATTAGGGACACTGTTGCTCCTGGGGTATCAGCGAGGACCATTCGCAACCGTCTCCATGAAGCTGGGCTACGGTCCCGCACACCGTTAGGCCGTCTTCCGCTCACGCCCCAACATCGTGCAGCCCGCCTCCAGTGGTGTCGCGACAGGCGTGAATGGAGGGACGAATGGAGACGTGTCGTCTTCAGCGATGAGAGTCGCTTCTGGCTTGGTGCCAATGATGGTCGTATGCGTGTTTGGTGCCGTGCAGGTGAGCGCCACAATCAGGACTGCATACGACCGAGGCACACAGGGCCAACACCCGGCATCATGGTGTGGGGAGCGATCTCCTACACTGGCCGTACACCACTGGTGATCGTCGAGGGGACACTGAATAGTGCACGGTACATCCAAACCGTCATCGAACCCATCGTTCTACCATTCCTAGAACTTGCTGTTCCAACAGGACAATGCACGTCCGCATGTATCCCGTGCCACCCAATGTGCTCTAGAAGGTGTAAGTCAACTACCCTGGCCAGCAAGATCTCCGGATCTGTCCCCCAGTGAGCATGTTTGGGACTGGATGAAGCGTCGTCTCACGCGGTCTGCACGTCCAGCACGAACGCTGGTCCAACTGAGGCGCCAGGTGGAAATGGCATGGCAAGCCGTTCCACAGGACTACATCCAGCATCTCTACGATCGTCTCCATGGGAGAATAGCAGCCTGCATTGCTGCGAAAGGTGGATATACACTGTACTAGTGCCGACATTGTGCATGCTCTGTTGCCTGTGTCTATGTGCCTGTGGTTCTGTCAGTGTGATCATGTGATGTATCTGACCCCAGGAATGTGTCAATAAAGTTTCCCCTTCCTGGGACAATGAATTCACGGTGTTCTTATTTCAATTTCCAGGAGTGTAGATTAATGCAGATGGAGACATTTTTACTTACAAAAAGGCACATTTTTACTTACAAAAATATAAAGCACTTTTGATTACTGTTTACAAAAAAAGTAATCATTGTAATGTAAGATTGCATGTGTCTAGAACATTTGAACTAACAGTACTGACTAGGAACCGGTTTCAAGGAAAATAGTGTTACTACTACCGCTGTTGCTGCTGCTGCTGCTGCTGCTACTACTACTACTACTACTACTACTACTACGTAGTAACAGTAATAGTAACAACAATAATAATAATAATAATAAAAAGAATAATAATAATAATAGCGACAGTAGTTGATGCAAATATATTCATGGGAGTGCAAAAGTAAGATATTGTTATATAGAAGTTCTAACTTCGAGAAATTCCAGTAGAACGTCATAACTATGGATTTTGGCAAATGAGAAAGGTGTGATGGTGAATAAGATAAATTTCATCGATTTGTAATTATCACGAGGGCGCGCTCGAAAGTAATGCCTCCGAATTTTTTATGTGAAAACTCTAGCGTTTTAAATAAAATAGCGTTATTAACATTCTGCATCTTTATTCTTCATGTCATCATATTTATTTCTCGACGTAGTCACCCTGGCGACGAACAGATTTCTCCCAAAGAGAGACCAGTTTGTTGATAGCATAACTGTAGAATGTTTGTTGACGGTGTGTCAACCTCACCTCTACTTGCACCGCTTCATCACTATTAAAGTGAAGTCTTCGAAGTTGTTCTTTAAGTTTTGGGAACAGTTGAAAATATGATGCGGCAAAGTCCAGACTGTATGGGGGATGACCGAACAGTGAACTCAAGGCGTCGAATTGTTGTAAATGCCGTAGTGTTCGTGTGTGATCCGGCATTATTTGTGTTCATGAGTTCGTCAACCAAATTCCGTTGAGCCTCGCCGGTTTCCGTTCGCGGTCGTCAACTGAGAGCTCTGCCACACACGTTGAGGTTGTCACCACCGTTTCCTTTATTACGAGCACCGACAACGCAACATCGCACGTCACTGATGTGGTACAACCATTACCGTACACAGGTTTCATTCTTCTTTGGGTGCAGTCGAAGGCACGTTTCCTGCTATTGGAAACTCGATTACAACAGGCTTTCCTACGCACCGACGTATTTACGTTATGCATCGCCACGTTATACGCTACTATTTGGAGCACTCTAGAGGGCTGCAAAGATGTAGACATCAAGAATAAAAAAGTAGAATGATAGAAACATTTGTTTTATTTAAAAAGCTGTAAGAGTTTCGGATTAAAAAAATTGGAGGAATCAGTTTTCAGCACGCCTTCATGAACAAAAAAAATAATAATAAACCGTGAATACTGTCCCAGGAATGACTGTATTTACGCACTACACAAAGTATATTCCAGGAAATATCTGAGAAGTCTGCAGGTAGAATGCTGGGAAACTAAAGTGAAGGGAGTCAATAATAATGTGGAGGATGGAACAGAGAGATTGGTACAGTGATGGATGCTTACTGCAGGCCCAAGTTGTATAATAACTGCACGACGATGGTGGACGAGGTTGGAGTCCCCTATCCCCGGAGGGGCAGCGCAATGCTAGCAGCAGAATAAATACCGCCGAAGAAGGGGAGAAGACGCGGGGATGCTCTGCTCCTTGTCGTGGATCAATGCGGCGTCTCTCGCTCGTTGGTCGGGAACATAAGGGGAAGAAGCAGAGCCGTCATTAACAGTGCGCGCCCCAAGCCACCCCTGTTTGCTCGGGGGGTCGACGACCGCGGCGTCAGCTGACTGCTGCTGCTGCTGCTGCTGCTGCGAGGGGAGACAGCGAGGAGGGTGTGCTCACCGCTCACCCCGTCTGTGCCCGAATAATAGCTCGGGCCTGCTCTAGCCGGCCGGCTCCAGTGTGCCCAGGCATGTCGCAGCTGCCGCTCCGTGCCGGCTGCCGCCTCTGATGGAGTGGTAAGCCAGGCCTGCGCTCGGCTGCCCGCGCTTCTTCCTAACGCCGACTGCTGCGGCATTCCATTTTAGTTTAGTCGATCTCCAGCCAGTCGCGGTAGTCCTTACACAGTTTTAAATCGGTATAGAGATCGTGTGTATTATCGGCGGGCATCTGCCCTCACAGTTCCTCGTTGAACTGCAGATGTGCGCGTGTGGTGAACTCGTCGATCTTGGTGTATTGGCTGTGCAGGAAGACCGGCTGCCGGAAACCGCGGTAACGAGTCGAATATTGCAGAATATTCCCTAGGGACGCTGGACACTGTACGGTCACGACGGAAATGTGACTATAGGACGAGCCAAGTGCTGTACAACAAACACACCTTACTCTCTCTGTTTTACTGATTTCTAAATTTTATTCTATTAGGTATTCTAATACTTGTGGTGGTGTGTATCTGCAAGATAGAATCCTGAGTCTTCCGCAACCCATGTTTTATTCTGATCAGATTTTAAGGCGATTGCGTTATAAGTGTAGTTGAGATGAAGTATTGTCTCAGACTGAAAAGTACATTACTTCATACTTGGAAAACGTGCTTATTTGTTATAGTAATTCAGTTCTTCGATCATTACCAGCAGACTTTGTTCGTACGAAACATTTAATATACCCATATTCGCTGGAAATACCATCGTGGCCGTTAAATTTGGAAGTTCGTTTTTCATAAAAGTGGTTGCTAAGGTGTTACAAATTGCAATAAGGGACAAGTCGTCACAAAGAAGAGAGCCGGGCACAAAAAACGAAAAGTCGTGTAAATTTTTAAAAGTAGTAATTCCATCGATATTTTGTAGACAACGCTAGAGATCAAGGTTTCCAAGTGAACTAGAGTAGGGTGCACATTCCTTAGGGTTCCTGTCATGTGAAGTAAACACGTCATTGCCGGTTAGAAAAGCAACAGCAGTGACGGGCGTTGAGATTTTTGCGTTAACATTCACTGAACGTTCTCAGTCAAGTGGCTGCGATTGTGAAATGTAGCTCGACGCCGACAGCTGAACTATCGAGACACAGCAGGGAGTCATCGTGGTGGGAGCTTGGGAAGTGGCGTACCTTCAGGGGCGACAAGTTACTATTCAGAAAGTAGAGGGGAGACCGTCATAGCGTGCTTGCGTGGCGAACTTATTTCCAGAGTACCGCTGACATCAGTCTGTGCGCCCGAAAGTGAACAACTGCTAATTATACAATATACAATTGAAACTTAATCGAGACATAGTGTTTTTACTGCCTGTTAGTGTACGCTGTGAATGCAGCATAAGGAAAGTACGTTTATCTTGAGTGAAGTACCTAAAATGACTGAACGACAGTATTTACTCGAACGAACTACTTTATTGTTGTAGTGTACGCGTAGCTAAACTCCTCCCCTGAGTGGTTTGCTGGAATTCTTCATCGTTGTCTGAGTGTGCGTGAAGAGCAAGTACGTACTTAGAACTATGTAAGTATATTGCCCAAAAACTGCGATGTGCACGCCCGACTTCTACCACCACCACCAGCAGCAGTAGTAGAATAATGCAATTGAAGACGGTTGTTCCACAATCGTATCTACGTGTGTCATCAGGCCACCTGTTTCCCTCTGTGCACATTATCAATAGTGACAGGCATTGGAAGGCACTGGAGCTTCGTTAGCGGTCATCAAATCCATGGCGTCTTTCAACATCTGTGTCTTTCCGAGATGAATCAACATAAAAGACCAACTAGGACTTCAAAGGGGTTCATTAGATTGTCTTAGTGTGGATGACAGTGATGAGTGCTTATGCTCTTTGTTTCTGTTGCTGATTTAATCAGTCTGTTCCCTTTCAGTCATGTGTTCGTCTTAGATGGGAGGATGTGTTCCAAACAGAAGACGGAAGTGAGCACCTAGGTGACGTCTTCCCAGATACCCCAAAGGCGTTCGACATTGATTGATTGATTGATTGATTGATTCATTCATTCATTCATTGGTTCCATAGATAACATCAAGAAGGAGAAATTTGAGGTGATGTGGAACGAGTGTACCAGAAAATAGGCATTGCCCTCGTTATGTGGACGGATCGCCGTTAGCATTTGAAAGGTGGCTACACTGAGCCACAGCGACAGAGATCGCTAGAGAGCATTGTTCCGCCGCCTCCACGGGAAGTGATTATTGGGATGTCGTAGTGGGCAGTGCTTGTCGAGGACTCGTGGTAGTCAGTTCGTGTTGAGATGTGCTAGTAGGGAGTGCTTGCTGAGATGTGATACTGAAAAATTCTTGTTGAGATGTTGTAATAGCGAGTCGGTGTGGAGATATATTGTAATAATTTGAGTGCTTGTCATCAATATATGAAGGTAACGAAACTTGATTTATTTTTCATTATTTCCATGTTTTAAATAATGCGTCATTACAGGTTCAGTCAACAAAGCATCTGGCTTGTGTTCTTGGATTAGAGTGTAATTGTGGTTCTCTTGAGTAATTATGGTATTTTTATTTCCTTTAATTAATTCAGTATAAATGTTATTTAAAAATTCTTGTGTTGTTGAAGAAGAACCGTGCCAGATGCGTACGTTGAGTCACACTCCCACACACAGAACAGTGATACTTGTGCTTTGGTTTCGTAGGTTTTATAGTTGCTGGGGACTTAATTAATTAATTAATTAATTGTGTTAATGAAAATTTCCATTTCATTCCTTGTTGTTGTTCTATGCAGTCAGATAGCGTAATAATACTAGTCAGGGCCAACCGTTACGAGACTTCGTAAACGGACAGACAGCTGCTAAAGCAAGAAATCAAAATCATTTTCATTACATAGAATTAAGCCCCCATGCACGTGGATGTATGTCGTTCTTAGAATTGCGGAAGATCTTAAATTTCCGAACAGTCAAAAAGTGTTTATAGTCAAAGTTTTCGCCTCGTGGCGACAAAGACCTACCGCGTCTGTCCCAGTCCCAATGTCGATTATTGTCAAGTTCGCGCGCCTGGCGCTCTCTTGTTGCATCCCGTAAATGAAACAAATTACTTTCTTCAAACCCCTCTGCTACCTGTGATTCTAAATTTCTTTTGCTGTCTTTTCCTACAATTTCACCTTCGATTTGTTTGACTTGCTTTCGTAATGCCTCTACTTCCCTTTTAACGCGTTCATTAAACTTTCCCTGATTTTCAACATGCTTATTTATGTTCTGGTACTCTTCGGTTTCTGCAAATGGTAATGGAGCTGTATCATCCGAATCTCTGTCCCCATGTAAACTAAGATTTGTCAATTTATCTGAAATTTCCTCAACTCTTTCCGATAAGTCACCTATTTTTTCTCTCTGTTTACCTACGTCTTCCGTAAGTGTCGCGACTCGGGTTTCAGTGTTGACACATTTGGTAGTTAACTGTTCATATTGTTGTGTTAGGTTATTTATTCTGTCATTTGGTACGGATTCCTCGATTCTCTCAAATATCTCTTCCTTATCGTGTGCACGTTGTAAATTTAACTCTGAAAATTTTTGTACTATCACGCGATCTCTTTCTTCCTGTTCTCTATCCTGTTCCCTTTGTCTAATCTCTACTGCAACTAATCTACTATTGTGAGTATTCAAAATTGGTTGTACTTCTTCTCTGATTTCTCTCTTTAATTCATCTTTCATATTTTTAAAACAAGTCCCTATTCGTGAATCTAACCGTGTTTCCATTGTTTCCATCTGTGTTTTTAATTCAGATCTAAACTGTGTTTCCATTGTTCCCATATCATTTTTTAATTCAGATCCCAAAGTTCCCATCCGTGTTTCCATTCGTGTTTCCATTGTTCCCATCTGTGTTTTTAATTCAGATCCCAAATTTAATATTATACCCATCAACTGCTCCATTTGATCTGGTTCGAAATTCTTTTCGCCCCTATCATTTCTCGCAAAACCAGTTTCCTTCGTCATAGCTGTATAGCCATCTGTGTTCGATACTATTCCAGAATCTTCTGTCGTTAGTCTCGAATTCTGAAAATTTTCTAATTGTGAAAAGTTTTGAATTGGTTCCGGACTATTTTCCCGACTTATTACATTGTTTTCCACTTCATTATTCAACATACTGTTCTCTTGTGTTGGCGAGTTCGCCATGTCAACAATTTCATCATTCTCACTATTCATCATTTTTGCCTTTTTCATTGATCGCGTAATCATTTACAAAACAAACAAAACTCGTCACTGTACGAAAATTACACACAATGACTCTTTATCATCAACAATACCATTCACTCGAAATGTTTCCCTCAAACACGATTAACGAACAATTGAAATAATTGCACTAAATCGTCAAACGCGTATACAAGACAACAAATCAAATTCAGAGAAAAAATACCATTATAAGAATGACAATTACCAAATCTACACATGCAAAACAGACTATAATTACTAAACTACAAGTTACTACAACAATGCTACTGTCTACTATTTTTACAATCAGAAGATTCCAAGGGACGATCCGAAGCAGTGGTCGCCACGTGCATGGGGGCTTAATTCTATGTAATGAAAATGATTTTGATTTCTTGCTTTAGCAGCTGTCTGTCCGTTTACGAAGTCTCGTAACGGTTGGCCCTGACTAGTATTATTACGCTATCTGACTGCATAGAACAACAACAAGGAATGAAATGGAAATTTTCATTAACACAATTAATTAATTAATTAATTAAGTCCCCAGCAACTATAAAACCTACGAAACCAAAGCACAAGTATCACTGTTCTGTGTGTGGGAGTGTGACTCAACGTACGCATCTGGCACGGTTCTTCTTCAACAACACAAGAATTTTTAAATAACATTTATACTGAATTAATTAAAGGAAATAAAAATACCATAATTACTCAAGAGAACCACAATTACACTCTAATCCAAGAACACAAGCCAGATGCTTTGTTGACTGAACCTGTAATGACGCATTATTTAAAACATGGAAATAATGAAAAATAAATCAAGTTTCGTTACCTTCATATATTGATGACAAGCACTCAAATTATTACAATATATCTCCACACCGACTCGCTATTACAACATCTCAACAAGAATTTTTCAGTATCACATCTCAGCAAGCACTCCCTACTAGCACATCTCAACACGAACTGACTACCACGAGTCCTCGACAAGCACTGCCCACTACGACATCCCAATAATCACTTCCCGTGGAGGCGGCGGAACAATGCTCTCTAGCGATCTCTGTCGCTGTGGCTCAGTGTAGCCACCTTTCACATTCTCCTAATATTGACGTTTTTGTTATTATAAATCATGAACCATTGGACATCCACTTTAGGATAAAGCCTAGACTGTGTCACGCATTACGATTTTCATCCGTGTTGTTCCCGCCTGTTTTCTAACGTCGTCTCTGCAGCCTCCTTTTAATGGTCGTCTCGTTCTTTTGTTATCCCTTGAAATCCAGCAACGAACTTGCTTTGCCAATCTACCATCCGACCGCCTTGATTCATCTACTATCCATTCGTCTGGCTGGTGTCGTGCCAGGTCCATTTCATTGTCATTACAATCATAAATACATCCCTTGTGTCCCTTATCCAATTCCTGTCCTGCCTTTCTTAATTATTCCCAACCATTCTCGGTGAGAAAATCTGGTTTTGAATGGTTTTTACGTTAAAAGTACATCTCACTGGCGTAACTTTTCAGTCATTTATGTTATTTCAAGTTGTGTAAGGTCTTTTGATCTTAACATGGGTAACGCACTCCGACTGCAGGCTTTCATTTTCGGAAGCGTCAGAAGCTTGGTGTTGAAAACATTGTTTAGTTTATCAAAAGCATTCCTGCCCGTTTTCAATCTTCTGTTTATTTCTTTTTCCGCCCATCCAACCTCGACTTTAATGATCCTTCAACAAGTTTCTTCCCGATAAACTTTTATACGTTATTTTTTAATTATTGTAGTTAGACACTTTTGAAAACGTTACTGGGAATCAACGGCGATCTGATAGATAATTAAAATACTAATCAGTCGTGATCGTCGGGACGTATTAAAACTGACGTGCGATTTTTAATTTGTAATAAATCCTTGCTATCAGACTGATTACTATTTTATTATCGTTAAACTGCAATCTCACTGTTAAACTTATTACCGGTATATTAATTGTTCTAACGAATCTATAATACTTAAACACGGCGCGCGTGCGCGCACACACACACACACACACACACACACACACACACACACACACACACACACACATACAAATATTTGACGAATAAAGGCCTGTCGATTGCCTGTCTGTAAGTACATTTTTATTTCCTATTCGTATTTCGGAGCGAAAGCACTATCACCAAAGATTTAGTTAAGGTATTATACGTATAGGAAATAAAAACCGAAATACAGACAATGGATCAATTTTTAAAGTATTGCTCTATTAAGTTCTTTAATTCTTTGTTGAAATTTATCTGTACTAGAGGCAAATTGTACAATGTGATTCGCAAAACGCCCTTGCATTTACTTGTTAATTTGAAATAGTTTTCGTCATTTTGTTTGAATAAAGTGCTTTTTGACTAATGCCCTATGCATTTTCAATTGCTTCCCTTAGAAAACGACGTATATTCCTCCGACAATGCAATCGCTTCCACTAAGAACGATCAGTATTTCGTATTTGCCTTCTTATTAGAAACTAATAGCAACCTTTCCCGCGATCGAAATAAAATGGCTGGATTAAGGGAAGACATGGCCACAATACAGAGGGGCTGGCTGTTAGTTATTTGTTACTGATAGGTTCGATAAACAGATGAATATTACGGAAATCCTTCGTGAACTCAAACGGGAATATCTGGAGGGAAGAAGATGTTCGTTTCGTGAAACTACTGCGAAAGTTGTGACAATACTGGTTATATATAATCGCTCCCTTTGGGGAGTTCACGAAGCATCTCCGCAATATTCATCTGTTGATAGAACCTACCAGTACTAAATCTAGCAGCCAGCCTCTGTATTGTTTTCATGTCTTCCCTTAATCCGACTAGGTGGGACTGCCAAAGACTCGAGTAGTACCCAAGAATGGGTTGCAGTAGTGTTCTGCACGCCGTCACCTTTATAGTTGAGTTACACTTCAAAATTCTCCCAATGAAACGAAGTCGGTCATTCGCCTTCCCCACAAACGACCAGACGTGCTCGTTCCGCTTCATTTCACTTTGCGACGTTACACCCAGATATTTAATCGACGTGACTGTGTCAAGCTGCACACCCAATATATTGCATTCGAAAATTATCGAATTCCTTTTCCTACTAATCTGCACTGATTTACATATTCCCGTACTACTTAGAACAACCTGCCATTCATCACACAAAATAGAAATTTTGCTGGTGCCATCCTGTATCCTCCCACATTCATTCAACACTTTACCGTACACTACTACATCAGCAAACAGTTGCTGATGGTTGCTCACCCTATCCGACGAACTGCTTATACACATGGAGAAGAAAGCGGTCATATCACACTCCCTCGGAGAATTCCTGACGATACCTTTGTCTCTGATGAAGACTCGCCGTCCAGGAAAACTTAATTGTTCACTTTAAAATACGATAAAGATTATTATTCACGTAAAATTTATTGTTTCGTACTTCATCCATTGGTTTACGAAGTGTCCAGACGCTTGGAATATTCTTTTTTAGTGGTAAAAATTCATAAAGTACCTCACAGTGGATGGGAGGCAAAGGGACGTGACTGTCGTAGGGTTAAAAACGTATTTGAGGCGCACACGTATCTGAAGTCCTATTCCGTATATTCGGTCCTTTCTTAAGGGGGAAATTGACAGAAAATGTAAATTTTCATTTTTTATTTATTTATTAGTAGAATTCATGGACAATATGTTCTCAAAGTTGCACTGAGAAATCTCATCCGAAGTTTCTGAAAAATAATTAAATGGGTGACGCAATTCCCCTGCCACGCCCTCTTTTTGAAGCAACACTTCAGTACTAGCACGATTCCGTGGATTACTTTCACGCATCTAGAAGGCTGTGATATACTCTCTTTGGTTTTATAGATCATCTGTGACTCTGTTCCATATCGTAAAAAATATGAAACCAAGTGCTTTGTTTATGAATTCTTGATTTACCTTGTGCTACTGATGAAGATTAACGCAGGTGTTCGATTCTTTCATCATTCATGTTCTTGCATTTAATGAGGGGAACGTAGGGAGGAAGAAGTTATTACGGAGAATGGGCATTACGATAGTAGTAAATTTCATTCAAGACATCTTGAGAAAAATAGTTTTACAGCGCATCTATGCAGCTGAAAAAGTCGGGTGAAGACCTGATAAAGGAAAGAAAGCAGAAAATAAGAAAACAGAAGAGAAACCTTGAAGGGAAGGGAAAGAGGACCCTGAGTACAAGTCTAGGGCTTTCAGGAGAGATATAAGAAAAAAACATTTGGTTTAACTTTCAATTGCATTTCTTGGAAATTATGTTTTTTAGAGTTTATATATCTTTTTCTCGGAATATGTAAAGGCTAGACTTACGGAATTTTGTACACTTATTTCTGTAAACCCAATAAATGTCTCAAGAGTAAATTTTGAAATTCTGAGGTATGGATCAAAGTGCTTGGAATTTTGTGTGAATTTTGTATTATACTTACAGAATCATAATTAAAAAAATAATAAAATTCTACCATTCGATATATTCAAAAAGCATAATGAGAGAAGCTTATCATACGCAAAGAGATTAAACAGAAAATTTTGTAGAAATCTCTTGAATAGTTTTGAGGATAAGGTACATACATTATTTTTTAAAAATAAAATTTTTAAATTCCATTGTAAAAAGTTACATAATAGTAAATGTTTTAATTTTATGTAAAGCATTTCATTGCCATATATTAAGAATTGTGGATTTGGTGAATGTTTTAAATATTGTGTGTGTTTTTCATAAATGTCCCTCCATAATGGTCTGCAGTGTATTATTGCGTCAAACAGGACAACTACTTCAAATCGCGAGGTATAACTAACACCTCATGAAGATTCAATATGAGCCCAGTTGCACTGGATCCTTGAGTTCTGGCGCACCCGCGAATAGTAAGCTTAAAGATCTTGTTTTGAAGAAATGTTTATATATAAAAGGAATGTCCTGACTGTTCGACTCATCATCCTCCAGCTCAAACTGCTAACGATAGAAACTTGAAATTTGGAGAGTGTTGGTTCAAATGGCTCTGAGCACTATGGGACTTAACATCCGAGGTCATCAGTCCCCTAGACTTAGAACTACTTAAACCTAACTAATGTAAGGACATCACACACATCCATGCCCAAGGCAGCATTCGAACCTGCGACCGTAGCAGCAGCGCGGTTCCGGACTGAAGCGCCTAGAACCGCTCGACCACAACTGCTGGCGGAGAGAGTTTTGTAGGCATAGTTCAAGAAGGGATTTTTCGAACTTTCTCCCCTAAGGGGGTGAAATAGATCACGAAAGGGTTTTTGAATATTTGTCGTTATTAAGGCAGTTTTGAAGTTAGAACTACGAAAATTGTTATTTGGTTTCTCATTCAGAAATTGTGTGTCAACATTTTTGGAAATGCAATCCCAAAGGGGGTGAAATAGTAAGGTGGTTGTTGCGGGTTGTTTTTGGGGAAAAGAGACCAAACTGCGAGGTAATCAGTCTCATCGGATTAGGGAAGGTAGGGAATGAAATCGGCCATACCCTTTCAGAGGAATCAACCTGGCATTTGCCTGGAGCGATTTAGGGAAATCACGGAAGACCTCAGTGAGGACCCCGGACGCGGGATTGAACCGTCGTCATCCCGAATGCGAGTCCAGTGTGCTAACCACTGCGCCACTTTGCTCGGTGGTGAAATAGTAAGTGTAAGTTATTAAAGAATCACTAAAGTATTTTTAAAGCTAAATGTATTAAAACTGGTATTAGACTTCTCGGTTAGAAATTAGAAAAAAAACCATGTTTCAGCGTTTTTGGAAATTCAACCCCCAAGGGAGGGGAATAGTGGATGAAAGGTTGTATGAAAATATTTCATTATGAAAGCAAATTCGCCGTTCTGAACACAAGTACATTCGGAAAAGACCGTGCATGCTTCTATGGCCATGATTAGCGTGAAAATTTTAGGTGCTACAATTTCTGAAATAAACCAATAAAACTATTTAACAGTCACCGTCACCACGACAAATCGGCCTTGTCAAAATTGCGTAGTAAAAGAAACGGATCTTTAATAGATTAATTTTTCACTGGGCCTGATATATGTCTTTTTTGTTGTACACTCCTGGAAATGGAAAAAAGAACACATTGACACCGGTGTGTCAGACCCACCATACTTGCTCCGGACACTGCGAGAGGGCTGTACAAGCAATGATCACACGCACGGCACAGCGGACACACCAGGAACCGCGGTGTTGGCCGTCGAATGGCGCTAGCTGCGCAGCATTTGTGCACCGCCGCCGTCAGTGTCAGCCAGTTTGCCGTGGCATACGGAGCTCCATCGCAGTCTTTAACACTGGTAGCATGCCGCGACAGCGTGGACGTGAACCGTATGTGCAGTTGACGGACTTTGAGCGAGGGCGTATGGTGGGCATGCGGGAGGCCGGGTGGACGTACCGCCGAATTGCTCAACACGTGGGGCGTGAGGTCTCCACAGTACATCGATGTTGTCGCCAGTGGTCGGCGGAAGGTGCACGTGCCGCAGCGACGCACGGATGCACGCCAAGACCGTAGGATCCTACGCAGTGCCGTAGGGGACCGCACCGCCACTTCCCAGCAAATTAGGGACACTGTTGCTCCTGGGGTATCGGCGAGGACCATTCGCAACCGTCTCCATGAAGCTGGGCTACGGTCCCGCACACCGTTAGGCCGTCTTCCGCTCACGCCCCAACATCGTGCAGCCCGCCTCCAGTGGTGTCGCGACAGGCGTGAATGGAGGGACGAATGGAGACGTGTCGTCTTCAGCGATGAGAGTCGCTTCTGCCTTGGTGCCAGTGATGGTCGTATGCGTGTTTGGCGGCGTGCAGGTGAGCGCCACAATCAGGACTGCATACGACCGAGGCACACAGGGCCAACACCCGGCATCATGGTGTGGGGAGCGATCTCCTACACTGGCCGTACACCACTGGTGATCGTCGAGGGGACACTGAATAGTGCACGGTACATCCAAACCGTCATCGAACCCATCGTTCTACCATTCCTAGACCGGCAAGGGAACTTGCTGTTCCAACAGGACAATGCACGTCCGCATGTATCCCGTGCCACCCAACGTGCTCTAGAAGGTGTAAGTCAACTACCCTGGCCAGCAAGATCTCCGGATCTGTCCCCCATTGAGCATGTTTGGGACTGGATGAAGCGTCGTCTCACGCGGTCTGCACGTCCAGCACGAACGCTGGTCCAACTGAGGCGCCAGGTGGAAATGGCATGGCAAGCCGTTCCACAGGACTACATCCAGCATCTCTACGATCGTCTCCATGGGAGAATAGCAGCCTGCATTGCTGCGAAAGGTGGATATATACTGTACTAGTGCCGACATTGTGCCTGTGTCTGTTGCCTGTGTCTATGTGCCTGTGGTTCTGTCAGTGTGATCATGTGATGTATCTGACCCCAGGAATGTGTCAATAAAGTTTCCCCTTCCTGGGACAATGAATTCACGGTGTTCTTATTTCAATTTCCAGGAGTGTAATTACTACGCAAAGTAATCATTACTGATCACTAAACAGATACCACTTTTAAATGCTATTCCATGTAGTGGGATGTCCGTTAGAGATGAGAGAATTGAGTACAGAGTGTAAGACTAGCGCAAATAAATATAGAAACTCCGGTTTGTCTCTTTCTTCTTTTAACTCGCTATATGGAATTAAATTAAACTCATTGGAACACTTTTAATTATGCAAAGACTGGCCGCCATGTAAAGGACCAGTAGCTCATTTATAGCATATAGATTTGCACTTGAGCAATGGGCGTTACAACATACAGATTCGATTAAACGAATACAAAACTCTGTGCACGTCATACAGTCCACGCGAACGAAGCAGCGGGCGCTAAGCTAGTCAATTACATCTAAGCAGCGGGAGTGCCGAGCATCCAAAGGAGCACGCTTGGCGTTTATTGGGGGGGATAAAGCCCCTCGAACCGCCCAGGTCTCGCATCTGTGTCGACGAAAGCGATCGAGGTCTGCCCGCGTCCGCATTAGCACATGAGTCGGTGCAGCCGTTACGTAAGAAGCCGGCAGGCTCGTCGCAGCAACCAGTACTGCAGTGAAGCCCGCCGCTTGCAGCTGCCACGTCGGCGAGGTTTCTCCGCACTCTACGAAATCTCTCCTGCCTAATTGGCCGACACAGCCGGCCAGCCGGCGGCAGGCAGCTGCCTGTCTCGCGTTTACTTTACCCAGCACCGGCTAATCAATCGAATGGGGCAAAGCGGGCGGGCGCCTGTTTACAAACCACCGATTCTGTCAACAGCGCGTGGCCCTTCTTCCCTCCCCTACCATTTCTCCGTTCTTTCCATTTTATCATTTTGTTTTTTCATTGCTGTCTGCCTTTGGAGTGGTGCTACTTCTCGCTGTCTCTGCCGGACCTCCGTCTCCGCCCTGGCTACAGTTAGATTCACGAACACCTGATAAATTGACGACACGTCGTTTCATCTCGTGTTCGTTGTTGTGATCTTCAGTCCAAAGACTGGTTTGATGCAGCTCTGCTACTTTATCCTGTGCAAGTCTCTTCATCTTCCAACAACTACTGCAATCTACTGGATCTGCTTACATTATTCATGTCTTGGTCTCCCTCTACAATTTTTACCCCCTCCAGTACTAGATTTGTGATCTCATATGTCTCAGAATGTGTCCTATCAACCGATCCCTTCTTCTAGGTAGGTTCTGCTACAAATTTCTTTTGCTCCCCAATTCTGTTCAGTACCTTTTCATTAGTCACTTAATCTGCCTATCTTATCTTCAATATACTTTTGTAGCATCCCATTTCAAAAGCTCCCATTCTCCTCTCCTCTAATCTGTTTACTATCCATGTTTCACTTCGAACATGACTATACTCCGTACAAACACTTTCAGAAAATACTTCCTAACCCTTAAATCTATATTCGATGTTAACAAATTTCTCTTCTTCAGAAACGCTTTTGTTGCCATTGGCAGTGTACATTTGATATCCTCTGTTATTTTGCCACCTAAATAGCAAAACTCATCTACTACTTTAAATGACTCATTTTCTAACCTAATTCCATCAGCATCATATGGTTTAATTAGACTACTCTCCATTGTCCTCGTGTTGCTTTTGTTGATGTTCATCTTATATCCTCCTTTCAAGACACTATCCATTCCGTTCAAACTACTCTTCCAAGTTCTTTGCTCTCTCTGACAGAATTAAATGTCATCGGCAAACCTCAAAGTTTTTATTTCTTCCCCTTACCTTTAATTCCTACACCAAATTTTTCTATTGCTTCCTTTACTGCTTCTTCAATGTTGTTGTTGTTGTGGTCTTCAGTGCAGAGACTGGTTTGATGCAGCTCTCCTTGCTACTCTATCCTGTGCAAGCTTCATCATCTCCCAGTACCTACTGCAACCTACATCCTTCTGAATCTGCTTAGTGTATTCATCTCTTGGTCTCCCTCTACGATTTTTACCCTCCACGCTGCCCCCGATAGTAAATTGGTGATCCCTCGATGTCTCAAAACATGTCCTACCAATCGATCCCTTCTTCTAGTCAAGGTGTGCCATAAATTTCTCTTTTCCTTAATTCTATTCAATACCTTCTCATTAGTTATGTGATCTACCCATCCAATCTTCAGCATTCTTCTGTAGCACCACATTTCGAAAGTTTCTATTATCTTCTTGTCCAAAGTATTTATCGGCCACGTTTCACCTAACTAAAAATCTATCTACATATTTCTACATCATACTCCGTAAGCCACCCTGTTCCACTCACGAATAGCACATGGGGAGAATGATTGTCGGTAAGCGTCTGTATTGGCTCTAATTTCTCGAATTTTCTCCTCATGGTAATTACGCGACTCGTATTTAAGAGGAAGTAATATGTTGTCCGACTCTTCCCGGAAAGTTCTCTATCGAAATTTCATAAGTACATCTCTCCGTGGTGCACAACGCCTCTCTTGTCTGCCAATGGAGTTTGTTGACTGTGTCCGTGACGCTCTCGTGCCGGCTAAACGATCCCGCGACGATACGTGCCGCTCTTCGGTGGATCTTCTCTATCTCCTCCATCAGTCGTATCTGGCAGGGATCCCAGGTAATTGAACAGTACTCAAGAATGGGTCAACAAGCGCTTTATAAGCCACTTCCTTCGTGGATGAGTTACATTTCCTTAAGATTCTTCCTAAGACTCTGGATCTGGCATCTGCTTTTCCTACTATTTGTTTTATATGGTCACACTTCAAGATAATTCAAAAATACAGTCTATACTTCATATCTGACCTTGCTCTGCCGCTTTCTTTATGTCTCGTCAATATGATAATAAATACATGAGTACTATAGGAAGACCTACTCTTATGACGACTTTTAATTTAGGAAAGCGTAGGTCACTTTCGGATGACAGAAACTTTTCGTACTTCACCTGTCAGTGGAAGTATGCAATAAGCGAGGAGATACATTTCATCAGTGTAAGCCTCGTACGAGCTTGATAGATGACGCGATAACTACGCCGCAGTCAAGGTCGTTTAGTTTTATACGTAAATAGTATGGAAATAAGTTCCACCAAATCGAGCTAAAGCAAGAGCTAGGTTTCCTGTGTTCCATACAGGAAACTTCAAAAGTAATCATTATGAGGCACTGTTCTAGTACATTAATTTTGAGAGATAGTAAATTTGATGCGAACTTTGCCGGCCGAAGTGGCCGTGCGGTTAAAGGCGCTGCAGTCTGGAACCGCAAGACCGCTACGGTCGCAGGTTCGAATCCTGCCTCGGGCATGGATGTTTGTGATGTCCTTAGGTTAGTTAGGTTTAACTAGTTCTAAGTTCTAGGGGACTAATGACCTCAGCAGTTGAGTCCCATAGTGCTCAGAGCCATTTGAACCATTTTGATGCGAACTTTATTAAAAATGCGTTTGTATTTAATTTCACCAAATTCATATGGTTTGGCACAAAAAAGTACTAATGTGCTGTATACATGTCTTACTTTTATCGGAAATTGACATTCTCCGAAACAAAACTTACCCATTACACTACTAGGTTGTATTACCCATTATTGCTGTAGTACTGCCTAGACACCATTGGTCAAGTGCTCATGAAACAACATTGTAATGAAAAAGGCTGGCTCGTCGTTGGATTGGCGAAGACTGCCACAGTAGTCCTAAACAACGAATTTAGTACATATGTTACATATTAGCTAGATGGTCCTCCACAAATTCTGTTATTTATCTCTATACATTATGCGCGTACTTTGCCTATCACGTCTCTCATGCTATCCTTTCTCACCCCCTTTTTGTTAACATTTGACGTCAGGATAACACTAAGATTCTTAAAAATTAAGTAGTGGACCATATTTAGTAAGATCAGAGCAAAAACAGTATTCTTTCAACATATTTTACTGCAATTTTACGTTGTTTGTTCCACAATTCTTTCGTAGATACGGTATAGAAATACGTAACTGAAACATATAGGGCGACAGTTATTCAACTACATGAAATAAAATCGTTCTGACTTCTGAACGATTTGCCTTAGGGAGTTTAAACTGCACAGTTGGCCTCGGGGCACAATGGCAATTAGTATGCGCATGCACATGGTTTGGCTTATCGACGAAGCCTACTTTCATTTGGATCGGTTCGTCAGTAAGCAAAATTGACACATTTGGGAAACTGAGAATCTGCATTTCACGATCGAGAAGTCTCTTCGCCATCAGCGGGTGACTGTGTGGTGTGTAAAGCCCAGTCACGGAACAATCGGTGCTGTATTTCTCGATGGCACGGCGACTACCGAAAGGCACACAAATGCTTTGCAACATAATTTTGTCCCCATTATCCAAAGCAAGCCGGATTTTGACAAGCTTTGGTTCATACAAGACTGAGCTCGACGTCATCGAAGTAGGAGAGTGTTTGATGTTCTGGAGGAGCACTTTGGGGACCACATTTTGTCTTTGGGGTACCTAGAGGCTACTGGCATTGGCCTCGATTGGCTGCCCTATTCTCCGGATCTGAACACATGCGACTCCTTTTTGTGGCGCAATATTAAAGACAAGGTATACAGCAAACCACTGCTGAGCTGAAAACAGCGGTGGTGGTGGTGGAGGTTAGTGTTTAACGTTCCGTCGACAACGAGGTCAATAGAGACGGAGCGCAAGCTCAGGTTACGGAATGATTGGGAAGGAAATCGGCCGTGCCCTTTCAAAGGAACCATCCCGGCATTTGCCTGAAACGATTTAGGGAAATCACGGAAAACCTAAATCAGGATGGCTGGAGACGGGATTGAACCGTCGTCATCCCGAATGCGAGTCCAGTGTGCTAACCACTGCGCCACCTCGCTCGGTGAAAACAGCCATTTAGGTCATCGACAGCATCGATATTTCGACACTTTAGCTGGTCATCAGAATTTCGCTATTAGTCTACGTCGTAACCTAAATCCGAAATCTGTGGTGACGTTTATATGTTGAATAAAGTGTGTGCACGCCGTAGTTTGTAACTAATTTACGTTTTTTTTCGTATAGTTAAATAATTGTGACACTCTACCTTTCGTTTTGTCTTCAAGAATGCAATATTCTGTGTATTTCCACGACAATAGGCATGTGGTGGCACGCTTCCGTCATGGTCATCAAATGCAGTTGGACAGCAAGTCTCCACATCATTACAGAATTGCTCTTGTTATAGCTCGAATCTTTAAACTAAAGCATGTCGTGGTTTTTTGCTACACGATCCAAGCACTGACTCTTCCGGTGGTTAGTAGTTTATAAAATATTCACAGCCACCATTTCTAGAAATTCTAGTTTCATAAAGTTAGTTTGCGATGCCGTGCGACTCACAATCAGTTCCCACAAGCGGTGAGCCGATTGCAAAATTGAGTTGCCGCTGAACACTTCTGTAATAACGAAGCTTCCTCTTTAGACACGCCTTTAATGCCTGCATGATAGTCAAAGTAATACTGATGCTGAGTTTAATTGTTAGCTTTACTATCAGTGACGTCAAAAATCAATCAGCAATTAAAAAAAAATTGACTGTTGGCGCAGTTAAATTGTTCGCAACGCCCAACCGCAGGTTGTGTCATTACAGTGACCTAGTCCATCACTGTCTTAGTTACAGATTGCTTGCTGTCCATTTTATTAGAAACTATTAGTAAGATCGCTAAGTCCTTAGTCACGAAGTTGTTCTTGAATCTGGACACTGTCCGCTAAAACGCGTGACGCTGTAACTTGACATTTTTTTCGTTTTGTTTCGTGAGGCGGATAACCGCATTTCGTCTAGCTTAAATCTCAGTCTCCAAGAGTGGGATTTGCTGCATAAAAAGCTTTTACTCGGTCGGGATTTACTAGAGCTTGTGGGCACACATGCAATACCAACAGGTTTAGTGCTCGGGCACTTCATAGGATTTGAGCTCGGAAACATAAGCCGAAGTACATTAATGTAAAAAAGAAACGAGAGAAAAAAGAACGTTTACTCCCAGCAGCCCTCCACTCTGAGACAGGAATGGGTATGGAAAACGATTCTTATCGTCGTCCTGCAGGTAGAATTAATGGGACCAAGTACTGATTACGAGAAACCATCGTTCTGAAGAATTGATATGGCAGGGCGATGGATGTAATATATCCGAAGTTTGTTTGTGTAGGGCGTACTTAGCTATCTCTCTCCTTTCAGTTTCTTGCTTTGTTTTCTAATTGTCAGTCCTTTCGCATTACACTTGTAGCAAGGCTTAGCGACACAGTCGCCACGCCACGTTTCACGGAGATACACTATCAGCTGATTAGGCCAGTCGAAGCATACACAGAAAAAGGTTAAAAACGCAAATCACTTATGGTAGTGCGAACGAAGTTTGCAGCTGCGAAAAAAGTTCTTGAGTAATATATAGAAAACTGCTAACTTTTTGGATGGTTTTTACTTGTTGCTTTATAATCTATGCGTTTTCCAATATTAGTCGTTCTTTACATTTTTAAAGTGCATTAAGTATGCCACAATTTAAGTTCAGCCGCAGCTCTAAATATCCAGTAATGCCCGAGGTATGGAACTTCAAATATGGCCTTTTTTTTTTGTACAAAAATGAAAATATTAAGTTGCCTTTGTTTAGGGATGAATAGCGGCATAACAGCTTTTCCTGCGAGCACAATCAGGGAAATTGAAATTGTTGTAAATTTTATTAGCCTTCATTTAAGCACAAAATGAAGTCCCCAGATCAAGTATTTCTCTTGAAATCGTACAAAAACAAAATACTAGAAAACTGAATATTTGAAGAAGTGGCCCTACATTTCCAGTAACAAATTGTGGGCATTCAACGAAACGGGAAAATGCATAGCATCGTGTTTAAAGGTTGGATTGTATGTTTGTAGGAAACTACAACCACCAGTACCAGCTTTTTGTTGGTTGGTTGGTTGGTTTTGGGGAAGGAGACCAGACGGCGAGGTCATCGGTCTCATCGGATTAGGGAAGGACGGGGAAGGAAGTCGGCCGTGCCCTTTGAAAGGAACCATCCCGGCATTTGCCTGGAGCGATTTAGGGAAATCACGGAAAACCTAAATCAGGATGGCCGGACGCGGGATTGAACCGTCGTCCTCCCGAATGCGAGTCCAGTGTGCTAACCACTGCGCCACCTCGCTCGGTCAGCTTTTTGTAACGAGTATATATACTGTTTATGACCCAGTGGATTTTATTGTTGTACTACGATCGTATTTCTGTGTCACTATCGTTTTGTTGTGAGGACGGTTAAGAACTGTCTCGATCTGCACATTCATCTGTAGTCGGGTGTTCTTGATCCATCGTTCGGGATCGTTTCATCTTTCTCGATAACAGCACGAACACATTTATTATCGAAGGCATACATTTTTCTCGTAGATGTGATCTGTCTAGCAACTAAGTGACGGACTGGTTTGTTTTGTTCCATGCGCGCGCTTTACTTCTTTTTATTTGTGAAGTATCTTCATAACATGTAATGCATGTTTGTTTCATTTATATAATAATTAGAACACACACACACACACACACACACACACACACACACACACACACACACACAAATATCAAACTATATGCAGACACCATAACAGAAACGAAAAACGATTGAAAAACACACAGCGGCAATTGGAAAAGCTGTATATAGTAAACACAACGCCCAACAGAAAGCAAGAAGTGAAAGTGAAGTGTTTAATCAAAATGTGTTCGAAAAACTTTGGATGTCGGACATTTTGGTGTACGCAGAACAACAAGGTGCAACTCTAGGACGACGTGTGTGGATTAACAAGAAAAACAAATCGAAAGTAGAAGAAAATAGTAATTTAAGTCCGCGAAACTTGCGCTGCAAAATATTCTCGCCACAAAACAAGAGAATAACAGAAAACTCTAATGTGATAACATATATATAATTATTATATGACGCAGTTCTTATATACGTAAACAGACAAGTATTACTGACCACTGAAGATGCTTCACAAACGAAAAGTAACGAAACCTCGTACGACACAAACCAAACAGCCTTTCGTTTAGTTGGATAGGATGACCAAATCTCCAAGAATACAGGAGGAACAAAAAACGGTGGAAAAGGTAAAAAAAACAAAAGTGAGTATTTGAGTACCTCATAAACACAAAATGTTCAACTAGAATAACCGACTAAGGTCGTGCACTTGTAAAGAATGGAGGCTCATGCTCTGCCTGGTCATTCTGAATTCGGTTTTCCGTGGTTTTCCTAAATCAGTTCAGGCAAATGCCGGGATGGTTCCTTCAGTCACAGCCACGGTCGAACACCTGTCCTGCTCCCTCCTTGTTAAAGACGTTTGGATGTTCATATGTTTGTGTATATCACTTATGTTTTCCTTGTACAGGTTGGCGCACGAAAAACCGACCTCGAGTTCTAGACTGCTCATTGTCGGCCGGCAGCTGTCATCAGGCATTAGATTATTTATTATTTCTTTATTATCTAGTTATTACATGCACGTCAGTTTCTTGTATCTGCTCGTGGCGGGCAGCAATTCGTGCGGAACTGGCGGGCAGTTTACTCGGGGCCGGCTTTTCGTACGCCACACTGTGTGTAGTTGACGGATCCTACATCATTCTAAAATGATCCGAGTCAGATAAACTACTGAAACTGAAACTGATAGTTTCTTCACAGCTCACGCTGTCTGCATACGGAACAAATGTTATCGTTGGCCCCGCATGAGTCTGATGTCATGCTTCGAAGGTTAAGTACGATCAGCTGCAAAGAATTAATATAACTGTTGACTGTCAGTGCGTGTGAATCGCTCTCTTCGTCACTCCGTACCGCATCCGTGAATGCGTTCACGTACATAGTCATGGGAAAAAAGTGTTCATAAATCGTTTTTCATGTAGAGTAACTGTATTAGAACTAAAGATAAAAACAAGAGATTTTATTTGCTAAACTAACAGTATGGAGTTTCCTCCCCAATCTTTGTATAAAGGATTTTGTATAAAGTAAATAAAAATTTATACCAGGTGGCTTCACACATTGTGGAAAAAAGTATTCACACGTACAAAGAAAATTAAAATGTACATAAATATAATGACAATGTTAATACTTTGTAGGAATTCCTATTCTATGTGTTTATCCTTGACTTGAAATAAGAGTTTTTTGATCCTCTGTAGCCGGCCGCGGTGGCCGTGCGGTTCTAGCGCTGCAGTCCGCAACCGCGGGACTGCTACGGTCGCAGGTTCGAATCCTGCCTCGGGCATGGATGTGTGTGATGTCCTTAGGTTAGTTAGGTTTAAGTAGTTCTAAGTTCTAGGGGACTGATGACCTAAGATGTTAAGTCCCATAGTGCTGAGAGCCATTTGAACCATTTCATCCTCTGTGCTGTAAGATTTTGCTGTTCTTGTTGTAGACATTGTTTCAGAGCAGTCTTACTTCGTGTTTCCTGTTTTCTGACCCCCTTTCACCATAATCCAAAGAAGTTCAATTTAGGTCTGCGCTCTGTGCTGGAAACGTGAGAGTGAGGGGAGTACGGTATAACAGTTTCTGCTGTATTGTTTGGGCCATTGTCTTGTTGAAAGTAGTTATCAGATTTTCTTTTGGGATACTTAAATTCTGAAATCTGCCCGTGTTACCTTCAACAAAAACCGAGTTGCACATCAGATGTAGCCATGCATCCCCATACCATAATTCCTCCATAGCCGCGCTATAGTGTGGGATGCATGTGTTTGGTTGCCTCCACATCAAAGTTTTACTTTCTTCTGTGAACAGTAACTTGCCCCGGAAAGTTACGTTCTTGCTTAGGCTCTAGAGCACATTCAATCTCAATTTCTTGTTCTTTTTGCAGGTGTATGGTATCTTCTATGTTCCCTAGCGCCATAACCTGAACTGCTTAAAATATCGCGAACAGCCCTTGGTGTGATGACCTTCCCGAACTGATCATTAACATGCGCAGACAATGCAGAACCTGTCAATTTAGAATCTTTTTTGACCATCCTCATTAACATATTTCGTTCTCTTTGCGTCACCTTCTGTGCTCGACCACTTCTTTCGCTGTTAATGAGAGCACTTCTTTCTCTAAATTGCGATATGATGGACTTCACAGTTGCCCGACTTCTTCCAAGAACATCAGGTTTTTCTGAAAACGTTTTTTCCTTTTCATATTGGGAGGTAACTATTTGCCTTTCCTTTACACTTGTTTCCTTATCTTTGCGGTCCATTTTGCTGTTTTTGCACGGCATTCACCGCGCATCAGAACTAACATTCATGAAGTGCAGCTTGCCACTGGAGGCATTCCTTGGCGCAAGCGGTTCGTTGGTCGTTCCTACATTTACATTTCCAGCAGTGTATGAATACTGTTCTCCCCTCTGTGTGAAGCCAGCTGGTATCGAATTTTTGTTTCCTATCTGCAGGAGACTAGTTTAGTTAATCCTTTTATATCTACAGATCAGAAAGGAAACCCCATACTTTTAGTTTAGCAAATAACATATGTGGTTGTAATCCTTAGTTCCATTAAATAAAGTTATTCTACATGGACAGCCTTGTATGAGTATATGAGAAATACGAAAGCACACGACAGAAAAAGTTTTGTCTTCGTTGAATAAAGTTAACTGCGTGTATGTTAATGATGCGGTTAGTGTTGAACCCAAATTAGTGCGATATTAGCGTGATGCTGTAGCGATTGCATTGGGCTCGCTTTTAGCTGAGGCCCGTGCAACCGGCCGGTAGCCATTTGTGCGCGAGCTGCTGTCGGGGAGGCGTAAGAAGCGGACAGGCCAGGCCAGAACAGGCGAGACGTCTAAATGTCAATGCCAGCGGCACAGCGGGGCGTGGGAAGCGCTCTGCCAGCCGCGCGCGCGCGCACGCACACACACACACACACACACACACACACATACACACACAGCGCAGCTGGATACCGGCCAGCAAGCGGCTGCGCGCGCTCACTTTCCAACCAACCCTTTAGACCGCTGCTCTATTCGAGAGCTATGACCACTATTTCCGACTCCTTTCTTAGTTTGCGGTACAGTTACTACTATAACATCTGCTTTACGGGTCGACAGTTCCGTCAAGAGAGCAAAGCAATTGCTTTTCATGTGATTGCTCACAAGCGTTTGTCTCTTTTTCATATAAAAGACCTACACAACAGTTCAAACGTCGACGATAGGAAACAATTCCTACCATTCACATACACAGTGTTTGATATTGACAACTGTAATTCCCACTTGACTCACCGCCTTCAAAGCTGCTAGATTCCTTCTCGACTTCCCTGTTTCTTCGGCAGTGTCGGTGTTGGGTTAACAGTGATGCACAGCAGTAGGCTATGTTTGCTGATGAAGTGTGGACCGACACACACCTCGCATATGTGTTAGCTGTATGCAGTGAAAGAGCCGAAGAACGACGATACGCTAAACTGTTTCCACGGCGATGGCAACCACATCACACAACGTTTGCATCTGTGCATATGCTCCTACGAGAAAAGCGGCGGCTTCTGTGTTAGAATGAATGAACTTACTGCCGGCCGGAGTAGCCGAGCGGTTCTAGGCGCTACAGGTTGGAACCGCGCGACCGCTACGGTCGCAGGTTCGAATCCTGCCTCGGGCATGGATGTGTGTGATGTCCGTAGGTTAGTTAGGTTTAAGTAGTTCTAAGTTCTAGGGGACTGACGACCTCAGAAGTTAAGTCCCATAGTGCTCAGAGCCATTTTGAACAAACTTGCTCGCTGTTGTGAAGGTGTCTTCACAGGAACGAAGGCAACTGGGATAGCTAACTGAATAAATCATGCTGTATATATGCAGACTGAAGTAACGAATGAAAATCTGTACCGAGCCAGGGATTGCCACAGTGGGCTGAGGTGCGAATGAGGAGGGGGTGTGCCAGGGTAAACCGCTCAATTCTGGAAAGCCACTGTGGCAGGATGGCGTAGTGGTTAGCGCATCTGCCTAGTGATCAAGAGACCTAGTTTCGATTCCGGCCCCATCACAAATTTATATTCGACGCTGCAGTTTGCATTTGTACATCGTAGTTGTTTGAGACTTGAAGCGGACTCGGGAACCATATGGTTTAGTATGAATAAATCATAATTACATTTCTACTATGCAACTAGTCACCCGAGTCGCGTGTACCTTTTACCAAAATTCACATAGAATAGCCCTAGACAACCCCCAAAATTTTGTCGGTGTAGTTCGTCTGAACTCTGTAGATATGGCTGTTTGCGGGTGATATATTTGTTTATGGGGTAGACGCAACGCCTGAAAATAGTGTAGTGAGACCTCGCGACGAATGACTGTCAGTGCGGGGACTGGCAACAGACCCCAAAACAAACAAGTGTAACATAATGCGCATAAATAGAACCTACTGTTCACACCGCTGAAATAGTCAAAAAAAAAAAAAAAAAAAAGGTTCAAATGGCTCTGAGCACTATGGGACTTAACATCTATGGTCATCAGTCCCCTAGAACTTAGAACTACCTAAACCTAACTAACCTAAGGACATCACACAACACCCAGTCATCACGAGGCAGAGAAAATCCCTGACCCCGCCGGGAATCGAATCCGGGAACCCGGGCGTGGGAAGCGAGAACGCTACCGCACGACCACGAGCTGCGGACTGAAATAGTCACGATCTTAAATGTCTATGAGAATGCTTCCTGATCGATTCAAGGTGGAATTACCACATAAAACTAATTGTACGAAAAGTAGACAAAGATTCAGTGGAATAATTTTAAGAATATGTAATTTATCCACGTGAGAGGTAGCTTGCAAATCTCCCATTAGACCGATTCTTGAGTGTTACTCGTAAGTTCGAATATTCCTTGTCACCTGTTGTATTCATGCCAAATGAGAAAGGTCCCACAGATAAGCTGCGCATTTCATCACGCGTAAGTTTTTTTCGGTGCGACAGCTTCACGAAAGTGCTCTACCAACTCTACACTTTGTAGTACCAGATTCTGCAAGGCACATGTAGTGCATTACTGAGAGTATTTCATTTAAAATTACAAGAGAGCATGTTTGTGGTAGGCATGGGACATATTACAGCACATTTATTATGCGAAGTGACCTTGATAGTGATAACTAAAAAATTTGGACTCTTGTGAAGTTAACCTTTAGTCGTCCTTTCCTCGCACCATTTAGGAGTGGAACGGGCAGAAGAGGGGTGCGCAGGTTAAGGATAGTGGTACAAGCTTCACACATGCCCCATGTTGTGGCCTCTAGAGTATAAATACAGATGAAGATGGACAATGGGAGGTTCCTTCTGAGTATTCTCGTAGACCGTTCACGGTTTTCAGAACTGTCATCGACTCCCACATTGACCGTTGTTGTGTGACTCGTAGTAGCAGTTGCAACCCAATGAGAGAAAAACAAACATTCATAACCCTCCTTCCGGACGAACAAAAACTGACAGATTTTTGGAGGAAAATTCTGGTAGTTAAGTGTCAGTTGTTGGAAAATATACTCCGAGAAATTTTGTGTAATTTTCTTTCATTGAAAGAAAACAATGTTTTTCGAGCCGGCAAAGGCCTATTTAAAGGCAACTGCATGGCACTTGGAGGAGGTAATTATATTTCGTTTTTAGCGCAAGATCCACGGTGATGTTAACTACAGACAATGTTATCCACACTTTGTCTGAAGGTAGCACATTCATCGGTAAATTCAGTAACCTTTCCAGGCAAGTGAAAGTTTGTTGCAAGCAGTTTTGTACAGCTGGTCTGTAGATACGAGAATGTAGTTCCGGAAATTGTATTAATGTATTTTCGGATATATTTCGAGTTTAATTAGCAGGAGAGTCATCTTTTTTATTGCATTCTTGTCGGGTCTGCAACCGGATCATACTACCGTCTTGACACAATATTTGAGCGATCCATTTGGCCGCCATCTTAAGCGTTTTCACCTGAAGAAGGTGCCCCGCGGAATCTGGATTGGCAAATGATCCGGCAGCAGACCCGATAAGAATATAATCAGTCAGTACGTCGTGAAAATTTCCGGACTCGTATCTTATTCCACTTGTAAATTATTGAATAGAAGGAGAAATCAGAAAGAGAAAATCGGCCGTGTGATAAGGATACGTTGTTCCAACTTCCTGAAATAAAATAAATGTGTAAATAACCATCTACGAGATTATGTGCAATGCCGTTGAACTGACCCTCACCAGACGAGGCAGTCAGCACAAGCAATACGAAAGAGCCGGCCGGTGTGGCCGAGCGGTTATAGGCGCTTCAGTCCGGGAGCGCGCGATCGCTACGGCCGCAGGTTCGAAACCTGCCTCTGGCATTGATTGTGTGATGTCCTCAGGTTAGTTAGGTTTAAGTAGTTCTAAATTCTAGGCGACTTAGGCGACTGGTGACCTCAGATGTTGAGTCCGATAGTGCTCAGGGCCATTGGAATAAGAAAGAAACTTTGACAGTACGAAGTAGCCTGTCGTTGTTCTTGCTGTAAATTGTGTTGTTTGTATGAACAAGGAACTTAATTGTACGAAGGTGCTAAGTGTCATATTTACGGAAATTTAGGTACTGACTTAGGCAGGAAGGTGTACTAAGGAAGGAGGTGTGTCAAATGATGTTTACATGATGACCACTTGGAAGATAGTGAGGCCATTCTCGGTGACCGCACGTAAAAAGTGTATAATGTGACCCCTCACATGCCCATTTTGAGTGATTGTAGTGTATAGAATAAGAATCGAAAGATTGTCTTCCTCTCTAGCTTGTGGCAAATGAGTTATTCAAAAACACACATCAACGATTTCGTGTCATTGAAGATTTCTTTCTCGTGCCCCTGATTTTGCTTCTTAGAAAACAGATAAACTAATTGCTATGGAATTTGTATGACGCTACTTGTACCTGTGAAAATCAGTGATAATGGAATCTAAGGATATTAAACCATTTGAAATGACTTACAAAAAAATAAAAATGTGCCATCAACTTGAAGGTTTGTTTAAACACCACATTGCTTTGTGTTTATCGGGAGGTTTATGCTCTAGTCATTCATATAGATGATCAATATTTCTTCCATGACTAACTGCTTCATAGCTGTATAAAAACTAAACATTTCCCCACGTATCAGTGTCACTTACGACTCATCAGGTTTAGAAGGTATAATGGTTAAACAATCACACAGTGATACAGAAATAGTAAGATAAAGAGTCACTAGAAAAAAAAAAATGTGAAGAATCCATTGGCATTGTAAGTTTACTTTTCACTGAATCGTGAACGGAAGAAATAGCAAGAAAAAACACACAAAATTTTAGACATACTTGTGGCGCAAGTATGTTGTATTCTCACACTTCTCACGGCTGCGGCATAATGCACTCCCTTCGGCTTCGTGCAGTGCTGTTCTTTGTTATGTCTGTTTCGCTGTCGATTACATCTCCGCTGCCATTTTCAAATGTCACGAAACGAATGAAGATTTTTGGGGGTTGCTCTTGCCCTTTACCAGTCGTTTCGAGTGGACGAAAGTCAGAAGCGCACTTACATTTGTATGTGGTTTCGCAAAAAACCGGTAAGTTTTTGAAATAACAAAAAAGAATGGAAATTTTTTGCATAGACTGAATTCTAAATTGATACCTGACGTGCTTAGGTGTAATTTTGCGCTTTTCGTAAGTTTTAATTTGTAGTATCCACTCAGCGCACTCTTTCGTCAAACTGACTTCACTTGTCATCCGGAAGTTACTATTTCTTGTGGTATTCAGGTTTGAAGACTACACCGTGTGAACACTCGAATGTATCCTACATCGATAAATTTGGCGCTTTAAGCGCGATGTGGAGCTGCTGTAGTTGGCCGCATCGCTCTTTCTGAAGTGTCGCCTCCAGCGCGGCGGCTGTCGTCGCCCGTAGGCGTGCGCGTGCGCGGGCGCGGTGCACGGCCGAAGTGCAGGCCGTGGGGTGCCAGCAGGTCGACGGTTTACGGCCTGGCTGCGATGAGGCAGTGCGCGGGTTATGGAAGCCAGCCCCCGGGTCGGCGAACCCTCGCAGCGCGCGCGCGTGGCAGCCAACTGCCCCGCCTCACTTCCCGCAGCTTACAGCATGTCACTTGTTAGTAGCGCAACCTCTCATCGCTTTAATGCGAGCCACGTGGAGAGTTGAACGTACGGGGAATGTTTCCCGCGAAGTGCACCACCGTGCACTCAAAGTGTTGCAATCTGGGAAACGAATGACGGTTTGTTTGCTTACATCCAAGTGTCCTCCATGTCGGCGGGACGTTCAACTCTAACCTCGGTTCGTCCCGCGAAGACTTACGAACACGTATCACACTGTTGCACGCTGTGACTCATGTTTTTCTTCGTCTTCTCATTTCGAACGCCTGACTGATTTAATACCCACACACTTTCATTTTTAGCTGATCCTGAAATAAGCTGAACACAAGTTCCACGTGGATTCTTCTACTTGTCGTATCCGCCATCTGCGGACCATCTTATTTCTTCTGTAATGATCCTTGATCCGGGGCTCAAATTTTAGCACAGTATTCACACAGTCGTTTCTTGTGCTGTACCTCCGTTGCCAGTCTTTAGTTGTGGTTCTTCTTGGAAATCGAGCGCTCTTGTGTTTCTTCTGTATTTCTGCGCTCTTGTATTTCTTCTTGAGCGGCGTGCGCATCTGGATATCATCCTCTATTGTCCCCACTTCTTGCAGATGAACCGCGCCTCCTTCGTTTCGTTATTGATATAGTAGCTGAAGACGCGATTGCTCTGTCTTGTAGGATTCATGCGCGTAATGTGGCCCTAGAAAACAATCATCCTCTTACGAATGGCGTCTGGTAACCATTTCAGTGATTATCTGTAGTATACTACTTAACGTCTTGATGTTACATCTCTTCTGGCATTTTAAAAATAATTTTCCAACAATTGACCACTTTTATGTTGAGGAGAAGAAGAAATCTGTCTTATCATTTAATTCGAGTGCTTCAGGTTTTGATTGTGAATGATGAATTCTCGGGATACAGAAAAGGAAAAATATTTGTGTGTGGATGTTGAGAGCAGTCACAAACACATTCTGAACTGATTGAAAAACCCAGTCAGCGAGCACAAAAAAAGAAGGAAAAAAAAGTCATTACTAGATCAGAGAAAAGAAAAATTTCGTTGTTACGGCATTCAGGACCGCGTAACTAATTAATAATGAATTTCTGTTAAAAAAAAGTGTTGCGAAAATAAACAGGTATTCTGCCCAGAACATTCGTACTCCAAAATATGTGGAATGGAATGCATTAGTCTACAACACAGTGGTATCAAATTGCATTGTTCCAGCAACTCTGCTAATGGTGCCTCTTTACGCATCGCGTAAAATACAGGTGCAGCAGTAAACCCTTCTTCGCATTTGGCTAAATTTCGTGTGGACCAGCCCAGCGTCATCAGAGAGTTTTGGGATACGCTTGACAGCTCCCTCGAAACTAACGACCTCCTAACACTTCTTGTAAACAGTAACGACCATGACTCATCGTCCATTGCAGTGACGTCTGCTGTCCAGAACCACTGTTCGGAAAGAAGTCTGCAGAAACTGAAGTTGCATTGGCGGAACGGTTTTAGTTTTATCAAAACACGTATTCTACAGGCCGTTACAGAGGGCCACGGAGGAAGAGATAGCTAACGGATGTTGTTGCAGTAGCTGTAGGCAGGGATGAAGATAATTGCACAGGATAGACTAGCATGGAGAGAGTATCAGAACAGTCTTCTAACTGAAGACAACACGTAAAGTGTTGCCAGTAATACACGACGATTAATGTTGATGTGTTTTACACTCTGACGATTAGTAACTAGTGACTCACAAAATAAGTGGCCAACTCATTTTCCTTCATTAATTTACTGCGTATATAACAGATATTTTACCAGATGTACGTTGGTCGCTGTCTGAAGGAAGTACCATGGCGCCATTGTCTACAATGACAATTTTCGAGTTAACTTAAAGTGTGCTCTTAGTAAAATACGTTATAGTTCGACGAGAGCGGGAAGGTGACTTAAGACAGAATCGCTGTTTCATCGGAAACATTCTACTGTTTATTTCTGCTTCTTCGGGTCGTGTGTCGCGAACGTTATTGACAGAACTTAGCTATCTGGAGCGAGGTGGCTGCAGCTCACTTTCTGCTACTCTTTATGAATTTCACTAATGGATTAACTTCATGGTTTCCACCAGTTCGTTAGTAAAACTCGTTACAAGTGGATAACGGTTTGACGATGCTAATGTTTTCCGGTCAGCGTGTCAGCAAATTTCGAAATTTGTGGTGTCATCGGCCCCTAAGCTTACTTAAACTAGCTTACGCTAAGGACAACATACACACACCCTTGCCCCACGGAGCACTCGAACCTTCGACGGGGGAGCCGCGCGAACCGTGACAAGGCGCCCTTAGATCGCACGGCTAGCGTGTCACGCAATATACGCAACAGATTTCGAGCATCTTGTATGCTTGCGAAGCATTTTACGAAAGAGAATGACAGTAGCCTCCGGCTAATGCATCAGTCAACCCACTACAAGAATAAGAACGACGACAGTAGAGCTGCACTTACATTTTTCAATGCAGTTTACCTTTGGATATTTTAGGCCTACAAAATAGTCTTACCACAATCACTATCACCAAAACTGCTATGCTGGACTGTTACGCTAGCAGTTTTGTGGACATGATTAGTGTTCCATGTGTAAGGGCGTCTGATCGTAGGATAACAGTAGTAGAGAAAAAGCAATCTGATGGTAACAAAAATTGTCGGAACCGTTAATTCCAAGGTTAGTTAAAAACGCGATCGTGACAAATAAATGAAAGTGACTAAGTTTATTGTTTAGAATCTGTAGTTATCTATCTATCTCTCATATTGTCTCAATTATACCTGCTTTTAACACACTGAAGTTATTAATGGTCGTTGTTCACGTGGCTGAACAGTTGCATGAAAACAGTCACCAGCTTCATTTCTTAACTTCATTAGCCACTGAGAAAAGAAGTCGATCGAAGAGCGGCTTCATGTGTACTGTTTCTTATCTTCATGTTAATCCTGAGTGATTTCAGGTCACTGGCGTGAAATGAATTGAATCAATGAGGATGAATTTTACGGTGACTTGAAACTACATCATCTAAGCAGCCGTACACTAAATAAATAAATAAAATAAATATGCATTGAAGTATACTCAAAATTCAAAAAACTCCTTTGTAATGATGTTACGAATTCGAGTCAGTTGGCTTGAGGAAACATCAACCACTACGAAAGTTTCAGTGATGTTCGGATGCTTGCTCAGAAAGCCGAGTGGTGAAAGTGATCTCTCAAAAAAAGCAGCAAATCCGGATTAGAATCCCGGTCAGTCGCATTTTGACAGCATCAACTACATTTTCATCTCAGTGCTGTTGTCAGTGGACTTTTCATATGTGCGGTAAACCAATACTGGGCATTTGACATATACTAATCTATCCAGCGGTAAAACTAGCATGAAGCCTCAACGTTTGCTCTCATTCTAATGATGTACAGAGGGCGTCTAAGAGCTGGCGGATCGAACATGGTGTGTTCTTTGTCACGAGAACTAAGGACGACACGCAACATTCTAGATTTAAACAGGACACCAGAAGTAGAGACCTCGTCCAGCCTTGAGGCTGTTTAAAATATAACGGAGTAGAGATGGTTCTGGTTGTGGCTAAATCCTATGGATGGGGGGAGGGATGCTGCTAGGCCCTTACTAATATGGGGAGAGGTACCAGTCTACATTGAATTCAAAGAGTAGTACATCCGGTAGTTTTCCTACATGCCAGTGGTTTCGTAGTGGAAACCACGATCAGGTCTGCGCCACTCCCCATGCAATCATTGTTGATTAATGTTTATCAAAGTTGAACCCGAAAGCGTATCATCCAGCGTTCGTTCTGATGCCACAAGTCGATATTGCGCTCCTCCTCCTTCTCTTCACTGATGAAACAGAAACAGGTATTTATTGTGTTCGCAGTCATGTTTCGAATCTTGTTGTAGAGTACAAGACAAAGCTTATCTTCATGTGTCAAGATTTCTGTTAATTTAAGTCTCTTTAATGCTGTGGTGAAACTTAATAATGTTACTGTCTTTGCCTTCCATTTACGAGGAAAGTTTGATATATGAGATTCCGTCTCACTGGAATACACGCGGAACTCACAGGATAGTTACGAATCCTTTCCACCGGTTCTAGATCAAAAAATATTTTCGCCCACAGTTAGGATATTGAGCCTCCTTCCACACTTTATAAGGTTCCCAGCATTTGTATTGCGCTGCTTTGTGAGCAGGGTGGTCGGTGACGTCTTTGAAGACACGCCGTTGTCGCTTTTACAGCTAGTGCAGTGATCGCGCTCTTTAAAGGCATGGCCGTAGTTTGCGGATCGGGGCCAAACCTGTCTCTTCAGCCGTAAGAAAAGCGTTTGTAAGGGTTTGTCCGTGCTCGTATCTTTGTGAACATCTAGGCGTGAGAATAAGCTAGGTAGTTATATTTATTCAGTAATGACTGAGTAATGATACAGAGAAAAGGATTTTTTAACGTAAGTTCTTTTATCAATCGTGTTCATTGTTTGAGATAAGTTCCGCGCTAGTGGGCTATCGTAAACAATTTATAAAATTGACAATAGTAGTATTTTCCACCCAGGTTATCCAAATGTATTGATTTTATTGACCGTTACGTCGGTGTGCAGATTATTTTGCATTTTGCGTTTTCCATTTTATTCTTTGTGTTCCAGAGTCTGTTGAATAATAAGCAGAAGTCTTCAGTCGAATTTTTGGAGTATGTCATTGCCATTAAATAGTGAACCTTAACAGTTAATATAAAGATTCTCCCATAGATGCTCCATTGACTGATTATTATAGCCACAGCTCGTTCTGTGTTCTGTAATTGTACAATACAAATACTTTCCAGTGGACTGAAGTTGCCTTCCCCCCCCCCCCCCAGATGAATGATTCCTAACCAAATAACTGATACATTTTATAATTTATTTGCGGAATACCGAGCTGCCAAGTTTACTTTACCACGCAGAACGATAGTGATTGTGCCGTAGAGATATACAACGAAATATACACTATGTAATCAAAAATATCCGGACACCAAGCTGAAAATGACTTAAAACTTCGTGGCGCCCTTCATCGGTAATGCTGGAATTCAATATGGTGTTGGCCTACACTTAGCCTTGATGACAGCCTCCACTCTCGCAGGCATTCGTTCAGTAAGGTGCTGCAAAGTTTCCTGGGGAATGGCAGCCCATTCCTCACGGAGTGCTGCACCGAGGAGAGGTATCGATATCGGTCGGTGAGGACTGGCACGAAGTCGGCGTTCCAAAACATCCCGAAGGTGTTCTATAGGATTCAGGTCAGGACTCTGTGCAGGCCAGTCCATTAATGGGATGTTATTGTAATGTAACCATTCCGCCACAGGCTGTTCATTAGGCCGGCCGTAGTGGCCGTGCGGTTCTAGGCGCTACAGTCTGGAGCCGGGCGACCGCTACGGTCGCAGGTTCGAATCCTGCCTCGGGCATGGATGTGTGTGATATCCTTAGGTTAGTTAGGTTTAAGTAGTTCTACGTTCTAGGCGACTGATGACCTCAGAAGTTGAAGTCGCATAGTGCTCAGAGCCATTTGAACCATTTTTGCTGTTCATTATGAAGAGGTGCTCGATCATGTTGAAAGATGCAGTCGCCATCCCCGAATTGCTCTTCAACAGTGGGAAGCAAGAAAGTGCTTAAAACATCAACGTAGGCCTGTGCTGTGATAGTGCCAAGCGTAACAACAAAGGATGCAACCCCGCTCGCTCCATGAAAAACATGACCACACCATAACACCGCCGCCTCCGAATTTTACTGCTGGCACTAAACACACTGGCAGATGACGTTCGCCGGGCACTCGCCATACTCACACCCTGCTATCGGATCGCCACATTGTGTACCGTGATTCGTCACACCACACAACGTTTTTCCACTGTTCAATCGTCCAATGTTTACGCTCCTTACACCAAGCGAGGCGTCGTTTGGCATTTACCGGCGTGATGTGTGCCTTATGAGCAGCCGCTCTACCATGAAATCCAAGTTTTCTCACCTCCCGTCTAACTGTCATAGTACTTGCAGTGGATCCTGATGCTGTTTGGAATTCCTGTGTGATGGTCTGGATAGATGTCTGCCTATTACACATTACGACCGTCTTGAACTGTCGGCGGTCTCAATCAGTAAACAGACGAGGTTGGCCTGTACGCTTTTGTGCTGTACGTGTTCTTACGCGTTTCCACTTCACTATCACATCGGGAATAGTGGAGTGGACCTAGGGATGTTTATGAGTGTGGAAATCTCGCATACAGATGTATGACACAAGTGGCACCCAATCAGCTGGTCACGTTCGAAGTCCGCGGAGCTCCCATGCTGCTGTCTCACGATATGGTCGCAGATATGGTCACGATATGGTCGCACCTGGCAGTAGGTGGCAGCACAATGCACCTAATAAGAAAAACGTATGTTTTTGGGGGTGTCCGGATACTTTTGATCACGGAGTGTATAAAATTTTAAGTATTTTGTTTCTTCCAAACCTGCTATAGAGGAACTCTGTATTTTTATTACTTTTCTGAGTTTATTTGTGGCATTTTGGGCTGTTAACGACAACTGTTTTTATCTTACTAAAACTGGTTTGTCATTATCGGAAACGGATACCGTTTTCTCCGTAAAGAGCGATTGGCGTCCTGTAGAGTGGAGTCCTAGGCCACACTTTCGGAAGCAAGCAGGTTTCAAATCCTCGTTGGACCGTTCTTATTTACGATCCGTCGACTTCCTAAATCTTTTGAGAAGGATGGTTTAGTTAGTTCTCCGTGAAGACTATCGCCGATTGCTTCTGAATACATCTCTGGAGCTTGTCCTTCGTGCCTAATGGCCACACCGTCGAGGTGAGGCTAAGCTCTAACCCTGTTCCTTCCCCAGAGTATTCGTAAGGCCTTAGGGGAATAAAGTGATCGTCGCGTAAACGAATTTTTTTAATATATTTTGCAGTCTCAGATCACACTAAGGGTTACATAACCGGTTTCGAATATTTATGTAGTCGTCGTTAGATGATCTGACTTGCAACTGGCTGCACCGAGTGCTCTAGATTACCGTCGGCAGAGCCCCTTCCACATCTCGGCTCGGACACCCCCTCCCACTTAGTGTGCAGACACTGCCCTTCCTTCCCGACCTACCTGCAGTATCGCCAAAGGGGTTCTATCACCCAAGTTGGAACTCCCAGTGACAGCAGCCTCTGTACTAGTCCGGATCTTTGCCGCTCCCAACAGACGAGGAGTCTCCTGCGTTACTTCAGCAGTGTGGGCAAGAAGTCTAACCTGATGTGAGGCTTAAGCAGACAACTGTGCTACCAATACACATATCTGGCTCCTCCCAGATATTCGTGATCTCCACCACCGTTCGCCATTTGCACTAAACAGTGCGCACTGGATCAGGTCTAGCGTATCTGAAGGCTACGACTTGCGAGATCGCAGGTGCTCTCCCCCTCTCGTCTACCCTTTAAGTGCGTCAACGCTTCCACCACCCAGTGCAGGAGTCTGAAACGTATGAGTAGCGTCCATTGCATCTTCCAGGCGATCCCAAATCCCCCAGCATTCGTAAATACAACAGACACACTCCCTATCCATCTTTAACCTGCATTCGTCTAAGCAAAAATGATACAAGTCAAGGTGTCTCTAGATGTTATCCAACCACTGTTGTTGCGCAGCTTCCGGCTATCACTAACTGCACTGCTATCACTAACTGCACTGAAGAGAACCACTGAAAATGTGGTCGAAACGTCAGTTTTAGTGTTTCATAATAACGCAGCCTAATTTTATTCCAGCTGACACTGCCCCTGTAAACATGCGAACGTATATTTAAAAATGAAACTCCCAATCGCACCCCCGTCAGATTTAGTGATAAGATAGTCAAGAGGATAGCCCGTCAAAAACGGGACACATATTAAGCATGAAAACAGGAAGAAAGTGTAATGAGCCGTGGAAAAAGAAGCAAACTGGAAACAGTGAAGGGTACAAGATCAAGAAGTGCAACATTGAGCGAGATTGAAAAGTCTAGGCATTGTGGTTATGTGGTCACGGTGTTGGACGGACTGCGAAGCGGGAGACCACTGTTAAAATCTCTCTCGTGCCCCATATTTTTCTTTCACACAATTATGAACTTTCCGTCCGGTGATTGCCGTGTCTGTTTGCTGTTTTCAAATATGTGTCGTGGGGTAACGTCCGTTTGCAATAGCGAGCTGTAAGGAAGGGACCTCCAGGCTTACGTACCTCCTATTTGTTCTACACAAGTACCACACGTTATGACTCTTGCGTTCCGTTTTGGAAGTTTTGACTCTTGAATTTCTTGTTATTGTAACATAGTTCACACGCGTTTATTTGTTGTTTACATTTCTGTGAGAGGTCTGTGTGGCATCTCGCCTGCTCACGCTATTCATGAAATGGCTCTGAGCACTATGGGACTTAACAGCTATGGTCATCAGTCCCCTAGAACTTAGAACTACTTAAACCTAACTAACCTAAGGACATCACACAACACCCAGTCATCACGGGGCAGAGAAAATCCCTGACCCCGCCGGGAATCGAACCCGGGAACCCAGGCGCGAGAAAGCGAGAACGCTACCGCACGACCACGAGCTGCGGACACACACACTATTTATCACTTTTACTTGCGACGTAATATGCTCTTACCCGAAAACTCATATTCTAGTACCAGTGTATAGTGTGACAATTGCCAAGAGTACAGAAGAAGAACAAACACGTAAATGATCGGACGGAGAGTTCATAATTTTGTGAAAAGAAAGGGGGGTACGAGGGATGTTTGAACACGGACCTCCCGCTTTGCAGTCCTAAACCGTGATCATGCAACCACGAAGCCGTGGTTCTTGTAATTCGCTCGATGTGGCACATCTTGGGCTTGGACCGTTCGCTTTTTCTAGTTTGCTTCTTTTTTCACAGTTCAGTAAACCTTCTGCATGTTTTCATGCTTGACGTGCTATCCACGTGGCCATGTTACCAGTAAATCTGAGGGGTGCGCTATGTTAGAAAAGAGTCAATAAACACCACTCACCATAGAAGTCTACAAACAGGAGCTGTTACCACTTCTCGCGGCTGAAGCCAGACGGATTTGAAAACTGCCACGAATGAGTCTCATCGTAACGGTAATAGAAACTGCCTTATTATGACAATTACAGGAGGCACATAATGTCGAGATACCTGCGTAATGGCTTCTCTCGAAGCAAGGTTTATAGTTCTCTACTTTTTTGTCACTCAGACATAGCTTTCTGCCTGAGAACGCGGTTAAATGATCTATACGGAAGTTCAGTATCCAGTAATAATATTTTTTTTACAGATAGCATCTTTAGCGAATTCATCACTTCTTTCGTTCATTTTGATTCCAGAGTGTGCTTCTGTCCAAATAAACACGGTGATGTGGCTCCGTTTAACGCGTTCATAAAAGGTTTGACAGGTTGCCGAATGAGGGAGGGGGCATTTGGGCGGGGAGTTTCCGCTATACTGTTTTCCGAAGCATTGGAGGTACCCGTGTGTAAAAGATTCCTTAAACATTCTGATGACGATGACCACGGAAGTGCGCCACAGGTGCGGTGAGCTGGTAGCGTGACGGGAAGTGGTCGGTCAGTTTGGGATACAGCGAGTGTCGTGCCGGGCTGAAAACTGCGGCGCATCGGTCAGGGTGACCCAGTGCGAACCAAGGTCACGCAGCGGCGGTGTGGGGATCGATACGGGCGTCTGGCGGCTCGGCTGTTTGGGTCCCGACTCCCGACCCGCGCAACGCAACGGAACGGCCGCCGCCGCTGCCGGCCCGGCCCGGCACAGCACGGCCGCCGCCGCCGCCGCCGCTAAAAATAGTGCCGCAGCCCAGGCCGCCCCGGCAGCGGCGAGGCGCGACCTTGGCCACGACCCGCTCCCGAAAAATACCGCGCCACGCGACACATCGCAAGTGTACTCCTTGCCTGGGTATGCAAATGGTAACCATCACAGAGCTGTCGCATAGCGTAACGTCATCTGAATTTCGTATAATAAAACCGACATACTGCAGGGACGGATATGGCGCCGATGAATGACAGTTCCTCTGACCGCGTGCCGTTTCTGTAGCCCACAGGTGACGATTATGCAGACGATGCCAGTTCTGGTAAAGATTACTTCGTGTGTAAAGAGGACTGATGACAGAAAGCCAATAATTGTGATGATATGCTGCAAAAACCATCGACAAAATCCTTCCCGTACAGGGAAATCCGCTACTGATAAACCTTGCACTCGTTGCAGGTGATAGGAATTGTTGCTGTTGTCATGCAGAATACAAATAACCGCATTTTGGCTTACAGCATGTTGGCGGACCACTTGCTTGGAGCTCGTACTAGGTTTCGTCTCAATATCGTGTAGAACCCGGTCCTACAAATCTTGTGTATGCACAGTCCGCCTCCTCCCTGCACGTTCGTCTGTCTGGGAGGACCCGTGATCACATAAACGCCCAAAAAGGGCTTGAAATGTTGTGCGATGTGGTTGTTGTAAGGGTACTTGTTCATGTATAGCCGCACGGCTCTCCACCGTCTCCATCTGCTTGGCCGTACACAAACACCATCTCAGCTTCTTCCCAACATGAATACCGCAGGACCATTGTGCTTCTTACACTGCTCTGCTTCAATCACACAGCCTGCAACACACAAGGAACACACGGCACGTGGTCAGAGGAAGTGTCATTCGTCAGTTCCATCTACCGTGGCAACGATGCATTTCCGGACACATGTTCGTAGGACCTTCCTTCCTCTCCATTTCCAGTCAGGAATCCGTCCATGCCAGTCGGTTTTATTAACGTTCACCCTGTACAAGAAAAGCAGATGGGGCAAGAAGAGAACAGAAGCTTTTGGTATGTGATGCTACAGGAGAATGTTGAAAAATAGATGCGTACATCGAATAACTAATGAGGAGATACTGAATGGAATTTGAGAAAAAGAACTTGATTAAACAAGGGATGGATTGATAGGACACATTGTGCGGCATCAAGTAGTCGCTAGTTTGGCGATGGAGGGGAATGTGAATGGTAAAAATTGAAGTCTTTGAAATACGAGGTGCTCGTAAGTGCAAAACTCGCGAATTTGATGGAAATGATTGGTTGGTTGATTTGGGGGAGGGGACCAAACAGCGAGGTCATCGGCCCCATCGGATTAGGGAAGGATGGGGAAGGAAGTCGGCCGTGATCCTTCAAAGGAACCATCCCGGCATTTGCCTGAAACGATTTAGGGGCATCAGAGAAAACCCAAATCAGGATGGCCAGACGCGGGTTTGAACCGTCGTCCTCCCGAATGCGAGTCTTGATAGAAATGAGTTGTAAATATACAAGGTAATGAAGGGTCACAGCTGCATTATTAAAGTGTTTCATTTGAAAGTTGAGCATAGTATGGATTTAATTTATATTTGTGCAGCCGTAGCCAATGTGCTTTCGAAATGTTTAGTTTAGCAGCTTTTATATTACAATCTGCTGGTTTATTGAAGTCTAAGGAGTCAGATGCACTCAGTTACTGATAATAAAGTGCTTAACCTCTCTTGACTGCTGTATCATGTCCTTTACATATTCTGGAACAATACAATTCGTAACTCTTTTCCATTTCTCAATAACGGCGAAATCCCTGTCGCAATTTAACGAATGGCCTAATGCAAGGAACTTGTGGTTTATTTCTTCAAGAACACCGGTTATAACTAGGTACATCCAGAGAAAGAGAATGATTGTTTTTGTTTTGGCCACAATAGTTGTCGCTCCAGATTATTATTTTTTTTAAAAAAGGTGTGTCATTGGCGAACCAGTCTCATTAACACCACGCCCTGTGACACCTTCGTTCCGTAGAGTCACGTATACGTCATTGTTATCAGCAATATGCACACCGTAGTTGTACACTGCGAGCCGTCTGAGGTAAAACATTTACGTAAGTGTCAAAGTTGGAACGAACAGCACTCGCTGTAAATCAGTGGATGCTCTACAGGTAACACTACTTGGTTTCTGGGGTTCATTCTGCTCCCACTTCATCATAGTCAAAGGTTTATCGATCCTGCGTTGATGTAACTCCAGACAAGCTGTCAGCTCCTTTTTCTCATGCGGGTTAATGACAATCTGTGCATGTCACTGATCACACGCGTCTGAATGAGAATGGTGAAAAGGGATTCTTACAAGTCTCATAATAAAAGGAGTATGTCGCAAGCGTGAATCACACTTGATGCTCTTGAAGACAATGAACATACGATGCACATCAAGTTCAGATCTGAGATATTCCTTTCCAGTTTCGCACCTAGGAAAGGATTTTACATGTTGTACCATTTGATTTTCTATTTCGATTCTGAATTTTCTGTGTTTAGTTTTACTACCCCTTGTCTCCTTGGATGCGGTAAGATCTTTTCTTCTTTTTCAGTTAGTACTGCCTGGATTTTTATTTCTGAGTTAACGAAGGTATCCCAGCAAACGTTCATCTGCAAACTTGCACGAAGTCACCTTGCCCATCTGGAACAGTGTAATGAACAGTTGCTTGTCTCCTGCTCTGTGTGGGGTCATCGTAGCTGCCACGACGTATCTTTTAACATGCGATACTTGCATCAACTCCATCAAGTAAATCTTTTGCGTTTCAGTATCTTCCTGGGCAAAGAATCTTCAAAAAAACCGGCTCTGTGTACATAGATGAGGTTCTTGCATCTGTACTTGCTTGCACACCGACTCTGAAAGCAAGAAGGAGAGCTCTGTATACTATATCTCAAGAGCTTTTTTTTTCCATTTGTCATAATCATTTCGTATAACAGGACAGGCGTTTGTGGAACCTCTTCTTATGACGGCGAGACAGTGGTTTGAGGCGCTGTTTTCTTGATACTATTTGATCGCGTCAGATGCATGTTATCTAGTTGAAGTTCTCTTAGAAGCTTCTTTCAAATGCCACAGAAAAAAGTATATAGTTCCATTAGAAAAGAAAGACAAAAGTCGGTGCCGTAATTCGACGATTACAAACGATAAAAATTACTTGCGAACGACAGGAAATTCCCCATTTTGTCCGTCGTGAAAGTCTCACCTCGTCGATGTTCTGGACGTATTGGGAGTGGCATATTCTAGATGCCTCACTCTGTGTGTACGCAGCAGCTATGTCCACATACGGCGCGTAGCAGTGGCTATACTGATAAGGTTGTCTGTACTTACTGACGTATTCACGTCACTTTGCTGGTTATCATTGTGACTGATATACGTTGGCTAAGACAGCCCAGTCGGTTACCGTCAGGCCATCCGTTCTACCGCCGAAACAACATTGAAAACCACTGTACCCGGCAGTCGCCGTATCAGTGTGCTATCAAGTATCGGTAAAAAGTAGCGGACGTGACCGTGAACGACCTACCCGTATATCGAAATACGCCAACACTGGTCCATGAGAGTGGCCTTGCGTTCACTCATTTTCAGATTACGGCTGCCCCAATAACGGCCAGTTACATGTGTACAGCCCTACAGTAATATCTCTGCCCTCCCTCTGGGATGAGACTATTTAGCTGGCCGAGCGGTTCCTGGCGCTACAGTCTGGAACCGCGTGACCGCTACGGTCGCAGGTTCGAATCCTGCCTCGGTCATGGATGTGTGTGATGTCCTTAGGTTAGTTAGGTTTAAGTAGCTTTAAGTTATAGGGGACTGATGACCTAAGATGTTAAGTCCCATAGTGCTCAGAGCCATTTGAACCTTTTTTTTTTTTTTTAGGTCCGCCAGTTATGCAAAACACAGTTTTTTCTCAGTACCCAAACATGTGTCAGCACCACCATCATAAGTGGGTTTGCGTTTTACGGAAAAATCATGCACACCAAGTGTAAAGAGTAAATAAAACGAAAACCCACTGATGATGGCACAGTGGTGCTGAAACGTGTTTGGGTACTGAGAAAAAACGATGTTTTGCAAAACTGACGGGCCTCAAATCCTACAATTTTAACTGCAAACACGGTCAACACAAGGAGCTGCAATTGCAAATGATGAATAAAATGTTGTTATTGCTTGTTAAATGGTAATAAAGAGAAATGGAAATTATAAATAAACAGAATTGCCTCATTTCATAACATAAATTAACTAATGGTACTGTTGCTAAAAATATGTCTGTAATGATATATTACCATTTCCAGTTTTCCATTTCATTACAGGAGTATGGTAATTGCAGAGGGGAAAAAAGAGATCTTAGCTAATGCCGAATACAATTATGACAAGATTAAATTAATGGTTTGGTTTGTTATAAAAAAACTTCTCTGTCGGCGGTCACGATTTGCTTTTATTTTATTTATTACTTTTACATTTGCAAATGTAGACGGCGAAAGTATCAGTTACCTACACCTAAGTATCACAAGACATTAGAGAACATGCAGATGCAAAACTTACAGGAAAGATAGGATCATCAGCACCACGATCCCTACAACTTCATACCACTCAAAAGTTCACAAACAAGCAGCATAAACGTCAGTGCTATACAGGGCAAATAAAAATACCTCTAAACTAAGAAAACACGCAACAGGAGATAAAGAAAGTGAAAGATATTGCAATTGTCAATTACTACACTCCTTTTGTAGTACCGTATTCATTCCACTCCATCGTGGGCTAATTGATACAGCAACCGGTTTTCATGGTCATATTAAAAAATAAAATAGTCACCCTTGAAAAAATATTTTTATTTAAAAGTGCAAACTGTATCGAACGCCTTGCGGAAGTCAAGAAACACGGCATCTACCTGGGAACCCGTGTCTATGGCCCTCTTGAGTCTCGTGGACGAATAGCGCGAGCTGGGTTTCACACGACCGTCTTTTTCGAAACCCATGCTGATTCCTACAGAGTAGATTTCTAGTCTCCAGAAAAGTCATTATACTCGAACACAATACGTGTTCCAAAATTCTACAACTGATCGACGTTAGAGATATAGGTCTATAGTTCTGCACATCTGTTCGACGTCCCTTCTTGAAAACGGGGATGACCTGTGCCCTTTTCCAATCTTTTGGAACGCCACGCTCTTCTAGAGACCTACGGTACATCGCTGCAAGAAGGGGGCAAGTTCCTTCGCGTACTCTGTGTAAAATCGAACTGGTATCCCATCAGGTCCAGCGGCCTTTCCTCTTTTGAGCGATTTTGTTTCTCTATCCCTCTGTCGTCTATTTCGATATCTACCATTTAGTCATCTGTGCGACAATCTAGAGAAGGAACTACAGTGCAGTCTTCCTCTGTGAAACAGCTTTGGAAAAATACATTTAGTATTTCGGCCTTTAGTCTGGACATTTTGTTTTGATCCACCTACCGCTTTGACATAAAACCAGAATTTCTTAGGATTTTGTGCCAAGTCAGTACATAGAACTTTACTTTCGAATTCATTGAACGCCTCTCGCATAGCCCTCGTCACACTACATTTCGTTTCGCGTAATTTTTGTTTGTCTGCAAGGCTTTGGCTATGTTTATGTTTGCTGTGAAGTTCCCTTTGCTTCCGCAGCAGTTTTCTAACTCGGTTGTTGTACCACGGTGGCTCTTTTCCATCTCTTACGATCTTGCTTGGCACATACTCATCTAACGCGTATTGTACGATGGTTCTGAACTTTGTCCACTGATCCTCAACACTATCTGTACTTGAGACAAGACTTTTGTGTTGAGCCGTTAGGTACTCTGTAATCTGCTTTTTTTCACTTTTGCTAAATAGAAAAATCTTCCTACCTTTTTTAATATTTCTATTTACGGCTGAAATCATCGATGCCGTAACCGCTTTGTGATCACCGCTCTTTGGTGATTCATTTTTTCCAGGGAGTGTCAGTACTGCTCCAGGTGCTAATGACATTTCTATGCGTACTAGGGAGAGCAGGTGTACGCTGCAGGAAGAGCGCTGTGTGCGGCGTGCGGCCCAACAATCTCGCCGCCTGGTTGTCTCCAGTGACTGCGCCATCAGCAGTCTCACCGCCTCTCCACGTCTGTTGTCCGGGTCCCTTCTCGCTGAATGAGCACCACCTCTTGACGGTCTCGTAGCCTTGAAGATGTGAAAATTCACTGTCCAGTCGCATTAATGTAACCACCTGCCAAAAGCCTCAACAATCACCTTTTGTCCAGCGGACTGCGGCGAGACGTGAAGCTAAAGAGTCAGTGACGTTCTGGGAGTTGCGGACCGGGATATGGAGCCGTGATGACTCCAGTAATGTGGCTGGTTGCGCTAGGTTTCTCGGTTGAGGATCCATTGCACGAACAGCTCGATTGATGTGGCCCCATAGATTCTCGACTTGGTTTAAATCCGGAGAGTTCGTTGTTGGGGGGGGGGGGGGTTAGGTGCTCTTCAAACCACGTACGTGAACTGCGAGCTGTGTAATACGTCGCATTGTCTTGCAGGTAGATGCCATCGTACCGAGGAAAAACAAACCGCGTGAAGGGGACTTGCTCATCAAGGATAGATGCATACTTATGTGGTGTTGGTATCTGTAACAAGACAAATGCGATTACCCAAAACACCCTGATTAACGCCGATTCCAAAGTGAACATCAGATGAGAAACGTTTGATGCAGGAGTGAGACAAGGAGTTGGAGTACCGCCTATGTTCTTCAACTTAGTTTTGGAAATGGTCATCGGAGAGAGGAACAATTCAAGGGTGGAAAAAGGCTAGGCTACAAGTGGATCAATATTCCAGTCGGCAATCTAACCTTTACAGACTCCATAGATACGGCAGCAGAACAGCCTTACCAACTGAAGACACAAGCAGCGAAGGCAGGGCTTCAAATCTCCTTCGGGGAGATGCACTGTGTGACAAACATAAAATTAGCGCCAAGCGAACTGTAATTCGGATTAGGAAAAACTAAGCAGGCAGGAAAGTTTAAATACTCGGGTGATTGGATAGTGCCTAACGTATCAGAGAAAGAAACGTTCTCGTCCGTATTTAAAAAAAATGGGAATGGACTCCCAACAAACTAAAGGCAACTACGATAAGAGATCGAAATCCTAAAACGCTAAAATTAAACACTACTGCATTGAAAAAAAAAAAGCGAGTGCAGAAGGTTTCACGACCACGAGCTGTATAAGTATTTGGAGAAGATACGTGACACGATTCGGAAAAGGAGGATTGCCGTTTATGGTTACGTGGCACAAGTAAGCCCATGAAGGATATGTGAAAGGATTCTAAAGATATATATACGAGCACGACCCGCTCAAGAAAAAACTGCGTACATACAAAGTTTCCCAGGAAAAACCGAAGCTGAAGACAGGGAAGGCATGGACGCGAGAGAGAAAAGAACAACATCGGAAACGAATGCAGGGACGTTGGGCAGCAGTTAGAACTCGACAAAAGAGTCAGTTGAATTGACGTGATTCCAGGTCAGCCGAAACGAGGGAAACAGATGAATGATTTCTTTACATCAGTGCTTAGAACACTGCATTAGTACAACTTTCCAGAACTCGGAAGTTCAGAGGAATATAACATTTGAAAAGAATTCGTCCATATATTTGAGGAGTACTTGTGCCATTCTGTTAATTTCAGGTATATCAGAAACAAAATCTCACAAATCTGACAGCATTATCGTTTTACGCAATATAAAATTGAAGTGGTCACACACATTAGCTTTATTTCGCCAAGCAATAAAGTTGTGAACACTACCCTCCAGACTGGACAGGTCCATAAGAAAGTAGCTGAAAAGTATGCTGTGTTCCACTTGCCTTGTTATTTCTAGACTTGTTTTCATGCTATTTCATTTCCTGGAAGTTAGCTGTGACTTTAGTCCCATGATCCCCTTGATGTCTCCTCCCCTTGAGCCGGCCGGTGTGGCCGAGCGGTTCTAGGCGCTTCAGTCTGCAACCACGCGCCCGCTACGTCGCAGGTTAGAATCCTGCCTCGGACATGGATGTGTGTGATGTCCTTAGGTTAGTTAGGTTTAAGTATTTCGAAGTTCTAGGGGACTGATGACCTCAGATGTTAAGTCCCAAAGTGCTCAGAGCCATTTGAACCATTGTGAACCTCCCCTTGTCCCACCTCCCCTGCCCCCTTTTGCGCGACACGGATTCTGTATGGTACGTCGGTCAGATAAGTCCTAGGCATCTGGAAGGTATCTAGTCCGACCCCCTAGTGCGCTGTTTCCGCATTGGAAATGACAGAGGTTCGAGATGATCTGACGTGCGATGCGCTCCAGAACTGCTGTTTTTGTCAGCAAAATTTCTGGAATGAGTCTAACGTCAGTCGCTACCTTCTGCATTACCATCCACTGACAGTACTATGGAGTAAAACAAGAGCGCTACAGGCGTATGCGCAACAGTGGATAGCATCGGACTCGCATATTTTTGAATCATTATCATGATCATGATTATCATTATCCTCAATCACAACGTCCCCCTTTGTCAATATTTGGCATCATTGGCCGTGTGTTTACTGTTACTTACAGTAATAAGTAATACCTGAATGTATGTGCTTTTTTTTTTTTTTTTTTAAGCATCAGTTCTTTTGCCGACTTTGAATGGGGCAGTGTGAGTCTAATAACCGAACGCCTCGTTCTTTTTGTGCAGGAAGCAAGCAGCAGCGCTCCTGGTGCAACGCGTATTTGACCGAAGCGCGGCGCAGTGCTTGCGTTACATAAAACAAGGTCGGCACGACGTGACGTCAGCGTTCCCTTCACGGCGGTGCCCGCTCTGCTTGCTCAGAGCGGCTAAGGACGCTGTTGCGGACGTTTTAGTAGCCCCGCCTGCTACTCGCCTGGTTTTGCCAGTCCAAACTCGAAACCCACCAAGTTCGCTTAATCTGTATTCGTTTCGGTCACAGGTACACTTGTTACATTTAGCGTGGAAACAAGTGATGCTGTTTGCTTCTCTACCACTGCAGCCGTCGATGTTACCGAAAGTAGTTTTTTTATCCGCAGTTCAAAACGACCATTCGAGACGGATCGTTGTACGCTCGCCTACCCTTTGCCATGTGCACTGTTCGTCACTGATAAAAGCTTCTTGGACGTCGACAATTCCTGACTCGTTAAATACCAATGACCACCATCATTATCATCACTGTGTAACTTTTAGTGGCATGTTGTATAACTTTCTCCCAAGTTCTGCAGTTCCTCTCACAGCATTGATACGTAGCTGGCTATTAATACTGCAACACGGTTTAGGCGGCGAGGAACGTGTTGGTTATGCGAATGGTTGGTATTTCTGCACAACCGCACGAAGTAGCTAGGTGTTAACGCCAGCGACCGACACCGCGCCTGCACAGGAGTACCGCGCCTACTCGACAATACCGATTTCGTCTAAATTTACGGTTCATGCAGGTCATCGGCGGAAGTGAAAGTGACAGAAGTGGGAACTCCAGATGGCTAAGCGTTTAGAAGAAAACAGCATTTTTAGCGCGGGTCGGGTGAGACGTGAGTCATTTACGTTAGGGTAGTTTCCAGGCAGCTGGTAGCGCAGCAAAAAGAGCATGGAACGGTATTTCGAAGGTCGTGAGATCGAGTCCCTCTTCGGGAACTTTTTTTTAAATTCTTGTGTTATTTATACTGAAAATAAAGCGAAATAATTCAATATATTGTGTTTATTAATATTTTCGTAAAAGACATGAAGAGGAAAGGAAAAGGAAAATTTAGGATCGTAAATAAATTTCGGGGAAGCGATTGTAAAGCGTATATGAGAACTTCGAATATAAGGTTAGATACTTTTATTTTTGTACAATTGATGATTTACACCTGCTGTGGTAGTATTCATAGAGGGAAGAAAAAAAAAGGGAAGTAGTAATTTTCTTGCATCTTGCACACGTTATAAACGGCGCATTTTGCAATTACGTAGTTGTTTTCAAGTCTCTATACAAAAATGATCTTGGTTTACATTCTCAAAAGGTTCTCTCTCATCGTACAGTTTAGCAGCAAACCTTGCGTAATATATCGTTTCGCCAGATATCGGTGAGGATAGCTTGTGATGTACAAGGGAATGGATTCTGATTCAGTCATTTCGGGATGTGGCTTTTTTTTCCTCTGTCAACGGGATGAGAGCCGTTTTGAAGTTTTTAATTAAATTCCTCAGATGACAATAAAAATAGATATCGCAGGGTTGCATTAGCTGTTTGCCTTTGGGATGATCACTTTAATACTAAACGATGGAAGTCCTTCATCTTGAAAAATATCATCGTACAGATGGGGATTTTTTTTTGTCCTATCCACGAAATAGGGTGGACATAGGGTGTCATAAAATCAAATGCTATATGTCGAGTGTTATCCCGGTCCGCTGCGCCAACCGCTGCCTGTTAACAACGCTAACCTAAATGGGTCATACCTCGCCCGACACGCGCCAAAAAAGGTTTTATTTTATTTTATAATTTTTTTTACAAACATTCGATATGCGAACCATGTGACCGGCAGATGTCAATACGGTAATCGAGTTATTGCCATACCCGTCCCAACCTGGCATCGTCGACTCTCCCGGACCTCTGCTACATCACGTGGTAGGGGTGGTACATACACCAGATCTTTAATGTGTCCTCACAGAAAAAAGTCACACGGAGTGAGATTTGGTGATCGGGGAGGCCACTTCATGAAACAGCTGTCCCCTTCTGTAGCACGGCCATGTTTGCGACTAGCGCTGACTATCGGCAAATTACCAAAGTACGCTGTGGCGGTATACATGGGGAAAAAAAAAAACTTTGTTGAGGGTTCCCTTCAAAATGACATGTGTATGATCTGAGCAATGTTTGGTTCTGCGCAATGTTTGGTTCTTGTGCAATAAATAATTGAAAGTGTTCCCGGATTTTGTGTACACCCTGTATTTATAGATATTATGCAGGGGATTTCTCGTTTAGAAAGCACACCTGAATGTTGTTTGTGAAAATATCGTATTGCGCCCCCTTGTAAGAAGGAGGAACTTCTGCCAACTCGTGTGGCCAGGATCTCACGAATATCACGCGAGTATGAAATCGATGGCCGTACTCAACTCCGGGCCGGATCTGTGACCTTCCGAGCAAATGTTACACTTGTTGACGGAAGGTATAAGTGATCTAGTGCTGTAAGTTAAACGTGATACACTATGGTGTACTTTCTTGGCCAGTCAGGCAATCAAAAACCGGTTACAGTGCAAAAACTAAGGCTGCAGCGGAAGCGATTGCACAGTAAACGGAGAACGGAGTAGGCGTGTTGTCAGCGAACAGGTCAAGTTCCATTGTGCGAAGAATAGTTCAGTGCTCTATCATCGCAACGAAACCAACCAAACGCAAACTGAATAGGAAACTTGACGCACATCATTTTATGAGAAGGTTATGTCGAGTATCATCTTTCACATTACTGACAATGTATCCTGTTTTTGTTACTTAAGACTGTCACTTCTGAGTTAGAAATGGTACTAAAAAAAAGAGATGTCTCTTCGCGTAGCATGGGCGATACGAGCTACCTGTGGTTCTGGAGGCAGTGCTTTCAATGTCGCATGAGAAAAATTTGGTTTGACCACCACAGTGCTTTACTAGGCGTGACCCTAGCTGCCATGCCCTTGGCTCCCTCCGCACTTTGGATAGGACTTACCTTGGGCTTACCCATGCAATTAATGCCCACTTACAATCTAATGTGGTAAAAGTTGGCATTTCTCACGTACAGAGACCGTGACTGAGATGAAAAACAAGTGACAGAAAAATACCAGTACCTACTGAGGATAGAATCAAGGACCTTACGATTGGAAGTTTGACGCGTGTACCACTCGAATGACACACATCACTGCGTTCTCCGCAGTAGTACATACAGTGTTTGAATACAGTTAATGTGGCCAGATGTGTAGTGTAATTGGAATTAATGTAACATTATTGATTAGTAATCCTTTAAATTTTCTATGAATTTTAACCACGTTCCGTCCAGAGGAGAAAGATGAAACTAATTAAAACATGGCTAAATTGTGATAAAAAGTTCGCCGGCCAAAGTGGCCGCGCGGTTCTGGCGCTGCAGTCTGGAACCGCGAGACCGCTACGGTCGCAGGTTCGAATCCTGCCTCGGGCATGAATGTGTGTGATGTCCTTAGGTTAGTTAGGTTTAACTAGTTCTAAGTTCTAGAGGACTAATGACCTCAGCAGTTGAGTCCCATAGTGCTCAGAGCCATTTGAACCATTTGATAAAAAGTTCAGACTGACGCAATTATTGGTTACGGAAACGATCAATAATTTCACGGTGCGCCAATAACACATAGGGAAGGCACATGTATGTAACTGAAAGATGTTGAACTGGTGACTATTTACTCCGAAGCAGGATGGCTGGGTCAAACCCTGGAAGTTGGCAGCGAGGCAGCCGCCGCACGATGAGTGACCGTAACGAACTTCAACCGAAAGGTGGGTGGAGTTGGACCAACGTTGGAAGACGATTCTTCTCTGCCTCTGCGGCCGTATAACGACTTGCAGACTCGTTTCGTTCGAGTTATTAGTTGATTGAAGCTGCTGGTGCCTGGTAGTCCGCGCCGTGCCCACCGCCGAGAAAGGCGTCCAACCAGTCCCACAACACCCACCTCTTTCACCGGTAGTAGCAGCCCATTCAAAGAATCAGCCTTATTTATGATAATGGGGCTAAAACATCGATGTGGTTATATTTTTACTTTTGCTTGTTTCCTGCAATTCACTCAAGCATAAATACCTTTGCTTGGGATTAGGAGCAATTTTGTTTCCCAATTTACCAGTAACAAAATACTGCGTTGGTAATGAAACCTTCTACAATGTTCTTCTACCCCTACGTAAGCTGCGCTGCAGCAGATACCGTGTTCATGTTGAGGACTTGGCCGGCCGAAGTGGCCGTGCGGTTAAAGGCGCTGCAGTCTGGAACCGTAAGACCGCTACGGTCGCAGGTTCGAATCCTGCCTCGGGCATGGATGTTTGTGATGTCCTTAGGTTAGTTAGGTTTAACTAGTTCTAAGTTCTAGGGGACTAATGACCTCAGCAGTTGAGTCCCATAGTGCTCAGAGCCATTTGAACCATTTTTTTGTTGAGGAATTATAAGGCTGACAGCAAGGTCGTTTCCGGTACCTTCTTCTTGCGCGCAGTTTGATCACGTCTTGGCATCACTCGTAAGCATCTAGTAACAGCACAATGAACTGTTCCTTCAAAATGATACAATAGCAGATATCGGATTTGTAAATGGATAGATTTAATGGTGTTCCAGTCACCAAAATACGTGGAAACACAAATAGCTAAAGTTTAAAGAGTTAATAAATTTAAATACTGTACATTAGAGAAACCACACAGCAGTGCAACAGACGTAAGGATTAGTAAATTAGGAAGAGTATACGGTTTTATTAAATTAACAACACCCAGGACCGAGTAAGAAACTGATACACAGGGCCGTAGTGCCAAGACCAGAATAAACATTCTGCTATAAGTTGGACAAAATAGATACTTGAAAGACGGATTATTAAAAAGAACAGTGGATGCTGTAAAAATTTCAGATTGTTGAGAATTAGATGTAACGATGAGATTCACTAAGATAAATAGAACATAACAATAGTAATAGTAAAACTGAAGTTAATCATCTTTAAACACCGCTGATGCGTGAATGAGAGCAGATAAACGAAACAAATATTTCTTTGTGTCTACAAATGCAGTCAACAACAACATTGGTTTCAGAAGTAAGAACCTACAAATGCAGTCAACAACAACATTGGTTTCAGAAATAAGAGCCGGCCGGAGTGGCCGAGCGGTTCTAGGCACTACAGTCTGGAACCTCACGACCGCTACGTTGCAGGTTCGAATCCTGCCTCGGGCATGGATATGTGCGATGTCCTTAGATTAGTTAGGTTTAAGTAGTTCTAAGTTCTAGGGGACTGATGACGTCAGAAGTTAAGTCCCATAGTGCTCAGAGCCATTCAGAAATAAGAAAAGAAACAAACGGAAACGAGGAATCGGAAATAACAGAAAAAATTGTTTAGTAATAAAATCATTGGGAAGGCTTTCAGGGCAGAAAAAAATTGTGATCAGGAACAGCATGAACAGAAGAAAGGAAAATAGAAGCAGAGGAGAAAATGAAGTACTCCATTACTGGAAAGTAAGAAACAATAAAGAAAGAAGAATTTTTGTTACGTCATTCTAGTTGGTTAATATGAATATCTATATAAATAAGAATGTAAATGTTCGTTTGTTCAGAATATTAAAGCTCCGAAAGTTGTTCACCGATTGTTTTAAAATTCTGACACAACGTTGCATTCGAATACGCACATGTTTGTACCTACCTACTGGAGCGCCGTTTGTTGAACGTAGTACAGGTATAACATATATTGTTAGCAAAACTTCTTGTAAAGCCCTTGACACATTCATTTCAAATTTTTTCACAATGCTGTAATAAAACATCAAACGGACGTAGGCTGTATATTTTTATGGGCAACAATGTCCAGGCTTTCTGTTAAACCAAATGCGAGAAAGAAAATGCTGCTCTGTGAAAATGTGCGATTTCATATTCTTCCTTGCTGGTTTCAAGTGTAGTAGCAGGACATTTAAACCATTAGACAGATTGTTTCTCCCATAGTTTTTCTTGTATACAGGGTGTTACAAAAAGGTACGGCCAAACTTTCGGGACACATTCCTCACACACAAATAAAGAAAAGATGTTATGTGGACATGTGTCCGGAAACGCTTAATTTCCATGTTAGAGCTCATTTTAGTTTCGTCAGTATGTACTGTACTTCCTCGATTCACCGCCAGTTGGCCCAATTGAAGGAAGGTAATGTTGACTTCGGTGCTTGTGTTGACATGCGACTCATTGCTCTACAGTACTAGTATCAAGCACATCAGTTCGTAGCATCAACAGGTTAGTCTTCATCACGAACGTGGCTTTGCAGTCAGTGCAATCTTTACAAATGCGAAGTTGGCAGATGCCCGTTTGATGTATGGATTAGTACGGGGCAATAGCCGTGGCGCGGTACGTTTGTATCGAGACAGATTTCCAGAACGAAGGTGTCCCGACAGGAAGACGTTCGAAACAATTGCTCGGCGTCTTAGGGAGCACGGAACATTCCAGCCTATGACTCGCGACTCGGGAAGACCTAGAACGACGAGGACACATGCAATGGACGAGGCACTTCTTCGTGCAGTTGACGATAACCCTAATGTCAGCGTCAGAGAAGTTGCTGCTGTACAAGGTAACGTTCACCACGTCACTGTATGGAGAGTGCTACGGGAGAACCAGTTGTTTCCGTACCATGTACAGCGTGTGCAGGCACTATCAGCAGCGGATTGGCCTCCACGGGTACACTTCTGCGAATGGTTCATCCAACAATATGTCAATCCTCATTTCAGTACAAATTTTCTCTTTACGGATGAGGCTTCATTCTAACGTGATCAAATTGTAAATTTTCACAATCAACATGTGTGAGCTGACGAGAATCCGCACGCAAAGTGCAATCAAGTCATCAACACAGATTTTCTGTAAACGTTTGGGCAGGCATTGTTGGTGATGTCTTGATTGGGCCCCATGTTCTTCCACCTACGGTCAATCGATAAAATGAGCTCTAACATGGAAAGTAAGCGTTTCCGGACACATGTCCACATAACATATTTTCTTTCTTTGTGTGTGAGGAATGTTTCCTGAAAGTTTGGCCGTACCTTTTTGTAACACCCTGTATAATTTTAAACAAAAACTATATACGCAACAACGTGCGATTTTATTTTCTTCCTCGCCGTCTGTTTTACCAGAAGTAAGGAAAGTTGTATTTATGGCATTTGATTAAAATACTACTGTAGAATGTAAATTGTTCGAAAGTTTGTAATCGTACGCGTTCGCAGATTGAAACTGCGAAAAACTGGCAGTGGAACCAGTATCCTCAAAGACGCTGCAGCTAGAGACGTCTATCTCATACCCTGTAGCCAACGGTCCCAACCAGATGTTCAAATGGCTCTGAGCACTATGGGACTTAACATCTAAGGTCATCAGTCCCCTAGAACTTAGAACTACTTAAACCTAATTAACCTAAGGCCATCACACACATCCATGCCCGAGGCAGGATTCAAACCTGCGATCGTAGCGGTCGCGCGGTTCCAGACTGAAGTGCCTAGAACCGCTCGGCCACTCCGGCCGGCCCAACCAGTTTACCCATTTACTCTGTACCACTTCAGTTCCCAGTCAAGGTTTCGTTTGCTGTAACAATAAATAAGAGACAAGGTCAGAGAGAGGGAGGGGGGGGGGGGGAGAGGAGATCGACGGAGAAGTGTGTGGTGATGGACAGAGAGAGAGGAAGGAGGAGGAGATGGACAGAGAGAAGGGGCAGCAGGAGATTAGCACGTATATCCAATTCCCATACATATTTAGCTGTTGCAGAGCATTGGTAAGTTTGCCAGTATATAAAATGTAAAACTAGCCCAGGCGAAAATTGTCATTAAAATACTTTAGGGCTGTGGAGGCAAGTAAAAAGTAAATAGATGATCCATTAGTTACTAGTCGTAAAAGCGAAATCTGGGGACAACTGCCCAGCGAGCATAACCGAGAAGGAACGCTCCTACCACTTCCCAGCGTCCTTTTGGGAACTGGCCAGGGTTGTACAACACTGCCGGGCGCGTGGCTCGTCGCATTCTTTACTGAAAGCTGGCAGCGAGTGACTGAATGGCGGCAAGTACGCGAGAGTACGTGTTTACTGGCGCTTGGGAGCCGGCCTTGGATAAATTTGGCTGTTAACAGTGGCGGCCTCGATGTGCTGACTAATGCGCTCGCGCCACACAGTCCGTCCACTGCATGTCCGCCTGCAGTTACTCTGTTCCCACCTGCTCAAGCTCGCGCCGCATCACTCGGCAGCGTCCGTGATTACTTGAAAGGCTCATAGATGCCTCCTTCGGAAGAAAAAGAAATTATTCTAAATGTTCTGAAAGCCTCTGCGGGCGCCGTTGCTGAATCTCGACGTCCTCTGCCGACAACCGGAAATAATGGATTCGGTTCACTACATTGGAAGTTGCGGTGTTAATTTTTGGCACCTTGAAGGATGGGTAAATACACGGGGCAGTTTGAGGTGACTAGATTGTATCCCGGGTTTTGATTTCCGACGCCATTTCCGCGTTCAGTTTATTGAACGACAAATATAGCGAACAATACACTTTGCAGGCAATCGTGTAGAATATAACGTCTCCGGTACGAGGAACAAGAGAAAGGAATATGCTAACAAGCGGCGGTCACCAGAACTATGATAGAGCGATATTCTGCGTGGTCTCTACTCACACAAGGGACCATGCGGTAATCGGATTTCTGTAATTTTTTTATATTTATTGTTCGTGAAATTTAGAAGTCAGATACCCTCTCATACAAAAAAAAACGGTGAAACACGAAGGAATTATCCAAATGGGATGGAAACAGGTAGACGTAACGTAAGTACACCGCCAAATATATGATTGCAATTTCAAGAAAATTGGATGATTTATAACAGACAAACAGCGTCACAAATTTATAGGAAATTAGTAACGCATTGGTCCACGACTGGCCCTTTCAGAAGCCGTTATTTGGCTTGGCATTGATTCGTGGAGTTGTTGGATGTCTTCGTGAGTGATATCGCCCCAGATTCCGTCCAACTGGCACGTGCGATCGTCAGAATCCCAAGCCGGTTGTAGGGCTCTTTCCATAATGCCCCAAACGTCTTCAGCTGGGGAGAGACCCGGTGACCTTACTGGCCAAGGTAGGGTTTGGCGAGCACAAGACGAACATTAGCAACTCTCGCCGTGTGCGGAAGGGCATTATCTTGGTGAATTGTAAGCCCAGTGTGGCTTGCCGTACTGGCGACATACCGCTGTGCCGTAAGAGTTACGTGGGGGACCGCTAAAGGGGTTCTGATGTGTTTCACACTCCAGAACATCACTCCTGGTTGTCGGGCCATACGACGGACGACACTCAGGTTTGTATCCCACCGCTGCCCGCGGCGTCACCACACGCGTCTTCGTTTCGGATAGAGCCCCTATGACCAGCGAAAACGTATCTGGAAACATCCTGGGCAGCGGTGGGATACCAACTGACTGTCACTCGCCATACCAAGAGCCTTTTCTTTGCATAGTTGCATTTGGTTGTTAACTGCGACACCCGTACTACACAGCGGACGTCGACAACATTCTACGCCTCGTTTTGTAGCCCTATCCTGGGCTAACATTTCAACAAAAGTAATGCTCGCCCTCACACGGCGGAGTATCTATTGATTGTATTCGTGTTTGCCAAACCCTATACGGGCCGGTAGGGTCCCCGGACCTCTCTCCAGTTGAAAACGTTAGGAGCATTATGGGTAGGGCAGGGCCATTTCAGGATTTTGACGATCTAAGGCGCCAGTTGCACAGAATTTGGCACGATATCCCTCAGGAGCACACGCAACTACGCTATCAATGAATACCAATCCGAATAACTGCTTGCCAAAGGGTCGAACGTGGACCAATGCGTTATTTGACTTGATCAATTTGTGAAGCTGTTTCTCTTGAATAAATAATCCAATGTTCCTGAAATTAGAACCTTGTATCTGTACGTGTACGTGTACATTACATTTAATGATTTCCGCCCCTTCGGATAATTCCTTTGTGGTGCATCTTTATTTTATTTTAGTTTTGCTTGCCCTGGAATGAATTAATCTACCAAACTACTTCGAGGCAACTGTGAAAAATTCTTGGAAAAATAGATTTTGAAGTTTTCCGATATCTTAAAATGCTAGAGCAAGGCTGATTTTTCTCGAGAGGCTGTGTGGTGGAATGCTCGCCTGCGACAAAGGGGGTTTAGGTTCGATTCTCCGCTGATGTAAATTGTTAAACTGAGATGCCGGCCCAAGTGTCAAAATACATAAAGATGGAAAAATCAGTAGCGCCTGAGACTTGTAATCGCTAGTTTGAGTCACGTTTCGAGCACTGTACTCGTTTTTTCTTCGTTCTTTTCGAATACGTACCCCATTTAAATATAAAATTCATCAAATATATGTTGATTAACAGATATTTAATTGCTATTTTTATGAAACATGCGCCTCTTCATATTTCTAACAACATATCGCACAATACAAAAGTCCAGTTCTTATTACAAATATACATTCTTAAGTACTGTTCTTATATAAAAGATCGTTTGAACTAAAGAAAAACGTTAAAAATTAAATTCTTGTCAATCCGTATGGAAATGTTCATGGAAAATGAACCGTTGTTTAAAAAATTTTGGTAGGGCTAAAATCGAACCTTTGTCACACACATGATAGGCGGGCATTCTACCACACAGCCAGACGACTGTTTAAGGACGGTGGCAAAAGAATTTTTGTGTGTTGCTTTGAACTGTTGTTGTTGATTGTGAATTCTGAACTTTTAACGGCTTGCGTGAGGAGTCCGTTTTCCGGTTTGAAGAGAGTGTCAGGATCATCACACGCTGTGTAGTGTCTGCGCGTCGTCCGATACGTTCCTCATATTTCCTATATGTGGATGATAACTTCTTGTTGGGAGATGACTGCTTGATCAAAGGCTGAAACTGAAGACAAATGAGAATGAGTTTGAGAATTCGTCAGCTGAGCACAGGTGTGTTCTTAAACGGAACTGAGAGGAACTGAAAACCAGTAACAGGCCGACGGACCAAAACCTGGCACGTAGCAAGGATATCTTGCCAAGACGTCTCTCTGGAGAAGCGGTTCAGGGTTGCACGTGTCCCCAGTGGCCTTCCGTCTTAGGCAGATAATGCGAAGGCTGTTCGGCGTGCGCGCAGATAGTCATTTCGTCACGCATTTAAAATAGGATAAATACAAGACTAATAAGATGCTGCTTCTTCTTACGTCAACCAGGAAAATAATTAGCACTTGCTGTCTCGAAAGCGCCCTGCTTTACCATGTAACAAATGCACAGAAAAATCGGTTGGTCACCGATAGTTGCGATTTGCTTACCAGTCTGTGTGCAGGAATGGGTCTGGGTGCCCTCTAGATGGTGTTTTAAAGCGTTTAACATTTTTGAAGTCGAGAGTCTGATATCTCGCTACCAATAAAGATACTTCTCGGATACAGAAAGCCGACGAGAGTTCGAAAACATCGGTTTTATGCACGGCAGTTCGAGTTTCCTGAGCATGCACCTGCTCGCTAGACAGAGGCAGTAAGTCATTAGCTAGCCGGAGGTAGCGTTTATCGAATGTAACGATCTGAATCCTATGTATCACGTATGTTTCCGTGCAGCCTTGAAGTGTGGCGCTTAAACTGTTATCCTGTTTTCTTCAAATGGCTCTAAGCACTATAGGACTTAACATCTGAGGTCATCAGTCCCCTAGACTTAGAACTATTTAAACCTAACTAAACTAAGGACATCACACACATCCATGCCCGAGGCAGGACTCGAACCTGCGACCGTAACAGCAGAGCGGTTCCGGACTGAAGCGCCTAGAACAGCTCGGTCACAGCGGTCGGCTAGAAAAGTTTAAATTATTATTTGTTTTGCGGGGGAGGTGTCACGCTCTCTTGGAACCATGCTTTATATATATATATATATATATATATATATATATATATATATATATGATCATGCACTAACTTCATTAACTGGTGTTATAAAAATATCCTAGTACACTGTCAAATATTTTATAAAACATTTTTGACAAAATGGTTTTGCAGTGTTTTACAGGTCATGGAAAACACATGCAGTCATGGGAAAGTCAGTAGCTCTTACGCCAGTATGGTAGCATCCTGCTAGATTACAGAATGACCTGCCTATCAGCTCCACGCTTGAGACAGCCGAGAGCATGACCTTCAAGGCGCAAGTGAGAATGATACATTACAAACCTTTCATTAATAATAATAATAATAATTTTAATAATAATAATAATAATAATAATAATAATATTCTTGCATAGACCACCAAATAACCCACAAGTCGAAACAACAATAAAAACTATCAACACAATCATACACAACAAAATAAATGAAAACACAACTATGGAAGAGTTACAACTACTGGTTTATATAGGAGCACTCACTACACTAAATATACACACTAGACAGAGATCAGAACCAACCAACACACAGAAGAAACCCACAAAACCAGCATTGCAACACAGGCTACAGATCAGAATAGAAAAACTGAGAAAAGACATCGGACAGCTAACACAATTTATAAGAAATGAAATCTCGGAAAAAAAACGAAAAAGGTTAGGTAAAATCTCACAACAAGAAGCGACAGAGCAATTAGACGAAAAGAAGCAGAAATTACAAGCATTAGCCAAACGACTCAGAAGATACAAAAAAAGTGAAAATAGAAGGAAACAAAACCAAACATTCAACACAAACCAAAAGAAATTTTACCAGACAATAGATAACACACACATTAAAATAAACAATCCACCAAACATAACAGACATGGAACACTTCTGGAGCGGCATATGGTCTAACCCGGTACAACATAACAGGCATGCACGGTGGATACAAGCAGAAACAGACACATACAAGATGATACCACAAATGCCTGAAGTGATAATTTTGCAACATGAAGTCACCCAAGCAATTAATTCTACTCACAATTGGAAAGCCGCTGGAAATGATGAAATAGCAAATTTCTGGTTAAAGAAGTTCACCTCAACACATTCACATCTAACTAAATTATTTAACAGTTACATTGCAGACCCATACACATTCCCTGATACACTTACACATGGAATAACTTATCTGAAACCTAAAGATCAAGCAGACACAGCGAACCCAGCTAAATATCGCCCCATAACATGCCTACCAACAATATACAAAATATTAACTTCAATCATCAAACAGAAATTAATGACACATACAACACAGAACAAAATTATAAATGAAGAACAAAAAGGCTGTTGCAAAGGAGCAGGAGGATGTAAAGAGCAACTGATAATAGATGCAAAGGTGACATATCAAGCTAAAACTAAACAAAGGTCGCTACACTACGCATACATTGATTACCAAAAAGCTTTTGATAGTGTACCCCACTCATGGTTACTACAAATATTGGAAATATACAAAATAGATCCTAAATTGATACAGTTCCTAAACATAGTAATGAAAAATTGGAAAACCACACTTAATATCCAAACAAATTCAAATAATATCACATCACAGCCAATACAGATTAAGCGTGGAATATACCAAGGAGACTCATTAAGTCTTTTCTGGTTCTGCCTTGCTCTGAACCCACTATCCAACATGCTAAATAATACAAATTATGGATACAATATTACTGGAACATACCCACACAAAATCACACATTTGCTATACATGGATGATCTAAAACTACTGGCAGCAACAAATCAACAACTCAACCAATTACTAAAGATAACAGAAGTATTCAGCAATGATATAAATATGGCTTTTGGAACAGACAAATGTAAGAAAAATAGCATAGTCAAGGGAAAACACACTAAACAAGAAGATTACATATTGGTTAACCACAGCGACTGCATAGAAGCGATGGAAAAAACGGATGCCTATAAATATCTAGGATACAGACAAAAAATAGGAATAGATAATACAAATATTAAAGAAGAACTAAAAGAAAAATATAGACAAAGACTAACAAAAATACTGAAAACAGAATTGACAGCAAGAAACAAGACAAAAGCTATAAATACTTATGATATACCAATATTGACCTACTCATTTGGAGTAGTGAAATGGAGTAACACAGACCTAGAAGCACTCAATACACTTACACGATCACAATGCCACAAATATAGAATACATCACATACATTCAGCAACAGAAAGATTCACATTAAGCAGAAAGGAAGGAGGAAGGGGATTTATCGATATAAAAAACCTACATTATGGACAGGTAGACAATTTAAGAAAATTCTTTATAGAACGAGCAGAAACTAGCAAAATACACAAAGCAATCACTCATATAAATACATCGGCTACACCACTACAATTTCATAACCACCTCTACAACCCTTTGGACCACATAACATCAACAGATACGAAGAAAGTAAATTGGAAAAAGAAACCACTTCATGGCAAGCACCCGTATCATCTAACACAGCCACACATCGATCAAGACGCATCCAACACATGGCTAAGAAAAGGCAATATATACAGTGAGACAGAAGGATTCATGATTGCAATACAGGATCAAACAATAAACACCAGGTATTACAGCAAGCATATTATTAAAGATCCCAATACCACAACAGATAAATGCAGACTTTGTAAACAACAAATAGAAACAGTAGATCACATCACAAGCGGATGTACAATACTAGCAAATACAGAATACCCCAGAAGACATGACAATGTCGCAAAAATAATACATCAACAGCTTGCATTACAACATAAACTTTTAAAACAACAAGTTCCTACATACAAGTATGCACCACAAAATGTACTGGAGAATGATGAATACAAATTATACTGGAACAGAACCATTATAACAGATAAAACAACGCCACATAACAAACCTGACATCATACTCACCAATAAAAAGAAGAAATTAACACAACTAATCGAAATATCCATACCCAATACAACAAATATACAAAAGAAAAGAGGAGAAAAAATTGAAAAATACATCCAACTGGCTGAGGAAGTCAAAGACATGTGGCATCAGGATAAAGTTGACATCATACCAATTATAGTATCAACTACAGGAGTCATACCACACAATATCCACCAGTACATCAATGCAATACAGCTACATCCAAACACATATATACAACTACAGAAATCCGTAATAATTGATACATGTTCAATTACCCGAAAGTTCCTAAACGCAATGTAACATATACCGTACAGTTAAAAGGAAGTCACGCTTGATCAAGGTCCGCGTCACTTTCATTTCGAACCAGACCTAAGGTCTGAGAAAGGAAAGAAATAATAATAATAATAATAATAATAATAATAATAATGAAATAGAGAACTATTTGAGGACGACACGGGAACGAACGGAAATCGGATTGTAGATATTTGGTGTCTGTGAGGTACTGGGTGGTTATAATTAAAATGACGCTGTCCCAAGTGCAGCAATGTGTGCTGTATACATCGCACGGCGCTGAAACATTGTAGGTAGGTTCATTAATCAGTGCCCTCGCAGAGTATGGTGGAAAATAATAGTTCCACTTTCTGCCACCAGGTGAAAATACGACACTGTAAGCAGTCAGAATGTGGTGTGGGTGCAGGAAAAGAGGAGGAGCGATCAAACTGGTGATAACGGCGGTTCTAGCACGTTTATTAGGATGTGGTCACAAGCTATGACATGTGTGCAGTTTGCTCTCCCCACTAAGCGGCACGCTGCATCCTTAACACGCCAGTCGAAGTTGCTCGCAGCATATCCGGGTACATGCCTGGTAGATAAGATCTTTCAGGTATCCCCATAATGAGAAGTCACGTGGATTTAGGTCGGTGAATCGGGAGAGGCATACATCTTGAAATTGCCTAGAGATGAAGCCGTCCTTATCGAAGGTTTCTCGAAGCAAATCTTTCACCTGGCAAGCGATTTGTGTTGTTGTTCCATCTTGCATGAAAATAGTGGTGTGGACTCAGTTGCGTTCGTATAAAGCTGGAATCACATCTTGCACCATGAGGTCCTTATAACGTGCAGATGTCATTGTAGACCCGCGAGGTGTCAACTCCTCTAAGTAAAACGGACCGAGAATGAAGAAACTTGCGAAACCACACCACACAGTCTTATAAACTGAGTGCAGTGGATGTTCCTACACAACTTAAGGCGAAGTTCCCCATGTGCGACAGTTCTGTGCATTTATGGCACAGTGCAGAGTAAAATTTGCTTCGGCCGCCCAAAGAATTTTACCTAGCCACTTTTCACTCATTTCCATGTATGCCAAAAAAAAAAAAAAAAAAAAAAACGAAGGGCAAAGTCACGACGTTGTAGCGTACATTGGGGCTTCATTTGATGAGCATTCTGAATCTTGTACGGCTGCCAGTGTAAAATGCCCGTAACAAAGCTCGAGCATTGGCTGCATAATTTGAGGCATGTGCTACACGGTAGGCTGCATCTACAGTAACTTCATCAACGACCGTCGTGGTAGTGGGCCGCTCCCCTCTCCCTGCTGCATCACTAAAGTCATCTATTTCTTCAGATTTCTTTATCATAATCTGTAGCCCGTTTATTGACGTGGGTCCTCTTCGCAGCTGTTTCTGTCGGCGATATTCCCGCATTGTAGGCCGTTATTACAGCCGTTCTGATAAAATGACTTCACCGGAAGTGCACAGCCTTTCTTCTCGTTGAACTGCAATATACAAGCTCCTTAACCCATTGCACCAACAGTCGCCTCCTGAAAGAAATCAACACACGTCGTCAAATGACAAACATTTTACTGACGTTAAAAGACAGAGAACGTTTCACATTCTGATAGCTTATAGCGCCGTATTCTCACCTAGTGGCTGAAAGCCTAACTATTATTTTTCCAGTATCTCCATGAGCGCAGGGTTTAATGAATATACCTACGATGTTTCAGTGTCCTGCGATGTTTCCTGTCCTGCCCGCAGTGCAGCACTTGGAACACCGTTAGTTTGATTATGTGCGCTCGGTACATGAGAAGCCAGTGCCTGTAGAAATAAGATCAGTGAAAGTAAATACTGCCAACTGAAAGGAAAAGGTGTATCAATTCCGGATCACGTGATAAACTATCAGACGGAAGTACGATTACAGATGCGGCGTGCCGGCCGAAGTGGCCGCGCGGTTCTGGCGCTGCAGTCTGGAGCCGCGAGACCGCTACGGTCGCAGGTTCGAATCCTGCCTCGGGCATGGATGTGTGTGATGTCCTTAGGTTAGTTAGGTTTAACTAGTTCTAAGTTCTAGGGGACTAATGACCTCAGCAGTTGAGTCCCATAGTGCTCAGAGCCATTTTTTGAGATGCGGCGTTGGGTGAAAGAGGTAGGATAACGAAGATGGGAGTACTTTAACCAGCAGGCGGTAGCGTGATGTTGATATTGTGAGATGGGGAGGGATGTAGGTCTTCCACATTCCGCAGTCTGTAATGAAGAGTAGGAGCGTCGGCGAGTCGCCGCTCTCATGTCCTGTACCTCGCATGAGTCGTGCGCGTAATGAAGTGGCGGCCTCTCCTCTCCTCTCGTCCTCATTCCCTCCCTCCCCCCCCCTATCCGACTTTCCACTCCATCCGTCCCACCTCTCTGTGGGAGCCCGCCGCTGACCAGTGCCGTGGCGCCGCGGGAAAACCGCCCAGGCAAAATACCGGTTTCCTGTCCGCTTGCCGCACGACGTAACCCTTTTTGCACCCGCCACTCTGTTCCAGCACTGCTTCCCAGCTGCAGCTTACCCGTTTTATGCCATTTTTATTTTTGTATATCTGAGAGTTCGTACAATTCTCTCCAGAGACATTCCCACTGATCTGTAAGATTTCGATGCAACCACTTTCAAAGAACAGTATCGTAATGGATTATGCAGTTTTATTTCGCAGTTATTCTGCGGCCAACGCAAAACTTCCACTACAGACGTTTACGTTTTTTGACATCTACGAATATCGTATACAAGCTCTTCAGTCGTGTCAGCCTGCATATTCTCGCTTAACGTACGAGACGTCAACACTACACGCCTGTCATTGCTCATAGATGTGTGTACTGCAATACGATCTGTGTCTCACCACTTTTCTAACCGTCAGTATGTACCGTGTGGCCAAAAGCTACCGGGGAAAAATGAGTCGTGGGCTGGTGAAGCCTACGTGTTGCATTTGACACTCTACCTTTTTACCTTTCCATCTCGTTTGACCGCTCATTGTATTATGACATCGCTTATCACAAAAGATTGCATCTACGGAAAGTGGTTGAAAGAAGGTGAAACCACCAGTACGCGACAGTATATTGGACGACCCCGCCTCCATCACAGAACTGAATATCGGTGGCTTGTCCGCTGTGTAAAGCGGGATAGACGGCGATCTGTGGCGTGTCTGATGACAGTGTACAATGGAGATGCAGGCAGAAATCTTTCGGCTCACACTTAATGGCTCTGAGCACTATGGGACTTAACTTCTGAGGTCATCAAAAGCGTCTAGAACCGCTCGGCCACCCCGGCCGGCGGCTCACACTTCAGCGCATATTGCTGCAGAAACGACAAAATACTCGTCCGGAATTTAAACGAACGCAAAATCTCTAAGACTGGCGATCTTTTACAGAAACTCGAAATTTAGTACGGCCTTCAATGCGAGATGCTTGTAATAGTTTCCACAACGAAATTTTGTCTCGAAACCTGGCAGAATATGCAAAGAGGTTCTTATGTAAAGTATGCTGGCGGCAAGACACAATCAACGCCTTCCTGCGCGATAGCAATGCAAATACTATTAGAGCGCGGCTAAAGTAGAGTTAGAGCCTTCCGAAATTCCTTCACCAAAGAAGACGAAGTGAATATTCCATAATTCGAATCGAAAACGGCTGCCAACGTAAGTAACTTCGAAATAGTGCTACTAAAAGCAAGTCTTCTGGTCCAGACTGTTTAGCAGTTGGGTTCCTTTCAGAGTATGCTGATGCAATAGCTCCACACTCAACAATCATATACAACCGCTCGCTCGACGAAAGGTCCGCACCGAAAGACTGGAAAGTTGCAAAGGTCACACCAGTATTCAAGAAAGGTAGTAGGAGTAATCTACTAAATTACAGGTCCATGTCCTTGACGCCGATATGGAGCAGGATTTTGGAACATATACACTCCTGGAAATTGAAATACGAACACCGTGAATTCATTGTCCCAGGAAGGGGAAACTTTATTGACACATTCCTGGGGTCAGATACATCACATGATCACACTGACAGAACCACAGGCACATAGACACAGGCAACAGAGCATGCACAATGTCGGCACTAGTACAGTGTATATCCACCTTTCGCAGCAATGCAGGCTGCTATTCTCCCATGGAGACGATCGTAGAGATGCTGGATGTAGTCCTGTGGAACGGCTTGCCATGCCATTTCCACCTGGCGCCTCAGTTGGACCAGCGTTCGTGCCGGACGTGCAGACCGCGTGAGACGACGCTTCATCCAGTCCCAAACATGCTCAATGGGGGACAGATCCGGAGATCTTGCTGACCAGGGTAGTTGACTTACACCTTCTAGAGCACGTTGGGTGGCACGGGATACATGCGGACGTGCATTGTCCTGTTGGAACAGCAAGTTCCCTTGCCGGTCTAGGAATGGTAGAACGATGGGTTCGATGACGGTTTGGATGTACCGTGCACTATTCAGTGTCCCCTCGACGATCACCAGTGGTGTACGGCCAGTGTAGGAGATCGCTCCCCACACCATGATGCCGGGTGTTGGCCCTGTGTGCCTCGGTCGTATGCAGTCCTGATTGTGGCGCTCATCTGCACGGCGCCAAACACGCATACGACCATCATTGGCACCAAGGCAGAAGCGACTCTCATCGCTGAAGACGACACGTCTCCATTCGTCCCTCCATTCACGCCTGTCGCGACACCACTGGAGGCGGGCTGCACGATGTTGGGGCGTGAGCGGAAGACGGCCTAACGGTGTGCGGGACCGTAGCCCAGCTTCATGGAGACGGTTGCGAATGGTCCTCGCCGATACCCCAGGAGCAACAGTGTCCCCAATTTGCTGGGAAGTGGCGGTGCGGTCCCCTACGGCACTGCGTAGGATCCTACGGTCTTGGCGTGCATCCGTGCGGCGCTGCGGTCCGGTCCCAGGTCGACGGGCACGTGCACCTTCTGCCGACCACTGGCGACAACATCGATGTACTGTGGAGACCTCACGCCCCACGTGTTGAGCAATTCGGCGGTACGTCCACCCGGCCTCCCGCATGCCCACTATACGCCCTCGCTCAAAGTCCGTCAACTGCACATACGGTTCACGTCCACGCTGTCGCGGCATGCTACCAGTGTTAAAGACTGCGATGGAGCTCCGTATGCCACGACAAACTGGCTGACACTGACGGCGGCGGTGCACAAATGCTGCGCAGCTAGCGCCATTCGACGGCCAACACCGCGGTTCCTGGTGTGTCCGCTGTGCCGTGCGTGTGATCATTGCTTGTACAGCCCTCTCGCAGTGTCCGGAGCAAGTATGGTGGGTCTGACACACCGGTGTCAATGTGTTCTTTTTTCCATTTCCAGGAGTGTATTGTGCTCGAACGTTATGAATTACCTCGAAGAAAACGGCCTATTGACACAACACGTATTTAGAAAAGATCGTTCTTGTGAAACATAACTAGCTCTTTACACACACGAAGTGTTAAGTGCTGTTGACAAGGGATTTCAGATCAATTACGTATTTCTGTATTTCCGGAAGGCTTTTGACCCTGTACCTCAGAGGCGGCTTGCAGTCAAATTACGTGCTTATGGAATATCGCCTCGGTTATGTCACTGGGTTCGTGATTTCCTGTCAGAAAGGTCACAGTTCATAGTAATTGAGGTAAAGTCATCGAGTAAAACAGAACTGATTTCTGGCGTTCCCGAAGGTAGTGTTATAGGCTCTGTGCTGTTTAGGAGACAATCTGAGCAGCCATCTTGGGTTGTTTGCAGATGATGCCGTCGTTTATCGTCTGGCAAAGTCAAACAAGTTAAGATCAAAACAAATTACAAAACCATTTCGTTAACATATCTGTATGGTTATCGTCGAAATTGGATCTTAGATCGGTGGTAACGTGTCACTTGGTCTGATGAAAAATGGTTCAAATGGCTCTGAGCACTATGGGACTTAACATTTGAGGTCAACACTCCCCTAGAACTTAGAACTACTTAAACCTAACTAACCTAAGGACAACACTCACATCCATTCCCGAGGCAGGATTCGAATCTGCGACCGTAGCGGTTCCAGACTGAAGCGCCTAGAACCGCCTGGTCTGATGAGTCAAGTTTCTTATTACATCAGGTCGCTGGTCGTGTTCGGATACGCTCCCATCCAGGCTGGTGCTCGAAATGTGCACCGCGCGATGGACGCAGGCCATTGGAGGCAGTACTGTGGTATTTGCGTCCATGCGACCCCGTGGTAATAATCGAAGGCTCCAAGGTAGCTGTGGATTACGTGAGCATTATTGCGGACGACCGGCACCCATTCCCCGCCAGCGATGCAATAATTCAGTGTGAAAACTGCCCATGTCACAAGGCCAGAAATGTACTACAGTGGCTTGAGAAGTTTGATAGTGAAATCAGATTATGTCGTGGGTATCAAATTAGCATGATGGAACACATAAGGGACGCTGTCAGCCCTGCAAGTGCTAGCCACCGGCCATACATTTCCAGGGATTTCTTGATGTGTGCAGTAACATCTGGTGACACATTTTATGAAATTGTCAAATCCGTGTCGTGCAGAATCGTTGGTGCATTGCGTTCCATAGTTGGATCAAAACACCGTTAAGCCCGTGTTGATAATGCTTTGGCTCATCAGTGTATTTCCCAACGAAATATGATAGAAATCCGCAACGGAAATCGCGGCTGGCATTGTACTTTCCGTGGTCTTGCGGGACAAGAAAGGAACACATGTTGGAGTTTAATGTCTCGTCGACGTTGAGGTTGTTAGAGCTGGAGCTTAAGCTCAGATTATGGAACGATAGGGAAGGAATTCGACGTTGGGAAATCACGGGACAACTAAACAGAATGGCCGAAAGGGGGCCCGAACAGCTGTTCTCCCGAATACGAGTCCTCGCTGTTGCCTCGCCAGGCGGCAGGCCATAGCATGCGGCGCCTGAGCAGCAGCAGCAGCATCTGAGGCGACGTCGGCTGCAAGCTGCTTTAATTCGGTTACAAGACCGAGAGCGAGACTGCCCCGCGGCTGTTTTTTGTGGGGCCGACAGCCGGGAGCCGGCACATCTGGCGGCGGCCTCGATTGGGCGTCCAGCGGAGCAGAGGCGCGCGCCCTGATTGGCCCCGGCAACCCTCGGCAGCGACCCCGTGTACAAAGGGAGCAGCACCGGCTGCCGGACACGGCATACCGCGCCGCGCGCCGCAGCACAAGAGGCGCTCCTTGCCCCACAATTGGCCGCCGGCCGTTCCCACGGACAGCCCCTCTGTGCGCCCTGCACCCCTCGCTGATACTCCCGGGGCACGCACAACCTTCGTTGGTACGTTCACTACATCGACAGGGTGATGGAGGCTTGTCCAAAAAATCGGAATACTCGGGCGAATTGATTTACTGAAAAGTCAGGGATATCTCCGGAAATTGCTGAAGGCTGTAGAGGGAATTAAAATGTTCGTTCACGGAAATAATGTTACCACTCATTTTGTTACAAATCGTTCTGGGATTCTGGTTCGGAGAGAATCCACTATGAAGTCGCTTAAAAAAAAGGCGAAGAACTGCCGTGAGTTGTATATTCTATTTTATCCTTTGGAAATGGATGGTGAAATGCAGCGTCTGTAAAAACAGTGGTTTAACTGTAAAATAACACTTGCTGCTGTCAGTAACGGTTTTTCTGTATTATTATTATTATTATTTTTTTTTTTACAAATAACGTTTCGGGAAATGATTCTCTTATCAAGTGCATTTTTCGTGAATTATTAAATTTTTAGGAGTGATGCGTGGGCTGCTGCGCTGTTGTGGTGCCTCTACTGTAAAATAACAAAATGCAATTTTGTTATTACTGATGTTTATTCTTGTATAGCTGATGGTGAATTTGGAAATAACTTTTGCTTATAGACTAGTTGTTCTCCACTTATGCAGAAACTAACATCTGTTATAAATCACTAATACAGTTGACAGTGTGCAGTAGACGTTACGTATAGTTACATGTTAGGGTCGTACAGTAAACAATTCCTCACAATTTTTTTCTGAAGGTATTTTGTGTTAAATAGTTACAGTTTGATCAGAATGTCAGTTAACATTTCTTTTGCGTGCACTACTTTTCTATGTAGTCTGCATCACGTTCTATGGCCTTAGGTCAGCGTTGTGTAAGAGTCTTCACACACACACTGACACGGGAACGTTGCCTGTCTATAGGATAATGGTTAAAAACCCGGCAAGCCACTTTCTTGTATAGCTACCGAAATGTAAGAGGAATTTGGTATGGGTACCATCGAACCGGGGGCTTTTCCTAATTTCACGACTCTGTTTGATCACTAAAGTGACGTCGATCCAAGGTATCGTCTGTTCCGATACCGAGGAACACGTACGACTTTTTATACTTTTTTCGACCTTCTTTTGACAGTGGAGAGAAGTGGAGCGTCAGATTGCTCCAGTTTTTCAGTGGAGCCATCCCAAAGGTTGCGCGTGATATTAATGGATTCTTCCGTCGTTCCTTGAGAGACCGGTTTCATAGGAGAGAGAAAGCAGTGAACTGTTAACGAACTGGCGAATATTCTGCCGTGAGCAAAACACTGTTTGTTCTTTTCTCGCCCAAGCATGTTTCTGTGAAGTTTCGCTTTCATCAGCAAGTTCCCTTTATTTTTTCTGTCGAAGAAAAAGGAAAACTTACTCGAGAATACATACAGTTTTGAAGCGCCATTCTATTCAAAGCGTTTTAACAACAAAGTACTTTAATAGAACATTGTACTGTTCATCTCATTTTTTGACAATAAAAGTAAAGACAACCTGTTTATGATAGCGAAACTTCGCTCAAATATGTATAAGTGAAAAAAGATGAAACTGTGTTTCGATAAAAGCAGAATCTTTTTGAGTTCATGAACAGTTCCTGTTTTTATTATCGACTATGAAACTGGTAACCAGCAAAGTGTAGCTCACCAGAACGTTCAAATAATTTAATACCATAGCAGTCGTGGCACTATTTGGTGCGGATGAAGTATGAAATTGGCGGCGGCTAGGAGCAGTGCCTGTTACCGGTATGCAGGGACTCGCGGGGCAGGACGGCGGCGCCGGCGGGCCGGGATGGGGCTCGCCCCGTGTATTTGCATCCGAATGGAAGCGCCTGGACAGCTCCTGGGCCAGCTGCGGCCCTGCACTGGTCTCCAGCCGCCCACATCCTGCCTGCTCTTGAGGGTGCCTTACAAGTGGGGGCAGTCTCCTGCGGCCGAGAAAAGCTCTTGGCCTCGACGACTTCACCACCGCATTTTCTTCCATCAGTAACGCACTCGTACACGTCGATCATACAGTGCGCCGAGGGGAAAGCAAGAACGACGCTTCAGAATTTCATTATTTCTACAACGTTTTACGTATGAGGAATGAGACGGTAGTAGTGGGATAAAGAGAGTTCTGGGACACCTATGATATCCCTGTGATATCAAATTAGTTGTGCAAATTCATTAAATTAATCAATTAATTTGCCCCACCCCCTAATGACTTCACAGGTTTTTCCCAGCCAGCATGTAGTAGGTCCCCCTCAGCGAAGTCCCAGCCCTTCCCCTGCTAATTTCTGAACCATAATTGGATGTGAGCACTTGGCACTATACACCTCTGAAAAGTATATTGTGCACGTATCACAAAGAATCTACGTTTTTCTGTGGTGTAGAAGCAAGTACTTCTGTCATCTTAAAGTTTACTACCATAATAAATGCGATAGCAAACTTGCAGGGTGGATGTATGTCAAATGTTGGACATATTATATTCTGCATTAGATTATTAGGAACTTTGCACTCCACATGACTAATATTTCGGAAACCATGTGGCTGAAACATTTTAGTGTGTTTAATGGCAGAACCGTGTAGCCTTAGGAGTGTATGTGTTAATGTTCTACCATCATTTCTCTGTTGCCAGTATCTTCGTGGTTCTTACCCCAGACACGAGAACAATACTTCAGAATTGTTGGCACTGTCCAACTGGAGCTCCATATGCTTAAACCACACATTTCTTCTTATCTGAAACTGGATGGAGCTACTGTCTAGCTCGATCAATGACAACTAAAATTGTTTAAATAAACAATGTTCCAAACTGTGTACAAAATAATGAAGACTTACATCTGTCCCATCTAGCAGCCCACCACAGACTGAAGTTCCCTCACAAGTGGAGAAAGGGAGGGGATGTAGGGTATTGGGGGAGAGCTGGTGGTGGGGGTGGGGAGGGCCAACAGCACCCTATGGCGAACATGTTGTAAAATAATTCAGTTGGTCTTCGAACCTCAAGGTAAACACACAAAACCTGATATTCCTGCAAATAAATTTAAATTTCCCACCATTTTTTAAATTTCCCACCAAAATTTTAATTTCGCGCCTTTTTGTCCTGGGCTACCATCTCGGATTATGTCACATGAGTGGGGGATGATGTCATCAGGGGGTGGGAGTGAATAATCGATAAATTTAATTAATTTTCATAATTGATTTGTTATCAAAATTGTTCCAGAACTCTCTTTGTCCCACTACTGACAAACCATCTCATCTGAGGACAAAATATTAGTTACCTTCCTCCGAGGTACATCTCGCTAATAGTGTGTAACGTCACCTAAAGGCTCGATAATGCCCTCAGTACGGCGCGGAGAAAAGAGTCCACAAGTTTCATCGGTATGCTGTATCGAGCTGAAGCTACTCACTGCTCATTATATCTCGTAGAGTTAATAGGTTGGAGAAATATTGATTGCTATGTCTCACACATTTAACTATGGGATGAGGTGATCTACCTCGTGCATCAAGTTACGATTATGCGCCTGAGTGTTCATCAAACGTATGCATGTAGCAGTGTGAACAGTGCTGTTGTCATCTTGGAAGACGTGATTATCCGCAACATATTCAGCATCGAGATGTAGAAAAAGGATGCTGAGAACGCTGAAATAAATAACCTGATTCGTATTAACGGTAACTCCTACGAGTAGACCCAAGTCTTAGTTCGACGAGCACCCCCAAAAGTTCACAAAACCACATGTGGCCTGAAACACACCCTCCACACGTTGCATTGGGCCTTCGGTGGACTCGGAGCCGTGCGTCATTTGAACAGAGGCAAAATTGTGTAATGCACCTCCGCTCATCTACTCTCCGGTTTTCTCGTTGTGTAATCCATGGAATACGTGCAGCTTCATGTGTTGCTGCGAGCAGTGGCCTTCTGCCAGGTACCCGACCCCGGATGTCCTTTGCAAGCAGTTCCCTTGGCAGTGTTCGCTCAGCAACTGATTGAGATGGACCTGCAGTCACTGACAGCAGCGACTCCTGTCGGTTCTGGAGTTGATTGTCACTGACAACGTGTCCCCGATCCCTGTCGGTCACTTGGCTACTGTAACGACCACCATCATTGCGCCGTGTTACATGGGTACGAGGTGTACACCGTTTCCTGTAGACACTTTCGACAGTCCTCGTTGATACATACGCAAATCGGACAACTTCATCCTCGGTGTGGACATGGGCACGTCCAAATTGAAGAGCTCCTTTTTACCATTCTGTCACTTTTCAACATAGACCCACTTCGTTGACGTGACTTACCAGTGGAGGGCGCATGTTCGGTTCGTACCATTTCTGTCTACACCGTCTGTAGTAACCGGTATTCCCTTATATGGTGGTAACATATTTTGTCTGGTGAGCTTCGTTCTACTTTGGCATACTCGGTTCGCTTAGAGAGTAGTTTTTTCACTCTGGTTGGCGGAACGTCGCATTGTATTTGTGAACTGACAACATTTTCGCAATGCGACAGTCTGTGATATGATATTCTGTTAACTGAATTAAGACAAACGACATCCCTTTTTGTTTACGATCGCTTTTTAGTTTTTTTTCTCAGTTGTCAAAATAGGCGCTAATAAATCTATAACTTTGTTTACGTCTCTTTACAACTTGCTGACGTGTCCGCCCAGACAACTACGTCTACTATGAATAGTTTCAGAGCCACAGAAATTACTGTCTGATCATATTGCATTATCGCACGTGTAGTAGACAGGAAGCGCCCTATTCTGTAATTCCAACTAATACATAGTTCTGAAAGTAAAATACAAAAGTAGACTGCCGTCTGACACCAGAGCGCACACGACAGTTGCTACGTCCTTGACTGTTTTAGGCGTTACGTTCTTAAAGCTCGTAACTTGTTTAGCGCATGACAACAAACAAGATGTGCGTCCTGTTCCACATTAACTATAAATTATAGATATTGGTGCCCCTCTGTATCCGAGAACACTGATGCGCACTGAAGATGAAGGTGGTGATGTGACGATGATCTATTTTCTCATAAGGGTTGAGCAGGTATATAATTTACTAATGGCCTGTTTGCTGTCACATCAGTAGCTTTTCTGTTCCGGGAATGGGCAAGTGTAACGGAATCAAATCATTGTTAGTGCTGGTTTTTGTGCCGCAGACAGAACATCATGCCCGTTACCTTTGCTGATCGTTTGAATAATTGAACTATGTTTGTGTTACCGTTAGTGCCAGAACCGGTTTCATACAGCTGTTGGTGTCCTTCTTCCGTATTCCAATTTTTGTTTTGCAGTCCACGTGACTACATTGTTTGTAACTTTAGCTTACGGATGGAACAAAAACGTGTAACATCCTTTTTTCGTACCGCGTATTTTTTATGGCTTTATTCTCTTCTGTAGCTGTGCCAGTTCTTCCTGTTTTGCATTTTGGGAATGTTCCTTCTCAGTCGACCGAAGGTCATCCGGTTGTGGTTTGTTTTTCGCTTCCCACGTGGCTACTGGTTCTCCTTGATCAGTCACAACCACCTTCATCGCCTGCTGTCGGCATTTTCTTGAACAAATGCTTACTGCGTAAATCGCAAGTGTAAAGTGACTTGCGGAAAATGCCTATGATCGTATCGCAAATGTATATTACAATTTCAGTCACAATTCAAATGAACTGACGCTGTCTTATTAGAAGGCAGCGGTGGGTGGTGCGATTTTGTAGACGCTTCATATCAAAAGAAACCTTTGGCATATTGAATGCTGCGGTACTAGAAGGCGGTTTTTTGCTGGAGTTCAAAAATGGTTCAAATGGCTCTGAGCACTATGGGACATAACTTCTGAGGTCATCAGTCCCCTAGAACTTAGAACTACTTAAACCTAACTAACCTAAGGACATCACACACATCAATGCCTGAGGCAGGATTCGAACCTGCGATCGTAGCGGTCGCGCGGTTCCAGACTGCAGCGCCTAGAACCGCTCGGCCACTCCGGCCGGCATTGTTGGAGTACACAGACCATTATGACCGATAAACAATGGAAAAGCTCCTCTTTACAGCGCTACGTAGCAGAAGCTTATCGTGTTTTGAGCGAGACAAACTTTACAAGAGTGTCCAATTTCTACGACGTTTCTGCTGCGATATGCATTTTGAAGCATAACATTTTTTGCATTTGATATAAATATTTAAGCTTTGCTAGTGGTTTTCAACATTTAAGAATAATTATATAGCGCACCTTACTGATGTATACAGTGCACAGTGTACTAAGAAACGACTGATGGTATTCTGGACTATGAAGGGGCCTGACCTAAGGGTACACAGTGCGAACAATGTGGGAGGAGACACCCGCGATTGAGGCGAGGAGCGCCCAGTATGCAATACTTCGTCGCGTGTGTGGACTACAGTAGACTCTTGTCTCGTCCCCCGTCGCACACGGCATCTCCTTGACTTCAGTCTCTCTGCTACTGTTACCAGCACACATCAGTAAGAGGCTTGTAGAGTCAGCCGTGGAACGACCACTGACTTCGAGGGAAGCAACGGAGTCGCTGATACACTGAACGTATCTGGCAGTAGTGGGATACAAAACTTGATCCACCCATCTGATGTTTGATCGGTCATTTCAGACGAATTTCTGGATATTCTCTCCCTTCTCTCTCTCTCTCTCTCTCTCTCTCTCTCTCTCTCTCTCTCTCTCTCTCTCCCTCCTACACCTTCGTATCCAATTGAACTAGTGCTCCGTTTTGAATTACTACGATGTAAGCACGCCGTAAAAAGTGATGGTTCAAGATCAAAGGCTGGTCTCTGGATCTTTCATCACAGCAACACCGGGGCGCATCGGTGGAACGTATACTGATTCTACAGGCGCAGCAGGTTTCAAAGAACTAGGACATTACCTGTTGTACCGATGTGCCTCAGGTGATTTCGTTTCCACAACGGATTACTGGTGGGAAAGGGAAGGGGAGATGGGAGATTACGACCAAGGTTATTCTATTGCGACTTTTCCTGTGGACAGAGCGACCCTGCAGGCTTCAGGAACTGAGTGTCCCTTGTACCCGGGAGGTATTTTTTAGTTTTCGGGATGTCTTCCAAACATGAAGGGAAGCATTGATTGCGGGGAATACTATTTTGAAAAAGCAGCCTAAATAAGCCCGTACTGCAAATTCATCTAGTTCCCTTTTTCGCCTTACGCAAACGAATTCGACGATGAAGATTCCAGTAATGATACAAAGATCCGCAGTAGACTGATGGCCAGTTCTTCCGTATTTGAATCAGAAGACTGACACCGTTAAATGTTTTTGTTTTCCTACTGCAGTTATTAGCATCATCATAACTAGAGATTTGTATTCCCTTTCGACGAACTCGGATGTGAAAGTTGGACAAGAGTTTTTGGAATTCGCCCAAGTAAGATCTGTTGATGCCTAAGTCTAAAACAGTAGCTGTGTCTATTTGCGCAAGAGTATTTACAGTATACAATCGCCATAAAAATTTTAGTTCTCGTGGAATTGTGGCTACATTGTTATTTCCCTTCGGCATTTGGTGAACATGCTACAAAAATTTATGCAGCTCTTGTACGTATATCCAAGTCGAAGGCTGTATACTTTTGTCACTGTACTGTAGACAAATAGTGTCTTGTATTAGGAGATACGTTTTGTTGTTCTTGAATGGAAGGCGTTATAACCATCCCTTGTTCCCCTGTCAGGAAAACGGTGTCTCACTGCCGGCGCTTGACTGCTAATCCGCCTCAGCGGAAATGCTCCGAGTAACTCTCACTGATCCAATTTCGTCCTCTGAGCGCACATCGCAGGTGGCAGCTTGTTGGGTCAGCCTGCGCGTTTTCGCGCGTTCATGCCGTGAAGCCCATTTTCCTAGTTGCAAGGCGGGGAGTACTTCGTGTACCACATCCCATTCCTCCTCCTTCCTTCCTTTTTCTATGCAACTCGTGAATGAAGCCCGTGAAGACGACTGCTGGTAAGCATCCGTAGGAGCTCAAATCTCCATTATTTTACTTTCTTGGACATTTTACGGGATAGATACAGGAAAAAGCAATCGATATAAGGGCTGGTTCTTCAAGGAACCTACACACCGTGGCACACAACAACGTCCGTCTTGCAGCGTCTGCCATTGGATTTTTACAGCGTCTGCACTGGATTTAGATGAAAATCCTCGTAACCCTTTCCCGATTACTAAATGAATCCGTGGCAAACCGCAGTTTTCTTCGTTGGGTCTTCACCATATCGTCCGTGTATCCTACCCGATAAAAATTATTGACGGAGGAGAAATATGGGTCGAATGATGGTTTTGTAAGCTCTTTCGTGGTTGTAAGACACGCCCTAAGAATTCATCTATTGAATCTATCTGGCGTATGACATCCAAAAATTAGTTTTATGTAGTCGTTCCACTTCATATCGACGGGTACGCACACTTTCAGATATTTGATGGATGCGAATGATCCCAGTGATTATTTGACAATGGTGTAGTCGTACAGTAACGGGCCGCTCTGTCTATTTATGCGGAATACTTAAGATTTTTGTGTGTTATGGATCAACTGTAAAATCTCGCACCAAACGTCGACCCTATGAATGTCTTGTTGCATCTCGCTGCTAATAGTCAAACAGATCGCCAGGCTGCATCATATTATCTAATGATTCTACATCCTCCTCAAAAATGTATTAGATTTAGCGGCTCCATCGTGTTCTTATAACGAGACAAACTAAGTGAGTAGTGAAAACTAGAACAGGCGTGGAAGAATGAAATGCAAGCTGTCCATAAAATATGTAAGGACAGTGTCGTCGAAGGCTTTAGTTTCGTACTTCATCCGGCCCAAAATTTTGTATACTGTAGAGAGTGGAACGTGGAAATAGAACTATCCATTCTACGAAGCAGCTGCTGTTGCAGACAGAAAATGCAGCGAGCAACCTCGATGCCAGGTGGTGACGTGAAGATGCCTTACGTTGTGTTCTTTTTGTCTGTTGCAGGTAAGTGTTGCGGCCTTGGTGCATTCCAGCGTCTTGGCGGGCGGGCCTTGGACCTTGACACTGCAGGCGGGGCTCCAACGGGCGCCAACTGACAGGTACAAGTACGAGGAGCTTCTCCCCTCTGGCTGTGGTCGTCACGCTCAGAACAGTGCGTGGGTAGATCTGACTTCCAGTGAATGGGAAATTTTCCTCTATTTACAGTGGCATAGTGTGTTGTTCTTGTGGTCTTCTGTCCGAATACTGGTTTGACGCAACTCTCCCCGCTACTGTAGTATCCAGTGCAAGCCTCTTCATCTCCGAATAACTAAAGAAGTTTAACATCCAGTTTTATCATTGCACCATCTGTTGTTCTAGCTCCGTACGTTGTACGCGGCACCGATCCTCGTACACGTATTAACAAATAATAATAGACAACAAACTATAACTATGGACTGATAATAAATGTATAAACATAATATCTCATTGTCAAAGAAATATTGGTATATGTTTGACATTTGGTCCTAGTTTCTTTATACAAGGTTCACATTACATGGTTATATTCAGCAACAGCTAAATTTTTGTACTGTCATATCGGTTGTCCATTGTAAATAATCGATAGCTGTTTTTAATTGTAGCACAAATTTTAATAAAAAAGCAGCTTTTTCTGCCGTACTGTCTAGTGCCACTTGTGTTCAGTAACGCATTATCATGATTCACTAACACATTTCGTGAAATATGTGACCATTTTTACTCTATTAATTATTTTTTCTGAATCAAGCGTATTTCATCTAGGCATCTTCAGTGGTCTGCAATGGAAACAATTGCTATACTAATTACTTGTCTACGTGAATATTTTAGTTCAGATATTCAGTGTTCGATAGTAGTGACTTTTTACTGGCTCATTTTCATCTCTTTTATTTCAGTTGAGTAAATAATAGGTAACCTAAACTGTTGCTGTTGAACACTTGATAGCTAAACCATTCGGAACGGGATATTTATTGAGAGCAAAAGTGGTTTCCTTTGTAGATCACTGGAGAAGACTATTTGGACGAAACTCGTTTCGTTAAGAAAAAGAATTAAGAAATGCTCCGTTTACAAAAGGCGAGTAACTCTTAATCTTATCCCCAAGACAAATAGCTTATATTTTTTATACGTTTCATTTTCTATGATATTGGTGGTCCCAGCTCGTGATAATTTAAAATCACCCATTTGTGAAATGCTATTGCACGCACTTCTAATCGTGGAGCATTATTCATTAGTAGTCGATTAGCCACGTAAAGTATAGGCCAAATATATTGCTTTATTCTGTTTCTGCTTGGATATTCAGAATTAGTTTATGAATCATCTGCTCCATACTAGGTGACTGCAAAGCTCCTTGACATATAGGCACAACGTATGATAATTATTGTTTGATTCGTAGCGTGGAAACACATTAAGCTCGTTAACAGCGGAAATAACTCGGAAGGCGTAATTTAAATAAAATAAAACCTAATGAATCGAGACGATATGGTTGTATTAGGATGGTTACAGAACCACATAAAACCGAAACAGGACAAGACTCGGCGAGAACCAAGAGCACCTCTGAAGATGTCCAGCTCATCTCCGGTGGAAATGTTAGGAACGGAAAAGTTTTATGGACCACGATCTTATAAGCTTGAAGATTCCCCAGCAGCATTCTTTTTGCAGTGCCCGTTTAACGTCAGCGGTGAAGCGACAGGTCGTACTCTATTTTTTTAGGCCCTTCTTGCTTCACGGTTGCATTTGTCGTATCACTCGATTTATTTACTAATTCCAGACGGGATATCTTTGCTATCGATCCGAACAGTGTAACGTTTAGTTTGTCCACAAGACACTCTTCAGTGTGACTACCCACCATGATATTTCCGGTGTGTTTCCTATCTTCCTGTATGTCAGTTTCCCTTCTCATACTAAATATCCATTTGAGCAGAGAAACGGTGTCAGTCTCACTCTCCACGGAGACTCTTAAAAATATGAGTGTCGAAAAAGTCACTCTGTAATAGATCACACCTCTTCTTGCTGCGGTATAACTCTTTACGTTTAGTTTAATGGTTCTATGTGCGATTTCCATTCATATTTTTGTCGTCAGGTATCATTTACTGTCTATTAGGCGTTCATTTGAGCAATTACATCTCTGCTGACGTCTCATTTTAAATTTTTTTGACGTAAATGAAAAGTGGACGAGGCAGACCTAGCTTGATTCTCCCAGTGGATGTTGAACTGAGCTGACCGGAAGTGAAGCGCGCTTACGTTTTGTAATACATTAGCCACTAAATGGTGAATCTGACTCTTTCAGTAACCTTTTAAGTTGTTTTATATTTAGGTTAACAGAAAGACACTGAAAGAGAGCATTTCCGACGAAGCAATCCAAAAATGTCTCCATCCATTGCCACTGAACATGAGATAAGAACTCGTACGAGATATTAAACGTGATTAGTAGCGGTGTCCATACCTACAACACTAACAGAGAAATGATCTTTTTTATTCATTAGTAAAGCTGTCAGTAGCCCAGAGAAGAGCTCAATATACAGCGAAAATTTTTCATCGTTTGCCTAATAACATAAAAAGCCTGACAGCTAATAAAGAAAGCTTTAAATTCAGCTTAACACCATTGCTTTTTCCTTCAATACCATAACCGATTTTTCATTTAGGCACTAGTCGCCATCAAAATAATTAAAAAAAAAAACTGGTGTCACTGAAATCTTCTAGGGTTTCCAGCCGCGTCAGATGGTTAAAATCTTGCGAGCTTTCGACCGAGCTCTCTTCGGCCATGATTTTAAGTGTAGTTGCTTTAGTAGGAGTGACATGTTCTTTAATGTTAAATTTATCCCAGCCTCCCGTTTAGGAACTTGTAAGTGACCAGCATGTACATATATACTGAAACTAATCAAATATACGTGTGCTGTAGGTTGAATTGTTCCATATCATGTCGATAAAAAAATCGTTCAGATCATCAGTGGAACATGTAATTAACTAACGAATAGAGGGAAAGGCTTACACGGTGATAGTTGTCTGCTTATGGAATATGAGGTCTAGGGTTCACGTGGACAGAGTCTTTAAACAGATGTAGCATGTGAAAGTGACCGTTGCAAGGGAATGATAAATGAATACAAAAGCGATGCTATGCAACAGTACACAGACCTTATGAATTTAAACAGGATCACAGAGGTTGAAGGCGACAAAGCAAAACAATGAACTGTGTTACCATTCTTAGTAGATTGGTGCAGAATGGCCGTCCTGAAGCTGCAGTGACACCGGAATTATAGTATTTCGCAGATTATAGGCAATTTGGAAAGTCAGCTGATTTCTGATTAGCTCAACGAACGGTATGTGACAGATCTTGTGATGCTTGTGATGTATGTCGATAGTTATTCTGAAGTGGACATTCGGGGTTTTTTGCATTGTGCTAATATACACTGATCCAGACAGCGTCTAAATGATGGTTGCTTAATAGTCGAATTGATAAAGGTAATAATTTGTGGTGGCCTGTTGCAGGTAGTGTTAGTCATTTATGCTAGACCTCCTGCGGAGCAATCTTCACTTAGATTTTCAGAGGTCTAAAGTGTCAACAAGGCTAAAGTTGTAGCGCTTCAGAGCGGCGTCACTTTCTGTGCAACAAGGTAATCAGTGTAAAAGCAGTGCAGCTTGCATCACTGTGCTGCAGACAGATTTGTCGTAAGTAATTTAGCATCTTTCATAGAGACTGTATTCATAACAAAACAAAGGCAAGCGGTAGAAACCTACACTTAGATTAATGCGAACCACTGAATGGTACATTTCTTTCAGTTGATGAAAGTTGATCACTGTCTAGTCAGTATCGCTTGAAATTTGTTTTATCAGACGAATCTTTCAGTTGCAACAACGTAATAGATCGCACCGACTGAGAAACAGATTGTCGTGTCTTGAGTAACACAAATCTTTCAAAGAAGTCACTTGTGGCTATCGACGGTATGTTATTTCATAGCACACCGTCGCTAGCCACAGGTGTCTTCTTTGAAAGACTAATTATCATAGCTTAGAGTTGCCACAAATTACGTATAATAGTTGCTTCAGTTGCGGCAGATGTATTCTTTGCTGAGATACAGTTTCACAAACAAGTTACGTAACTTTCGCGTAAGTCAGGCAAGTGATTCGCTCTGTTCTATGAGGTTTATCATAAAGCAGACTGAATTTGTACTCATATGTTGAGTTCATAAATTATTATAGCGTTCTGTAGAGAAGGAAGAACATTAAGATTCAACTGACCATCGATGCCAAGGTCGTTAGAGACGGCAGAACGTAAACTGTAGACGAAGGGGATAGGAAATCGGCCGTATCTGGAAATTTGCCTTGAACTAATGAAGGAAACCACGGGAAAACTAACCTTGGAGCAGCTTGGGGAAGACTAAAGGCAGTTCAAATTGTGAAACAAAAACCGCTGTTTGACTAAATGGCCAAGGCGAGGTCTTTGAATGTCGAGGTTAGCTTGTGACGTCACACTTAAGTAATAAATCTGTACTCGTGTCAAAACGAAACTCGGCTGAGAAGTTGGTGCGACTGGTCGCAGTTATATAAAATGCTGGTAGACTGAGCGCGCGGAGAGTTGCGTGCAGAATTCTCGCAAATGCGACGGACGGAGCTGCTGCGCAAAATACGTTCGCTAAATTGCTACTCCGGCGCTGTACTTAGCCCGCTGTGTCATGCGATGCACCTGTAATTTTGCGGAAGCCGACAACCGCTGCCTCGAGACTGCGTCCTGCTCGCTCTCCTGCTGCGGAATGCACCTGTTTTTACAAAGTTAGCTGCAAAGTAGTTGCCGAGACCTCAGTCCGTCATACGCCGGCATCTTAGTCTGAGCGAGCAAATGGCTCACAGTTGCACAGTGCTCGAATTGTCTTATGTAGTCTGCAGAATGTCTTAACGTACCTGTATGTACAAGAAAAGACTGTAGAAATTTGTGGTGGTGGTGGTGGTGGTGGTGGTGGGGGACAGCAGATACATCAGTTTGAGATAACCGTGGTCTGGAAACCGCTGAGTTGAAAGTTGCGAAACCAAACCTGTTGTGAGACAACTACCAGTCGATACGATACACCACGAATCGTTGTCTTTATCATGAAATTGGTTTATTGTGTTAAGTGACTTATGGAAGAGTTAATGTGCCAATCCTCAAAACAAAGGCGTTTTCACCAAATTTCAATCACTATCTTTCTCCTCAGAATGCGAAAATAGCCATAGTATAAAATAAGAGAAGTTAGAGCTCGCACGAAAAAATTCATTTTTCCCATATGCCTTTCGAGAGTGGAACGGCCGCGGAATAGTATGAAAGTGACTGTAAGAACTCTCTGCCAAACATTTGGGCGTGAGTTGCGGAGTAGTCAAGTTGGTGTAGTGGTTCGGCGTGAGCGTGTCTGCTACGTAGAGATCCGAGTACCAGGGATTTTTCTTTGTTGGGATGATGGGAACGCGCTTCACTGAGCTATGCGATGGCAACTGAAGAACTACTTGAATGAGGAGTAGCAGCTTTTATGATTTGATTTCCTACTTTCTTTTCAAAAGCATATTTTATGTCCGCTTTGCATCACTTTTATAATTTAAATGCTAATTTTGTACGTATAATACAAAGTAAGCAGAATAGAAATCTGCCGTTTCAACTGATTCTAGTAGCTCAGCTTTGAATCTGTTCCTTTATTTTATGCAAATAACCTTTCATGGCTTCTCAGTTCGGGGCTTCTAAGTGACATAAAATAATATCAAAATGTGAAGACAATGTGTCACACGTAATTTTGGTACGGCCAGTGTGTACGAAAGAATGTTGTCATCTAGTATCCAGTTTCGAGAACTGGCATGCATTAACCCTAGGCGTATGAGAAGCACAGTAGCACTGCGATGTGCCAGCCACAGCCGTGGCCTAGATAAGCGTCCGAGTATTCTCCCTGAAACACAGCTCGCCTGAGGCCCTAGAGTTCCGCTGAGTGCGAACGAGCTACAGCTTTGCACCGTTCTAGCCCCTCCCCACCCCTACTAGCTAATTAATTGTTTGCCCAGCACCTCTCTGTGTACCCAACGTCATGTCATTTACACACTGCCGCGTTGTCAAAGTCGGCGAGAGCTCTAATTCGCATTTATCAGCGCCAGATGATGAGTCTGCGGCGGTAGAGCTCCAGTTTGTCAATACTGTCTGTTAATCGAGAAAGTGCATTTAATTAGGCTGTACAGTACTTACTGTTTCGCTGTACGAAAACATGGATTTGATTACACAGCCGTGTTGCGAGTCTTAGTGTATGTCTTCAGCCTTTTCGTAGAACTGTGTAAATAACCAAGTTTTCCTAAAACATTACCAGAGTTAGAACACGAAGGATGTTGTAAGCAATGGGACGCCAGTAACATACTAACAGATACGATTCGTAGCTTCCCCCTAGAAACGGAATGCCTATTAATCTTTACAGATTATGCAGTTTAAGAGTGGAATGTGACGATTTTACCCTGTGCCGCACCGGAGCCCGAACAGCCTGTAATAGGCTGTGCTGTTACCTGTTGAGCCACCCGATCACGCCCCAAGGACACAGAAGATCAAATTACCGCTGGCTTTTCTCCTCACCTTTCAAATTTCCGTGAGATTCTCCCACGATACTGCTTGCCTATCTTCTCCGAGAGAATGCGGATATTGGGTGCAGCGGAGAGAATTTGGAAGGAACGTAGAGGAGACTGTGTTAAGTTGAAACTGTGAGGGGGTTTGTGAGGCGTGCGCGTGTGGCCTTGTTGGTAAACGCCCTGCCTGCGAAAGGGAGAAATACAGATTACATTCGAGTGACAAAGTTTACTCAAAAACAGCAACAAAAGTTCCATTTGAGATAAGAGCTCTTCTTTGTATCCATTTCTCCGGATTCTATAGTCCCGCCATGTCGTGGGAAGTCCTCACTGGGGTAGGGAGAGAACGGACGGCTACTTCACACTGTCTTAATTTTGTGAAGCATGCTTAAATCGCCGTTCATACGAGCGCGATAAGAAGCCCTAATGAGTTGTACAATATGAAGAACCCTCTGCCGTGCACTACCACAGTGGTTTGCAGAGCATGGGTGTAGATGTACGAGTAGATAATGTAACAGTTAGTTACCGATAATAGCATTCTGCTCAACTATAGCCCCCTTTGAGTAGCTGGCTGGCTCCTCTGGATCAGTGGGAAGCTACCATTGTCGGCTCTCCTGTGTTGTCACTTTCGATGCGCAATGGTTCCTGCCAATTCTCAGCAGTGTTGCCAATTTAGCTTTTTTACCCGCTAGATATGCGTTACTTCATTGGCGAGTTTGTTGGTAAAATAATTAATCCTGCGTTGCAGGATGTCTAACGTATTAGCTTCTTGCGGCGGATCCTTTTTTTTTTTTTGTGGGTAATAATTCATCATAAATTTCTATTCTCGTGTAACATGGCCTAATCAACAAGGAGGAGGATAAAACATACTACTATATGTAAATAATCTCGATGCATTCATTGAGATCTGAATTTCTAGCTTGAAAACGCTTTGGCCTCCACAATCCACCAACTTAACGTAAGAGAGCCGCTGTTGCGTGGATAGGGTATTCCCCGCCGTGCCTCGCTCCCTCCAGCAACGCGTTACTCACCCGGTAGCGATTAGTGATTCCTGAATCATTTTTGTATCAAGCCCTGCTAATTATTTCGTTTTATTTACTACATATAAATACAAGCAGAAAGTACTCGCGTGTGAATCTAAAATGTCTCCACAATGCCAGCAGATATTCCACAAAGATTGGTTAAAGGATTCTTTATTCAAAGACCGGCTAACAATGGTTACTGGTCAAAGTTGTAAGGCAAAATATAAATTTTAAAAATCCGTTTTTCACGCCAAGCACAGTAACATTGAGCGGCACACCAAAACAAAAAGGAAAAAAAGAAAAAAACCTCATTTCATCATCCAGAATAACCGCGTCGTCGATGAAGTTAGTCTGACTTGCTACGTTAGCAAAGGATGAGCTGTAGCTTCTCTGGCCCTTTTTGTAGCATGCCTGTCGTCAGTACATAGTATTGATGACCTCAATGAACTTTGCAAAAGTGCGTTTAACGACAGTGCAAGTGCAGCAGGAATTAAAATCCATAGAACAAAGTGCAGTGCAATAACGAAATAGTCTTGGCACCTCATTTTGAAAACTTTTTGTTGCAGGATATAGTGCATGGATCTTTGAGTATTCTCGCTGATGAATGTAATGCCACCAGTGTTAGCAAAACGTTGGGAATAGCGATTGTGTAGTTAAGTCGTAGTAAAACGGGTATGACAGGCTTTTTTGTCACTTTCTGCGATACAAAACTGTGACGCCAAGAGTGCTGCAAACATTACATTACAAGGGACTAAATATGAAGAACATGAAAGTATAAGGATGTTGATAACGTCATGACGGGAATTAACAACGGAGTTCGTGCTGCCAGGTTGCAAAATGAATGCCCCAGTCTCATCATGGTTTCATGTGTATGCCGTTACTACAGTGAGCGATTTCGTCAGCTTCAGAATGTTTGCCGGTGAACTTACATTTTCTCGTACGAGAAATAACTGGTTTGCCCATTCTGCTGTTTGCCGGTATGTATTACAATGCCCTGCTTGCCGCAATAAGAGTGTAGAAATGTTGTCTAGGTTTGTCACACTAGATGGCTTTCTAACATTAACCGAATTTTCCATCGGTGCTTGGCAAAACATCATAATAATATGGAAAAGGGAAACACTTCCTAATGTTCTGCAGAATTAGATTTATTTCGTCACGAACCGGCTTTCAGCTTCTCAGGCAGTCTTCAACTGAAGATGACTTGAGAACCCGAAAGCCGGATGGTGACCAAATAAATGTAATTTCGCAGAACATTTTTAATATTAGATGGCTGTCGATCGAAAGTGCAGTTGTTCAAATTGTAGGACAATAGCTTGAGCACTGTACTATGCGAAGTGGAAGGAGAGGGACTATACTACCTTACCCTACATTCCAAGTAGCTACATCAAAAAATTTTTGTATATCTCATTTTTCTTCGTTCAGTTTTGACCGAAGTGCAAAGGGTGAAATGAGTCGTTTGAAGCCCAGGCTGCAGATCCTTATGAAGTATTGGAATACTTAATGGTTTTAGTGGAGGACATTGCAAAGAAAATCCTCCTCTCAGTATGTAACAAGGACTTCCTGACAGCGAATCTCGAAAGCTACGTACACCTGAAACAGAGAAAAACTACACGATTTAAGACTATGTACAGAGGAAGAAACTTAATTTAGGAAAATATGCATTATTTACCTTCTTAAGTTACATAAGGGGCTTCAAGCAAGACTTTCTGATAATGTTAATGTTAGTGTTGTCTGTTTCAAATTCTTTGTGACTAGTCAAAGTACCACTTACACCAATAATGAAACATTTAAAAGTCTCCAGCGAAACGATCACAAAAGTAGAATTTTAGTGGCAAGATTTAACATAAGAAAGTTCTGAACCTGCGTTTCTGGCGTGAGGTATCGAACCGTAAGAGTGCTTCAGATGTTAATCCGGTTGAGTATTTACTGGATGTAGCAACCTCTGTAATGGTTTTGCCTTGATCAGATACAGAGTTGGAAAGAATTTTCAGTGCCATGAACATTGTGAAAAACAAACTGCCCAATAGAATGTCATCGTAAGTGCTAAAATCAGTAATTATAATAAAAACAGGGCGTAGTCGGGTGGGAAAGTGTTGCGTAAACTACAGATTTCCATCGGAAGCGTTAAGCAGAGTAGGAACTGTGGCTGCATACAAAAGTTATACGGCTGATATTCTGCCAGCAACCTCAGCTACGTACGTCTTCGAGAGCCACAAACATTTCCGGTACAATTGAAGGCGCACCTTCACTTCTGTAGATCACACATCACAGTACTTGAATTTGAACCTTATTATTCAACAGAAACATTTATTTCAGTAAGGTTGTTATCTTGTAGGATGTTAAAAATGTTGGTAGATAAGAAATATTGAAATTAACTTTTAAATGCATGGCGTTTAACATCTATACGTGTAATAAAATACCCGTAAAATCAAGGTTATTTGAATACAAAATAGCTTATTTTCGGACAGGTTTTAGCGAGATCTTCCCTTTGGCATTTGGCAACACTGGTTCTGACTAACCCGCCGCTGAGGGAGGTTGGTGTAACATTTAGTTTGTCGTGTCTGACTACGTGCGACGAAAGCAGACAAAACCGAGACGTAGAGGAGAAAGCAAGAGAGGTATATCATACGCTAATTTCAGTTTTTTTACGTAACTGTGGAAGAGGGAGAGACTTGGAAGCAATTTATTGCCCTTGCGGACGCAGTACCGTTCGTGGATCAATTTATTTATTTCTTATTTTATTTATTTATTTTCGTGCTCCATAGATCGTTGATGCGAGTGTATCGCTAGGATGTAGAACGTGTCAGATTGTTACAGTAATAACCATATCTAAATGGTCTTGAGGCTTACAAACTAAATCATATACAAACAGATACATGAGGTTCAAGTGTTTAAACAACAACACAGATTATAATAGTAATAATGATTACAGAAACAAATTATAAGTCTTACATTCTAAAATATATAAAAAGCATTATGTCATCAATTTATATGCCAGTGCTACATAATGAGTTCTTATAGGAATGCTTAAAGTTAAGTACATTGTACTAATTGTTACAGACTGTCAAAAAATTCCTGTAAAGAAGAGAAAGAAGTGTTCAAAAGATAAAGTTTCAGCTGTTTTTTTAATTTAATCATATCCCCAATGGTTGATTTAACATGAAATACAAGTTTATGGCATACTTCTATGCTTGAATAATGTACTCCTTTCTGTACCATGCTGAGATTTTTATATATCTTTGTGAAGATCATGTTTACTTCTTGTATCATTATCATGATAGGCACTGTTTGTTTTCTAAATTGTATGATTATTGTTCTCAAAGCACATTAGTGAAAAAATGTACTGAGATGGCATAGTGAGGATCCTGAGCTGTTTCAGTAAGTTTCTGCAAGAGCATCTGAAGGGGTGCACTCTAGCAAGAATCCTAATGACTCTTTTCTCGTGACTGGTTACCCCAAAATATGATGCCATATGTCGTAAGTGAATGGAAATATACTAGGTCTACAGCTTTAATTGTTTACAAGTTACAAACAAATGAAATTGAGCGAATGGCAAATGCTGCTGATTTCTGTCTTTTACATACTTCGTTGGTGTGAAATGACCCATTTAGATTGTTGTTTAAGTGTAATCCCAGGAATTTGGAAGACTCAACTCTCAATGTTCCTTTGTCGCCACATTATATTTCAATATATTTCCCGTTTTTTATTTGCTGTTTGAAACTGAATGAACTGAATCTTGTTCACATTGAGTGACAGACCATTTGAAGTGAACCGGTGTAGAGCATCTTTGAATACAGTGGCCGTAGTGTTCTCTAGATTGCAATTGGCGTGAAGTGTGCTTTTTGTGTCATACGCATGGCAGATCATTGATAAAGATTAGGAAAAGTAAGAGACCAAGCATCGAATCTTATGGCACTCCACATTTTACTGTGCCCCAGTCAGAGGAGGCAGGTGCCATTGCAGAATTGTTCAATACTACCTTCTGTCGTCTAGATATGAGTCGAGCCACATCCCTACTTTATCGTTTAATCCAAAGTGCTCAGCCTTCAGAAGTAGAATTTTACGCTCCACACAGTCGTATACTTTAGACAGATCACAGACGATTCCAACTGGTGACTTTTTGTAGCTTATGGATTCAAGACGTTGGTTAACAAATGAGAAGATGGCGTGCTCTGTTGAAGTACGCTTTTGGAATCCAAACTGATTTTCATTAAGGATTTTAATTATTAAGATTTTTCATGATTCTCTTGAATGTTAGTTCCTCTAGGATTTTAGAGAGACTTTTTAACAATAAATTGGCCGCTGGTTGGAACCATTAGCTTTATTACCTTTTTTGAACAGTGGTTTCACAATTGCATATTTGAGTCTATTAGGGACAGTATCTTGATTTGTGGACTCATTATATATATGACAGAATTTCAACAATAAATCAGATCATAAAATTCGTTCTGCTTGCGGCACTGCTGCTCCGAGTTACGCAAACGTGTGGATTGTGCTACGCGGTTTTTCTCAGCGTGTGTACCAGGCGCATTTGTATACGTAACGCTGAGAAGCGAAAACGGAGACAACTGCGCCGGCAGGTGCGTAGCGGCGGAGCCACGTGGCAACGCTGTACTGAAAGAAGATGGCAACCGGCCGCTAGGCGTGCGGCCGGCCTGCTGGAGGGGCGTCCCGTGGACTCAAGCTGCCGCCGGTTGACTGGGTCTGGGTCTGGGAGGACGGGTTAGTTTCGCTGCGACTCGCCGTCGCGGAAACGGGGCGCATCCGGCTCCGCTCCGCAGCCCTTCTGTCTCATTACTGCGCGATGTAAACCAAAGTGAAAACAGAACGGTGCGGTCTGCTTGCAGTTCTACATGTACAACGACGGATATTGTTCATTATTCATTTTATAAACAACACAGTTAGCTGCTTCAGTCACGTTTCATACCAGTATTTGCTTTAGCAGCATGCTGCCATCTTCGGGTGCACATCTATTAATTACACTCTATTTTGTGTGATTACAAACGCGACAGGTTCAGTGTGCTTGTTGTTGTTTTTGGCGGCGTGTGCCAAGGAGGAGGACAGGTGTCGGTATTCTGCCGAGAAATTTAGAAAGAATGAGGTACAGTGGTCGAGCAGCCCCTCATAAGCCACACATTTACATAGTTTATGTTAAGCGGCAGTTGAGATTATCAAAAACTTGACACTGGATGACGGGAAACGAATGATTAGGCATGATGACCCATCCTGTACTCTTTGGCAACCCGGTGGAAAGGTTTCGGTTTGGCGAATGCCTGGCCGGCCGTTGTAGCCGAGCGGTTCTAGGCGCTTGAGTCCGGAACCGCGCTGCTGCTACGGTCGCAGGTTCGAATCCTGCCTCGGGCGTGGCTGTGAGTGATGTCCTTAGTTAGGTTTAAGTAGTTCTAAGTCTAGGGGACTGATGACCTCAGATGTTAAGTCCCATAGTGCTCAGAGCCATTTGAACCGTTTTTTGCCAACAGTGAAGTACGGAGGCGGTGGTGTTACGGTGCTGGTGTGATTCTCGTGGCTGGGGTGTGTCCTCTACCGCACGTAAGAGAAAACACTGAATGCGGAAGAATATGAATACATTTTATTGCATTGTGTACTGTGTACCGTAGAGGAACTGTCCGGAGACGGTGAATCTGCATGACAATGCACCCTGTGATAAATGAGCATCTGCGAAGCAATTGTCCATGGACAATAACATTTCTGAAATGGGCTAGCCTGTGCAGAGTCCCGACTTGAGCCCAGTGGAACACCTTTCGGTGGAAGAGTAGTCGACTTCGCTCCAGAACCCGGCATCCAGCTGCTCTTTCTGGTTTCTGCTCTTCAGGAAAAATGGGGCTCCCATTCCTCCACAGACATTTAGACACTTCATTGGAAGTGTCCCCAGTACACATAAAGCCGTCATAAAGGCAAAGGCTGGACATATCCACAATTAATGTCCATTAACTGGCATCCTTGAATTGCACGAAGGCAACGAATAACACAGAATGAATGGGTTGTTACACTAATCACAGAATATGTTACAAATATTCAAACACAGTTTTTTTTTAAAGGTGAGGATTGGTAAGTAGGTTTTTTTTTATATTAGAGAAACATGCAAACTGTAGCTTATCGATGAGTTATGTACTTCCATTCTTTGTGCTATGTACACTCCTGGAAACTGAAATAAGAACACCGTGAATTCATTGTCCCAGGAAGGGGAAACTTTATTGACACATTCCTGGGGTCAGATACATCACATGATCACACTGACAGAACCACAGGCACATAGACACAGGCAACAGAGCATGCACAATGTCGGCACTAGTACAGTGTATATCCACCTTTCGCAGCAATGCAGGCTGCTATTCCCCCATGGAGACGATCGTAGAGATGCTGGATGTAGTCCTGTGGAACGGCTTGCCATGCCATTTCCACCTGGCGCCTCAGTTGGACCAGCGTTCGTGCTGGACGTGCAGACCGCGTGAGACGACGCTTCATCCAGTCCCAAACATGCTCAATGGGGGACAGATCCGGAGATCTTGCTGGCCAGGGTAGTTGACTTACACCTTCTAGAGCACGTTGGGTGGCACGGGATACATGCGGACGTGCATTGTCCTGTTGGAACAGCAAGTTCCCTTGCCGGTCTAGGAATGGTAGAACGATGGGTTCGATGACGGTTTGGATGTACCGTGCACTATTCAGTGTCCCCTCGACGATCACCAGTGGTGTACGGCCAATGTAGGAGATCGCTCCCCACACCATGAGGCCGGGTGTTGGCCCTGTGTGCCTCGGTCGTATGCAGTCCTGATTGTGGCGCTCACCTGCACGGCGCCAAACACGCATACGACCATCATTGGCACCAAGGCAGAAGCGACTCTCATCGCTGAAGACGACACGTCTCCATTCGTCCTTCCATTCACGCCTGTCGCGACACCACTGGAGGCGGGCTGCACGATGTTGGGGCGTGAGCGGAAGACGGCCTACCGGTGTGCGGGACCGTAGCCCAGCTTCATGGAGACGGTTGCGAATGGTCCTCGCCGATACCCCAGGAGCAACAGTGTCCCTAATTTGCTGGGAAGTGGCGGTGCGGTCCCCTACGGCACTGCGTAGGATCCTACGGTCTTGGCGTGCATCCGTGCGTCGCTGCGGTCCGGTCCCAGGTCGACGGGCACGTGCACCTTCCGCCGACCACTGGCGACAACATCGATGTACTGTGGAGACCTCACGCCCCACGTGTTGAGCAATTCGGCGGTACGTCCACCCGGCCTCCCGCATGCCCACTATACGCCCTCGCTCAAAGTCCGTCAACTGCACATACGGTTCACGTCCACGCTGTCGCGGCATGCTACCAGTGTTAAAGACTGCGATGGAGCTCCGTATGCCACGACAAACTGGCTGACACTGACGGCGGCGGTGCACAAATGCTGCGCAGCTAGCGCCATTCGACGGCCAACACCGCGGTTCCTGGTGTGTCCGCTGTGCCGTGCGTGTGATCATTGCTTGTACAGCCCTCTCGCAGTGTCCGGAGCAAGTATGGTGGGTCTGACACACCGGTGTCAATGTGTTCTTTTTTCCATTTCCAGGAGTGTATATTGACATGAACCGATGACTGCGAGACTTTGAACTGTCCATCTTCACTCTTCTACCCAGCTTTGCACTGGACTTGTTGCACAATGGACAGCGAGTGATGTGAGGCGAAATAAGCTGTTTTCTGAGGGGATACTGACAGACAACCAAACAGTAGCACACAGTAAACAAGAAACAATTCACACATACAGAGAAAGGGAATTACTATACGTACTATTATATTATGTATTTTACGCACTCGTTACATACTAGCAGAATATGTATTTTACGCACTGGTCACGTGTCGCCCTTTTTCAAGTTTTATTTCTTTGATTACGGTTGGCATCAAATAGTTGAGGATGCTAATGAAGGATTAAATCACGTACTCAGATATGTTGGTAGTTCACAAACGGAGTAGAATGCATTGTAAAAGAAGTATTTGTATTGTATGAATAGCTTCAGTTGATGGAAACATATTTCATTCACAGTTACATTAATTCAAAAGTACCTCACTGAAAGTACGGAAAGTGCATGTGACGTAAGTTAAACGTGAATAAATATAATTAGAGTTGCGTTACTGTTATGCATCTGTAAGTCATTGTTAACTCCGGTATCTTACTAGAAACGATATAGTTCCGGATGTGTGGGCATAAAGGAGCCGCGAAGTACGTCGTACTACTGAGCCAGTTCTCAGGAATATGACATGTCGGACGACCGCTGAAGCAGCAAGATTTCTGTGGTTGACGCGGATGCGACGAGATGATCGACGAGCGCCTGGGGATATTGTGCCTCTCGTCATGTAGCGCTCTAGTGTTCCGGGAGGTGCATACTCGTTGCAACGCACCTGCCGAACTTACCGCAGACACTCAGTGGGATTTAATCCTGCGATAGCACTGGCCACCAGTATTCGTGCAGTATCCCTATCGTGCTACCCGTCCATCCACTGTACGACCTTTGAGACGGCGAAACAACAATGACACGAACGTACGTTCAAAGTCCCATCGTTCTAATCCCGGTATAGTTTGATGGAAAAACACCACTTCGTCGCTCCCTCCATGACTCCTCCCGAATGTAGACTTAACATCTAGCTCACCAAGAGACAATATTGTTTATAATTCGGTGTCGCGAGCGGAAAACATTTTGGTTTCCGTTTACAGCTTTCAGTAGAACTAAAAGCTCGACTAAACGTTCGGTGCTGATGACTGGCAGGTTTGCACGACCACCGAAGCTTTGAACAGTGCGGAAGCGAAACGCAAGATGCATTATCTACGTATTCGACCGAAAGAAGGGATTCGTTTGCTTTCATCCCTCAAGTGCTCTCGATAAGTGAGACACGTTTACTTTCTCCGGTCTGCCGTGCGCTGCTCTTGCGGGGAACTGCGTCGCGCCTGCTCGAAGGACGAGCGCTGATCGATTTGAGGACAAGCTAGCGGCCGTGTAGCAGGCAGAGGCCGCGCAGAGCTTCCGGGTAGACCCTAGCCACGGAAATGAGGCTTATGCGGACAGCAGCAATTCCGACTGCCAGTCACCAACGCTGGTTACCTTTTTCTGTGAAACACTGTTGAATCACGGATAAAATGTTACAATACTGGACAAATCTGTAGTTCAGTGCAGTGCGCATCTATGTGTATTTGATATAACGGGCGTATTCTCTGCATCTGTATTCTCAAACCACTCTAGTGTATGACATTGTAACACTAATTTGGGCATGTTCCAGTTCCGTTCCTGTTATGAGTCTGGTCTTGTCCCTACGGGAGCGATACGTAGGAGATTGTTGTATATTCCTAGATTCGTCACATAATGCTGGCTCTTGATACGTTGTAAGTAGCCTTTCGCGAGATATTTGGTCTGCTTCTTAAAGCGTATGCCAATTCAGGTTTCCATATCTCCGTGAAGCTTGTGCACGAGTCCAAACAAACCTGCGACCATTCGTGCCACTCTTCATTCTTTATGTTCATTGTTCCTTGTTAGGTCTGTTTCGTATTGACACCACACACATGGGTCGCAAAGTCAATGAGTCCGAGGTTACTGTCAGTATTGAATGCCAGATTCATAATATCCATCATAAAAAGCAAGGATGCCAGTACACGTGCCTGGGGCACGACAATAATGATCTGCTGGTTGGCAATGAGTAGTGACACAGGCGTGAAATTCTTTAGATGTGTAGACCCTTACTTGCAAAAGAACAGTTTTTTTCAGAAATTATAATTTGCCTAATTTGATCCATAGCTGGATGTAACAGGGCGTTCACTTGCAGGAATAACCCCTGACAGGCTTTAATGTGGGTGAGTAGCGACTAAAGAAAGAGCGGTTGCCCGCTGCGGTTAAGGCTCACAGATCCGGCTGTAGACTGGCGCTCTTTGCTAGTGAGTCACCCGCTGAGCTGTAGACTTGAGTAGTAGTTATCGTGATGATCAACTGTCGGCTTTTTATTTGCACAATAAAGTTTGTGCATGATATCAGTAAACGAGAAGACAGTGGTGAACTTCTACTTCTTTGAAAGGAAATGCAGTCTAAGGAAAACGGTTTCTACACTTATTTTTGCATGTGTCTTGAACAATTTAAAATTTTATACAAGCTCATTGACCCGCAAATCTTAACTAACCCCTATTCTGCATCGTTAATCTTGGTTCAAATGGCTCTGAGCACTATGAGACTTAACATCTGAGGTCATCAGTCCCCCTAGAACTTAGAACTACTTAGACTTCACTAACCTAAGGACATCACACACATCCATGCCCGAGGCAGGATTCGAATCTGCGACCGTAGCAGCCGCGCGATTCCGGACTGAAGCGCCTAGAACCACTCGGCCACCGCGGCCGGCGAGTATTTAATTAAATGATTCTTCAAAATGATAATGCATTATTACAATGTACAGGTCTAGTTACTACATAAGACTAATTATAATATGAAATTGTTAGCTGCGTATTACTATATCATATTACTATATCACTTTAACGACATTTACACAAAGTGTACCATTCAAGTATGCATTTATTTACAAATACACGTACAAGCACTTATTTCTTTCCACGTACCGCCTTTTTAGACACATTTTTGTATTCAGTACGGCGTCCATCGCACAAACATACGTTTGCACTCATCAAATCAGTTAACTTTTTCCGTTTCTTCCGGCATTTATCTCACTTACCCGTCGTGGTTTCTGCACAAAAAGTACAACCTGCAAGCTGACAGTCACGGGAAAGGGAGACCGGAACTGTGCCACAACTTTCAACGTATATGGTGCTGCGGGCTGCCGGAGGTATCCTGTGTGACCGGGATGTAACAGTGGAAAAACTTATATATTGCAAAATTTGAATATTCATTGCCCAGCACGAACTATGAGAACGTTCTGAACGAAGAAGTTACCAACAGGGCAAATGATTTCTTCAAAAACTTTGAGGAAATAGTATAAACCGTAACGTTGGCTACAGCGTCTATCAAGAGTTGCACCACCGTGATAGCACTGTCGTCAAATAAGACTAATATTCATAATATGGGCTGATGCCGTACTACAATTAAATGTCGGCTACAATCTCTGACTAGTTTTGCAAGTACGATGTTCGCTGGTAGCTACGTCACGATGTAATGTAAATGTGTGGCGACGCAGTTGGACTGGAGATTTGCGCGTATGTGATGAAGCCATTTGACCTGTAGGGAGAAAAGCTGCTGGAGGGTGGGACAAGACGAATAATACGTGCATTACAGAATGTGATTTTCACTCTGCAGCGGAGTGTGCGCTGATATGAAACTTCCTGGCAGATTAAAACTGTGTGCTGGACCGAGACTTGAACTCGGGACCTTTGCCTTTCGCTGGCAAGTGCTCTACCATCTGAGCTACCCAAGCACGACTCACGACCCGTCGTCACAGCTTCAGTTCTGCCAGTACGTGCATTGACCAGGAACGCTACATGGTTCAACACACTCAGAGGTCGACGATGGAGATAGTGGCCGAAGAGAAGACTACGAAATGATGTAAAACAAACACAGCTTAGTCTGAAGTTCATTATTTTATTCGATGATGTACTCTGGCTTCCGTAGTGGTGACTAACTGAAGATGGAAGCTTGTCGTTCCGAAACGCATCACTTTTAATGTGATCTTTTAAAGAGATGAACATTGTCAGTGTGGTTCAGACGAAATAGTCTTAAAATTATAATTTGAGTTTCTTGCTACTTGACATTTAGTACAGGAGATAGTGCAACATGTTCCTAAAATAAATAAAATACACTGTGGAACGTATTCACATCTTCATCTATAATGTGAAGTGCGTGGCAGAGCGTACTTCCCACTCTACTAGTTATTATGGCTTTTTCCCGTTTCATTGACGTGTGGAACGCGGGAAGAATGATTGCTTGAACGCCTCTGTGCTCGTTGTAGTCAGTTTAATCTTGCCTTCGCGATTCGTATGGGTTTTACTTTACCTGGGAACAGTAGTGTTTTCCTGGATTGAAGTTGGTTTCAGAAACTTTCACGGGTTAGCTTGCGTCTGTCTTCAAGATTCTGCAGATTAAGTTTTATTTTTAGCATCTTCGTGGCACTCTTGCGTGGGTCGAACAGACGTGTGACCATTCGTGCTGCCCTTCTTTGCACCATTGTGAAATCTTATCAAGATGTGAGTGAATATTTGCGCAGCTTTTTTTCAGAACTCATCACACAGCGTAGTTTCATTGCTTGTTCAGAGACAGACCCTCTGTGGTAGTAAGTGCCGTCTAATGCAAGCCCCAGGCTCTGTTAAGGCAGAAACTATTACTGGCCTTGTAGTCGTTGCACAGTGTGAGGTATTGCCTAAGGTTGTAGTAATGTATAAACGACCGCATCAGCCGCAGTCTGTCAGGGAATGGAATAACAAGTGGTTTGAATCAAACAGTTAATGTGTGTCGAGTCCGTGCTTTGAATTACAAAGCGCACATGTAAATGTAGTAGAGCGGCTGGCAGCAGCGCTTGCATCTCGTTTGCACCGTGACGCGTATCACATCCGCACACGCACCAGGCTCTTGGCAGCGCCCCAGTCATGCACTGCCGCGTTTGGCGCACTCTACCTCCCACGGTTGGTATCCGATACACTGTGTTCGATTAATATCTTCGTCTCTAGGTAAAAACGGTATGTTTTGTATTGGAGTATTCGAAAACAAAACTGTGTGCGCAGCGGATGTGTGGGTCCACCGTCGTGCCTTACAGATACCTATGCGTCTCCTCGCCTTCCTTGGTATTTTGCGTAGCATCTCATGTCCATATCGATGTTCTCTGATGCTGCATTCTGTGTCATTGACTAGCAGACTACCACAATGTGGCCTTTTTTCCAACACTTACAACAGATGGCCCAACATTGGGGACACACTGACCTCTCATGTTGGGAGTAACAAGGCACACACAGTGGCAATATGCAGCAGCGGCTGGAGCGATGTTTACGTGCTGTGCAGAATTGGCTGGTGTCCACCTTCATTACATCATCTTCCCCATGTCATCAGCTGGGCCACCCTGCTGGGCCACCCTACACCACTGTAGCTTGCACCATGCTTCCAACTGCCACAGCTTCTTCAACACATTACTGCTGTTCTCAATCTCGTACCAAAGTTGAGCCAGATGTGAGGTTCTGCATAATTACTCGTCCCGTGTGGTAAGTTCCATTCTTCGTAGCTGCCATCTCATTGTCGCTGGAGATGTTACTGAACCACTCTCAATCCAGCGCCCACGGAACTGTTTGTCAAAGAAGTCGCTCATATGAAGAGCAAAGTGTGCTGGAGCTCTGTCCTTCTGTAATCACACATCATCCATTATTCCCTTGTCTCAGACCTGAGTTGTTAACCACGTTTGCAAAATGGGCATATGCGAATTTCCGTTCACGTACCCTTAAAAAGAGTGAGTCGAGAAGTTACCGTGATGATATCTAGACTCCTCTGACAACGTGAGACGAGTTCGTTTCCAACTCTTCCACATAAAGGACATTTTCGTTAGATCAGTAAAACCAAATTCTTCCTGTGCGAACTGCGATCTGTCGCACATTCGTTGAAATGGAACACTTTTGATCGAAAGCGGCCATTTTGAAAAGTAATAAGAATAAAAAGAATAAACTAAACGAGAAAAAGAGGAAAGTGGTTACGATGCCGTTCCATGGAACTGTCAAACAGCGTCCCAGACAAATAATCTAATGAGGTACAACTCTGAAGCATGATGTCGTTAAAAAGATAAACTAGTAAGAAACATCGGAAGGTTACAAAATACACTGCGCGACCTGTGATGCAACTATGAAAAACCAGCTGTTTCGAACCATGTGTACGAAGCAAGCCATCTCCTTAAGGGAATAGAAGATTGCTTACAAAACCTGCACACGGAAAATGAAGGACGCAGATGTGAGTTGCTAGAAGAATTTTACTGAAGAAAACGCGCACAATGTGCAAATGCAAAACAAATACAAAACTGAGATTTTTGTCTAATACTGGTTTTAATATTGACATTCCTCTTTTTCTGCAGTTTTTTGCGTGATATCTTTCACAGTGTTCACTGCAGGGTTCACACACACGTACTCTTCATTCAGCTAGTGGAATCTCTTGGTTTGGCAGGATTTGTGGTGAAAACCATGTGTTGTTTGTAGTGTTACATGCCGGAGTTCATAGTATGACTGTTTGCATTCTTCCGTCATTATGGCGTCGATCGAGAAGAAGTCTTTCCAAATAAAGCTGTGTTTTCCTATGAGTATTTCGCGAATGTTTTCGTAGACCTTGGTGTTTGGCGAGAGCATCTGCATTCTGATGCCTTCTATGAAGAAGGTTTCTTTCGTTAAAACGTAAACCATTGTTTAAAGTGCTGTCTTCCCAATGCCCAGGATTCGTTTCATGTAGCAGGATTTGACTTTCTGTAATGTTACGCGGTCGTTGACTTTTAGTTTGTCCCAGATTATGTGGATCACATTAGTTGCTATTGGTGCTATGGCCCTATCAGCCGGTTTTATTGAGAGTTTTTGAGGCCGTTGGATGTTGTAAATTGCTTTAATTGCTGCTGCTGCTCTTTCTTTCACGTGGGTGTAGAATGATGTTAGCGTGACTCCGAGACATTTGTATTTTGGCACCATTTCTAGCAGTTTGTTTTGAAGAGCCAGCGTGTCTTTTGGTGTGAGTTAACCAGCTCTTCTGAAAATCTGTTTGGTTTTGCTGTGATTTATTTGTAAATCCGTGTAAAGTATGAGTGTTACTGAGCTGTCCACGATTATCTTTGTGACGTCTGCTGTCACGCTGTCGGACTGATCGAGACTCCCTGTAGTACTCCGCTTGTTTATGTTAAGCTCTTGGATACGGTGATATCATCAGATATTTGGATGATGTTGTATCTTAGGATGTCTGAAAGTACTTTCATCCTCTGGTTTGTGTCACAAATTAATAGGCTGAGTTTTCGGATGAGTGTTTCTCTGTTGATAGCGTCGAAGGCTTGCTGCAGTATGTAGACTACAAAACGTTTTTACGTTGATGTCTTAGTGTGTCTTGAGATTGCTCTGTTAAGCAGTTCGCTGCCTGTAAGGTGCTTCTTCACTTTCTCAAACCACATTTGTTTTAGGGTATCCGGGCATCCACTTCAGCGGTAAGCCTGCTCGTGAACATATCCTTGAAAATTTTGAAGGATGTGTTTTCGATGAGCCCGGGTTGCAGGTTTATCCTTTCCCTTTGAAAAGGATTTTTATCTTTGATGCTGTAAGAACTAGAAACTACAATTCATGAAAAGAAGCACGGCAGTTTTTTGAACGCGCAGGTGAGAGACAACGGAAAGGGATTTCTTTGCGGCTGTTATTTTGAAGCAGATGCGTAATTAAACATTTGAAATCCTTCTTTAACGAAACAGCTGGAAGCTGACGAACGTAAACGACAGCACTCAAGTAGCGTCTTTGGAAATGAGCGAACGTAGGTGACCAATAGAATAACATTATCATTGAGCCGATATTTGCGCTTGCACAGTGATAACGCGAACATGTTAGTTCACAGCTACTTCCAGACACTTGAAGAAGCCTCAGCTTGTGACGTTTGTTGGAGCCCACATCAGATCAGGAAGCGGCCGATGTGGGGGTGCGACAACTATCGACTCAAGTCGACGATTTTACTAATAGATGGTGACCCACAGTCTAAAGTCTTTTCCATTTATTTTTTACGAACACCGCAAATGCGTTGGTATAGTTCTTAGTGCTTTAACCTTGTGAGCTGATTTTGACAACCTGGTGATGACAGCATTGTCTCTGGAAAGACGTTTTTCAGCTGTGCCCGTTATTGCTGTTAGATAAGAAGCAGTCAGTGGAGGCACTGGTCTTCTTCTCTCACACTGGCTCTTAACATATGTGGCGATTGCTTTTCAAATGATAAACAGTTTACTTACATTTTAGATGTGTCCTGTTTTCATTTGAGTGCCCCTTACAGTTCCAAAACATCCACCACGACCACATTACTTTGGTTCGTATCACAGGAAGTTTTAAATAATGTTCGTCCTGCGCTTCCATCGCGGAAACTTTAGATTGCACCTGCATCAGCTATTATCGACTGAATCACCTCTGTACGAGTCCCTCGCCGAGGAGGACACCGTTATCATTTCCATCATCATCATCGTCATCCGGCCGCAACTATCACAAAAACAACTATTAGTGGAGAGTCAGGTGGACAGCAATTACCAATTTACGTGACGACATTATTAAAAACTAAGGATGTGGTGATATACAAAAATTTATTATTTTGCTCTTTAACCTCTGCGCGAATGTTGTTGTTATGGTCTTCGGCCGCAAATATATATATGGTCTTCAGTCCAGAGACTGGTTTGGTGCAGCTCTCCATGGTACTCTATCCTGTGCAAGGTTCTTTATGGCCCAGTACCTACTGCAACCTACATCCTTCTGAATCTGTTTAGTGTATTCATCTCTTGGTATCCCTCTGCGATTTTTACCCTCCACGCTGACCTCCAATACTAAATTGGTGATCCCTTGATGCCTCAGAATATGCCTTACCAACCGATCCCTTCTTCTAGTCAACTTGTGCTACAAATTTCCCTTCTCTCCAATTCTATTCAATACCTCCTCATTAGTTATGTGATCCACCCATCTAATCTTCAGCATTCTTCTGTAGCACCACATTTCGAAAGCTTCGATTCTCTTCTTGTCCAAACTATTTATCGTCCACGTTTCACTTCCATACATGGCTACACTGCATACAAATACTTTCAGAAACGACTTCCTGACACTTAAATCTATACTCGATGTTAACAAATTTCTCTTCTTCAGAAATGTTTTCCTTGCCATTGCCAGTCTACATTTTATATCCTCTCTACTTCGACCATCATCAGTTATTTTGCTCCCCAAATAACAATACTCATTTACTACTTTAAGTGTCTCATTTCCTAATCTAATTCCCGCAGCATCACCCGATTTAATTCAACTACATTCCATTATTCTCGTTGTGCTTTTGTTGATGTTCATCTTATATCCTCCTTTCAGGACCATGTACAGAATACGTTCGCGTATTGCAAGTCTTTGAGTTACGCAGATGGTACTCGAAAGAGTTGTAGTGGCCAGGAGCTTGACCGGAGCATAAACTGAAACCAAAATTGATGAGCCTTGCGTGGCCATTAGTTGCCTTTCGTATGTGTACCTTCGGTCCAGGTTGTTTTGTAGTTTTTCTGACTTTTCACCAGCGCGAGTAGCTGCATTGTCAAAGATTCACCCTCGTTTGCTGGTGGTAGACTGAAATCGAGACCGCGGCCGGAGTTTTTGTACCTGTCGAATCAACGTGTGAGGGCATTTCCCCAGTTCTTCCCTCGTCACTTGCAATGGTTGTTCTCTGCAGCACTGGTATGCAGGATTTGCTTACCTGTCTGTCTATTTCTTGTTAGAACCATCGTCATGTGTATGAATTTCAGTGGCTCCTCTGAACAGGCGGGGTACTAGCTCTTTCCCGCAGCAAGAATAAGCGTGTTGGCGAATTTTATCACCTGCAGTACCGTTAATGTTCCACGATCCTGGTATTGATAGACGGTGTGGTCATTCTAACATGGAGTTTATTCCACGTGTGCAGGTCATTCTGTATTTGGAACAGCTCATTTTTGTCCTTTGCTGACACTCTCTGATGTTCTTGGACGGTTTGTAAATAAGAAATAGCAATGTCTGTGTTATTAAGAAGTACTACGCAGTGTTCCTTCCGACATGCATAACACAGGCATTGCTATTTCGTATTTATTCGCCGACACCTTGCCCTCGACTATTAACAAATATGCCGTTCCTGGAGGAGAATATACGTAATATACGAGAGCAGTTTGTGGCACGAGTATGATTTATGGAAGTTTGGGTGTGATCGTGATCGTGGTTTGTGGACGGATAGCTGAAGCGGTTAAGGCGACCGCTCGCATAAAGCGAGAAATCCGGGTTCGAGTCACTAAGCGACGCAAATTTTCCTTGTCGTTATTCTGATATACAGCGAAAGGTGGTTTATATTCACAACTGCGAATACATTTTGTAAATATCCTTCAGCGCTGTGTGCGCAGTCTACAGCCAATTCTATCATCCTGGAGATGTACGGCAGAAAGGCTGTACCCGACGAAAGTTATCATGCCCGTTCGCGCAAGGAACGTCAGAAAAACCTTTAAACAAAAGTCTGCCAAAGATTCCGAGACGAAACCGAACAGCAATACTTTCGTGAAGGCCTCGTCGCTACTGCTATGGAGGCCGAGTTTGTGAGTTCTTGAAATGGCTTCTGGTGCAGTACACCGGTAAGACAATTTCTCCCTGCCACTATTACACAGCTGTGCCCCAGGGTCAGGTAACAGGATAGGAGAACGAAGGTTCTACAACACTAACAAATTGTAACAAAGTCACAGAAATGAGTGAAAATGTTTACTTATCTCAGAGACCTGTTGGCTAATGAAGTCTGCGACACTGCTTGTAATATAACACAAAAAGGCCCTCAGTAGCCAAGTGCAAATAACCGTAGGTAAACTTCACAGAACATAGCAAATGCAATTTACAGTGACTGTCTGTCCACTTCTCAGAGTTCACTAAACGACGTTCCCTGTCTTAAGTCAGCCCTGAACGACAACCAAGTCGGCGAGAGCTACTCTTCTATCATCCGAGTAGGCTTCCGTCCGTTGTCGTCCAGTCATTGGCGGATTGTACTCGGCTGGTAGTTGGCCGAGGCGAAGTCGATATCTTCATCCTCAGCGCCGCCCTTCGAGTTGGTGGAATTGGCAAGCTTGAGCTGGCAATTGGCGAGTCTCTACGGCACTGGCACCAGCTCGCATCTTTGCGCTTGTGGTGCTTTTGCCCTGGTTGTGTCTTGTTCGGACGGCACAACAAATACAGCGGACCATCTTGAATCAAATAATGAGACACGGGTGATGTCGCTCGGCCACAGCTCTCGGCTGCAGAGTGTGCAAATTCCCAGGGAGTGGATGGTCCGGGTGTGGCCGGCAGAGGCCGCGAGCGCATTTCCGGCCGAGACCGGCCCACGGGATAGCTGCGCCGCTGCGTCACCGCCCGCTGCGAGCAGACGTCTCTGTGTCGGCCGAACGCCAGCGCAGCGACACGTTGTTGTTACTTTTGTGTTTCTCTTGGTCTTAACTTGTCAAATCACTTTTAGGGGGCAGATTTCTCAATAAAATTACTAACATCATGAGAATTTGCCAACATTTTTCGCTCATTTGCCCTTTTGCAGTAAACGAAAACTTATTTTGCTGCCCGCATCTCGTGGTCGTGCGGTAGCGTTCTCGCTTCCCACGCCCGGGTTCCCGGGTTCGATTCCCGGTGGGGTCAGGGATTTTCTCTGCCTCGTGATGGCTGGGTGTTGTGTGATGTCCTTAGGTTAGTTAGGTTTAAGTAGTTCTAAGTTCTAGGGGACTGATGACCATAGATGTTAAAAATGGTTCAAATGGCTCTGAGCACCATGGGACTCAACTGCTGAGGTCATTACAGGGGTAGAACTTAGAACTAGTTAAACCTAACTAACCTAAGGACATCACAAACATCCATGCCCGAGGCAGGATTCGAACCTGCGACCGTAGCGGTCTTGCGGTTCCAGACTGCAGCGCCTTTAACCGCACGGCCACTTCGGCCGGCCATAGATGTTAAGTCCCATAGTGCTCAGAGCCATTTGAACCGTCTTATTTTGCTTATTAACCAAACAAGAGGGTTTAATTGCTTCGGTACATAACGGAGACGGAGTAGCTAACACACGTGGGAGATAGTACGTGGTATCTTATACTGTACTAGTAACTAGTATAAACAATGAATTCAGCTTCTTTGACTGCTAGGAAACGCTACATATATAAAGAGCTCAAAGCAGAACAACTACTGTAGTAACAAAATCACAATCTTTTGTAGTTGTAGACCAGCGTGGCTTTCCTTATACAGTCAAGCGAAACAGGTTTGACTAGGAAGAAAAAAAATCGCATGTGCAACATCAATAACACGTAATTTCTTTATGAGATAAACAGTGTACGAATACTTGTAGGGTTTGGAAGTTTATGGCTGTGTGCAGGGGAGTAAACGTAAATTATGTTATACAACAAGGATTGCGCTTCGTTGTATTTGATGCATCATCATTGACCTGAAACATATTGGTGTTGTGCATCGTTATTGAAATTTCGAGAGAACAGTTTCCGGGAAGACTCCGACAACGTAATACTTCCACAACATTTATCTCGCGAAATGACCACGACGAACGTTTTAAACATTTCTGGCACCTTGATTCAATAATTTTTTTTCGGTCACTGGTTGTTAGTGTCTACGTGGTATGCGCGCGCGTTTTGCAACTATTTCACTACTTTTTACAGTAAGACGCAAAGTGTCTATAAAAATTGATGTAAAAGAAAAATTGAAACAGCGACGGAGTTTCAGTATCACGATCTAACATGAACGATATAAAACAAAACAAATTGCAGTTACATAAATTCTAAATATGAATCGTTATTGTAATAATAGTAGCAACTGAAATCGACAGCTTCACAATAGTAAATAGTAGAAATATTAATGCTGACACTTTTTAATCCGTGTGACTGTTAATTAATTCCAAAGCGATATTACGTTTGAGATGCGAAAATGTAACGTGCTCCTTTGTTGTCGCTTATCAATGGCAGCGACACGGTGGCTGCGTGAACGACGCGAGGGCAGCGGCGGCGAGTTTTCAGGCTGCCCCGGGCGGCAGCTGTTCGTCCCTGGGTCGGTGACCCTGGCCGCGGACATGACCTGCACAAAATGGCCGCGCGCGCGCACGGCTGCCAACAGCACAGGCCGCCGCGCGAGCACGCCAGTCGCCCCCCGAGCCCCTCGTGCTCGCGCGTGCAGCGCTCCACGTCCTCACCGTTCACCGTGCTGCTACGGGAAAACGCGAGTTGTTCGTGTCCGTTATAGTGAATTGTGTTGCCGACGGTGGTAATAATCAGGAAGAAATGTCAAAATGTGTCTCGTGAGTGAGAATGGAAGTGCTGCACTGAAAAAAAACTGCGCTCCATTGGCTGCTTAACGTCAATCATTACAATGGAAACCATGTGCTATCAGATGTTTGGAAGGTGGGTTGTTAAATCTTAATTTCTAATGCTTAATTATATTGCATTCGGTAGTACGCATTTCACACGCCTGGAAATTTTGGACGAACAATGAATTTCTGTTAATGTGATACAAATCCGTGAAGCATCTGCCATTGCATCATGCGCTTAGTTTTGTCGTAGTCGTATTTTTGTGACGTGACCAGTGCTATTACGGTATAGTCACTTGATCTATATTCTTCATTCTCCACGCGTAACGGATGTGGTTTGGACATTGTAAACGTGAGCAAGAGACACCGTAACCAATTCACTGTAGGTAAGTCTTCACCCTATAGTAAGTGACACGTTCCATACCTTGGAAACCGAAAATTCTTTCTCTTCCTGGGCCAGTAACTATAAATGCGAGAGTAACTCTCCGTCCCAAATATAAGATGGCTATACTAAAGTACCTAATACTGTCCTAGATAGCACAATAGGCGGAAATACAGAGATTACTTTATTGTAACAGACAGAAATGCTAGAATTATCATTTTGAAGGGATTTTATTTGCTTTTACAGCAGTACTGCAATAAGGAATAATCATTGTTTCACTAGAAATTGAATTAAGTGACTGCAGCGACAAGCGGTAAAACGAAGGTCACTCTCTGTATATAGCACGCAATCGTGCGACTAGTTTTATCTGCGTTCGCGGTACTCTTATCGCAGGCGGCTGTTACTACGGGCGCCTGTGTTTCGCGAAGTGCAGTTGTGGTGGCAGCCTTGCGGACGTGCAGCTACTGCAGTGTTGGCCATGTTGCCACGACCTATCCCAGCGCCGGCCCGCATTCCGTACACAAAAGCGGACAAAAAGAGGAGGGGGGAGGGGGCAGACGCGTTGGCGTCATACTGTTACTTTAGCATTTCCTGGGAACCACATCCCGCGCACGTATTCGGCGCTCCTATGACGTGTGCCGAAATTAATAGCGACTAGAATGATAGATGCATGGGAAACAGTAACGGAACAGCATACAGCTTGTCTGTGGTACTGCTATCGCTGCAGCATGCGGTAGCTAATTTACGTTCTCTGTTCCTGTTCATGGACAAGTTTTATTGTTTCTAATCTGTCTTCTACGGTAATTCACTGAGTGGCTTTGACCTCCAGCGACAGTAGCGCGAACGCGTGGTTCAGGGCCAGGAACTACAGCGTAAGAGCATTTGCAACAGATTAGGATCCCAAGTGAAGACGAATGTATGATCTTAAAGTACAGAAATTTGTTCATATCTAAAAAATGATCACTAGAATTGTTTTGAAGGAGTGTTACGTACGTTCTGTATCAATCTTACAGTACGAAATAACGATCGGATATTGAATTGCACAGTGATAGACATCGTTCCACCTGGAAGGGCAGATGCTGCTGAAGAATTTGTCATCGGCCAGCTAATTAAGAAACCAGCAAACTGCCAAGCCTTAGTCATTAGCATCGTGGTAAAGAATCAAGTATCAACCACGGTTTTTCTAAGAAGACAGTTTTGAAAGCACGCCGCTGATACAAAACGAGTGAAAGGGTTGGAAATCATATTTGACTACATTAATAGGATCCATTGAAAAATGTAACGTAAAAGCGTAGGAATATTTCAAGGGTTGTTTTTAAACCACACAACTAAACATTCTGTTTCAGGATGAGAAGTGTAAGAGCTTCTTTAAGTGCGGTTGCTCTCAGTCAGTAAACAGTACGTTCTTTTCAACTACCCAGAAAATCTAAAAACATAGTATAAACCAGGGTTGGCGAACATCTGTACATCTACGTGCCTTTTTTCAAGGATTTGTTTAACACGGCCATGACGTGCCTTCAGACTAATCGTAGAACAAAATTTCTTTACTGAAACTACTATTTTTTTGCCTTGCTTATTTTGTACAAGTTTATAATATGACAGTTAATAAATGCATGCATATTTTAATATTTGATAGCGCATAGAAATTTCTACTCTTCTGATAAATGAAAGAAACTAAGTACTTCCATATTAATACTCTTTATCTGCAATCAGAAATAGAACTGTTATGCAGCTATCTTAAAGTAAAAATTTTTAGTTTATCGAAACGAAAGAAAAATTAATGTTATTTCTGCTGTTGCAAATCCGATGCCAAATAATTTATATTAGGTGTATGCATTGTAACTTTTAGCATAATGCAAGCTGAGCTCGAGGCAATTCGATCTTAAAAACAAATCAGATTGTAAATGTCCTTAATTACAGACCACTGATGATGCTTTACCTCAATAGAGCAAAACGCGTCTGGTGAGGAAAACTCGGATTTTCTTGTAATTGTAGGACAATATGGCCACACAAATGAAGAATTTAATTGACAGTCGATTTCTTAGCGCGTCTTTAGAGTTATTCATGTTAGAAAATAATGACTCACAGACATAGGTAGATAAAAATATTGTGAAGATAGCAATCGGGAGCGTCCTCAGACGGCTGTGTGTGTTTTCGGAATTGCATTATCCAATTCCATCATTTTAAAGTTGGCCCATTTTTGCTCATATTGCACTATAGTCTTACTAATTCGGTTACTTCTTTTCTTGTGTCGATAAATTTTTTGAGTCCATTTTGAATTGAACTGTAAATCAATCAGCTACATTTTAATTTCAAACTAGAGTTAGACAAGTTCAGTTTATCAAATGAAGAAGTCACACCTGGGTACGTAATAACTTCTAGTGTTCCCAATAACTCTTTAAACTGAGAAAAACCGATTAAAAGTCTCCGATTGAAGACTATGCCACCGAAGAATATTCCTCAGTGACTCTCCCCTTCGTCTGGCTTTCCATGTAAATCCAAATCGCTGATAATTTTTGGGAAATACTTGTAGTTTTTGGAAACAATATCGTTATTAAAACCTTGCAGTTCAGCTTCAAAAGCGCGAATAAGATCGTTCATAACAATAACTGTATTGTTTGTGCCTTGAAGCTTTACGTTCAAATCCTAGAAATGCTGGCAGCATGTCCGTGAAAAAACATGAATTTTTGTAAGCCACGTAACATCATCTAACAGTGATTGTTGCACAGTTTTTCTTCCATTTTGTGAACACAGCCTCATTTCTTGCAAACAGTCGACAGATCTTTGAAGTACGTTGCCGCAGCTCGATCAGTGAACATCCTTATACATCATTAGGCCATTGTACACAGGGTTGACTCCAACTAATAACAGCCCGCATCTCGTGGTCGTGCGGTAGCGTTCTCGCTTCCCACGCCCGGGTTCCCGGGTTCGATTCCCGGCGGGGTCAGGGATTTTCTCTGCCTCGTGATGGCTGGGTGTTGTGTGCTGTCCTTAGGTTAGTTAGGTTTAAGTAGTTCTAAGTTCTAGGGGACTTATGACCACAGCAGTTGAGTCCCATAGTGCTCAGAGCCATTTGAACCATTTTGAACCAACTAATAACACTTCGAATTTTCTTTTATTAGAAGCTTGCGACGATACAACGTGCACTATTTTTTGTGACTACTGCCTTTATACACTGAGGTGTGACTTACGTCATGGGATAGCGTAGCGATATGCCCATACATGGATGATGGTACTTTACGTGCACGAGGTACAACATGGCGCAGATAAAAGTAGCGAGGAAATGAGTGAAATTACAGAAACGAAGAACTGATGTAGACTTACCCGTTATTGTGAGGAATTGTTTCATAGACCTTGCTCGTCAAGTGTCCCCACCCGAAAAATTTACATTTTGTTAGATCCGTCCAACGTGATGGTCACAAAGGTTTGCTAACAGTTCGTTCTTCAGTGATCACATCACGGACTCTTTCCAGGGGTTACTTAGACATGTGGCATGTTGCCCCATCATGCTGGACGAAGCAGTAGTGTCTTTCATATTCACTGAATTGAGCACAAAAGTGTCAATAATTTCCAGATATGCAACTGTGTTGAGGGTAGGGCTGTTGATAAAATATCGATATATCTATATTTTTTAAAAGTATCGGTATTTATCGTGATATCTTTTCCTCCGATATGTAGTATATCGATAACGAAATGGCAATATCGACTGCTGATATTTTTATTTTATATTACATTTCTTTCCCAATTTCCAGTAAATATTTGAAATTGTAGTAGAATATAATTTTACCTTCCCTGTGTGAAGGAAGCCTACTACTGTTTGAGATTTTAACACGTCCAGTCTTTCTCTTTGACTGCCTGGAAGTTTTATAGGTCGCACAAGGAAGTCCGATTGCACTGCGGGTGGTATTGTGAATAACAAGATGTGAAGGATAACACGTCAGTTGCGTTAAAAAACAATTTGTAACGCTTCTAATGTACTATTTCTTCACATCAGCATTCTTCAAAAACAGCTGCTGTAAATGCTGAACAAAAATCTAAATGACAGGATCGGTCTTCGCGGCGGGTGGGTACGCGGGAGGGTAAATGCTGACGTAATCGGCGCATTTGGAGAAACGAAAAGACAGGGAAGACGACGTGAAGTGTTCCGGATGAATCCGACGTGTGACGAAACCAATGGACGGACCCATCGGACACCTTTTATTGTGCCACTTACATGCAGTTACCATTATCAGCAAAGAGGTTATCGCCAAATGCGAACGTGCATCGTTTTCCTTTCAATTATTGCGCTGAGGGGGATAAGCAGCTGCTAGCTTGTTGATGTACAGAATATCTAATAATAAATCAGTACTTAAATAGACAGCTCTAAAACCAGCAGTGTATTTACAATGTGCAGCCGATATTGTTATAGAGGCTCGTGCGTCGATGTTTTTTCCGTTTGTGTATCGATACTTTTTCTCTCTATACCGAGGGCCTATAATGATATCTCTTTATATATCGATATGTCGGATTCGCGATACTTTTAAAAATATCAACAGTCCTAGTTGAAGATAGTGTCACAAAATATCATTCCAATGATGCGCGTTCCTGTTACACCGAACCAAATGCTGTTGCCGACTACCTCGTTTTCTGTGAATTCTCATGACCGGAAAGGTGAAACCATGGTTCATAGCTCGTGATGCAACGGATAGGGTGTAACAAACCATCGTCAGTGTTATTTAAAAGCCACGTGTAATAATCAACACGTTACTGTCACCCTCCTGTAATTGCTGAACAACCGTCAAACGATATGGTATCAAATTAAGACTTTTCAATATCCGCTGCCAATTCCTCCTACTTACATGCGCCTGTTGGCCGAATTTGCGTATAGACTTCTTTGGGCTCTCAATAATTCTACGGCGAATGTCAGCAATAACTTATGGCTTGCGGAACTGAATGAACTCTGTGTCGTTTTACATTTTGCATAGATTTGCAGGTGCGCCAATTTTTATACCGGCTGTGTATTGCTGTCTTAGCTGGTAGTCCTCTATCTGGATACCTGACCCAGAAAATTTCCCAAGTTTCCTTAATCGAACCTGTTTCCACACTTGCTTCCACAATTTGAATTCTTCCTTCTGTCGTGAAAGTCATTTTGCAAACCGCAAAGAGAAACGTCTAACTTCACGGATGAAATAAACTGAAATGCTGACAGGAGAATTCTAACAGTCAATCCACAGTGTCAACAGCGTGCCGAGATACCAAACTTCAGGCATTGCCTCTCGCCACAGGCAACACTGTGGCCGACGGCCTGCACTTAACGACCGAGAGCAGCGGCATTTGCGTCGAGTTTTCAGTGCTAACAGACAAGCAACACTGCGTGAAATAATCGCAGAAATCAGTGTGGGAGGTATGACGAACGTATTCGTTAAGACAGTTCGGCGAAATTTGGTGTGAATGGGCTCCGGCAGCAGATACCGACGCGAGTGCTTTTACAAACAGCACGACACCGACTGCAGCGTCTCTCCTGGGCTCGTAACCATATCGGCTTGACCTTAGGCGACTGGAAAACCGTCTACGGCAACTTGGAGACCATTTGCAGCCAAACAACGATGGAACTGTAATGGATGACAGTGCACCATGTCACTGTGCTACATTTGGTAGAGATTTGTTTGATGAATATTCCGGACGTGTCGAGTGAATGCTTTGGCCACCCAGATCGCCAAATGTGAATCCTGTCTAACATTTATGGGACATAATCGAGAGGTAAGCTCATGCATAAAATCCTGCACCGGCAACACTTTCGCAGTTGTGCACGGCTATAGTGGGAGCTTGACTCAGTATTCCTGCAGGGGATTTCCAGCGACGATTTGAGTCCCTGCCACGCTGGGTTGCTACACCGGGCAAAAGGAGGTCCGACACGATGTTAGGTGGTATCCCGCGATTCCGTCACCTCAATGTGTGGTGCATGCATCTCCTTCTCCCCCCTCTGAGACAGCTTCTTCCTACCTACCCCCAGTCTGTTTGTTCACGTTATCGTTCCATGCCTACCTGTACATTTCCTGTTCCACTCTCCCCCCTTTTCCTTTTCCAACTGCTCATTACCTGTCTGCACATGGACAGAAAGGTGGTCAGTATCGGTCGTAACATCATCTGTCTTTTTTTAAATTGCGGATCTAGATTTCAGTTAGGAGTGCAGCTATCATCAGTGTGTTATAGGTAGTCAAGTACACTCAACATACTTATAACAACACATATTTCAATGTAACGTAAGCATATACAAGCAATAGGGGACACCTTCCACCTGCCTCCTGCAAGTCCCCCTCCTGCCCCTATCTCTGTCCATATCCCCCTCCCCATCTCTTTGCCCGTCTACCTCTCCCTCTCTATCAGTCAATCTCTTCCTCCACATTCCTGTCCATCGTCTTCTCCCCCCATCTCGGTCTGTCTACCTCCTCATCCCCTCATTTCTCCGCCCAGTCGATCCTTCTCCTCCTCTCACTAGCCATCTTCTCCCTCCCCTCTCTCCCTCACCAACCATGCCCATGAAAAGATGTAGCCTCTCTCCCCTGCGAGGCATGGCGATACTACCCTCACAATAAACGCGTCTCTCTCGCTGTCCGTCACCTCCTGTCCATGTAGTCCTTCAACACAGGAGGTGGCTTACAAAACACTCGTTCGACCTATACTTGAGTATTGCTCATCAGTGTGGGATCCGTACCAGGTCGGGTTGACGGAGGAGATAGAGAAGGTCCAAAGAAGAGCGGCGCGTTTCGTCACAGGTTTATTTCGTAAGCGTGATAGCGTTACGGAGGTGTTTAGCAAACTCAAGTGGCAGACTCTGCAAGAGAGGCGCTCTGCATCGCGGTGTAGCTTGCTGTCCAGGTTTCGAGAGGGTGCGTTTCTGGATGAGGTATCGAATATATTGCTTCCCCCTACTTATACCCCCCGAGGAGATCACGAATGTAAAGCTAGAGAGATTCGAGCGCGCACGGAGGCTTTCCGGCAGTCGTTCTTCCCGCGAACCATACGCAACTGGAACAGGAAAGGGAGGTAATGCAGTGGCACGTAAAGTGCCCTCCGCCACACACCGTTGGGTGGCTTTCGGAGTATAAATGTAGATGTAACTGTCCTCCTCCTCCTTCCCCCTTTGTTCTGTCCACCTCATCTTCTCGTCTCTGTCACAATCCATCACCTCCTTGTCTCTCTGCCCAAGCATGCCCTTCTGTACTTGAAGAGGTCAATAAAGCTCGCTGACAGCACTCCAATAGCAACACGTCTGTCGAGCAGGGCAGCGTGTACGCCAGTGGCTGAAAAGAGTCATGTTTTTGTGTGAATCTCTGCTCCTAGTGGAGGTAGAAGGTCATGAAACCGTTAGTGTTGATGCTTGTGCGGATTGCTATTTTTGCGCCAAATTTATTTGAAACCGATCCAGGGTTCGGAAGGATATCCCAGATATGCACACATACACTTTGTTTTATACATATGTGGTCTAACGCTACGCAATGATGTAATGGCATCACGGGGTAAGCCTGTCTCCACGAAGCTGTGTCTTGGGCATTGTGAGTCGCTTGCTGCAAGCCCATCCCAGTGAAACTCTTAATTTGGTTTTTATACCATAATAGTGTGCATCCTCTAGATCTTCGGTTGTCGACTTTTCTTGTATCATTGTTCTTTGCATTACCATAATGTGGCCAAAATATTTCAGCTGATTTTGGTTGACAAGTTTCGACTTTCTGGTACTGAGCAGCCTCACGATCGATACATTAGGTCGATGTGCTGTTCGTGAAGTAATCTGTAGCACTACATTTCCAGAGAATCAATCCTGCGACGATACACCTGTTCTCCTGCGTAGCTCGTGATGAGGAAGATTTAGAGTTTGGACGAGAGTGAGTTTTGTCTTGGCAGTGATGGAGGTGTCCTTTCAGATAAGAGCAGCTTTTGCTATACAATTTCTCGCTATCAGAATGCGCCTAACGGATCTGAGTCTCGAAATCTCCAGTACTAGTGACAACAGATCATAAATACCCGAAGCGACTGACAGCGTCTTAGCCAGCAAGGTCGTTGTATTGTTGATTTCAAGAACCGTTCTCTGGTTTGTTTGATCAACCTTCGCATAATGGTTTCCAGTTGATACTCGTCTGTTGCAATTAGCAGAATGTCACCTTCATACCTGAGAAATGTTAATTTTCCTGTCACGTACAACGATGCCGTTATAACGCTTTTATAAAACAGATAAAATATTTATGTAGCGTTTTTCATTAAGTACTTTACATAGCTAACTGCATCGTCAACTAAAGTCTGCCAGACATTCATCTACGACATTAATAGAAAGGACCTCGACAAGTTTCCTGGGGCACGCCTGACGTTAGTTCTATGTTTGACTCACCATCGAATATAACATGGTACTGTCAAAACCTGGATTTTGAAGATGATTAATTTCGCCTGCAGTATTATCTTCAGTGTTTCCTGTGTGAAAAACTTGAGACTCAGCTCTTCTCACTACCGTTACGTTACGCAGCGTTGCAGACACTCAGCGGTACATTTACTGCATATGAGCAACATGTCTGCATAGAGAGCGCATACTACTACCTGAGCGCTGTGGCGCCCACTGGCGTTGCTGAATAATCTTACAGATACACATTTCGTTATGAAATGGTTTAATTGAAAATCTCGCTTTGTTGACGACTAATTAGAAGAATTATTTTCCAGTTCAGACACTTGGTAAAATTCTGTACATTACAGTTCGTACGTACGTAACCTTGGAACGCTCAACACGGTTTTCGTGCATCGTACTGGTGCATCCTCGTGGCACTGCTAGGCAAACGATCTGAGATCTTGACTTGATTTTTCCACATTTGCAAATGGTATCACAAGTCGATTATAGTATGTTTCTAGAACTTCAACACCTACCTTCGCTGCAGACCTTTTGCGACAAATCTGTTTCACCACAAAATTTTACTTTGCTAAGTCTGCTGTTGTCTTGTCGATAGAAGCACTGTAGAAAATATGTTTTCGCCAGGGACTAGGCTTGGGGTCACAGCGGAAACAATGGCATTGTGCTGGTGGGAATTAAAAGTATACCAATAGGCAGACGATTTCGAAAGCACTCGTATTCTTAGAAGGCGTTTGCTCTGTATGAAATCCGGCAATATTGCAAACGTAAATACTTCGTAATGGGCTACTTATCGACGGCTGCAGCAGATTGAAACATGAAATGCGTCGCCCGGGTTCCCGGGTTCGATTCCCGGCGGGGTCAGGGATTTTCTCTGCCTCGTGATGACTGGGTGTTGTGTGATGTCCTTAGGTTAGTTAGGTTTAAGTAGTTCTAAGTTCTAGGGGACTGATGACCATAGATGTTAAGTCCCATAGTGCTCAGAGCCATTTGAACCATGAAATGCGTGCTTCAGTTATTCCATATTTAAGTCCGGTACGAGTTTGACGATCGCGGTGCAAGAAGACTGCATTGTGTTTCCGTCTTGACTGCGTTGTGTTTCCGTTTTGATTGCATTTGCCGCATGCGTGTCGTGATATCTTTTTGGCAAAGAGCAGTGAAGCGGCAAGGTATGTGTTGTTTGCAGGTATTGAGCAATGTTAATGTAAATTACAACTTTGAAAGGTATTTAATCTACGTTTACATTTATATAGAGCAGCAAAATATCGTTTACAGGAGTGTATGGTGACAAATGCTGGTGATACATTATGTCAGCTTACAGCAAGTATTTCTCTTCTATTAATCAGTAACCAAAGTAAATGTATACATTAGGCCGGGAGATTGTAAAACACTTTTTAGTGATGTAACTGACGATAAAGTTTCACCTCTAGTGGTCTGCGCGATTAGCCTTTTTGTCTCGCCGCTGTCTCCGGAAAGGACGTCAGATGTGCATGTTATAAAAATAATACAAAATGCAAACAGAACGATGCCCCCTAATGTTCACGATGATGACATGACCGTCGGCACGTGTATGGAAAATACACTACTGGCCATTAAAATTGCTACACCAAGAAGGAATGCAGATGATAACAGGTATTCATTGGACAAATATATTATACTAGAACTGACATGTGATTACATTTTCACGCAATTTGGGTGCATAGATCCTGAGAAATCAGCACCCAGAACAACCACCTCTGGCCGTAATAACGGTCTTGATACGCCTGGGCATTGAGTCAAACAGAGATTCGATGGCGTGTACAGGTACAGCTGCCCATGCAGCTTCAACACGATACCACAGTTCATCAAGAGTAGTGACTGGCGTATTGTGACGAGCCAGTCGCTCGGCCACCATTGACCAGACGTTTTCAATTGGTGAGAGATCTGGAGAACGTGCTGGCCAGGGCAGCAGTCGAAAATTTTCTGTATCCAGAAATGCCCGTACAGGACGTGCAACATGCGGTCGTGGTCGTGCATTATCCTGCTGAAATGTAGGGTTTCGCAGGGTTCGAATGAAGGGTAGAGCCACGCGTCGTAACACATCTGAATTGTAATGTCCACTGTTCAGAGTTCCGTCAATGCGAACAAGAGGTGACCGAGACGTGTAACCAATGGCACCCCATACCATCACGCTGGGTGATACGCCAGTATGGCGATGACGAATACACACTTCCAATGTGCGTTTACGGCGATGTCCCCAAACACGGATGCTACCATCATGATGCTGTAAACAGAACCTCGATTCATCCGAAGAATTGACGTTTTGCCATTCGTGCACCCAGGTTCGTCATTGAGTACACCATCGCAGGCGCTCCTGTCTGTGATGCAGCTTCAAGGGTAACCGCAGCCATGGTCTCCGAGCTGATAGGTCATGCTTCTGCATACGTCGTCGAACTGTTCGTGCAGATGGTTGTTGTCTTGCAAACGTCCCCATCTGTTGACTCAGCGATCGAGACGTGGCTGCACGATCCGTTACAGCCATGCGGATAAGAAGCCTGTCATCTCGGCTGCTAGTGATACGAGGTCGCTGGGATCCAGCACGGCGTTCCATATTACCCTCCTGAACCCACCGATTCGATATTCTGCTAACAGTCATTGGATCTCGACCAACGCGAGCAGCAATGTCGCGATACGATAAACCGCAATCGCGATAGGCTACAATCCGACCTTTATCAAAGTCGGAAACGTGATGGTACGCATTTCTCCTCCTTGCACGACGCGTCACAACAACGTTTCACCAGGCAACGACGGTCAGCTGCTGTTTGTGTATGAGAAATCGGTTGGAAACCTCTCGTCATGTCAGCCCGTTGTAGGTGTCGCCACCGGCACCAACCTTGTGTGAATGCTCTAAAAAGCTAATCATTTGCATGTCACAGCATCTTCCTGTCGGTTAAATTTCGCGTCTGTAGCTTGTCATCTTCGTGGTGTAGCAATTTTATTGGCCAGTAGTGTAAATAAAGGGCGGATTAAGCAGAAATTCGATGGTGCTCGTGTATTGTAGTCGTGGTAAGAGAGGAACTACATGGATGGGGTTTATATCACTGTCGTGATTTATGTCGAATTTATAACTACACTATTTGATGAAAAGTACATGGAGGGCGCTAGGTAATACTGTATTAACCACTAGATGTCGCGAGAGGCAGCATGAAAGATGCTGGGGGAGTCCGGTGTTGTAAGTAAAGAAGCAGCGACAGGAGGACGGCTCGGTCAGGGCAGCTCAGTGGCTTCGCACGAGCACTAGCCGTTGTATCGTCAGCGTAACAGATCCATCAGGGATGTTTCATTCCTTCTAAAGCTGCCCGTGGCAACTGTCGGTGATGTGATTGATGTGGAAACGCCAAAGAAGAAACAGATAAACCAAGACCAGGTAGACCTCATGAACTGACAGGCAGTGACTTCGAGCTCTGCAGAGAATGATAATAAAAATCGCATGAAATCAGCGGAAGGAATCACTCGCGAGTGCCAAAGTGCCACCAGCAGTCCAGGTAGTGCAATGAATGTGCGTAAAAAAAAAGAAAAAAAAGAGTGGGATACAGTGGTTAAGCAGCTCCGCATGAGCCACATTTCTGCAGTCCGTGCTTAGGGACACTTGAGGTGGCGTAAAGAACGACGCCACTGGACATCGTGTAAGTGGAAACGAGTCGTTTGGAGTGATGAATTACGCCGTATCCAGCGGCAGTTCGATGGGAGGGTTTGTGTGCCGAACTTCTGGAGAACATTACCTGTCATCATGGGTATATTGCCAACTGTGAAATATGGAGGAGATGGAGTTACTGTACGGGGGGGTACTTTTCGTAGTTAGCGTGTGATCCCGTTATTGCGCTTAAAGAAAAGTAGAAGAGTCCGTACACAATGTTCGTTAGTATCGGCATGACACCGCAACTCGTCATAAAAAAGCATCTGTAAGGCAATGGTTTGTCGACAGTAACATTCGTGAAGTGGATTGCCCTACCAAGAGTCCCGACATGGACCCAGTAGAACACCTTTGGTATGAGAGAGAATGTCGATAGATCCCAACGTCCAACGTCACTACCTTCTCTGGTTTCGCTTCTTGAGGAAGATTGGACTGTCACCTTCACAGACACTCGGAAACGTCACTGAAACTATCCATAGAGGACTTCAAGCCGTCATAAAGGTGAAGGTTGGACACACCCCCTACTAATGTTCACTAACAGGTACCCGGGTACTTTTGATCTATCAGACAGTGTAGTTCTCAGGACCACGTTAAAGCTCCGTGTCGATGGGACGTTGTCCATTGACAGAATTTATGTGTCGCATCTTTTCCTTCTCCCATTGAAGCAATTTCTTCCGTAAAACCTGCAGGTCTGAAATCGTTGGGAAGGTGTGTGCTACCGTAGCTGTCTTAAGTAGCGATAGTCCGGCGCCAGTGTCACGGAGCTTTAAGGGGGGTAGAACGTCGAACGGGCCGACTAGTAGAGGCACCACAGGACATTTTAATTTCCACTGTTTATACTTTTACAAATGAAGTCATAAAACATTCAACATGACCAGGAAGGATTCAGAATTCACACTCATAGCAGTGGAAGTTCGAAAACATAACGAAATGATTTTTTTTTTACATGTGAAATTTCGTCATTTTTTTCACTTATTAATGGCAGCATTAGTTGTTATAGGTACACTTTTCTTCATAAGTAAGAGAGATTCTTCGATGAATTTTGCACAGCATACAAACCATACTTAAAGGCGTATAAAACTCTAGAATTTTCCAAATCTATTAAAAACTGTGGTAAAAATTGAGGTAATTAACTATAAAATTTGTGTTTTTTCTAAACATGACGTTTAAAATATAACAGCTCATTCGTTTTTTCATAAATTAAATAAATTCCTGCTCCTAGTCGGCCCGTTTGACGTCCTACCCCCCTTAAGGGAGTAGCCGGAAGCGTCCTTGCTAGTTTCATTACAGAGGGCGCTATTCTGAACAGGGGGAAATTCTGCTGAATAACATTTCGATGAATCGTGCGTTCAGGAGCTGTTAGCGTCCAGTACCTCTCACAGGGGGTAATTTCAAAGGAACGCACACCATTTTATCAGCAAGTGTTTCCCTATAACATTAGCAACAGCATGTCACTCATATGACACATGATGTTTGCCAGTTTTATGGCAGTTGATTAATTAAACTGACTTAGTAGCAATGTAATTTACACAGTAAAGAGATATCCCAAATGAACACGTTATATTTGTGGATAGGTTTGATGAAATTTGTTACGGCACTTGGAGCGTCATCAGTTTACTTAGAGATCCAGCTCTTGACTGCTTCTTGTCCTGTCAATTACATAGTAGTCTTTCCAGTCCCAGGAGTTATTCGCGCCTCATCTCTGCCTCTGTTCGCTGCGCTCACTAAATTTCATCAGTAAATCTCTCCGTGATTCACGACGCCTCTATTGTAGCGTCTGTCAGTGGAAATTGTTTAGTATCGGTGAAACGTTCCCGCGCAGGCTAAACGATCCCGTGATGAAATGTCCCGCTCTTCTTTGAATCTTCTCTCTTTCTTCTATTATTCCAACCTGGTGCGCGTCTCCCTACTGATGAAGCCGGCCGGAGTGACCGTGCGGTTCTAGGCGCTACAGTCTGGAACCGCGAGACCGCTACGGTCGCAGGTTCGAATCCTGCCTCGGGCATGGATGTGTGTGATGTCCTTAGGTTAGTTAGGTTTAAGTAGTTCTAAGTTGTAGGCGACTGATGACCTCAGAAGTTAAGTTGCATAGGGCTCAGAGCCATTTGAACGAAGCCTACTGATGATCAATACTAAAGAGTCGGTCGAGCAAACGTTATGAAAGGCACGTTTTTCGAGAATGAGTAACAATTCTTAAGACGCTACCAATGAATCAGAGCGTGGTGTCCCTTTTCCTACAGTTTGTTTTATGTGGTCATTCCAGTTTAAGGAGATCCGGATGATTATTTAATAAGGCATTTTACTATAGTTACTGTTTACCCTGAATTTAACTAATTGTATTCAAACTTTAGTGTATTTTAAGAACTGCATAATGCAATAGACTGCTGTGACACAATATTTTGTTAGAGACGCTTGGTTTCGGTCAAGGATCAGACCCTTAACCAAAATCCACCTCAGCTAAGCATTTCCGTAATTGAAACCTCTGAGGTTAAATGGATATAATGTTACGCATATACAGCGAACATCAATGATGGAAGAATGCACATCTGACAACTGTTACTCCAGTACCGCAAATGCTTAGCTGAGATGGCATTTGTCCCGATGATCTTATCCTAGACCGAAATCGATTGTCTCTAATAAAATATACCGTTACATCAACGTATTGCATAATGCAGACCTCTACATTCATTAAAGCTGTACAACGCCACGTCCACAAAATATTTATAGTGGAGTTCTTCGACTGTGCTTCATATCTATCGGTGAATTGCTGACAGGGTGGTAGCTGGATGACTCTAACAAATGTATTCGGTATAGACGCCTCGGGAGACTGCCTTGGTTGAGTCTGATCGTATTGGTAGAGGATATTCCCTTTATAAGCCAATTAAACCAAGCGAACCATGGGTGTGATGCTATTGTAGGTAGCGTAATGCATTTCCTTGAACATAGGTTCATTTTTCTTGCCGCTGTTTAACAAGACGGTTAAATTAAGTAAGTCGCATTCCAGTATTCTGTAATAATGATTTGACAGTAGCGTCCATTGCAAGTGAAACTGCTCACTTATTCCCTTCGATAGCAGAGTCGTCTTCGTTTTCTCCTCAGTCCGAAAGTTGGTGGACTGGTTCGTACTTCGTCCCTTGTTGATGCTCTCCCGTCTTCTCCCTCCTTCATTGCAGCGATCAGAGCAGTGAGGAGAGATGAGTGACGAAGTAGGTGGCTGACCTTGCTCTCCTCCTAGCGGTGACTTTTTGAGTCGCGCTCCTTGTCTCTCCTGCGCTTCTCAGCACTTCGGCAGTCCACCTATATCTACAGCACCCTCCTTCAACGCTACATCTGGAGAGTTTCCAGGTTTTTATTTTCTTTCTGCTGCGTAGGTTTCTGCAGCCCACAAGCATCTGTTCAGAATGCAGCCCTTGAAGAATCGTTTGCTGATAGTGTGAAAAGGACACTGTTTACCAAAGTGCGCAGAAAAAAATCGCGAGTGGCCCAGCAACGGAGGCTGGCCTTTAAGCCCCCGTGCGTTGCCGGCGTGCGTGCAAGATGGCGGCGGCCTGCGCCCTGACCCGCTATCGACCCGGCGCGTTGCGCTAGGTTATGTCCGCCGGCGCAGCGCCGTGCAAATCGATGGGCGTGGCACACACGCCGCCAAACAAAACCTGCCCCAAGGCAAAAAGCCGCGCGCCGGTCGCCGCCGCCGCCGCCGCAGCCGCCGGCGCTGCCCTTTGCTCCCACGCACCTTCCAGGAAAAGCCCTAATTATCGGCCAGCGCGCTTTTGTGCCCAGCCAGCGTGTGTAGCCTGTTTTGTCCAGCTGACAGTCGACACGCAGACCTTTATCGCAAAGGCGTAATTACGGGGTAGGCGTACTTTTGTGCACGCAGTAGACCGTGTAGGCTTATGTAGAAAAAGCTACGTAGAAAGTACGGTGAGAGAAGCACAATGAAAACGTGTGGGAATTATTCTGTCGGCCGGTCGGAGTGGCTGAGCGCTTCTAGGCGCTGCAGTCTGGAACCGCGCGACCGCTACGGTCGCAGGTTCGAATCCTGCCTCTGGCATGGATGTGTGTGATGTCCTTATGTTAGTTAAGTTTAAGTAGTTCTAAGTTCTAGGGGACTGATGACCTCAGCAGTTAAGTCCCATAGTGCTCAGAGCCATTCGAACCATTTTATTCTGTCATACCAGCACACCTGTATTTTATTTTGCTTGCTCTCTTAAGGCACATCGACTACAAAACCAATGAAGACAATGGAAATGGTTTCGAAGAAATTTTTTATGTTTACATATACAGAATGAGACACCTGACTTTTCCACAACAATAAATGTTGACCCACAGACATTTGTAATTTGTTTTTACCTAGAGAAATACTGAGCGAAAGCTTACGAAATAAGTATATTTCTCACAGACATGTAGACGTTACTTTTTTACGCAAGCAGTCCTTTACGCCAGATTAGCATGTCTGTGTCTGGCAGATTAAGTGGTCTGACTCTTATGTTGGCAATTCTTTATGTGTACCATCAAAAGCGGTTGGATTTTCATTTTATTGCACTAGTTGAGACAGTCTATTTTATCATCTGGCAAGTCTGGACATAATACGAGCGTACCATTTTCTAAAGGAAAGACCATATGTAATACAATAATTGTATTATAGGGGACGAGATGAAAAGTATTGTTCCGAATTTTTCATGTGAAAACTCTTAAAACTTTTTTATATAAACAAGCTTCATTAACATTCTACATCTTTATTCTTCGTGTCTACATATTAGCAGCCCACTGCCGCCAGAGGGTTCCGAATTGTAGTGTGTAACATGGTGGTGCGTAATGTAACTATGTCGGTGCGTGAGAGACCCTCAGAAAGCTGAAAGCACGAATTCGAAGAGTTCGTTTACCGATGGAAGGCCGTGCGGTTCTAGGCGCTGCAGTCTGGAACCGCGAGACCGCTACGGTCGCAGGTTCGAATCCTGCCTCGGGCATGGATGTGTGTGATGTCCTTAGGTTAGTTAGGTTTAACTAGTTCTAAGTTCTAGGGGACTAATGACCTGAGAAGTTGAGTCCCATAGTGCTCAGAGCCATTTGAACCATTTTGAACCGATGGAACGCTTCGACATCTGCAGTAATCCTACGCATTGCGTTCACCACAATGATGATCCAGTGCAAGCAGCGACGAGGTTGTGTCTCCCTCAACAAAGTCAGACATTCTACAGGAAGATGTCAACAGACTGGTCAACTTGGGTTCAAATGGTTCTGAGCACTATGGGACTTAACATCTCAGGTCATCAGTCCCCTAGAACTTAGAACTACTTAAACCTAACTAACCTAAGGACATCACACACATCCATGCCCGAGGCAGGATTCGAACCTGCGACCGTAGCTGTCGCGCAGTTCCAGACTGAAGCGCCTAGAACCGCTCGGCTACATCGGCCGGCCTTTCGTGTTCCCCTGCCAACTGTTTGCCTGTATGAAAAGAGATCACCAATATGTTTAATGGGTCGAAAGTCAGTACTTCAGGCGGAAAAGTTCGGCGCCTAATAGTACATATACATTTCTCATCATTTGACCACTGTTCATGGGAAAAGAACCAGTATTCGAAATGGTATGGCGTACAACTTTCCCTTGACTCCGTGTTTTCCCTGGCAAATGGCGTCTGAAGACTTTGCGTTGATCGGCACTACATAAACTTTCATTTCCCCTTGAGGCAAAATGTCATATGTGATGCATTACTCCATTACAGCCAAATGTGCCACACTCTACTTCTCCAGATGTTGTTGGCTCAGCTGCCTGCACTACAGAGATAATGTTACTTAGCACGACCGGCGATGAAAAGACGCCAGACAATACGCACTATTTTAGCTGCTACACAGTGTCTATATCTACACTTTGTGGTCCTCCATTTTATCCGTATTTAGATTCATCTCTGCTGTAACTGTATTCCTTTTGCGGCACTTGACTTCTGTTTCAGATATTCAATATCTGCAGCTAAAAATTGGATAACGGGTTTATGTGCTTGAGCTACCACACACGTGAGTGATTGAAAATACTCAAATAGAAAAATGCTTCTGTCACGATAGATGTGTATCCCAAGGTTTTACGTTGCAGACACGTTATCAACCAAGGTGGCGCCCCAAGACGATCACTAGATTCGTATTCTGAACGAGAGTTCAATCGCTTGTCTGACATGTGTAAGATAACATCGTACATTTAGCGTTGAGATCGTATCAGTAAGGTAGAGGAGGTTAGTTTTTTTGTCATTTTTTCATATTACGCCAGTTAAACGGGAAAGAAATCTAATGTTGATAGGAAATACCCTTCGGAATGCGTTCTATATTTTAGCATTTATGTAGACGCAGAAATCACTTTTGAAGAAATATTCCCAGACGATTCCTTTAAAATCGGGATGGCGGTTTTCCTTCCTCATCCGTGTCCAATCTGAGATCGTGTTCTGCCACTGATTGCGAATTTGGTATTCTAGGGAAGTTTGGGGAATAATAATTGTAAAGGGAGATCAAGGGAAGAATACAGTGAGCAGGTTCAGAGGTATGTAGGTTGCACAATTTGTTCGGAGATGAAGAGCCTTGTATGTGGCGGTGTAACCTGGAGAGCTGCATCAACCAGCCTTCGAACTCAAAACAACAGCAGCTACAACAACAACACGTGACAAAGTGAATGATATAACTCTTTTGTGGATCTGATAGTAAATTGCGTAGTTTCCGTGGACATTGGACTCAACTTCCCGGCGACGAGTCATTCAAACTGCCGGAACGAAAGCGTAAAACTCCCCCCATTCGTTGTGCAGGGTGTTTATAAATGAATATCGGGGTGTTAACGCTTTATAATATTTATTAAACTTACAGTTATAAATGATATGTCAAATGAAACAGCAACTCAAATAGTTTTACCAAGAACCTTTTAAATGTTTAATGTGAGCACAATTTGTCACACGGCACACATCAAGTCTATAGCCGAGTTCTTCCCAAACGTTGATAAGTGTGTTTTCAGTGATTTAGCAACAGATGCTTCAATCAGGTTTCTTAATTCAGGGAGGTCTGCTGGTAGCGGAGGCTCGTACACTCGATCCTTGATGAAGCTCCAAAGGAAAATATCGCATGGCTTTAGGCCGGGTGAACGTGGAGGCCATGCAAAGCAAGCCCTGTCATTGCGCCCCTTGCGGCCTATCCAGCGCTTGGGTACAGTGAAGTTTAACCAATCTAGCGGATTGCGGCGGAAAAATTGCGCGCTGCACATGCGAACTGGTGCCAAACACAACTGAGTTGCTCTTTCATTTGACATATCATTTATAACTGTAAGTTTAATGTAATAAATATTATAAAACGTTAAAACCCCGATATTAATTTATAAACACCCTGTATTTTTATCCCGTAATTTCCTGTAAGAACTACAAAAGAGTTACATCACTGAATTTGTCCCATACAGTTCTTCCATTCTGGCGCAAAAAATACACTAGTTCATGAAAAAATGTAACGGCTTTATCTCGGCGATTATTGGGATTGTGAAAACGCTGTTTGTGTTCCACGAGTTTCCTGCTCACACTACTCGTCTAAAGGAAAAGAGATTCGAAATATCGTGATCGAGGCCAAAGTTATTTAAGGTGAAAAAGAGAGGTGTCTCATCTTGTTTTGCGGAAAAAAACCTATTACGTTTTATCGGGTGAAATTGTTTCTACCAGTTCGTCATAAATAAAGTTGTTACTTTTATTTTTGCACTGCTGTTGCGTCGGACGTGTTCGCATTATAGATGGTTGTACGAATAATGCGACTTTAAATCAGTGTCTCTCCAGTGTCGTACTTCCACAAACAATTCTTTTGCAATCTCCTTGGGACAGCCGCCTCATAACATTGCTTTATTTGCTGGATTACTGCGGCCGACTACAAAACTTAACACATTAACCGAAATAATCATATAAATGTCAACGAAAATAGATTGTGCCGTGACCTGAGTGAAGCGTTCGTATTGCTCTAGATAACTAGTAATTTGACCAAGTAGATTCTAGCGGTAGATAAACACAACCCTATTTATGCAACTTCCGAGCCGAGCCAGTTTTCCGCCGAGGAGATCGCTACGAGGCGGTAACGTAATCGTTAATTAGTTATTTAGCGTGCTCTAATTACGAGGGTGGAAATTTGCTTTCACGCTTCGTGGTTTCTCGCGAGTAGAAGTGAGGCGTCACGTTCTGGAAACTAAATCGCATACCTTGTTAAATCACAAATCTGACTGCTGTGTGATCTAAGTGGAAGACACTGCCGGCATCTTACATGTGAAATACTATTCCCCTTGTGTATAGGCTTTTGTGGCTTTTTCAGGAATACATAAATGCTCACTGTAAAGCGACAATATTCGTTACGTGGAAAATAGATGGCCAAAGTGAGATTTAGAATGAACCTAACTTCCATTTTCCTTTATTAATTGTCAAGTCTCGAGTCTCGCAAAAATCAACGAATTTAATGCTTCTTTGGGGGAAAAAATTAGATCCGTAAAGGTATCTTACGTTAGGGCACAGAAACGCACTGAGACCTAATTTGTTACGCTGACGGTAGTATGGTAACTTAAAGCATTTATTTCCGCGTTGAAACGAACTGTAATTGCATAGTTTTTCATGTTACTGAAATCAAATCGACATTATTTAGTTCACAAATATTAGTGTTCAGATGGTCGAGAAGGGTCAAATGATGACAAGAAAGAAAGAGGAAAAATAATAAAATTACCATTTGGATTGCTGACACTGGCGACATTATTCAGTTCACAAATATTAGTGCTCAGATGGTCCAGAATGGCCAAATGATGACAAAAAAAAGAGGAAAACTAAGAAAATTACCATTTGGATTGCTGACACTCGGAAAACGGGAGCATCCGGAAGGTAAGTTTTCCTCGCCGCCATAAGTTGGTAGCCGAGCGTGCAATGTGTAAAATGAAGTAGCGTACGGCTATCGCATGCCGTCCCGGGTTCGATTCCCGGCGGGGTCAGGGATTTTCTCTGCCTTGTGATGGCTGGGTGTTGTGTGCTGTCCTTAGATTAGTTAGGTTTAAGTAGTTCTAAGTTCTAGGGGACTGATGACCATAGATGTTAAGTCCCATAGTGCTCAGAGCCATTTGAACCATTTTTTTTATCGCATGCGACAGATACTCGCTCGCAGTGTCGGCCTTGTAATAACTAAAAATGACTGTTATGATCATCTCACTCGCCTTTTGCGATGCTGGACTTCTGATAACGTCGTTGAGGCCACCGAACGCATCGGTGTTCGTCAGTTCTATGTCGAGCATGGATCAGAAGTCACTAGGGTCAGTGGACGTGTTCTTGGTGCAGACATCCCTCATGAAGAGTGAGTGCGTTGAGTGACAATTCTAATTTCAACTACAGTTCTTTCTAGAGTGAGGCGAATTCACGAGATCACCCGTGTGCAGTGGATAAGTGCAATCTCTTGCAGGCGTTTCGCTGGGAGATGGCTTGACCGTCCAGCTGGCTCGCACCGTTTTCTATCGTTTCTGGTCAACACTGACAGCGCTGCCACCTTATGCTTCCTATCTCAGGCGGCAGGCTGGTGCAGCTTGTAAAAGTTGGTCCCACGCCAGGACAAAGGTCTTAATTCATGTGTACAATATATTGAAAGGAAACCCAACGATTGCTGTACCTGTTCTGTCTAATCTTTCCAGGTAACGATGTTTGTTTTCTGTTAGTTGCCCTGTGGAAATCTACTTTTACAGTTAACATAATATTACTGACTGAGTGAGAGAAAAATTCGTGGGATGCAGGATTAATGGTTGGAAATTCATGAATAAGGGACATCAATGTGACTTCCTATCCAACTCTCGTTATGTAGATATTTCAGTGATTGCCGTTATTGGAGCGTGACGAGTGTGGAAGGGGGTGACGGTCTGCAGAAGAGCGGAACTTTTTCCCTTACTCGGCCAAACGTGTTCCCTCGATGTGTTGTGGGAAATGGACACCAGCAATGTGGAAAAGAAAGCGTACAAATAAGCTGTCGAATAAAATGCAATTACGGCGCCGACCTCATTCAGTATGGAAGCGCCGAAGATGAATATTAGGTTAGAGCGGAGGAAGGCGCATGTGGCCACGGCGGCGGTATTTGCGCGACCTCGTTACTGCGCGCGGCGTCTACGTCAGCGTCTGCTCGCCTCTCGTTACGCGGCGCTTGTTCTGAGCGGGCGACGTCTCGTTACCTGCATCCGGCGGCCGCCGCCACAGCCCCCTACCCACTCCCCTGCCGCGCGCGCGCCGGCCTTCTCCGTTGCTCACTGTGCACCCGTCTCTCTGTCTTCACACCTTCTGCGCCATTCGGATCGCCGCCCCACCTTTGGTAACAATTCCAAGAAAAGTAAATGTTGTCTGTTCCATAAGGACATTAGGAGGCTGAACAAACAAGGTAGATGAGCTTCTTGTGTGTCTAGAAGACGTGACAGACATGCTGTGCTTACGTGAACGCCACGCAACCGTAGACTGAGCAAGTAAAAAAGGTGGACCTGCAACATACGCAAAAGTTGGACACAAAGTCAAAATATTGATAAAAGCAATTTTTGTGTTGATCAGTGCCTAAAGCTGTGCTTGCGAGTTGTTACTGCAGATCTGTGGTAATTGTAACAGTCTACAGATGCCCCCGTGGAAACTTGCAGTTGTTTTTTAGATATCTAGATGCATTATTGAGCTGCATGTCAAACAAGTAGTAGTTTGTGGAAATTTCAATGTAGATTACTTTCGAGATGCTGACAGAGAAAAGGAACTGATATCTTTATTGGGCCGTTTCAGTCTGATTTCAGTGGTAAATTTCGAAACTCCTGTGCACCAGGATAGTAGGATCCTTCTTGATAACATTTTTATAGACAGTGCTCAGATTGAAACAATTGATGTGTACATAGTACGTAATCGTCCATCCGATCTTGATGGGAAAGTAATGGAAATAAACAATTCACCTTAAATCTCTGAGGCAGGTCCATACACAGCAGTGAGGCGTATTAATGAGAACAGGACACAATGTTTTAAGAAATTGTTAAAAGAGGTGTTACGGAGTGACGTATATTAGGTACAGATACTAATGTCAATTCAGTATATTTCATAGTAAATTGTGTCAATATTTGAAAGTAGCTTTCTTAAAAACGTTAAATGTTAAAAAACAGGTAAGCCATGGACCACTAAGAAAATTAATATCTCATATAAGACGAAAAGGGAAAATTATATGAAGGCCAGAGTAAATCAAGCTCCGACATTACTTGCATATTACAAAAAATACTGAAGTGTTTTAAATAATTGTCCAGAACTATAATGCAGATAGTAAGATTACCTATGGAATATTGTGCAAAGGGAGACAGGTCAACCAGTTACTGTACCAGACACCACAACAGTAAAACTAAATGACAGTGTTGTGACGTAATTCAAAAGTTGCAAGTATTTTCAAGGAGCACTTTATAAATCTAGCACCAATAATTGGGTTGAATGGTGCAGTTGAAGAAGCAAGACAATATATTAAAAATGCATTTCACAAAGCTCTAAGCAGCCAGTAGGAGTGACACAAACATCCTTCACTGAAATTAATGGTTCAAATGGCTCTGAGCACTATGGGACTTAACATCTGTGGTCATCAGTCCCCTCGAACTTAGAACTACTTAAACCTAACTAACCTAAGGACATCACACACATCCATGCCCGAGGCAGGGTTCGAACCTGCGACCGTAGCAGTCGCGCGGTTCCGGACTGAGCGCCTAAAACCGCTAGACCACCGCGGTCGGCACTGAAATTAATGGAAAAAGTTTTGTGATCATTGACGTAAATAAAAGAAGTTAATTCCACACTTCCTGGATTACTATTTTAATCCGAGATCTTGTCGCAGCTTGTATTAATGGAATTATAAAAATTTGCAAAAATAAAAGCTCATATGGTGTTGATGGACTATCAAACAGAATTCTGAAGAGTTGTTCTAACTTAATAAGTAATGTACTTAGTAATATATGTAATTCATCACGGGCACGGGGACCTTGTGAGCGTCTCGAAGCGGCTCTCTCGGGACGCGTATTGTTCCCGAGTACACCCTCGCCTACAAGTGGAAGCGCACTAGTGAAATGGTCGTTATGACATTCAAAAATGGTTCAAATGGCTCTGAGCACTATGGGACTCAACTGCTGTGGTCATAAGTCCCCTAGAACTTAGAACTACTTAAACCTAACTAACCTAAGGGCAGCACAGAACACCCAGCCATCACGAGGCAGAGAAAATCCCTGACCCCGCCGGGAATCGAACCCGGGAACCCGGGCGTGGCGTTATGACATTGATGGCAGGTAGTCCCCACCTGGAGGAAGTTCAGCGGGCAGTTCACGCCACATTGGGCGATTTGCGAGTCGACGATGATGAGATGATGATGATGATGACAACATAACACCTAGAAAATCTCAGACCCGGCCGGGAATCGAACCCGGGCCCGCTGCATGGCAGTCAGACGCGCTGTCCACTCAGCCAAGGAGGCGAACAGTGCAGTAGTGGTTCACTTTTTGAAGGAAGGAAAGGTCGTTTTCGTATCTCTTGTCGGTTTTCTCGTGACCTTGTCAGGGACGGATGTTAATAACGCGCGTTTGAATAACCGGATGGTGTGACGCAACTGGCGAGAACAGATTGTTTTTCTCCCTGCGATCAAAATGTTACATTTCTGCTTATCTCCATTGTGACATTTTCTCGGATCTACATCTGATCCCGTTCTTTCAGAGGACGAAGGAATATTAATAATATTGTGTGGACTATAAACTCAGTTTATATTTGCGAGTTATTTGTGACACAACTGGCAATATTTTTGCAAAGTCGCGCATCGTGCTAACGGCAAGTGCTCGATTAAAATTTGTGTTATCGTGCGTGACCCAGTTTGGGAGAGATCTCGGCCAGTCCTAATTCGTAGTCGGTCATGTGTGGTCACGAAACACGTAGTGCGTATAGTGAGGAAGGCTGTGTGTTCTGGAAGACCTCTTTTTTTTTTGTACAAAGTAATACACTGTGTGAGACAGAATGCGATAACCGCAGGATTAGATAAGGGACTCACTTAAGTAAACAGGCCCGCTTACAGTGTTATACTGATTAGGTATCACTGGAATCCGACGAGTAACATTTCTGGCGGGGCGTTCCAGTGCGCCATCTCCTCCTCCATTCCGCAGTGCCGCTTTCATTGCAGGATGGCGCGTTACGACCTTCGGCTCGTCCTCGGATGCACACAGCGAACTCCAGGCTGACGAGGGGTACCTTACCGACTGCTCTGTCCTTTTCGATTTTCTTGATACTTACACGACTTGAAGGCCGGTGTCCAGACCTAGGTTCCTTTTATAAATACGACGCAAAAAAAAAAAAGCTTTGAAGAATTACAAGTGCCTTAAGGGCAGAACATTCTTACTAATTAACATAGGCGCTAGTGGCAGAGAGTCTTGCCTACGAGTTTTGAACTGCTTACTCCCTCATTAGATTCTGACTAGTAGAGTTATTTTTTCTTTTATTTAAATTCTGTTTCTGTTATCAAATAGAGTTTTTTATGAGCATATTTCATTTTTAATTTTTGAGCGCATGAAAGTGGGAGTTGTCACATTAAATTAAAATGTGGTACCAAAATGCGAAACGCGAAAACGTTGAAATTTGAAGATGCACATAGTGGTCTTCAAGGCCCGGATGGCTTCATGCGGGGTAAATAACATTGGCACTGCGCAGTAGGCTTTTATCGCAATCTTTTCTCAGTACGTCTTCACAACACTGTGACGAAACTAGGCGACTAATAATTACTCTTATCTGCAAGATAATCATATATCTGTGACGTAGAAACCTGAACAAAAAAATCAATGTACGGAGAAAGCAGGTGCTGGGACGAAAACTGTCATGGGGCCAATACGGTAAAACAAGTAGTATTCGGAAATGTTAATTCTGCAGTTTATTTTCTTGTCTGGCCAATATTGTGTTCTTTGTCTCGTATAAAAGAGACATGCTGCCTGCCTAAGTCGAACTTAACTGTTGGTTACCAGTTGATCTGCATTGTTAAACGCCTAACTCGGTTCGTGGCTGATGGGGCATAGTTCGTGTTGCAGGTTGCCTCTCTAATGGTATTGAGGTGCTAACAAAAAGTTGACTGTCAATATTTCATCTAATAATTGACCGATTTTAGAAATATAGACTGTTATCATTATCTACTCATTAACAGGCATAATCTTTGGTTAAAGATTGAACACAGTAAGTCTAGTATTACAGTTACAAACCTCCGTGTATGTCTTGAGGAAGCATAACTCTCGGCGCGCAAATTACCTATACTGTACTTGAGAATGAGAGCACTTCGTGACTTTTAACAAACTTTAAAAGTAATTTTAAACCTTTACGAAACTTTTTCTCGCAGACAATCCCCACAAAATGATGAAAAGATTAAGAAAACTTCATCGCTTACATTTCCGCTGTCGTTGCAGTGAAACTGCCGCGTCAGGCATGACGCTTATCAGAGTCACAGGAAATTAACTCCATTTGAAACAGACCTTGCAGACAGTGTTCACATGTACCACAGAACGTACTTCCAAAATTATATCATTGTTCAACACTTAGATCGGGAGATAACATTTCATAAACACTGACATGCCTGAGAAACTAGCTTTTGCTTAATACAGAGTCAAAATTACCCAGACTGTACTCATCCAGTGTTTGATAGCGAGAGCGCTTAGCGACTTTAAACATAATTTGAAACCTCTTCTCAACTCTTTCTCGTTTACGTGCTCAAAGTCAAGTATTTAACACATTAGCTCATTTGTAAAGTAATCAGTAGTTCGAAGCTATTTTATAATTGGGAGTTAGATTTTTTGAATAAAAGGGGTACACTGGTTTTATTTTTAAACTGCGTCCTTACCATTGTGGCTAAAGCCATACTGTAAATTATAATTTCATCTAGATATGAAAAGCAGGAAATTTTATTAGCCTCATTTACATAAGGTTATGTTGGGGTCACAAGAAGAGCATAGTTTCAGAAAAGTAAGTACTTGCTATTCTCAGCAAAACAAATAGAGCTTTCTCCGACATTGCGATAGGGTGCTGACATAGTGTCTCCGTGACAGGAATTGTCACGAAACGTAAGATATAAGTAAAATTACAAAACCACTTACTCTCCCAACCTTTCTTTGGACAGGCCTGCCGATACACTCGTCTGCCAGCTACTTGTGCACCAGATTCAGTTTATGCTGGATACCTCAATCGGTATGAACATTGCCCGCGAAAGGCAAGGATTCCGTTGGGGTGCAGGAGCTGCACACAGCTTTAGTATGTCAGGAAGTTTCAAACCATCTTCGTTCTGGTGTTCAGTCAGCGAGTCATTTAAAGTTGGATCTCCAATGTAAACAAATTTCTCCAAATGTGATTCTGATCTAACGATATGCACGTCAAACTTTACTAATAGACTTTCGTAGGTTAGGTCGTTAAAGCAGACTTGGCCGAAAGGTAAATGATTTGAATTCTTAGGCGAACAGAGTTTCTTACCAGTATTTGGCCGACCAACAAACAGCGTACCGTTTAAATGGTTTACATTCGAAACATAAGCGAGAGTATGTGGCACTGCAGATTGTGATTCGTCTGTCGGATAGGGATGTTGAGTTCGCTTATTCGTACGTGGTAGACTCATTAACGGTGTCAAATGGTTCAAATGGCTCTGAGCACTATGCGACTTAACTTCTGAGGTCATCAGTCGCCTAGAACTTAGAACTAATTAAACCCAACTAACCTAAGGACATCACACACATCCATGCCCGAGGAACGGTGTCGATTTAGATTCTTCCCATTGCATTTTATCAACAGCACAAGCACTACAGTACACCTCACAGTTAAGAGTTATTGCAGTAAACAGGTACACAAAACACATTTCTCAATGCAAGGCAAATGGTTCGAATTGTAGTGATGGACAGAATGCGAATAAAAAAATGAGATTTGGTGTTGAGGAGGAATTCGGCTGGGACCTCCTAGATGACAGTGCCATAAGATGTTTACTATTATAAATGCCGCCCACGCTTGGATAATGCGTTAGAGGAGACGGTTCAGTTTCATCGTACTGGATAACAGCAGTAGCATTGCTGCATCTCACACACGGGCTTGTTCCACAGATCTTCGAGTTGCCCCTTGTATTTTGTCAGCGACAATTGCCTCGCGCTTAAGGTAACTAATAATTAACTGTTTACCTAACACTCCATCAGCGACTAGCAAAATCTCTACCTAGCAGCAGTGTTGGCAAACTTTAAATTGGTTCCGGTAGAAGATCGCCTGCAGATATTAGAGCGTTCCGCTAGTGTGGATTGAAGGGGCTAGTTTAATTTAGAGATACAACAAGTATCTCGAACTTCGCATTATGATGAGTGAAATAAAAACATTCTTGTTCCGCCTTCTGAAAAGAATTTCCCGAAGCGTTAAGCTTAGGATGAAAACGATGCGACTAAACAGTGCAGAAGTTTTAAATGTTTTTGATGAAAGATTGCCGAGGTATATTGTAACCCTGTTTGTCAACGGAAGTCAGTGTGTTTTCTCGCTGCTTAATACATTTTCAATATTTATCCTTCGTTTTAGTAATTTCCTTCATTTTAATGTAAAAAGCTCTAGTCAAAGGGAACTAAAATATTATGGGCAACGGAGTGCTAATTCCACAGTAGAGAAGCTCCACCTTTAACGGTGCGGTATTTGATGTGTTACCTCGATAGCTGCTGCGGAAACTACACTCATGTTCAGAAGAAACAGAACACCTTGAACGCCTAGAGATAGGATGTTCATATTCACAGGATATGTGCATAAGTATGTTCCGCAGAAATGACAACTAGCATTTCAGTCACTTCGATGTAGCGTGTCCTGTTACCTAGAAGGCACAGGGTCCGCCAGAGGCCTGCTCACTTGTGCCGTGCGTGATGGCATCGACGTGTATAAGGTGGGAATGACGTCCTGTGGTATAACTATCAGTGCTGCACTCATCTTGTCCCAACGTTCATCTGTGGTGGTTGGCATTGGGTCACAGCACTGCATCCGTCGTTTCGCCATATCCTGTACATTTCTGATTGGCGACAAGTCTGGTGATGTAGCGGGCCAGGGTAAAAGGTTGACATCCTGTGACACCAAGAAGGCACGTGTTCGTGCGGAAAAATGGCGTGCTGAAAGGTTATGGCTGCGGGTCGCAGGATGTCATTAACGTAGGTCTGACTGGTCACAGTGCCCTGGACACGCACCAACTGTGATGTGTGGTTGTACCCAATTGCACCCCGCATCACAAAGCCTAAGTTGGCGCTGTACGTCTTGTGCGAATGCAGTCACTGTGATGCCGCTCCCCCTGTCTGCGGCGTACCGAATTGTCCAGGCTTTTATCCTGTGCATTTGCCCCAACTTTTAAATGCCCAGGCATTTTACACCACTAGCAGGCACGAAAGCGTCGTGGAGATGATCAACCAACTCCATTGGCAGACGCTGGAAGAGAGGCGTTCTGCATCGCGGTGTGGCGTACCGTTAAAAGTCCCGAGAGCGTGCGTTCCTAGAACACTCAATTAGTGTATTTGCTTTCTCTACATATATCCCGCGAGAACACAATGAAAATAAAGATTTGATCCCACACGGAGGCTTACCGGCAGTCGTTCTTCCCGCTAACTATTCCCGACTGTAACAGGAAAAGGTGAAAGCGACAATGGATGTGAAAGTACCCTCCGCCATACACCGCAGGGTGGCTTGCGTTGTATCGATGTAGATGTAGGTGTGGATAAACACGTACATCGTAGCGAAACACTACAGTATGTACATTATTTTATCCATTTCTGTGTTGGTTGAGCACTGGACATGTACACTATGTGATCAAAAGTATCCGGACATCCGCTAAAACACACGTTTTTCATATTAGGTGCATTGTGCTGCCACCTACTGCCAGGTACTCCGTGCCAGCGATCTCAGTATACATTACACATCGTGAGAGAGCAGAATGGGGCGCTCCGCGGAACTCAAGGACTTCGAACGTGGTCAGGTAATTGGGCATCACTTGTGTCGTACGTCAGTACGCGAGATTTCCACACTCCTAAACATCCCTAGGTCCACTCTTTCCGATGTGATAGTGAAGTGGAAACGTGAAAGTTCACGTACAGCGCAAAAGCGTACAGGCCGATCTCGTCTGTTGACTGACAGGGACCGCCGACAGTTGAAGAGGGTCGTGTGTGTAATAGGCAGACATCTATCCAGACCATCACACAGGAATTCCAAGCTGCATCAGGATCCACTGCAAGTACTATGACAGTTCGGCAGGAGGTGAGAAAACTGGGATTTCATGGTCGAGTGGCTGTTCATAAGTCACACTTCACGCCGGTAAATGCCAAACGACGCCTCGCTTGGTGTAAGGAGCGTAAACATTGGACGATTGAACAGTGGAAACACGTTGCGTGGAGTGACGAATCACGGTACACAATGTGGCGATTCGATGGCAGGGTGTGGGAATGGCAAATACCCGGTGAACGGCATCTGTCAGCTGTGTAGAGCCAACAGTAAAATTCGGAGGCGGCGGTGTTATGGTGTGGTCGTGTTTTTCATGGACGGGGCTTGCACCCCTTGTTTTACGTGGCACTATTGTAGCACAAGCCTACATTGATGTTTTAACCACCTTCTTGCTTCCTACTGTTGAAGAGCAATTCGGGGATGGCGATTGCATCTTTCAACACGATCGAGCACTGTTCATAATGCACGGCCTGTGGCGGAGTGGTTACACGACAATAACATCCCTGTAATGGACTGGCCTGCACGGAGTCCTGACCTGAGTTCTATAGAACACCTTTGGGATGTTTTGGATCACCTAATTCGTGCCAGGCATCACCGACCGACATCGATACCTCTCCTCAGTGCAGCACTCAGAGAAGAATGGGCTGCCGTTCCCCAAGAAACCTTCCTGAACGTATGCTTGCGAGAGTGGAAGCTGTCATCAAGGCTAAGGGTGGGCCAACACCATATTCAATTCCAGAATTACCGATGGAGGGCGCCACGAACTTGTAAGTCGTTTTCAGCCAGGTGTCCGGATACTTTTGATCACATAGTGTAGATTCTATTAAACGAATAAATACAGAAACTAGGAATTTTTTGTGGTTTATTTTCCGCAATTAGTTTTGAATTCAAAGAAAAAGTAGGTATTCGATTCGGTACGGGACCAGTAGTAAGTTTCGGCACTGAACTTGAGGTCGACAAAAGAACCGTAGGTATGCACCTGCAGTAAGCCAGCTGAAGAGGAGCAGAAATACGAAAACCGTCATTGCGAAAAGGTGAAGTAAGGAAAAAATAGTCTATTGATACATTGTGTAGATGTAGTAGTAGTAGTAGTAGTAGTAGCTTTATTCATCCGTAGATCTCTTTTTACAAGGATATATAGGACATGTCAAAGTATTTACAAGTTCAGACCAGTTTAAAATAAGCTAATTCGTATACACATACATTTACAGACTTCTCATTAGAGACAATCATTAGATTTACTCCTGGTATACAATACTTTTTTTTACAATTAACTTACTAAATAATGTAATGCCACATTGTTCACTCGTATCTATCAGTCACTGCACACACTATACACATATTGCCGCGCGGGATTAGCCGAGCGATCTAGGGCGCTGCAGTCATGGACTGTGAGGCTGGTCCCGGCAGTGGTTTCTAGCCCTCCCACGGGCATGGGTGTGTGTTTGTCCTTAAGATAAGTTAGGTTAAGTAGTGTGTAAGCTTAGGGACCGATGACCTTAGCAGTTAAGTCCCATAAGATTTCACACACATTTGAGAATTTTTGAACTATACACTCATTGTTTCATAACACCTCACTCACTACACGCACACACTGGTGATCTCTGGGCCATTTTCTGTACCACGACTTCCCATTTGCTATCCTGGAAAGCTAAGTCACCATCCCTCTATAATGAGTAAGATGTTGAGCTCAGTGTGTCAAAGTAATGTTAGCTGTTCATTTTGTGCAGAGAGAGAATAATCCCAAAGGAAACAAGTGGCGGTTGACCGAAATCGATCTGTCTTGCCTAATAATATTTTCATTTCGCGGCAGAATACCAGCTGCTGCCGGCCTCTGGTGGCCGAGCGGTTCTAGGCGCTTCAGTCTGGAACCGGGCGACCGCTACGGTCGCAGGTTCGAATCCTGCCTCGGGCATGGATGTGTGTGATGTCCTTAGGTTAGTTAGGTTTAAGTAGTTCTAAGTTCTAGGGGCCCCCCATGAACCATGGACCTTGCCGTTGGTGGGGAGGCTTGCGTGCCTCAGCGATACAGATGGCCGTACCGTAGGTGCAACCACAACGGAGGGGTATCTGTTGAGAGGCCAGACAAACATGTGGTTCCTGAAGAGGGGCAGCAGCCTTTTCAGTAGTTGCAGGGGCAACAGTCTGGATGATTGACTGATCTGACCTTGTAACATTAACCAAAACGGCCTTGCTGTGCTGGTACTGCGAACGGCTGAAAGCAAGGGGAAACTACAGCCGTAATTTTTCCCGAGGACATGCAGCTCTACTGTATGATTAAATGATGATGGCGTCCTCTTGGGTAAAATATTCCGGAGGTAAAATAGTCCCCCATTCGGATCTCCGGGCGGGGACTACTCAAGAGGACGTCGTTATCAGGAGAAAGAAAACTGGCGTTCTACGAATCGGAGCGTGGAATGTCAAATCCCTTAATCGGGCAGGTAGATTAGAAAATTTAAAAAGGGAAATGGATAGGTTAAAGTTAGATACAGTGGGAATTAGTGAAGTTCGGTGGCAGGAGGAACAACACCTTTGGTCAGGTGAATACAGGGTTATAAATACAAAATCAAATAGGGGTAATGCAGGAGTAGGTTTAATAATGAATAAAAAAATAGGAGTGCGGGTTAGCTACTACAAACAGCATAGTGAACGCATTATTGTGGCCAAGATAGACACAAAGCCCATGCCTACTACAGTAGTACAAGTTTATATGCCAACTAGCTCTGCAGATGATGAAGAAATAGATGAAATGTATGACGAGATAAAAGAAATTATTCAGGTAGTGAAGGGAGACGAAAATTTAATAGTCATGGGTGACTGGAATTCGTCAGTAGGAAAAGGGAGAGAAGGAAACATAGTAGGTGAATATGGATTGGGGGGAAGGAATGAAAGAGGAAGCCGCCTTGTAGAATTTTGCACAGAGCATAACTTAACCATAGCTAACACTTGGTTCAAGAATCATGAAAGGAGGCTGTATACATGGAAGAAGCCAGGAGATACTGACAGGTTTCAGATAGATTATATAATGGTAAGACAGAGATTTAGGAACCAGGTTTTAAATTGTAAGACATTTCCTGGGGCAGATGTGGACTCTGACCACAATCTATTGGTTATGAACTGCAGAGTGAAACTGAAGAAACTGCAAAAAGGTGGGAATTTAAGGAGATGGGACCTGGATAAACTGAAAGAACCAGAGGTTGTAGAGAGTTTCAGGGAGAGCATAAGGGAACAATTGACAGGAATGGGGGAAAGAAATACAGTAGAAGAAGAATGGGTAGCTCTGAGGGATGAAGTGGTGAAGGCAGCAGACGATCAAGTAGGTAAAAAGACTAGGGCTAATAGAAATCCTTGGGTAACAGAAGAAATATTGGATTTAATTGATGAAAGGAGAAAATATAAAAATGCAGTAAATGAAGCAGGCAAAAAGGAATACAAACGTCTCAAAAATGAGATCGACAGGAAGTGCAAAAGGGCTAAGCAGGGATGGCTAGAGGACAAATGTAAGGATGTAGAGGCTTGTCTCACTAGGGGTAAGATAGATACTGCCTACAGGAAAATTAAAGAGACCTTTGGAGAGAAGAGAACCACTTGTATGAATATCAAGAGCTCAGATGGAAACCCAGTTCTAAGCAAAGAAGGGAAGGTAGAAAGGTGGAAGGAGTATATAGAGGGTTTATACAAGGGAGATGTACTTGAGGACAATATTATGGAAATGGAAGAGGATGTAGATGAAGACGAAATGGGAGATAAGATACTGCGTGAAGAGTTTGACAGAGCACTGAAAGACCTGAGTCGAAACAAGGCCCCGGGAGTAGACAACATTCCACTAGAACTACTGATGGCCTCGGGAGAGCCAGTCATGACAAAACTCTACCATCTGGTGAGCACGATGTATGAGACAGGCGAAATACCCTCAGACTTCAAGAAGAATATAATAATTCCAATCCCAAAGAAAGCAGGTGTTGACAGATGTGAAAATTACCGAACTATCAGTTTAATAAGTCACAGCTGCAAAATACTAACGCGAATTCTTTACAGACGAATGGAAAAACTGGTAGAAGCTGACCTCGGGGAAGATCAGTTTGGATTCCATAGGAATGTTGGAACACGTGAGGCAATACTGACCTTACGACTTATCTTGGAAGAAAGATTAAGAAAAGGCAAACCTACGTTTCTAGCATTTGTAGACTTAGAGAAAGCTTTTGACAATGTTGACTGGAATACTCTCTTTCAAATTCTGAAGGTGGCAGGGGTAAAATACAGGGAGCGAAAGGCTATTTACAATTTGTACAGAAACCAGATGGCAGTTATATGAGTCGAGGGGCATGAAAGGGAAGCAGTGGTTGGGAAAGGAGTGAGACAGGGTTGTAGCCTCTCCTCGATGTTATTCAATCTGTATATTGAGCAAGCAGTAAAGGAAACAAAAGAAAAATTCGGAGTAGGTATTAAAATTCATGGAGAAGAAGTAAAAACTTTGAGGTTCGCCGATGACATTGTAATTCTGTCAGAGACAGCAAAGGACCTGGAAGAGCAGTTGAACGGAATGGACAGTGTCTTGAAAGGAGGATATAAGATGAACATCAACAAAAGCAAAACGAGGATAATGGAATGTAGTCAAATTAAGTCGGGTGATGCTGAGGGAATTAGATTAGGAAATGAGACACTTAAAGTAGTAAAGGAGTTTTGCTATTTAGGGAGTAAAATAACCGATGATGGTCGAAGTAGAGAGGATATAAAATGTAGACTGGCAATGGCAAGGAAAGCGTTTCTCAAGAAGAGAAATTTGTTAACATCGAGTATAGATTTAGGTGTCAGGAAGTCGTTTCTGAAAGTATTTGTATGGAGTGTAGCCATGTATGGAAGTGAGACATGGACGATAACTAGTTTGGACAAGAAGAGAATAGAAGCTTTCGAAATGTGGTGCTACAGAAGAATGCTGAAGATAAGGTGGGTAGATCACGTAACTAATGAGGAGGTATTGAATAGGATTGGGGAGAAGAGAAGTTTGTGGCAAAACTTGACTAGAAGAAGGGATCGGTTGGTAGGACATGTTTTGAGGCATCAAGGGATCACAAATTTAGCATTGGAGGGCAGCGTGGAGGGTAAAAATCGTAGAGGGAGACCAAGAGATCAATACACTAAGCAGATTCAGAAGGATGTAGGTTGCAGTAGGTACTGGGAGATGAAGAAGCTTGCACAGGATAGAGTAGCATGGAGAGCTGCATCAAACCAGTCTCAGGACTGAAGACCACAACAACAACAACAAGTTCTAGGGGACTGATGATCTCAGATGTTAAGTCCCATAGTGCTCAGAGCCATTTGAACCAGCTGCTGCTACCACGATATTGAATACCTTCACAAAATAGTATTCGGGGTGCAAAGAAAAGGAAGAGACTGAATTCTTTTAGGATTTAGTGTTACAAACACATTCTGAAAATTAAATGAACTGATCAGATTACGAATGATAAAGTCCGTAAAAGAGAGGGACTTCTGTTGAAACATGAGGACTTCTAATATGTAAAAAGAATATGTCAATGGAAAAGGTACAGTGAGAGCGCGTCTGATGTAGAGAGAGAGAATCGTGAAAGATGTCGGCTGTAATTCCTACATGGAAATGAAGGAGGACGCAGAGATCGTGAAGATTGGGCGTCTGATGCCAACAAGATTGCTGCCCAAGCAGTCATCGATTGGGCGCTAAAGCAAGTAAGGAATTTGTCGTGTGAACATCAACTTTCGCTCTGGAAGAACTACGGTTCGGCAGTTTTGGCACAGCACATAAATGGTGTAGTAAATGATAGGATTGGTTGCATTAGTGGGGAAAGAAACATAAATATGTGTATGGGAGAGGAAATGTGAAAGTTATCTAAATAAATAAAAATATGTCTGAAGTACTCAGTTTCTGATTGTAGGCCTGAACTGTGATAATGAACTGTCGTAATGTGAAGACAAGCCGCTCTGTAATAATAATTAACTGTCGTATTGGAAAGGGAAGTCTTTCATACTGTCAAAGTTAGCAATCTCGCCCTAGAATTTTGAACAGTATAAACTGCCCGAATAATTATCGTGGATATGAAACCTAAGCAGTTGACTTTGCAAAATTTGATCACAAAAACTGTCTCTGAATAACATAAATATTGAATAAATAAAAAATACTACGATCGTTTCTCCTTACCTCTATTCTGCGCAAATGTGGATAACGCGTTGCAGTACTGCTCTGTCTTGCGCGCCGCTACGCTAAAGCTGCAAATTACTGTGTCTATGCAGACACACACGAGAGGTGCAATGAGTTCTCTGTTAATCGCAAATCGAACTGTTTATCGAACATATTTGGTTGAATAATCCATCAAAAACAAATGGAAGTGAAAGGTTGGTAAGAAAATGAAATATGCGAAAAAATGACAACACCCTATCTCTCACATCTAACAACTTTAAGTACAATAACCAGGCTAGTTCGATGGCGCAGCAACAGTGGAAAAAAAAGGTAATAGCATTATTGTACTTACATGACATCCCATTAGATTTCTTCTTTCACAGATCAGTTTCATAATCATGTCAGTTGAATAAAATGATAAAGTGACACATTAAATTTGAATCATAATATTGCCGTAGCTTCATCACAAACACTGCTTAAGATTATCAGCCTAACTCTTAAAACAGAACTTCGACTTTCTCTCTACCAAAGCTAAACAATGTCCGCTCCACTGCGCCCTCGCACAGCTCAAAGATACTTACTTAACTTCTGCGATACAGCTTCCAACATCGCTGCTCGCTCACAGTCGATTCAGACACCAAAAATTCACATACCAAAACTATGCATGACACCTATCAACTGGATGTTGAGGGCTCTCTTTGATTTTTGTTTGTATGTTTTGCAGTGTCAGAACCGCGCAATGTTCAGTCTTAATCCATTGTGTATCCTTACGATGTATAAATTGCTTTATATAACTTATGGTGCTCGCGTAACTTCGGCGGTTTTGTCTAAACAAAACAATTAATTTTGATGCAAGTACAGTTTACGTGTACAAGCACAAAAAATCTATATAATTATTATTTTGTACTCAGTAGAACGTTCTTCATCATGAATAAAGGATAGAGATTCCTGTTATAACTGATAAATATGAAAAATGTTTATGAGTAACACATCATGATCAAAGGCAAGAGTTTCATGTTATAACTTTGAAAGATGTTTATGAGTAATAGAAACATGTTTTATGTAAGCTCGATGAGGTACTGAAGCGATGTTTGATATGTTTTGTTTTGCGTTTTTTACATTGTTTTGAGGAGATACTGTTTTCTAGCACTTCATGGCAATGTTTTTTTTTTGCATAATTATATTTTTATTTTTTTCTACGATATCCATCTGTTTCCAATTACAAACCAACAGTTTTCAAATAAACCTGATTTAAACAATGACAGTTTCAATTTTGCTATAAATACTGTCCATTTTTAGGTAACAAATGTAAGTATAATTATGTAGAGCAAGAATGTTTCGTAGGTTACTCGGTCCTCTATACATTGAAGAGCCGAAGAAACTGGTACACCTGCCTAATATCGTGTAGGGCCCCCCGTGAGCACGCAGAAGTGCCGCAGCACGACGTGGCATGGACTCGACTAATGTCTGAAGTAGTGCTGGAGGGAATTGACACCATGAATCCTGCAGGGCTGCCCATAAATCCGTAAGAGTACGAGGGGGTGGGGATCTATTCTGAACAGCACGTTGCAAGGCATCCCAGATGTGCTCAATAATGTTCATGTATGGGGAGTTTGGTGGCCAGCGGAAGTGTTTAAACTCAGAAGAGTGTTCCTGAAGCCACTCTGTTGCAATTCTGGACGTGTGGGGTGTCGCATTGACCTGCTGGAATTGCCCAAGTGTCTCGGGAATGGACAATGGACATAAATGGATGCAGGTGATCAGACAGGATGCTTGCGTACGTGTCACCTGCCACAGTCGTATCTAGACGTAACAGGGGTCCCATATCACTCCAACTGCACTCGACCGACACCATTACAGATCCTCCACCAGCTTGAACCGTCCCCTGCTGACATGGAGGGTCCATGGATTCATGAGGTTGTCTCCATTCTGGTACACGTCCATCAACTGGATAGAATTTGAAACGAGACTCGTCTGACCAGGCAACATGTTTAAGTCATCAACAATCCAATGTCGGTGTTGATGGCCCAGGCGAGGCGTAAAGCTTTGTATAGTGCAGTCATCAAGGGTACACGAATGGGCCTTCGGCTCCGAAAGCCCACATCGATGGTGTTTCGTTGAATGGTTCGGACGATGACACTTGCTGACGACCCAGCATTGAAATCTGTAACAAATCGCGGAAGGATTGCGAGAATGTCACGTTGAACGATTCTCTTCAGTCGTCGGTGGTTCCGTACTTGCAGAATCTTTTTCCGGCCGCAGCGATGTCGGAGATTTGACGTTTTACCAGATTCCTGATGTTTTACCGGATTCCTGATATTCACGGTACACTCGTGAAATGGTGTACGGGAAACTCCCCACTTCATCGCTACCTCGGTGATGCTGTGTCCCATCACTCTTGCGCCGACTATGTCACCACGTTCAAACCAACTTAAATCCTGATAACCTGCTATTGTAGCAGGAGTAACCGATCCAACAACTGCGCCATACACTTGTTGTCTTATATAGGCGTTGCCGACCGTCGTATTACGTGAGATTTCATATCTCTGTGTTTGAATACGCATGCCTACCAGTTTCTTTGGCGCATCAGTGTATATGCACACTCAGTTTCTAGACACTTCACCGCTGTAGGCTTCTAGACGAATCTACTAAGACACTGGTCTCATAGACAAACGGAGCGATCGAATTGAAGTAAAGCCCCATCGGTATGCAACACATCTAACGTATAGGTAACGCGATTACGATCTTTACTGAACAGCGCTACTGGGGAAACTACCGTAGTCTTCGTGTACTTACTATAGCCTACGGTAGACTACAGTAGGTTTACAACTCTTTAACTGTAAGACATGGCCCATCTCCAGTAGTAAAGAAATAACGAGTTCAGTGTGCTCTTTTGTCGTACCTCGTGGCGGTTAGAGAGCAGCGGTGCACGATTGACGTGACGTTGGTTTCGTTAGCCCACTCGGACAGCCTTGCTCCCTGCCACTGGTTCTCCTTGCCATCGCAGTAGCTGTCCCGAATACGAGCACATGTTTGCAGAGGTTTGGCGGAGCTGCGCAGGGCAGAAGCGCGGCCGGCGGCTGGTAGCTGGTCAGTGCCCTGTTGACAGGGCGCGCCGCGGCGTGCTTTGTTTGCCCGCGGCCAGCCTGCTAATGAGGCGTCGCGTCGCATCTGCTCTCGTCTTGAGACACCGCCAGCCGCCTCTTAATTGGCGGCGGTTCCGGGGCCGCCGCTTCTCTCTCCCTTCGCTGCAATTAATGACTATGCCTCGTTTGCTTCGATTCGCCGAAATGTAAATCCTTGTTCTCTCTGATGTTCATTCGAGGTGGCGGTTTTATTTTTCTCCATTCCGCAGCAGATGTGACATCCCTCGAGTAGCTAATGCACTATTTTTCAAAGAATTCGCTGCATCGAGCTCTCTGATCATTTCCGTAGCATTACGGACTTGCCAATGTAGGACATGAAAAGGAACCAGTAGCTAAGGACGTTGCGACAGGGTAGCAACCTATCCTCGATGTTGTTCAGATTGTATGCAGGCTAAGTCTTAAATAAAACTGAGGAAAGTTTGTAAAAAGCATCACAGTTGAGACAGAAAAAGTAGAACGTAAGTTTTGTCTTTGATACTGAAATTCTAACAGAGATGGCGGAATACTTGGAAGATCATAATGATCGTGTTTCAAGGACAGGTTTGTAAGAACATAATCAACACGGTTAATGGAGTGTAGTTGAATTCGTCAAGTGCTGTACACTGAGACGTTGGAAGTAATTGTCGAGTTTCGTTATTTGAGGGAGGGGAAAATAATCTTCTAAGTGGAGAGGATATAAAATTCAGACTGGGAATAACAAGAAAAGCATTCATGAGAAACAGATATTCGTTAGGCTGACATCGAATATAAATTTAAATGTTAGGACGTCTTTACCAAAGGTGTTTGTGTGGGACTGTAACCGTATGTGGAAGCTGAAACGTGGACGATTATCAGTTCAGACAAGAATAGAATAGAAACTTTCGAATTGTAGTACTATAGAAGAAGATTAGATAGGTAGATGGATAAGGAAGTACTGAACGAAGTGAGGATACAGAAATATATGGTACAACTTTATTAAAAAAACCTCTTTGGACTAGACAACAACAAGAAAAGCAGTTCAGCAACCAGCTTACAGAAAGAAAGGGCAGGAGGTAAGTGGGTCTGGCTTGTTTGGTGAAACACACCAACATTTGATGAAACACACCAACATTCTGTTCATCTTATTCACGGAGACAATGAAAAATCTAAATTAGGGAAATTGGTTTGGATTTCACTCCACCTCCTCGCGAATAAGAATTCAGTGTGTTTAAGTATTCCGCCATCTTCGTCAGTACCCACTAGGAAACTTGTTCCGTTAATGTGAGACACATCAGAACACAGTGGTTTGGATTCTACGGTTTGATGCTGAATCCGTTCGTTATGAAAGATAATCCTGAGTGGCACAAGTACGGCAGATGTGGCAGTACCCCGTCTTTCAGATGTGAAGCTTTACTACTGGGGGCAATCTTCTCAGAACGTTTCGTCTGTAAAGCGTCCTACTGTATCAGGCGGTGATACCTTCGACGACTGTAGATCATATGGCCCGGATTTAAGAAAGGATAACTGGTATTCCGTTCAGTAGACTGTAATACAGTTGCCAGTCTCTTATATTTGCACCAGTTAGTTCACAGCTTTTTTACACACATTTCATAACTTCCAGCTTTCGTAGCCCAAGCCCTTAACTTAAAAATAGTAGAGGCAATAGAGGATCCTGAACAGAAATTTTTGAGATGTGTTGCGGATGACCGTACGAGGTCTGTACTGAGCAATTTGTGTGAGGCACTGTTCCATGTAAATAGTTATGTCAACACTATTCGTTATGTGAAAGATTATGTAGAGTTGTTGCACTGAACTGGTCATTTATAGCACATATATAATATTAATCTTTCGAGTTACTGCGAGAAAATTATGAAAGGGAGGAATTCGAAAGTTTACATGAACCCATGTGACACACTTCAAGTGTTTATACTGGGGAATTTTGTGTTGACGTATGCTAGGTAACCTCTGACGCTGTGATTGCGTAGATGTATTTTTAGCTGCTTCTTATTGAGGTGACTACTGCGATATCTTTGGTGCCGACGTTTTGTTGTCTCGTTGATCTCTGGTCTGGAGCAAATACAGCGATGCTAATTTCCATAAATCATATGGAGCGACTCTAGACCTAATCCCACTGTCAACACACACACACACACACACACACACACACACACACACACACACACCATTTTCACTGCTCCCCCATAACGCCCTACAAGACGCAACCGACCGCTGACCCTCGTAAACACCATTCAGTAGTAACCGTGGGCAGCTGACTAACATACTCTTTATTATACAGCTCGCCCGTTTATTCGTACTTCTGAAAGTCAAACAATATTTGACGCTCCACCCGTAGATACAATACCAATTATGACTGCATCTAACCATGCAATACGGTTTACTACGCCAACGACAGTAGTTCGCTGTACTTGTCTGGGCAGCGTAACACAGTTCAGAATCTCTTTTCGAATTACACTCATATATCTGGTTCTGTATATTCCGGGATGATTTGTGGATAGCTGACTTACTCCAATTTACCATCAGCTGTCTCTGACACGTTCTGAGGCTCCAATATGTTCGAAATATATTGTCGTTTTCCACGATGAATCTTTTCCAGGCTCTTTCTCTTCCATATCTTCTTTCATCTGCTTTTTCTTGCTCTTGCGATCTTCTCCTCCTGCGAAGTCGCCTTTCTCTGTAAATTATTGGTTATTAGAAACCAGAAAATAAATATATCCAGCATATAAATGTCGCTCTATCTCTCAGTACCACTGTCCTCGTCTTTTATCTTCAACCAAACAACACTGATTAAAACTTCTCCGTCTTCTTTTACCGATAAACAGTTCTCTGCCTAACAAAGAGGCGGGCTTTTTCCATAATATAATTTCGTCTTAGTCCTTCGCTGAACTCCCTACACCGTCCTTCAGCTGTCTCATTCTCTGCGTTATTAGCACTAAGCACTGCTATTAATTTTGCTATAGGGCCGAGGTCTATAATTACAGTGAAATTATATGTACACATGTACACGTAAAATACTCAGATATGCATTGCGCAAGAGTCCCTCCCCCCCCCCCCCCCCTCGTTAAACCAACCAACCAACCAACCAACCATTACGCAGAGCTCTCACAACATAAAGAACTACATAATGTAATGAAAGACAATACACAAATGATGAAAATTAAAAATAAAATTAAGGCGCACACAAAGCGTGGTTCAAATTGGCCCGTCACATTACTTTCAAAGACGATACAGAAACGTCTGTGGCGTGTTTACAGTGGAGTTCACCACTGTTTCCAGTCATAACTGATTGCCGAAAAAACCTTCCGTCGTTACGGGAAGGTGCAGAGACGCGCTTGATGTATAATGCAGCAGAATCTAGGGCCCGCAAAACAACGAATGTCTCTGAGATAAGTTTCGCAACCGGTGGTATTGTAATTGGTTGAAATTTGTAGACGTGCACTGAAACTTGAGAAAAACTGGGTCGTCCCAACCACAGAGAGCAGGCCGAGGTTCTCGACAAGTAGCTGCTGCCAAAGTAGAGCTTGAGGAGATGCAAAGAATGAACCCAGAGTTCAGCTCTGTCAATAGATCGCATTGTAATGAATGCATTGGGTCTGACGCACGACGTTCTGGAGACGTATTAAGAGCTTAAGTTACTGCAGTAAGGTCCAAGCCATATGGCTATGACCACACGCGCGATTTTTGCAGCGGAATTTGAGCTGGAAAAAAGCGCAGCAGGAATAGAAATTGCAGCGTCTAAATGAGGGTGGCCATACGAAGCTAGAATTCATGCCGCTGCTGCACAGGCGGGGCACGCCATCTATATCTACATCTGTACTTCAGCTGAGTGCGCTCCGGACTGTTTCTCTGTAGGAATTCAGCGGCCAGAGCGAGTGGCCGCACGTACAGCTTAAAAGCGGCGTTCAGCCCTTCGCGCGCTCCCGACCACAACTTTTCCGAGTTGATGTGCAGCATGAATTGTGTGGCCAGGAAGGTGTTGATTCTGGGAGTACAAAAGTATCCGTGTGATTACGATATAAGGTGCCGAGGCGATAAAAAAGCAGGAATATGAAGACAGTATCATAACTAGCAATTACCGTAGCAATTGTTGTGGGACAGTGGCAAAAAATGCAACTGGAAGAAGAAAGAAAGAAAGAAAGAACGTTGATATGAACGAAAACTGTTGAAGTGTTACTTTTTAGTTCACATATATTTACAAGCAACTTCTTGACATTCCCATCAGGACAGTCATTTGATGTTAAGTCCTTACAGCAGTTTTGCCAGGCACTGATCCATGACTAGAACAGAAGTAATGTGCAAAGTGCTCTGCGCAAATTTTCAGTTTGTGTTGCCTCTCGTTCCGCATGCAGAAATACTTGTCACTGACTTGCCGGAATGTCCTCAAAGTTGTAATTGTCAGCCATCGTCACATAGTTGTGAACTATTTATATTGTTGCTGTAATGTCAACAAAGCCAACACTTACATCTGTCGACCAGTGCAAAGTCCACCATTTACTTCATACAATGCCAAATGCGTATGCAACAAAATGCCGTGCGCTTGGTGATCTGTTATTGAAAAAATGGACATCAAGATCTTTTCTGGAAAATGTCTTAAGAGATTTTCACGTACGGGAAATATCTCATCAGGCACAAATAAAATGGAAGAGGTGTACGGATAGGACAGTTTGCAAGAGGTTTTGAATGAGGCAAATTTCATGTACGTGCACAAATTTATTTGTATAGATCAATTGCTCTGGTCATATTTGAAACTCCTTCATGGCTATACATGTAGTCTCCCAAATCACTGTATTTGAAACAGGAACTGCTATGAGCCTTCGATTCCCGGCGGGGTTAGGGTTTTTCTCCGCCTCGTGATGACTGGGTGTTGTGTGAAGTCCATAGGTTAGTTAGGTTTAAGTAGTTCTAAGTTCTAGGGGGCTGATGACCCTAGATGTTAAGTCCCATAGTGCTCAGAGCCATTTGAACCATTTGCTATGAGCCACAAGTAGAACAATAAAAATAATTCCTGGCTGTAATTGTTTTAGAAATTTCAGTTTTTGCTATTGATAGCGGTTTTTCGAATAAATTAGCTGACATTCGATAATACCAAATAAAAAAATCTGAGTGTTCCTTGAACTCCTAACGTAGGAGGACGAACTTTCCATCTGTTGACTTGTCACTTACAAGGGAACCATACTAACTTCCCATGTTAATAGCGCATGTAGTTGTCGACTAGGCCTTAAAGAGCTGTAAACAGGAAGACACAACTCTCAACCGTTTCCGAGAAAATCTAGTTTGAAAATTACAGGCGTCCTTATACCATACTTTGTATGGCCAGTTGTATTCTGATAGTGTGCAGCCGAGCCAGTAAGCGCTGAATTTCATAAAGGCAAGGTCTCTGGGTCGAATCTCGCTGCCGACAATATTTCGTTCACACGTAATTCTAACAACAAATTTATGTGGAGGTTATCAGTATCTAATTTTCTATATTTCTATTTTCATAATCTTTACCTTGACTAGACTAATTTCACAAAAAAATTTATAAGTAGTTTCGTATTATAACTCAGAACCGTTTATGAATGTAAACATCGCTTGTTTTACAATAGGAACACTGAAAAAACCGTGCATATGCATAAATTTGGCGTTCATTACAAGTGTCTGTTTGTCACAATAATTGTTTTCCGTCGCAACCGCTACGGTCGCAGGTTCGAATCCTGCCTCGGGCATGGATGTGATGTCCTTAGGCTAGTTAGGTTTAAGTAGTTCTAAGCTCTAGGGCACTGATGACCTCAGACGTTAAGTCCCATAGTGCTCAGAGCCATTTGAACCGTTTTTTTTAATCGTTTTCCGTGTTTCTACAGTCAGCATCACCCCGATTCTTGTAATGCTCCGTAGGTTACACATTTTACTTGCCAAATGTAGATAATAATAATATAAATAAACGACTGTACTGATTTGATTGAAAGTTCTAATGTATCCTTTATTTACTTCCAATCCTCTTAAGCAGCGACGAGATTCGATCTAGAGACATCGCTGTTTAAGAAACTCAGCACTTGCTCGTTTGGCTACGGGATAGATTCATCATTTCCTCTGTTTACTCTGATGATTGAGTAATAAACAGGGTGCGAAAACTGAACTGTTATATACCGAAATACTGGATTTCCCAAGCCTGGCAGTTTTTTTCCTGCTCAGCGTGGCCGGCTCGCTTGCTGAAAGTATTGCCGCGTATTTTTTTTTTTTTTTTTTCCCCAAAGCTTGAATCGCCCTGGATGTAACGCAAGTTTAGCCGTGGCCAAAGAAACTAGTCGACTTGAAAATGAATTGACTGTGATGACGGGAAGAAAATTGTGACAGAGATAACAGCGGTACTGCGCCTCCTTTGCTGTGAAGCTGGCGACGCGCGTTGTGCGCCCAGCAGCAGCGGCCGTGGCGTCTGCTGGCGGGACGCGACGGTGATAAGGGCCTGGCCAAGCGGCGGCCGCGTGACCGGCCCGTGCTGTGGCCGGCTACGCCCGTGACTCACGCCGCGCACCTGCTGCTCCGCTGCAGAGGCGCGGCGCGGGGGGCGGCCGGCGGGCGGCGGGCGGCGCCTTCTGTATCTTTCCAGATTCCTCCGTGTCTAACGCACGATACAGTACAGTTCCTTACACACTGGCCAGGAGCAGAAAACATTAGAGCCAGGTAACGCCACACATTCACAGGCTCATCGTATCTGCTGCCAACAACAAATGCGACACGCTTCTTTAGTCTCCAGGTGGATATCTTAAATCACAGAAAGTTGATTAAGGCAAAACTGAAAAACCCACCACTAAGAAAAAAAGATGAAGAAATCTCTGAGCGTAGGTCAGGGTCGTAAAGACAGTCGGCGGACATGTGTTCACAATCGTAGTGCTAAGGCAGTTACTGATAATGGTGGGAGAACACTTGGAATTTTAGCTCATCTAAGTTACAGGGTTGTGAAGATTGTGAACCTTGGTTGTACTATACAGGGTATTTCAGAAATACTCTTACAAAGATTTCCTACAGGTTCTTTACGCCAGAAGGAGAAAAAAAGTCAATTAAACATGTAATATGCATACTTTAAGAATTATGAACACTTGTTCAATTTCGATGTTGGGAAACACTTTTCTTCTACTGCGATATCTTTGATTTTCATATTTTGAGATATGGTAATATGGACCAAATAGAAAAAAGTCTAGTAAACGTGGGCTGTAAAGTGCTTACCATAAGAACTATGAGTACTTGTTCATCTTCGCTAGCTTATTGGTTGGTTTGGGGGGAGGGGAGAGATGGGGAGGGAAGTCGGCCGTGCCGTTTGAAGGAACCGTCCTGGCATTTTCCTGGAGCGATTTAGGGAAATCACTGAGAACCTAAATCAGGGTGGCCAGACGCGGGTTTGAACCGTGGTCCTCCCGACTGCGAGGAGTCCATTATGCTAACCATTGCACCACCTCGCTCAGTCGTCTTCACTACTATGAAGCACATCTCTTATACACACTCATAGGATAGCGATATGTACATATACTGATGGCAGTAACACCGCGTACACAAGGTATAAAATAGGGGTGCATTGGCGGAGTTGTCATTTATACCCAGGTGATTCATGTGAAGAGTTTCCGATGTGATTATCACCGCACGACTGGGAGTAACAGACTATTAACGCGGATTGGTGGTTGGAGCTAAACGTTTGGGACATCCTATTTTCGAAATCGTTAGGAAACTTCGCCATCCACGATGTCAAGAGTACCATATTACAGGCCTCCATATTACAGACCTCTCACCGCGGACATCGCAGTGGCCGACTGCCTTCACTTAGAGACCGAGAGCAGCGTGTTTTTGTAAGTTGTCAGTGGTAACAGACAAGCGACACTCTTTGAAATAACTGCAGAAATCAATGTGGGACGTACGACGAACGGATCCTTTTGCATAGTGGGGCGATATTTGGCATTAATGGACTTAGCAGCAAACGATCTACCCGAGCGCCTTTGCTAACAGCAAGACATCATCTGCAGCGGTTGGACCCTAGACGACTGGAAAACCGTGGCCTGGTCAGATGAGTCCTGATTTCAGTTGGTAAGAGCTGATGGTAGGGTTCGAGTGTGGCGCAGACCCTGCGAAGCCGTGGACCCAAGTTGTCAACAAAGCAGTGCACAAGCTGGTGGTGAATGGAATGGTCTGACTCCTCTGGTCCAGCTGAAGCGATCATTCACTGGAAATGGTTATGTTCGGCAGCCATTCATGAACTTAATGTTCCCAAAGAACGATGGAATTTTTATAGATGACAATGCGCCCATATCACCGGGCTACAGCTGTTCTCGACTTATTTGAAGAACGTTCTGGACAATTCGAGCAAATGATTTGGCCACTCAGATCTCCCGACGTGAATCCCGTCGAACACAATGGAGAGGTCAGTTCGCGCTCAAAATCTTGCACCGGTAACACTTCCGCAATTATGGACGGCTATAGAGGAAGCATAGCTCAGTATTTCTGCAGGGGACTTCCAACGACTTGTTGAGTCCATGCCACGTCGAGTTGGTATACTTCGTGGGGCAAAAGCAAGTCCGATACGATATTAGTAGGTATCACATGACTTTCGTCACCTCAGAGTACTGAACAAGTGCTCATCGCTCATAAGGTATGCAATTTAGAGTCCATGTTTACTAGACTTTTTTTCTTGTTTTGGTGAAAAGAAACTGTTCCCAAAGTTTGCAAAAGTATTTATTTTTGATATAGCCTTTCGATCTTAAATAAAGTACGTGGTTAATGTAAGGGTCACATTTTTGGACGGTGCTTTTTGGAAGACGCATCACTCCGAATTACAATTTGTTGAAATTTAACGCAAAAGAAATATACTGAGCAGCGAAGTAAACAAATTTGTATATATTTTATTGTTTAAATCCTAGGCACCCGAGACACATTGAGAGTGTGGGTGACGAATGAGTTCGGTGCGGGGGGTGGGGACAGTAGTAAACTGTGAACATCCCACTTCCTAGCTGTAAGCAAGTTCTCGAATGACATTGCTTTTAATTTTCACCGTTGTTCCGTTCTACAACAGGACTTCCATCAACGTACTTCGCTGGCTTTTTCATGAAGCCCAAGTGTTCCCATGTGTCCGAGTTCCTCTGCTGGTTTGCAACATTAACCATCTACGCACAGTAAGGGTTTATGTTGCTCCATCCGACACTTCAGCATATATTCCGCCTTATGGTCAGCATATATTCCGCCTTATGGTCGATTCGTGCTTGTCGTCTTTGGGACTGAACGGCACTATCAAATGGCTGTGTGTGCACAGTACACGGACGTCAACGTACCTTCGTCCCGCTCATCCCAGTATTTAACGGTGAACGTGAGATTATGAGGAACCGTTCTTCTTACAAGCAGTCGGAATATATTATCATGATTAAGGAATTGACAGTAGTAGTAGAGTTTATTGATGACGAAAGTAAAATTCGTAGTGGATACTCTTTGCAGTACTTGTGATGTTTACTTCACAAACTGAAGTAATACGGGAAAGTGTCGTACAAACGTTTCGAAACATCAGTTACGTCATCGAGAAAATATATATCTACAAACAGTATGTAGAAGGTAGCAAATACACATTTTTACTTAATCATTCACGTCTTGGTTCCTGTGTGACTGCCAGATAATATTAAAGGGGTGAGATCCGGTGCCGGCACATATCCTAAACCTCTCGAATAGCAACAAGCAGGTAGCCGAGTTTGACGTCCTTATCCGAGGCGCGGATCACCATCGACCGCCAGGATCATTGGCACACACTCTGCTGATCAGTCATATTGCCAGCCAAAAGCAGATGGTGAAAATGTCTTCTGTCGTCAAGACTCGAACCGGGGCTACCTCCGATTTGAGTGCTCTCGCAGCGGCCGCGAACGGAGTACCTTCTGCCCTGCTTCTAAGCTAGTCTTGTATTGACTTATTACCACAAACATGTAATCGCATGACGGATTAAGGCGTTGCTAGTTGTCCCCAGAATCCATTTTAGAGGCTGGATCTGATCTTACCATAGTTGGATAGATTCTTGCATGTATTCCGCAGATTTGAGTCAAAGTATAGTGTCTGCAGCAGCCGCAAGTGGAACCGCTGTGCCTCTGCTATCCTGTTTCGCTTTGCAGGAAAAGGATGCATGAATAGTCTGCGAGTAAGACATTTAAAAGTGTACATTTATTGTACTGCTGTGCGTGTTTGAAGCAAAGGATCAGGATATTGGTACCAGTCATCATCCTATTTCGTACATTCGTTCTTCAATCGCACTTTTTTTCTTTAAATTGGTAATTTCTCCAGTCTCGCAATATCCAGTTGCTGATAAACCGGCTGTAACAGCCGCCCTATTGGATGAAAGAGCTATTTAGCGAGATAAGTGACTGTTTAGTTACCATACACACAACAGAAGCATTTCACTACGCGCGTTATTTCACGTGTTAATTATGGGAAAAGTATTATGCGTTGCACGGTTGTTACGTAATGCTTGTGAATAAATTAAAAATTAACAAATTGAATAGATTTCGATTAATGATTTCTAAGTCCATGGAGTAATACCGTTCAAAGTTTGGATGTGGTTAGGACGACATAAGGGAAAAACCATTGTAATGCGCGTATATACGACTGAGCTTCTTGTTTACTTCCGTTTTGCCATACATCCTACGTCATTCTATCCCTAACGGAAAGCCGGTGGACAAAAAAAATGTTCAAATGGCTCTGAGCACTATGGGACTTAACTTCTGAGGTCATCAGTCCCATCGAACTTAAAACTACTTAAACCTAACTAACCTAAGGACTTCACACACATCCATGCCCGAGGCAGGATTCGACACTGCGACCGCAGCGGTCGCGCGGTTCCAGACTGTAGCGCCTAGAACCGCTCGGCCACAGCCGGTGTCAGCTCGTGAGAGAAAACTACTGACACGGGCTACAAATAAAGCTGCCTGCCTCCGCTCCTGTCCATTAGCTGCCCATTAACGTCCGGAGGACGCTCACGTATCACGACTCAGTCACTCGCGTGACACTTTTGCGAAATGGCGTTGACTGATAGCCGCTGCACTTTGTGGAACTGCATGTCCGATTTCGTGGGTGAAACTTCGTTTTATTCTAACGAGCTATCTGAAACATCTTGCGTCACAGATATAGGAAATAAAATGGTTCAAATGGTTCTGAGCACTATGGGACTTAACATCTGTGGTCATCAGTCCCCTAGAACTTAGAACTACTTAAACCTAACTAACCTAAGGACATCACACACATCCATGCCCGAGGCAGGATTCGAACCTGCGACTGTAGCAGTCGCGCGGTTCCGGACTGCGCGCCTAGAACCGCTAGACCACCGCGGCCGGCTAGGAAATAATGTTGAACAATTGGCGCTAAACACTCAACAAGTAAATCTATTTCATTACATCAACTGCGTTTGATTCTCTAACTGAAATGACATAATATTTCGAAGACCAGTTGCTCGCGAACCACGAGATAATTACAGACTAGTTACTGATCGAAGTGTAAACAAAAACGGCAATACAGCGTAAATAGTTTCCTTACTGTGTTGCGGTAAATGTAGCGACGCGCTTTTTGACTAATACAGACTTCATCCGTGCGGTAGCGTTCTCGCTCCCCACGCCCGGGTTCCCGGGTTCGATTCCCGGCGGGGTCAGGGATTTTCTCTGCCTCGTGATGGCTGGGTGTTGTGTGCTGTCCTTAGGTTAGTTAGGTTTAAGTAGTTCTAAGTTCTAGGGGACTTATGACCACAGCAGTTGAGTCCCATAGTGCTCAGAGCCCCACAGACTTCATCTTGGCAGTGGAATGTTTCTTGCAGTTTGTAAGTAGACAGCTCCTGAAAACGGCCATTAGACTGTGCCTATCCGGGCGACGTACCAAACAGGCTACGTTTCTCGCCTATCCCGTTAGATTCTTACCTGCCTAACCTTCATCACAATGCAATTTAGAGTCAAGAAAATATATTGTGCTTTATAACGTGGACTCTAAATATTTCATAAACGGTTCAAGTAATCAAAACGAGGTTCTCTGCAGGCGGCAGCACGCAAAGCGGCTAATACTGTGTTCTTTGGTTAGCACTTATCTTTTTTGTTTACCAACGTACTATAGCAAATATGAAATAATCGTTCGTTCATTGACAAGGCCGAAGTCAATTTTCACTATGAACAATTTTCAAAAATAGCCGATGAAAGTGGCAAATGTAGGGTGAAATTCGGCCGCAACAACTATGTTTCCTCCTCATTTTTTGCCGTTTTGATGGCGATGATGCCAAAGCTTTGTATCTCTGACTCTTTTTCGTCTCGTATTTAACACATTTCGCGGTCATTTAATGCTGGAAAGAAAGGTAAATTCTTTCATTTTAAAAATACGTAATTACTTGAGTACGTTCGCAATTACGAAGTTAGGAGTGTTAATCAATCAACAAAATAATTGTGATTTTATTAATACTTACAGAAAACGTTTCGACATCCTGAACCGTCTGTATAAAATATGAAATTTCCACTTTACGTCTACATAAGCACCGTATCAAGTGTGGAACAGCAAATGAACTGAGACCATGAATGAAGAGAAATTACTTCTGTACCAGTCTATTACAAGTGACTTTTTCGATTATTGTAGAAGCCGCTTAGAGACATCGAGGGGGCACAAACTGAAACCGCAAGCTAGGCTGTAGTTTTGCCTACGTAATCGGTTCAAATGGCTCTGAGCACAACGGGACTTAACACCTGAGGTCATCAGTCCCCTAGACTTAGAACTACTTAAACCTAACTAACCTAAGGACTTCACACACATCCATGCCCGAGGCAGGATTCGAACCTGCGACCGTAGCAGCAGCGCGGTTACGCACTAAAGCGCCTAGAACCGCTCGGCCACAACGGCCGGCCCGTAATCGGTTGTTACGGGATGGACAGTGGTGTGTGTAGAATGCTGCAGTGCGGAAATACACGAGAGGACGGAAATAGCAAAAACCTGCGCGCAACTTTAGTTTCAGAGAATTCACCACCGGTCTATAATTTAAAGTAGTGGCATTGTTGAAAGCCATTAATCAGATATCGTCAACGAGAGGCCTGCCCCCATTGTTATTTATGAATCAACAAAAGTGTCATGCTTCATGTCGTTCAGAATTTTTATTGTGTTAGCAGTGCGATGTGACGACTAACAAAACCATATCCGAAATAAGACGAAACCTGATACATCGGAACAGACGTAGACTGTAAACGGCGAAGATCCAGTGGGAGCTCAACGAAGACGTGTCTAGTTTCTCACGTTCGTATTGGTGTTGAGAAATGTGTAGGTTCACTGCTGTCAGCTCTTGCGAGTAGGCGGTCGACTGCAGATGTTTGAAGAATTTTACAGCGTCGGCTCCTCTGCTGAGGAAGGTAGAATTTATGGCGTCCTGGAAGCAGTGATGGCAAACTTTGATATTGAAGAACTGAAATACATTAAGCAGTAGCATTGCTCCACCACAGTAGCGGCGAGATTTAGTACCCAAATATTTTATGAGAGAGATGGACTCTCTACGATCTTCGTAATGTTTCTCCAGCGGATGGTGCTGGTTATCGAAATTACTATTTACAGACTTGTCTCTCGTCCTATGCAGTGCAATGTGCGCTATTTTGAAACTACTGGCAGCATTGCCAGCGAAAGGCAAGATTCCCGGACCACCACACAGTTTATTGTTGTGAGTGTAACTACGTTTTGTTATCAAGTTTGTTAGGAAAGTAAGTATACGATTTTGTGGGTCTTTACTAGCAAGCCGGCCGGAGTGGCCGAGCGGTTCTAGGCGCTACAGTCTGTAACCGCGCGACCGATAATTTCAACCACTAAGCTTGTTGTATTAGTGAAACTAGGGTGTACATCACTGATGGGATACAAATCTACCATGTGAACAGAAGGCCGGCATGAGAGTTACATAGAAACACGCCATTCCGAGTGGCATTTGTGCTCGAGTGCGTTCTACGTTCTGTTGAGCTTATCTGCTGTGCAACTAGCAAAGGCTCTGTCCAGCTGGCTGGCGTAGAGCGGACGACAGAGATACAAATCAGCAGAGCACGGGTTTAGATGTTGTTGTTGTTGTCTTCAGTCCTGAGACTGGTTTGATGCAGCTCTCCATGCTACTCTATCCTGTGCAAGCTTCTTCATCTCCCAGTACCTACTGCAACATACATCCTTTTGAATCTGCTCAGTGTATTCATCTCTTGGTCTCCCTCTACGATTTTTACCCTCCACGCTGCCCTCAAACGCTAAATTTGTGATTCCTTGATGCCTCAAAACATGTCCTACCAACCGATCCCTTCTTCTAGTCAAGTTGTGCCACAAACGTCTCTTCTCCCCAATCCTATTCAATACCTCCTCATTAGTTACGTGATCTACCCACCTTATCTGCAGCATTCTTCTGTAGCACCACATTTCGAAAGCTTCTATTCTCTTCTTGTCCAAACTGGTTATCGTCCATGTTTCACTTCCATACATGGCTACACTCCATACAAATACTTTCAGAAACGACTTCCTGACACTTAAATCTATTCTCGATGTTAACAAATTTCTCTTCTTCAGAAACGATTTCCTTGCCATTGCCAGTCTACATTTTATATCCTCTCTACTTCGACCATCATCAGTTATTTTACTCCCTAAATAGCAAAACTCCTTTACTACTTTAAGTGTCTCATTTCCTAATCTAATCCCCTCAGCATCACCCGATTTAATTTGACTACATTCCATTATCCTCGTTTTGCTTTTGTTGATGTTCATCTTATATCCTCCTTTCAAGACACTGTCCATTCCGTTCAACTGCTCTTCCAAGTCCTTTGCTGCCTCTGACAGACTTACAATGTCATCGGCGAACCTCAAAGTTTTTACTTCTTCTCCATGAATTTTAATACCTACTCCGAATTTTTCTTTTGCTTCCTTTACTGCTTGCTCAATATACAGATTGAATAACATCGGGGAGAGGCTACAACCCTGTCTCACTCCTTTCCCAACCACTGCTTCCCTTTCATGCCCCTCGACTCTTATAACTGCCATCTGGTTTCTGTACAAATTGTAAATAGCCTTTCGCTCCCTGTATTTTACCCCTGCCACCTTCAGAATTTGAAAGAGAGTATTCCAGTTAACGTTGTCAAAAGCTTTCTCTAAGTCTACAAATGCTAGGAACGTAGGTTTGCCTTTTCTTAATCTTTCTTCTAAGATAAGTCGTAACGTTAGTATTGCCTCACGTGTTCCAACATTTCTACGGAATCCAAACTGATCTTCCCCGAGGTCGGCTTCTACTAGTTTTTCCATTCGTCTGTAAAGAATTCGCGTTAGTATTTTGCAGCTGTGACTTATTAAACTGATAGTTCGGTAATTTTCACCTGCTTTCTTTGGGATTGGAATTATTATATTCTTCTTGAAGTCTGAGGGTATTTCGCCTGTCTCATACATCTTGCTCACCAGATGGTAGAGTTTTGTCATGACTGGTTCTCCTAAGGCCATCAGTACTAATGGAATGTTGTCTACTCCCGGGACCTTGTTCCGACTCAGGTCTTTCAGTGCTCTGTCAAACTCTTCACGCAGTATCTTACCTCCCATTTCATCTTCATGTACCTCCTCTTCCATTTCCATAATATTGTCCTCAAGTACATCGCCCTTGTATAAACCCTCTATATACTCCTTCCACCTTTCTGCCTTCCCTTCTTTGCTTAGAACTGGGTTTCCATCTGAGCTCTTGATATTCATACAAGTGGTTCTCTTCTCTCCAAAGGTCTCTTTAATTTTCCTGTAGGCAGTATCTATCTTACCGCTAGTGAGACAAGCCTCTACATCCTTACATTTGTCCTCTATCCATCCCTGCTTAGCCATTTTGCACTTCCTGTCGATCTCATTTTTGAGACGTTTGTATTCCTTTTTGCCTGCTTCATTTACTGCATTTTTATATTTTCTCCTTTCATCAATTAAATTCAATATTTCTTCTGTTACCCAAGGATTTCTATTAGCCCTCGTCTTTTTACCTACTTGATCCTCTGCTGCCTTCACTACTTCATCCCTCAGAGCTACCCATTCTTCTTCTACTGTATTTCTTTCCCCCAGTCCTGTCAATTGTTCCCTTATGCTCTCCCTGAAACACTCTACAACCTCTGGTTCTTTCAGTTTATCCAGGTCCCATCTCCTTAAATTCCCACTTTTTTGCAGTTTCTTCAGTTTTAATCTGCAGTTCATAACCAATAGATTGTGGTCAGAATCCACATCTGCCCCTGGAAATGTCTTACAATTTAAAACCTGGTTCCTAAATCTCTGTCTTACCATTATATAATCTATCTGATACCTTTTGGTATCTCCAGGATTCTTCCAGGTATACAACCTTCTTTTATGATTCTTGAACCAAGTGTTAGCTATGATTAAGTTATGCTCTGTGCAAAATTCTACAAGGCGGCTTCCTCTTTCATTTCTTCCCCCCAATCCATATTCACCTACTATGTTTCCTTCTCTCCCTTTTCCTACTGACGAATTCCAGTCACCCATGACTATTAAATTTTCGTCTCCCTTCACTACCTGAATAATTTCTTTTATCTCGTCATACATTTCATCAATTTCTTCATCATCTGCAGAGCTAGTTGGCATATAAACTTGTACTACTGCAGTAGGCATGGGCTTTGTGTCTATCTTGGCCACAATAATGCGTTCACTATGCTGTTTATAGTAGCTAACCCGCACTCCTATTTTTTTTTATTCATTATTAAACCTACTCCTGCATTACCCCTATTTGATTTTGTATTTATAACCCTGTATTCACCTGACCAAAGGTGTTGTTCCTCCTGCCACCGAACTTCACTAATTCCCACTGTATCTAACTTTAACCTATCCATTTCCCTTTTTAAATTTTCTAATCTACCTGCCCGATTAAGGGATTTGACATTCCACGCTCCGATTCGTAGAACGCCAGTTTTCTTTCTCCTGATAACGACGTCCTCTTGAGTAGTCCCCGCCCGGAGATCCGAATGGGGGACTATTTTACCTCCGGAATATTTTACCCAAGAGGACGCCATCATCATTTAATCATACAGTAAAGCTGCATGTCCTCGGGAAAAATTACGGCTGTAGTTTCCCCTTGCTTTCAGCCGTTCGCAGTACCAGCACAGCAAGGCCGTTTTGGTTAATGTTACAAGGCCAGATCAGTCAATCATCCAGACTGTTGCCCCTGCAACTACTGAAAAGGCTGCTGCCCCTCTTCAGGAACCACATGTTTGTCTGGCCTCTCAACAGATACTCCTCCGTTGTGGTTGCACCTACGGTACGGCCATCTGTATCGCTTAGGCACGCAAGCCTCCCCACCAACGGCAAGATCCATGGTTCATGGGGGTTGGGGGGGGGGGTTAGATAGAATAACAAATTCCAAAATATGCACTAAAATTCGTAAAACGTGCATGAACGATAGACAAAAATGGTACGATCAATAAATATTGTTTTCAAAAAAATGGCTCCAAGTACTGTGGGACCTAACATCTGAGGTGATCAGTCCCCTAGAACTTAGAACTACTTTAATCTAACTATCCTAAGGACATCACAGACATCCATGCCCGAGGCAGGATTTTTACCTGCGACCGCAGCAGCCGCGCGGTTCCGTACTGAAGCGCTTAGAACCGCTCGGCCACACCGGCCGGCCAATATGCGTAGTCATTAATGGAAATTACTTCGCATGGCAAAATAAGCGTCTGGGAATAGAATATGAACTGACGTACAAAATGTGGAAATAAAATACATTCTTAAGAGCCGGTCGCGGTGTCCGAGCTATTGTAGGCGCTTCAGTCGGGAACCGCGCGACCGCTACGGTCGCAGGTTCGAATCCTGCCTCGGGCATGGATGTGTGTGATGTCCTTAGGTTAGTTAGGTTTAAGTAGTTCTAAATTCTAGGGGACTCATGACCTCACATGTTAATTCCCATAGTGCTCAGAGCCATTTGAACATTCTTAAGATCTACATAATACGTGTGAGTAGTAGTGTCAGAAATTTCCAAGATTGGCAAAGAAAATAGCTCATAATTATAGAATAAAAAGTTTGAAGTATCGTCACATCTATAACTCGAAACTATTCGGCTTGACAAAACAATTAAACATAGGCGTAAGTGTAAGATAATTGACAAGACAGTGGCTATTAATTAAAATCTGGATAGTCGATGACACATTCTTAGTGGAAAGTAAGTGGCGCCGCCTCCTGGCTTCTCAGAAAGACCTTCTTAATTCCCTGTGGCGGAGTTTGCGGAAGCCGGCGCATAACTGAAAATTTGGTCGGTAACTGTATCAGGTCTCGTTTAGGTGAGACCGAGGGCGAAGATTTGGGCCGTGCGGGGTAGATGACTGCAGTGCACGCGCGGGCCGTAGTGGAAAGTGCCGGGCGGCTTATTTCTGCGGAGGCGGCACGTGCAGGAAACACGGGTTCGTCGACTCTGCGTAAATCAGCAGGATCGGCGGCGGTGCAGTCGCGCACTCTCGCTGCAGGCGTGTGGGCGGCGCAGCGCGCGCTGACGTAACGCGCCCGCTATTAATACGGCGCGGCGTTCCTCCCCGCGAGGAGTGCACTCGCAGTGCGTGGAGGCTGGAGGGCACCGTGACAGGCCGACCGTCCCGCCGGCGCGCGCGTGCAGCCGCTGGCGCCACGCCCGCACACTTGCAGAGCGCCGGCACTCGGTCGCGCCCTCCACTCGCCGCTAACGGCTTTCATTACTTACATTACTCGGCCGGTTACCGCGAAAGTTTTCCTACGTACTCGGAAGTTTCCGTGGCGTTGCGAGAAGTCGCGTTCGCGGCAGTGCGCTCTTAGCGATGTACTGCACATAGGACAAGTTACGCGACGTATTAAGGTCGATTCACACACGATAGAACGTAACGGAAGGTCAAACTGTCCCACAAAGCATTTCAAACGGCGGCCTTCACACAGGTCGTCAACGGAACTGGACGTAAAGGTCAAGGATTCTCGGAAAGACAACTTTGACGTTGGCGTTGTTGGTGGGAAGGGGGAGGAGAGGGGGCGATGCCTCCTAGCGACGGAAGCTTATTTTCGCATGTTATAGCAGTGGAATTCGTGCTTTTACTTCTTCGTGCAGTCTTCAGTTCTTCCCTGACGATTTGGATATTGTTTCCGCTGAGTGTTCTTCTAAAAAGGCCAAGGGCCTTGCCGCAGTGGTAACACCGGTTCCCGTCAGATCACCAAAGTTAAGGGCTGTCGGGCTGCCGAGCACTGTTGGCAAGCGGTGTGCACTCAGCCTTTGTGAGGCCAGTTGAGAAGCTGCTTGACTGAGAAGTAGCGGCTCCGGCCTCGTAAACTGAGATACGGCCGGGAGAGCGGTGTGCTGACCACGTGCCCCTCCGTATCCGCGTCCAGCGACGCCTGTGGGCTGAGGATGTCACGGCGACCGGTCGGTACAGTTGCGCCTTCGTGGCCTGTTCGGGAGGAGTTTGGTTGTTTGGTTCTTCTACAAGCTAGTACGTAAATCTGAAACTGAACAGTAATTTAGATTTTACAATACCTGGGCACAGAGAAAGCCTACACTGTTAATAAATAGCAGCATAAACCGATGAAGCATTTTCCGTTCAATAACTGTTTTTTAATAATGATAAAGTCAGCTTTGGTGAAGGACAAAAGTAAAGTTATATTTGATGTTAAAGCGCAATGAATAAGGTTAACAGGCCTTATCCATTGCCTTGTAAATATTGATTTACTTGTTGTTGTTTATGTTGTTCCGCTATAAAAAAAGTCGCCGCTTGGAAAGGTTAGGGTGATAATTTTCCTCTTGTTTCACTTCTCAACAGAGTTTACCATAAAACTCTGTAAAGAGTACCCGTTATGAAGTTCGCTTTGACCATTTAATAATTTTGATACTATTTCTTACTTTTTTGTGTCACAAACGCTACTTTGTAACATCACTTTGAGCGTTCGGTGCGGGACTAAGCGAACTAACGTCGTATTGATGTTCTGTGAATACTCCACCGTTTGACGATGACGTCGCCTGTCGTAGCGTTGACGTCTAGTGTGAGTCGCAAACGTTTATTGGCGCTCTCGGATCTTTGACACTCGTTTAAATTGGTGTAAATGAGGGTCGGTAGTCTCTCATTTACCAGCGAGACAAGATTGAACTTATCACTAAACCGTCGCGAGACAAGTTGAAAATCATAACTAAATCAAAGTCAGTAATGTGCCCTATGAAATCGAACGACTTTCACACAGATTCCGAAACCAAACCAGGACAGAAATCGAACACCGCTGGCAGTTCACGGACCACCTCCACCTGGCTCTTAGCAATTTCCACTGATAATCTGCACAACAGCAGAAGCGGAATACTGTCCCTCAAAACACACACAAAAGAATACTACAGTCGACATAAAAGTTTTCTAGGTATGCTACCGCGTCACTTGGTATAAAACAACTGCTGGAGAAAAACCAACGTTTCGGCCTCAGTTGCAGCGGCCTCCTTCTGGGTCTACAATAGGACGCGGTACCATAACCAGAAAACTTTTATGTCGATTGACTCTGGCCGCGGAAGTCTACGCAATTATAAAAACACCACACTAAGTTTTCCCCAGAGCCTAATGGGTTTTACGGGCTTCAGCTTAGCCCGTCTTCGCAGTCACTTTTATCACGTGCCACACACAGCTAGCTATTGACTTCCTACTGGGCATGCGCACACTTCCTAAACGCAACACTGTCCTAGAAAACAGGAAATCAATCAGTCGCAATACCACGCCCACGCACGGGCGCCCCATTTCGGATTCTTCTAGGCTTTCCGTGTGCTTGAATTGAAATCTGTTGATCACTGAGGATAACTTACTATAGTGTTCAGAAATGCGCTTTCAAACACCACATCCACCCCAGAGGGCACACAACACCCTGTTCCCGCGAGGGCTGGCAGCCGATACCTTTTCTATTTCGTGAGCTCCAACTAACTCTTCGACTTTATTTATTAACATTTAGACTTTTCAGCCAGTCAATTAGCCTCATTAACAGAATTCAATCATTTCCATAGGACGCCTCCTGCTCCCACTATAGTACTCTTCAGCAAAGAGCCCGTTCCTTACAGGACTTTTCAAAGTTATTTTCTTGCATGTGCTGGAAAACGCCGGTTATTATGGGAAAATCACTCACGATATAATCACCGTACCTGGCCCCCACTGCATCCCATTTATAGTGATTACGGAAAGACTAACCCATCATCTTGAGGATGGATAAAACACTTCATTCCCTCCGCCGAAAACGTAAAACTGGCTTTGCTGTCAGAAACTTCAGGCGTCACACACCACACACGAGTCCCTCACTTCTTGTCCAAATGAACACACACATCTTCCTCAATGGCATCGCTATCGGTGAGACATTTTATATTCATTGCTTTATGTGTCTCAGTATTTATACTTCCTCTTATTACTGTGACGTTGATTTCCTCTACTCGTTGCGTTACCACACTCGCTTGGCGTATTGTTTTGAATAATTAATATGTATTCACATGCTCGTTTCCTCACGTGATACGGTCTGTAGATCTCCATATATCTGGATCATTTCCTGGTCTCATTGTGATTAACTTCTGTTAGGAAGAGTCTGGCTTCAGTAGCTAAATGTTAGGCACCCCTTCTCTAATATTAAGTTCTACAAGGTGCTTCCCTATTTGCTTGATGTTCAGGAGTCCATTAGCTTTAACCATATTGGCTACTTTGAAGATCTTAGAGGACAGCCTGTGTGGATCCATTCTGTACATGTGGTCACGTATAAGGCTCGTCGTTTTTTTTTCTCATGACATTAGTGAGATTTCGTTTGTGTTGGTAGAGTTCACGATTAGGTATTTGCCGTCGTCTCGCATCTGGTAGGAGCCTTGGTCCCGCTATCTTTCTCAGAAATTTCCGTATAATTCCAGGAATTTTATTTACGTCTTGTAGGTCATTGATAGGCGCTTTGCTGCATAAAGAATTGACGGGGGTGACTGTTGTGTTAATAGTGTCTTAGTTTAATTTTCATCAATAGATACTTCGAGGCTTACATTTTCCTGCAAGCATAGTATACCCAATCTAGTTTGATTTTACAGTTTCATCTAGGTCATCTGAGAGCCATACGCCAAGACACTTTACGGTTGTGGTTAATTTGCTATTAAAATAAAGTGTCCGGAGTTGCTTGGAAGCAGCTGGCAGGTCGTTTGTTAACGAAGTTAGGTCACCAGCAAAGCCCAGGGCACGGGATCCTTAAGTTGTATGCGTTCATCGCCGTCGTTTATTCGGTGTTTTCGGTTCACCCCAGGAAACACTTAAACAGTAGACGTGTAATACCGTCTCCTTGCCTCATACCTGTATGGGAAATTCCCCGAGAATCGTTCTTGGCACTTGACTGTATCAATGTGTTGAGTGTTTTTTTTCTTTGTTGTTGAGTCCTAGTTGTCAAAGAGAGTAGTTCTATCTGGGGAGTCGTACTCCTCTTGGAAGAATACAAAATGTCTGGCTCGTTTCTTGCTGTATTGGAAGATGGTCTTGAGGTGTTGTATATGTTCAGTACAGGATCTCGATGCTCTGAAACTGGCGTGATATTCCCACGACTCACTGTCCAGGTGTCTTGGTACTTGCCGTTTTAGGATCTACAGCCGGCCGCTGTGGCCGAGCGGTTCTAGGCGCTTCAGTCCGGAACCGCGCTGCTGCTACGGTCGCAGGTTCGAATCCTGCCTATGGCATGGATGTGTGTGATGTCCTTAGGTTAGTTAGGTTTAAGTAGTTAAGTCTAGGGGACTGATGTCCTTAGATGTTAAGTCCCATAGTGCTTAGAGCCATTAGGATCTACATATTATCCCTGTTAACGCATTTTAAAATGTTTCATAGGTGGCTATTTTCTTTGGCTCTAGGCAATTGACTATGAAGATTTGTAAATGAGTCGAGTAACACATTGCCATTTTATTTTCAGACTTTGTTCTGTTGAGTGGCGTTAGGAGACTTACGTACAGTTAGCGCTCCTGAAGTACGTACTGTTACTGTGAATGGTGTGCTCGCCAACCGGCGCCTCTATGCCTGTAGAATTTCACTTTCTTCCAACGAGTCAAGTTTGCTCACCCAGATTTGGTCCGATGGCAGGGATCAGGTCAGGCGGGTCTGGGTTGCACGCTAAAACCGGGTCACCCAGATCTTGCCGCGGCGGCGCGACCATTGAGAAACCACCAAAGTGACGCTGCAGCTGCATACTCTCAACCACAAGCGGGCAGCAGCAGCAGCAGCAGCGGCAGCAGCAGCACCGTCGCTGTTCCCCCGCACTACTGAGGCTGCTTTCACACTGACGACTTGGTGGCGGCGATTCAGCCGCGCCGTTCAGTCGCTGCAATGCGCCACTACCGGGGGCGTAAGCTCTGTGACAGAGCTGTCTGTGTGCAAGTGTGAGCCAGTTACGAAATGTATCCCGACGAGGAACCGTTGCTTTTCGCTTTATTATTAAAAGGAAAATACAAGTACTGTATGCATCCTACTCGAGAGAAACATGGCATTTTATTGAAATTTATAAAGAACTGAATGGAAACTCTGCAAAATTCTTTAACTGCGTAAACAAAATGCTCATTTTACATATAACTTTTTGTTGTAGATTAACAATATTTTTTCCGAAGTATAATATTAAAATGCAGTGACACAGCTCTTTAATATTTACGAGACCCAGAGAATAAATCAATGACTGATGTATAGGATGATATAGGTCAAAGTGTGGCAACGTGAGTTGATGTACGTGGGCTTGCATTGGATGCAAGAATAGTTAAGCTTGGATTTGGAAATACAGCTTCTGCTGTGTGTTAAGTGAACTGAAAATCACTGTTTCTCCTCAAAACTGACATTATTTCAAATTTGGGCTCCATTTCCAAACGCTGTGGTACAATTTCAAATCATCTAATAATGCACAATAGAAAATACTTGTCAGGATCATGTGTTTTACGCTTTGATGATTTTTTTCTTGATGTTTGCTGCAAGTACCTTAAACAATTTCTCCTCCCCTGTTATCCTTTGTCTCTTAAGAGAATTGGATGCAACTGCATCCCTAACATCAGAATCAGTTGCTTCATCGGTATGAGCAACATCATCTAACTGTGCTGGTTTCGTGGCAGTTACAAGTGATAGGAAATTTAGCATGTCAAAGTATCGATCGCGAAGAAAGTAGTGTCCCCCGGAACGTAACTGTCATGCATTTTCTTCTTCATGACAATTCTCGGCCACGCCCCTGCGGCATTTTCGATGGGAAGTGTTTGACCACTCACCATATAGCACGGACTCGGCGCCCTCTATTTTTATCTCCGCCCACGTGTATCGCTGGCTATGAAGACAACATTTTGCCAAAGACAACAAGCTGCAGGTCAGCGTAGAGAATTGGCAGAAAGCGAAGGTGGCTGCCTTCAGTGACGATGATGTTGGAAAGCTGGTATAATGCTACAATAAATGTATCAGTCGCAGCAGCTACTATGTAGAGAAGTAGCTGGAAGGTATAGTTCACTGCTGCAAATAAAACATGTCTGATTTTCACTTTGGTTTCGGACCTTACTTTCCGAGTAGCCATCGTACATATTTTGTTTGAGAAGCACATTTTGAGAGTTCCTTTAGGTAGGTTAAATTTGCCAGAGACTCGACTTTTCTCTGACTCAGGTGAGCCTCTTGTCGGAGTGAAGCATTCGCTCGTGAAGACAATTTGCAACGTCCGTAGAGTGGAAAAAATTGACAGACAAAAGTGTATAACTACAGGTTGCTCTCGGCGCCGTTACGTAGAGCGCACTTTTGGGATCCTATTCAACAGTGGCGAATATTTCGTCGTCCTTCAAATGCGGAGGAGGACCTCTGTTTACTAATAATTGAAGCATGTTGCGTTCTGCACAGCTTCGTTACCAAAAGATGTGGATTGAACATTAGAAACAGTTTGTTTATTTTCGAAGTTAGGAACAAATTTTTTACACAACTGTTCCAAAGCATTACTTTTTCGATCTTATAGTTGTAATTTTTATTTCCTGAATTCCGCCGGCCGAAGTGGCCGTGCGGTTAAAGGCGCTGCAGTCTGGAACCGCAAGACCGCTACGGTCGCAGGTTCGAATCCTGCCTCGGGCATGGATGTTTGTGATGTCCTTAGGTTAGTTAGGTTTAACTAGTTCTAAGTTCTAGGGGACTAATGACCTCAGCAGTTGAGTCCCATAGTGCTCAGAGCCATTTGAACCATTTCCTGAATTCCAGTATTACAGGACGACGTTCTACTTCAACAATGAAAATTTCCACGTTGAAAGTCATTTTTGCAGCAGAAAAGAGCACATTTTTGAAAACGTCACAGAAAACGACCTGCGGGTGCACAGTGGGTCGCACCGTCAGATCGCCAGTGTGAAAGACCTTAAGCCTGCGTCACACGGGGTGATTTCTGTCGCTGCTACTTGAATAGCAGCGAGTAATCTCTTCATGTGACAAAGTACTCGATCCTACTGACTGGACTAGCAGCTACTAAAAACTAGCAGCGATTGGCATTTAGCATGTTCAATTCTAGTAGCGGCGTGTGTCGGTCGCGTGACCTAGTCGCCGCAACAGATGGCTGTTGTCGCCTCGTCTGACAACTCAATCGCTTGTTGCTGTGTTGTTATCAGACGTGGCGTTCAGCTTATTTGGTTTGTTCATAGCATTTGTTTTGTTTATGTTTCTTTCTCACCATGGTGCAGAACGAGGAAGGAAATGTGTGCAAGTGGTCAGGCAACAACGATCTGAAATTTTTGGATGCTTTTTGGGAATATCAAGGGCTGTGGGACACAATTAACAGTAATTACATGAAGAGGAATATGCTGCAAAATATGTGTAGAAAATTACTTGTATAACTGAATAAAAATTGGATTGAAAATTCTCTCTGAATAACATCTGAGAAAAAATTTAAATTAAGAACGCTTATAGAAATGAATTAAACGAAGTTAAGAAATCTTTGAAAAGTGTCATGGGAGTAGAATACGTGTATGAACCCAAGTTAATTTTATTAGACAAAGCGCGTTCTTTTTTGAGGAATGTCATGAGCGATCGACAATCCAGCTCAAATCTTGTAAGTTAAAAATTGTACAAACAGTTATACATGACAGGCGTCACATTTTTAAGTGGCCGTTTGCTCCCGCAAGCTTAAGATGACCGTCTGTTCAATGTGCATTCACGAATCCATATTACTCCTTTGAAATCGGCGCCTACATTTTATCCATCTCGTGTACTCATATTGTTTTATTCGTGTACTGTTCTTGACAAGACGATGTTCGTATGTCATTAAATATGATCTAACAATAGTATTTAACAATTTTGCCCGTACTTCAGTTACCACGGCGCAGATAATGTAGTTGTGAAGGCTCTAACGTAACGCGACCCAAAAAGATCCACAACAGTAACTTTAATCATAAGATAACACCATCCTTGTCACTTGAACAAATTATTTTTCGAGGTTATAATCTACACCTACAATTTGACTTTGCCTACTTGTGGTTTCTAATAAATCAGTGATTTCATTCCATAGATTCCGAGCTATATCCAGATTATGACATTTTTCATCCTCAGGGTGCCACAGATTATTTCTTTCACTAAACTTTTCAGTTTCTCATAGTCTGTGTTCCGTGTCGTGTCGGCCATTATGACCGAAAGAAAAAAAACTGATTTGAATTTCACTGATTATCCTCCGAAATCCGTGTGTTCGGGCGATGAAGTGGGCTGCATTGCGACCGCACGAGTAGTGGCGTACTGATTTGCGGCCGTTTCCGGACGATATCGGTCGTTGGCGGAATGTGCCGAGTTTGGTGCCACAGTGACCGCAGCATTATGGGAACTGCGTGTTACATGAAGAACGCGACTTCGCCGCGCGGGCAAGTCGCTCGATCAAATCACCAGTGTGTAAGCAGTCTAAACTGTGGGATAGGACGCTGGGTGAAGCTCTTACAAGGGAGGCGGACACTTACAGGTCACCACCGACTATCCTGATGTTTCGGTCGGTTGTTGCACATACTTTGATCTGACAAAAGCTTCTTTAGTTGGATTCACTTGTGAGAAATCTGCTTTGCACATTTCACGAGCCTGCTGACTACCTTACGAGAGCAGTGGCGTTAGTGCAACCGGCTTAGGCGCTCGACTACAAGTCGCCCGCACTGCTTTCCACTTTCGTCATTTTTATTTCTTATCTTGCACCAGTACAGCGAACTATCTCTCTTTGTAAGGGAGCAATAACAACAATAACGCTGATCATTGTGGTCCGTTAGGAATCTCGGTGATGTCAAAAATTTTATTTATCGATATACAGTAATGGAGGTGTAGCAGTGAATTCATACCGGCTTAACAGGTACCTTCAATAGCTTCATATATATATGTTGGAAGATTAGAAAAAAGACTTAAACACAGTGCTGGCAGAAGTCCAGTGCGCCGTTTAGCTGCAACGCCAACGTCGCTGCTGTACGGAAGACGCTTTCGTTTGGTATTGAACAGCCTAGTAAAACGCTCGAGTAGCACATCGTACTAGAGCAGTGTTCCGTATTCTACTGTTTTATGACTGTTTTATGGAAGTGGTCTTAAATGGTTAATGACGTTATTTTATGCTCATGGCATGCTTTTTTCCCTTATAAATTTCTGTGCTTAAAAAGAACGCCAAGACGCTCCATTGAGTCATGGGAGCCTGTGACATCTACTGTCGTAAAGCTCACTCACAGTAATATCTTGCTTTTGGAATTAACGTGTGGGAAATGGGTTACAAATTGTGTACAGTACCACATTGTACAAGTACACGAATAAGAACACTTGAAGGATTGTTTTTGAGAGCTCCAGAGAATGAGATGCCTAAAATGTGGATGCAACTCGCTCGTTGAGATCCAGATGAGATAGTGATCACTACGTATTCTTATTTCTGTGAAGATCATTCTGATGTAAGTAAACACTCCATCATCTCAGCATTCAGCACGTTGTACAAGTTCGTAGGACGTATTGAAGATGACATGCGAACAGAATATGGAAAAAAATTGACAATGCAGATGACGTAGGTAAACTTAAAAAAAAAGTTGGCTAGGATACCTGGGCTTCATTCAGTAGGCTCAGGTTCGATTCCCGGCGGGGGAAATTATTTAATTTGACAGTACAAAGACCATTGTCACAATTCATTTGTATGTTGTCCATAGCATTGTATCCATAGCAAAAAAGAAACATATTGTAGGACAGTACACGTATTGTAAAGATACGCCCAGGAATTTAACCGTATTTCACAGTTTTCGGTTTGTTACAGCTTGCTACCAGTTATCCTACGTAAAAATGAAAGTATTCCCGTACCTGCAATCTTTAAGGCATAATTTGAGGGCGTTATTTGTCACATAACGACTGGACAACGTACGGAACTAAAACCGAAAAATATATTTTCAGATCCCTCGTGCAATAAGTGGTGAAATCAAGATTGGCACTAACACCATTAAACGTGACAAATTTCTTTGTAACCAAACAGCACGAAAAATATCATGTAGAATGACTTGTGAAAAGCGACAATTTGCTCAAGATGAATTAACGTGAACATACAATTTAATCTGAATCCAATCTGTAACAGCATAGGCGCACACATAGTATGTAAATTTTAGTGTGACTATTGAAGATAATGTTTATTTGAAAGCGCAACGCATTGGGTAGAGAAATAACGACTAAGTCTAAGTAGCGATCCCTATTTATACACACATTTATGGTGTATAATACTTTGCAGAGACTTCAGAATCAGTCTCTTAACACAAAGAAGTACAGTTTTCACGTTTCTTATTTCCGGAAAATAAAAATCTTAGTTCTTTCTTTAAGAACGAAGAGAGCACAAACGCATCAGCTTTGAAGTTTTCAATACCAGCCTTGCAAAATTCCTTTGCATTGTTACTTAAACAGTTGTAAATGCGTTTTCTGTCACTAAATAAATATACTGTTCGCAGAAAAAGTACAGAAAAGCACTGGTAGCTTCGACTTACACTCCTATAATACACGTTTTTACACTCCTGTAATACACGTTTAGCTTCGTCTTACGCCTAGCCTCTGACATCACCAGAGCTTCAGCCCATAACAGGGCTTTTTCGGTCACGCGACCAAACCTTGAAATATAATAACTGCATAAACCCGTCATGGTAGCCGAGACAGCTAATGCGCTGCTTCGTGGACTCGGGTAGATGCTCCAGCCCCTGGATGGAATCCGCCCGGCGGGTTAGCGACGAGGGCCGGTATGCCGGCCAGCCTGGATGTGGTTTTTAGTGCTTTTCCACATCCCACTAGGTGAATACCGGGCTGGTCCCCACGTTGCGCCTCAGTTACACGGTCACAGACATTTGACGACGTTCGCACTATTTCATGACTTACACTAGACGCAGACAGCTGGTGTATACTACTTACGTCCCAGAGGGTTCGGGGTGGTGGCAGGACGGGCATCCGGCCACCCTCTGCAACTAACACTGCCAAATCCTTAATAACAAGGCCGACCCCGCGTTGAATCGGGACAAGGCTGACGAAAGAAAGAGAGAAAGAAAGAAAATATATAATAATTGCATAAAATTACATACATTTTTGAGAATATTTACCGAAAATGCAATTTGAATGTTATAGTGATTCAGAATAAAAAGCCAAACCATATTTTTAATATACGAAAATAGGTCGCAACTCGTTGTGTGTAGGCTGCCGTTGCTGGCGCTAGTGCGTCCTATGCTCTCTCACTTAAAGCGTTGACAGTTACTCCCGTAGTTCCGTGCTAGCCGTCGCCTGTGAGGCATGGCGTTTTGCTGGCCCCGAAACGACGGCTTTTTCGCTCGGTAATTAGTGCGCTAATGTAGTGCTGAGATTGGATATCGACACATCGGCCGCTGTGGCCCAAGTGATGGGAGTTTAATCCCACATACCCGCTCTTCCTGTCTCTCTCTTTTTAATTTCAGCCTTGTTGCCCGCCGTCTCTATTTAACGAAGTTTAATCGAATTTAATTTACGTGGTTCATTGCTGCCAGTTACCCCTATTTCCTACTGGTTCCGCGCTCACCGCGCTCTTTTCTCGTCGGAAGGTGGAACCGCGTGACGCAACCTGTAGGACGCCATAAATTTTACCCGACGAAAAACATTGTCATTGTGAAAATGGCGTTGCTTGTCGAAAATAACTGGCATTTTCCGAAACATGGATTTAGACGGGAGGCCGGCCGCGGTGGCCAAGCGGTTCTAGGCGCTTCAGTCCGGAACCGCGCTGCTGCTACGGTCGCAGGTTCGAATCCTGCCTCGGGCATGGATGTGTGTGATGTCCTTAGGTTAGTTAGGTTTAATTAGTTCTAAGTTCTAGGGACTGATGACCTCAGATGTTAAGTCCCATAGTGCTCAGAGCCATTTGAACCATTTTTTTTAGACGGGATGCAAAGTTTTTCCACTTAGCGGCGTAATTTGAGTTAACGGTATTCGTATCAGGCAACTTCACTGGTGGCAGGTACCCTGCTTTCTTGCCAAAATACGTTAAAAATACAAATTTGGACAATTTGTTGACATTTTGTTCACTGAATCGTTTTGCTCGAGAAATCGTTCTCAAGTATCAATTTAGAAAGTCAATAATTTGTACGTATCTTCCAAGCGCTTCCAGAGCTGCATGCTGACGATTTCCGTAAGCTTTTCAGGCTTAGTACCCCTGTGATTATGGTGAAGCAGCCGTCATGCGAACACTGTATATGAAATCCGGGAAAACACGTCACATATTATCCTCATTATACAGTTGTTAGCTGTGAATAATTTCTTCTTCCACGAGGAGGTACTCCAGAATATTAAATGAAATCAACGAAATTCATATCTAAAGCATGTTATTACACACAACTCAGAAGTGGCAGTGTCACAAGCAATTTATCTGGGATCATTTTTTGTACGCTGAAGAGGTGGTTTGCACTGGTATGTTGCATGTTACCGAAAAGAGCATTATACGCAGAATGCAGTGTGTCGAAGCGACTGCATGTTTTTAGCACCTTCCATACTGGAATTGTATAACGCATTAGTTCCCATTTGGGATCAAAATATGCAAATCAGTATGCAAGCACAGTAACGAATCTGCGTTCACAACTGTTTGAGATAAGTTAACAAAGTGTGTGTGAGCGATAAAACCCGATAGGTCTCATGACACGTAACTATATCGACATTGTGTGCTTCATATGTGAAAAGTGATTGCTTTGTGCAGATAGATTCGTTACCCACGGCAGTAGTTACGGCTAATTGTGATATTGGATCGCTCAGTATTACTGCGAGTTTGTAATTTTCAGTTTGGTACCGTTACGTTTTGTGCTCGATGTTTCGCTGCGCACCACGTGTCGTATTTGGCAGGAAGGGACGCGATACATTCGGCGCTCGCACAGCAGAGGTCGATCTGCCTTTTGCCACGTTCAGTGCCGTGCTGTACTTTGGTTGATGCAGTTTTTTTCTACGTCCACGTGTTTGCTACGTATGTGTTGTTTGGGTGACTGGCGCGGCTTGTTAGCACTTCCGGCGAGCACAAAGTTTTTGCAAAGCGTTCAGCATCCAGGCCTTTGCAGAGGCGACAGCATGCGTACGCCAAACCAGCTGGCGCCCTTTTCTCTCGCTTTCGCATCTACTGCCCGTCTCATATCATTACTTTCTTTCCTACTCATTTGCTTGTCGTTTAGCATACACATTTCCCTCATCTTCCGCGAAATAAAGCTTAAGAAACATTCAACGCTGCCGTCCGTATGTCACGTACGTAATTTCATTTCGCGACGTGATTACTCCGCGCTTGCTGAAGGGAACTTTTATTGGCGGATGTGGAACCAACTTTCTACAGTCATGGTGGTGGTGATTAGTGTTTAACGTCCCGTCGACAACGAGGTCATTAGAGACGGAGCGCAAGCTCGGGTTACGGAAGGATGTGGAAGGAAATCGGCCGTGCCCTTTCAAAGGAACCATCCCGGCATTCGCCTGAAACGATTTAGGGAAATCACGGAAAACCTAAATCAGGATGGCCGGAGATGGGATTGAACCGTCGTCCTCCCGAATGCGAGTCCAGTGTGCTAACCACTGCGCTCTACAGTCATGTATTTGTAGAATAATTTATCTGTTGTTGCCAACCTCTCTTTTTACTCGCGAGACAATGTTTAGCCACAACTCCTCCACGTCCGATACGAGCAATTTAGCCATTTGCGAAACTCCAACATCACGCAAATCAACCAAAGAGTCAAAAGACTCCTCTTAATTTGGCTAGTGGTCCCGTGCAACATTCTCGGAATATAAGAAATGTCTGCGGATCATAAGCCAATAGCACAACGAAGAAACAAGTATTCAAAATCAAACACACAGGTTTTCAGTGCAACGATTTATTTCCATTTTTAATGTTTTTTTTTTTTTTTTGAAAGTTTTCTCGAGTTTGCTGTTAGGGCTTCGACGTAACACAGGATTAACATCCAAAAATTAATGAACACTCGAGCTATATTACAAAGATTGCCTTCGAAAAACACAACTACCGTAGGGAAATGATGCCCCCTTAACATTTTAACTTCTCCAACAGCCCATTTCACAGACGCTACCTGGAAAGAAAATTAGGTTTCACGCTCAGCATCCACACTTGAAACGTAACACCGCTGTGGACCACAATTTCCGCCAAGGAAAATTGAAAAAGTGTTCCTTGTACCGCACGTCGTCGAAACTAGCCATGTAGCTTCGGTTTTGCAAGATTTGTGCTATTCACGAAAGCTATAAGCATTAATTATTTCAGACAATCTGCGTTTCGTTCGGTTGCAGATTGATTGGCTTACCCCTTGGTGAAGGGTAGTCTTTCGATTCAATAGGTTCTTTCTCTAATTATGCTATCCAGTTTGAAGCTTCTTCTTGTAATTTGTAAGATTCTCACACATTTAATTTAGTCGAGACACTCCAGGACAGAAAGGAACCTCGTCGTCAGGTTACATAATGGGTGGCAATGAGAAACCTCGTATATTTTTCACTGATAGCTGATTTATTAACATGTACCACTCAATAAAACACACCTTTCACATTCTATCATTTGGTAATGTACATCGCCAACATTATAAACTCCGCTCTTTGATACACGTAACGAACGCAAAGATGCACATACGTCTTGTTACACTACTGTGCCTACAATACACCTCGTAGCCGCTACCGTGAGCCATAGTATTTCGTCAGCCTACAGCAAACCTTACGTACTACAAGGTGATCTACGGGAAACAGATGTTTGTAGAGTAGGCATACACCGTTATCGGCATTGTTACGCAGACGGAACATACACCTATTATTCACTTTGCGATTGCCCGCCATTTCGATAGGAATGGAACGTATTTGCGTCCGATATCTTTATCTTAAATTCTCAATACGTCATTGCAACGCTGCGATTATTTTGTCGTCAGTTTAATCTCACAACTCTGAGTCGTAATACGGTCCTACGATGGGCTACACCTTTTAAGAACAAAAGTAAACCCTCGTAATTGAGATGCGCTGGGTTGGGTTGGGTTGGGTTGTTTGGGAGGAGGAGACCAAACAGCGAGGTCATCGGTCTACTGGATTAGGGAAGGACGGGGAAGGAAGTCGGCCATGCCCTTTCAAAGGAACCATCCCGCCATTAGCCTGGAGCGATTTAGGGAAATCTAAATCAGGATGGCCGGACCCTGGAATGAACCGGCGTCCTCCCGAATGCGTATCCAGTGTGCTAACCACTGCACAATCTCGCTCTGTTTTAATTGAGTTGAAAGCTGCCGGTATAGAAGAGGTGGATTCGATTGATCAAACCCCATTGAGTAGCTTTCTGCAGATAGTTGAAAATTGTAGTCGCAAGAATGTTCACCTTTTGGATGACATTATTTTTCGTACGTAAGAATATTAGTATAAATTATTTTTTGCATAAAAATCGATACATTACTGTTCATTTGAAAACTGCCAGTTTTTTGTAGGTCGCCTGTGTTTCCTCGTTTCAAAAAGTTTCCCACTGGTTTGGCAATATTTCTGAGATATAGGTCAATCCTGAAAACTCTTGCAAGAGTATTCTTCGAGTATTAGGAACCTTCCTAAATGCCTGTTATGTTGAGAAAGAATAAAAAAAAAATACTTTCATATACGTGCCAACGGTTACTTCTCGCACGGAATCCCACACATCAATGTCTTGCCTCAGCGACGAAAAATTTCACCCTTGCCACAACGGTCAGTTAAAGCCATGAAATCCGGGCCGCACCGTCAGTGGCTACGAAAACCGCTCGCCAGACTCTGAAATACAAGTATTAGGCCAAAGGCTGCGCCAGCATCCTCCCTTCAGGTCTGACATGAATTCGTTACTTTGTTTTTTATCTTGTGTTGCAGTTTGCTTTCGTTCCTTTTTTATTTAGCTGCTTATGAGAATACTCGCTGTGAACCTACCTGTGTACGATTATCACGGGGCGCAGGCAAGTTCACAGTATTTTGAGAAATGATAGATTTATTGGTAGCTCACTACGAGATATATTCGTACGTCAACTACGCAATATTCTTGCGAACCTGTGTTAGTTTCCCAACCAGATAATCCAACAGAAGGATTTCTCTTAGTCACTTCAGTCACTCCGTGTAACTACCACAATAAAATTGACACAACTTACTTCACGTGGCTTCGTCATAGCTTAATCAGTGCTTAGTTTTCTGCATTCTTGCAGTCGTTAGTTACAACTTAAAATCTTGAGTGGTCTTCGATGTAGCAACTTTTCAAACCAGTTTTTTCGATGTTTGTAAGATTAACTACGCCCATATTTCTTTGGAGCGAGTGAAGTTGATAATATGGAATTGGGTACCAATAGTGAAGGCAGGCTCGTCAACGCTGAAAGCGCGTTTATTATTCAGCGCACACGAAGTACACGCGGAGATAACCTGTCTGCTTGACGTGTGTGCAAACAAAGTTCTAGTAAAGTAAATTGTTCCATCAGTAAGTAAGTTTCAGAAATCGAAGATATTGAACGACAGATGAGCCGATGACCCGCGCATCGCCAGCCAGCGGCTGCAGCTGTTAACACCACGACAGACGACGTACAGTAGGCGCCAGTGTGTACCACGTACGCAGATGACGCAGTCTTGTTGCACAACATTATACGTACTTTTGGAATGATATTTTGAAGCAGCTGTGAATAACATCAACATACAGTCAGATGTCACAAGTTCCCCAGCAGTTCAAATTTACGGTCGTACAGTCACGGAGAATAATTCAATTTCTTCCCCCGCCGGTGCAGTTTTTGTGTTTTATTTTGAAGAAAAGCGCAGGAGAAGTGTATTGTTGGATACGGCACGTGGCAGAAAATCAAGTGCTGTCGTCTACGTCTGCGAAACTCCCAGACAAAGAGCGGCCAACTTCTTAACGAGCCTCACCATTTATAACCAGCGCTGGGACTTAAAATACGTAAAACTATTTGTCTCGTAAAACTGTTTGTCTCCCTGCCCGCTATCTGTTTGCATTCGTGTTATTGGTGAATGTGAAAACTTAATGCATTTTTAGAAGCGGTTGCTACCTCCTCTTGGTCGCAAATAATGACGACTCGGCGACTCCTTGTTACAGACACAAACGTATATCCCTTGCCTACTTTGTATTCTACGTCTACATGATAGCAATTTGCACATACGTGCGTGGCAAAGGCTAAAGCAGTACTTTCAAACTAAATCTCTACCATTCCACTCTCAAATAGCGCGTGGAGCAGTGCTCCACAGATATCCTAGCGGTTAAGGCGACTGCTCGCCGTAAGCAGGAAATCCAAATCTGACACTGAGGCCCCTTCTGCCACCTGTAAGCGTTTTGTCAATAAAACACTGTCTGTGGTTCGCCGTTCCTGTAACATTTTCTATACGGTCGTTCTAAGTTAAGATATTCCTATTACGGCGGGGCGGGTTTACAGTGTTCGATAGCACTGTGTAAAGCAAGCTGCAGAAATAATGTCCACCTACCTCAGTATAGCGTCCGTTCACCACCTGTTGCTCTGCATTCGATGGTACTATGTGGTCGATGTTAAAAGCAGCGTTGAAGAAAACTATCGTCCGTACTTACTATTGCAAAGTTGCGCCTACAAAAAACACTCTAAAATCTCCCAAATTTCACAGAACTGTCCGTAACTACATATGCTTGAACAGCGATATAAACCGAACGCGATATAACAGTCATTTCTTCATCTTACAAATAATTTTTTCGGACGCGTCTAACATGACCTTCTCGTCCGGCAGCTAGTCCACGACTGACTGCTTGCATTCAGGGCATATAACTCATTCCAATGCGCGGGAAAGACTCTACGTATTAACAAAATGTTCCACCAAACCAAACCAAACGAAAACTAAGAGAAAACTGTGCTTGAAATATACTTTAGAACTGATTATCCTCTTATTACCTTCTTGGCTGCCTTATTACAAAAGCAAACGCTCATAGACATACGTAATCCGCCATTTAGGGGGATTCACAGTTTTTCATGATATTTTAGTGGCGTAACACTTGCTAGTTACGTAAGGTGTAATACAATATAGAATTGAAATTTGACGTATGTTCCACATACACACTCACATTCACTCTCATTTACTCTCACCCTAACACAAAATATAAATATTAACTTTTAAACTGTTATTTCCATCACGAATGAAAAATTATCGAAAATTTAGAACTGAAAATCTTTATAAAATAAATCAGCACACTAAGAGTGCTATTACTGTTTTCAAATAACAAAAGAAATATAAACTGTTATTATTACTGTCTGAATTTATTTTCTTAAGTGTCGGTTAAGTACTTTTTAATAGGTATTTTATATCTCTGAAACTATTGTAGGTCGCGGTATCAAATTTCGACACAAAGCTCGCCTGAATAACAAAAGTTCATGCACCAAATTTGGAATAAAACAGCTAATATTTAACGTAGTTACTTAGTTTCTTAGGTGAGGTGAATAAGTGATTTTAGTGAGCATTCTCACGGTCCGCTTTAGCGACAGGTGCTCTCATAAAACAGTAGTTCGACCAGGACTTGAATACTGCTCGTGAATCTGGGACCATTATTGGATAGGAAGCAGCGGAAGATACACACACCAAAAAAAGTTTTGCATCACTCCGGTTCCCAGAACTCCTGGGGATAGACGTTGCCTGTGGATATTGTGTCACAGATACAGTGTCTTTGACTGTTCAGAGATGTCACTAAACCCGCCCAAAGATGTAAACAACCATGCATGAGCAGCGCCTATTAACAGAAGGGGTCCGACAGCCGATCGGTTGCAGTCATTCCACCAGGAAGGAGGTACACGGCTCAAATTGTCTGTAAAAACCGTGACCAGACGGTTAATACAGCGGTTGGATCGAGTCCGCATTGTTACTTTGTTCCAGGAAGGGCTGTCAACAAGGGAAGTGCCCAGGCGTCTCCGAGTGAACCAAAGCGATGTTGTTCGGACATGGAGGAGATACAGAGAAACAGGAAATGTCGACTGCCTCGTTCAGACCGTCCAAGGGCTGCTATTGCAATGGATGACCGCTAACTAACAATTATGGCTCGGAGGAACGCTGACAGCAACGCCATGTTGAATAACGCTTTACGTGCTGCCACAGGGCGTCGTGTTACTACTCAAACTGTGCGCAATAGGCTGCACGATGCGCAAATTCACTCCCGACGTCCATGACGAGGTCCAGCTTTGCAACCACGACACCGTGCAGCGCGGTACAGATGGGCCCAACAACACGCCGAATGGACTGCTCGGGATTGGCATCACTTTCTCTTCACCGATGAGTGTCGCATATGCCTTCAGACAGACAATCGTCGGAGACTTGTTAGAGACAACCCAGTCAGGCTGCACGCCTCAGACACACTGTCCAGCGAGTGCAGCAAGGTGGACATGGATGTTCCCCGATGTTTTGGGGTGGCATTATGTGGGGCCGACGGACGCAGCTGGTGGTCATGGAAGGCGCTATAACGGCTGTACGATACTTGAGTGCCATCCTCCGACCGATAGTGTAACCATATCGGCAATAATCGACTGTATACCAACAAACCTCATCCGCCACATGTGCCGAACTATTTTTTCACTTTCCATTATTTTGCTTATATACGATGAGGGATTTGTCTTCGTGGACGACAATTCGCACCTCGCCCTCGTGCACATCTTGTGAATGACTTCCTTCAAGGCAACGACATCGCTTGACTAGAGCGGCCAGCATGTTCTCCAGACATGAACCCTATCGAACACACCTGGGATAGATTGAAAAGGGCAATTTTTTGGACGGCCTGACCCAGAAACCACTCTGAGGGATCTATGCCGAATCGCCGTTGAGGTGTGGGACAATCTGGACCAACAGTGCAACAGTGCTTTGATGAACTTGTGGATAGTATGCCACGACGAATACAGGCATGCATCAATGCAAGAGGCGTGCTACAGGGTATTAAAGGTACCAGTGTGTGCAACAATCTGGACCACCACCTCTGAAGGTCTCACTGTATCGTGGTACAACATGCAGTGTGTGGTTTTCATGATCAATAAAAAGGGTGGAAATGATGGTTATGTTGATCTCTATTCCAATTTTCTGTACAGGTTTCGGAACTCTAGGAACCGAAGTGATGCAAAACTTTCTTTGGTGTGTGTACAAAGAACTGCGTTGCTCATGTGCAGCCTTCCAGTCAACCGTGTTGTCATAAAAGCTGGAAAAGAGGGAAAGACTACACGACTGTGTTCTCTTGTGACTCATTTGGAAAAGTTTAAACGATGATGCCAGAACATTTACTCTACTGTTGCTGTTACTGTCGAATAACAATCGATAAAGACCTGCGGTATGTAGTGTTCATAAGTAAATCCAATATGTATCGATATCCAAATGATTGGTTGTTGCTCGATACGCGTTAAAACGCATTCCGATGATACAGTGCTGGCTTTTACGGCTGTTACATCGTTTTTGTTTTTAGTTACATGGGCACTGGGCCCTGGTCTAAGGGATGTTTCTGCCCTAACGTTTCCTCTCCTACAGTAGGATACATTCACAGAGGCTATAATGACTATAATAGTTGATTTTCGAACTCATACAGCCCAGCCAGACGATCTGTCTGACAGAACCAATACAGTAGTATTGAAACTCCCTTGCACATGCTATCAATTGTACATAGGAACTGCCAAAAGAAGGACAAAGAATAAAGATCAATTGTCGTTTGGGCAACATTTTTAAATCGACAGTACCACATCACGCACTGGAACGAGGGAACGATCAAATTGGTTTCTCCGATGCTTTAGTTTGGCCTGTGTCCAATCATTACCCTGCTAGGATGTATGGAAGCGCCATAGAAGCTGCAAAACCCAAAAACAACTTTAAGAGAACAGGTGAAAACTGGAATTAAATGAAGGAGAAGTAACTAAAACTAAAATTCAAGAGAGTTTAACGCTAACCACACAAAGAGCAACAGCAGCACCAAAGGGTATGTACAGTTCTGTAACCGTGAGGTTATATATATTGCTACGAGGAACGTTTTTCTTCGTACAAGGCAAAATAAGGTTTGGAAAGCAACGTGTGAAACGAAAAACTGACAGTCATAACGGTGCCCTGCAGACTTCGTTGCCCTAGGCTCAGAGGCCCGGAAGGACAAGTGGGAAGGGAAAGGAAAGGGAAGGACGCATCCGCTTCCTGCGGCATCCGCTCCTGGAGGTCGATTAGCGCAGAACGTTTCGGCTTGCCCTCCACAAGGCCATCACTCCGGCGACGTGCCAAACACTGCGCTGCAGGTGCTGCACCGTCAGTCGATTTTATTTTTTAAATTTTTTATTAGCTAATGTCGCATACAGTGAGCTGACAACAGTCATGGGATACCTCCCTAGTATTGTGTGGGATCTCTTTTTGCCGCCAGCCGGAGTGGCCGTGCGGTTCTAGGCGCTACAGTCCGGAACCGAGCGACCGCTACGGTCACAGGTTCGAATCCTGCCTCGGGCATGGATGTGTGCGAAGTCCTTAGGTTAGTTAGGTTTAAGTAATTCTAAGTTCTAGACGACTGATGACCTCAGAAGTTAAGTCGCATAGTGCTCAGAGCCATTTGAACCATTTTTTTTTTCTTTTTGCCCGGCGTTGTGCAGCAACTCGATGTGGCATGGAGCCGGAAATTCGTTGGAAGTCCCCTCCAGAAATGTTGAGCCGTGCTGCCTCTGTGGGCGCCGTAATTGTGAAAATGTTGCCGGTGCGGTATTTTGTGCACGAACTGACTTCTCGATTATGTCCAGTAAATGATCGACGGGATTCGTGTCGGGCGATCTGGTTGGCCAAATCATTCGTTCGAATTGTCCAGAACGTTCTTCAAACCAATCACGAACAGTTGTGGGCCGGTGACATAGCGCACTGTCATCAATAAAAGTTCTGTCGCTTATTGCGAACATGAAAATGACGAATGGCTGCAAATGTTCTCCAAGGATCGGGACATAACCATTTCCAGTCAATGATCGGATCACTTAGACCAAAGGACCAAGTCCATTCCATGTATACATAGCCCGCGCCATTATTGAGTTACCACTAGTTTGCACAGTGCCTTGTTGACAAATTGCGTCCATGGCTTCGTGGGATCTGAGCCACACTCGACCCCTACCATCAGCTCTACCATCTGAAATCTGGACTCATCTGACCAGGCCACTGTTTCCCAGCCGCTTAGGGTCCAACCGACGTGGTTTCGAGCTGAGGAGAGGGGCTTCTCGCCATGTCGCGCTGTTAGCAAAGGCACCCGCGTCGGTCATCTGCTGCCAAAGCCCATTGACGCCGTATTAGTCGTTCACCGCACTGTCCTAACGCGTCGTTCGCCTCGTCCCACATTGATTTATGCGGTTATTTCACGCAGTATTGTTTGTCTGTTGACACTGACAACTCTTTACGCCAACTCTGGTGCTTTCGATCGTTAAGTGAAACCCGTCCGGCCCTGTGTTGTCCGTGGTGTGAGGTAACATCTGTAATTTGGTATTCTCGGCACTCTCTTGACACTGTGAATCTCAGAATATTGAATTCCCTATCGATTTCCTAAATGGAACGTCCCATAATCTCTCTCCAACTATCGGTCCGCTAATTTCCATTGCGCGGCCATAATCACGATGGAAACCTTCATATGAATCAACTGTGTACAAATTATAGCTCCGATAATGCATTGCTCTTTTGTACCTTATGTACGCTATATTACCGCCATCTGTCTATGTACATACCGCTATCCTATGACTTCTGGCACCTTACCCAAAAATGGGAGGATATGTTCGAATCACGGATTTGCTTCAGACTTTGTATATTTTTGATAGTCCAATAAGCCGGCCGCGGTGGTCTAGCGGTTCTGGCGCTGCAGTCTGGAACCGCGGGACTGCTACGGTCGCAGGTTCGAATCCTGCCTCGGGCATGGGTGTGTGTGATGTCCTTAGGTTAGTTAGGTTTAAGTAGTTCTTAGTTCTAGGGGACTTATGACCTAAGATGTTGAGTCCCATAGTGCTCAGAGCCATTTGAACCATAGTCCAATAGGACAGCATAATGTGCGAGTAGTAAGGCGGTTTCGAGGAAGTCGGAAGGGAAGTACATCGCCTCATTGGTGTACAGGTGCGTTGCTACTCTGTGCACGAGCTGCCGGCGTTGCGTGCAAGTTCCGTAATCGGTGGACCGCTGAATCGAGTCCCGCTCATTTTTTAGTCATTGTTTTTACAACGTTAGTCTTATTATTTCTTACATATTCCATTTGAAAGTGATATGGTGAAAAGACTTGTGTTTTTGCATGAACTCTTATTGAATTTCCAACAAATATTATGGGACTTTTATTTCTATAGGCAGTTTTAAAACTTTTGTCAAGCGCCTTCAAACTTGTTCATAGTTGATTGACGATAAATTGCTTCTCGCGAAGATTATATAAAAATACATTTAATCGTACATCGCCAATTTTCGGCACCAACCTTTACGGAAATGTTGCGATATGCATGTATTGTAGCCAAATTGTCAGAACAAAGAGAAATTTTTGAAAATATCAGCGAGATCTGTTTTTCCGGAGAACCTCTGAAGATTCCTTGACATGGAAAATTGCGTTCATTCATTGTATTAATAGTTAGACGTCTGTATGAGAAATATAACCCCGCAGCTTGTAATGTCGAAAGCACATTGGACGATTATTCGTACATTAGCCTCATATTCTGGCATATATCTCATTGTATTATTGAATAAAGTTACTTTCACCTTTATTTATCGACGTTTGACTTCGCTTTCCAAGCCTGTCCTTCGTCTTTGGAACCCGTGTTTGCAGTTCGAAGCGTCCAGGTGCAAAGCAGTTCTTGGTACGTTGCCCGATTGCAGGTATAGGGGATTTCGGAAATCACAGAGGCATAAATTTACTTGCCGCTTATTATTAATATATTTATTGCGCTTGTAAAAATTAGCAAAATAACATTGAAAATTAATAAAAGTTCATACAAATACGTGTGTCTTTTCATCATCTTACCTTTCAAATGTAATACGTATGAAAAATATGACTAGTATTTAAAAAAACAATTAAAAAAGTTAGCGGGACTCGATCCAACGATCCACCAGTTATGGAGTTTGAACACACGTCCTGCGCCATCTGATGCCAAAGAGTCGCAACGCACCAGTACGTCAGTGACACGTAAAACTTCTCTCGCCATATTCTAGAAATCGCTTAAGTAGTACGCCTCACGAATTACGCGTTATGTTGTCCTAATTGGCTACTGAAAATTTACAAAGTTCGAAGTAAATTTCCATCATAACGTCGTGATCTCCCCTTGTAAGTTAAGACTTCTGTCAATTGGTTATTAACAAAGCATGGGAGAGTCAGCTTCGAACTCGTGCTTGTAGCATGTGAGTGTATAGTAATTACAGATCAGCACTGTTGTTGTGCATTCAGAGTGACGTAGAAAACAGTCGTGGTGTCACCAGACAGTCTAAAGGACTTTACCGAGCGAGGTGGCGCAGTGGCTAGCACACTGGACTCGCATTCGGTAGGACGACGGTTCAATCCCGCGTCCGGCCATCCTGATTTAGGTTTTCCGTGATTTCCCTAAATCGCTCCAGGCAAATGCCGGGATGGTTCCTTTGAAAGGGCACGGCCGACTTCCTTCCCCGTCCTTCCATAATACGATGAGACCGATGACCTCGCTGTCTGGTCTCCTCCCCCAAAGAAACCCCCCCCCCCCCCTCTAAAGGACTTTTCGTTAGTCATCATAGTTACTGTGCTGCATGAAAGTAAGTAAACTATTGCATGAAATTTAAAGGAGTTTGCAGAGGTAAAATCGCATAGCGTAGACTTCGTGTTTGGTTCATTTTAGGTCATACATTACTGTAGGTGAGGCGTTGCCAGCATATCGAAATTGTATTTAAAGCTGAGAGCAGAACAATAGTTCTTTCCGTTCTCGAGATACTGTTTTTATCTCGGGTGACGGGTCATGCTCAACGCGCCTAGTTCAGTCCCTGCTCATCGGAAGAATGTGGTCGTAACAATCGTCATATTTCATAAACGGTTCAACATACGAAAACCAGTTTTGTTGCAAATGATAGCATGAAAAGAGACTTTTTAATTCGCCAAGATACGGAACTAACTATAGGTTTTTCTTTTGATGAAGCGATATACTTTTTTTAACAGCATGTAATATCTGGTCAATGAAGCATGCAGTGGTATGATACACGCCAGTATTTACGATGTTCTGTGTGGTCTACTGAGCCTTACTCGAAACCTTTTGTTTTGTCACAAGATGTAATTGCTTTGTAGCTACATGTTTTAATTATTTCAGTTCGCATCGAGATTTTTGTTTATTTCAAACGGTTAAAATGTTTTATAGCTACTTCTAATCACATCAGTATTTGTTTGCTGTCGTCCTCAGTGCAAAACGTCGTTTGATTCATCTGTCCGAGCTAGTCCATCTGGTGCAAGCCTCTTCATCTCTCTACAGCTACAACAAACTACATCCATTAGAAACTGCTTATTACCGAGCAAGGTAGTGCAGTGGGTAGCACACTGGACTCGCATTCGGGAGGACGACGTTTCAAACCCGCATCCGGCCATCCTGATTTAGATTTTCCGTGATTTTCCGAAATAGATTCAGGCAAATGCCGGGATAGTTCCTTTGAAAGGGCACAGCCGGTTTCCTTCCACATTATTCCCTAATCTGCCGGGACCGATAACCTCACTGTTTGGTTCCCTCCCCCAAATCAACCAACCAACCAACCTACCTGCTTGTTTTAGACAAGTCTTGGTCTCCCTCTACAGTTTTTAACTCCCACACTTACTCCTATCGCCCAACTGACGATTTCATCACTCTTCATGCTATCTCCCAACAACCAATCCCTTCTTTTGGTCAGATTATGCCATAAATTCCATTTCTCTCCGGTTCGGTGGAGTACCTTTTCACTAGTTATACGAGCTACCCAGCTATTCTTCAGCATTATTCTGTAGATCACATTTCCAAAGCACCTATTTGTTTCTTCATTGAACTGTTTTAGTTTACACATGACTTCCTAACACTTAAATTTATGTTAGATGTTAATAAATTATCCTTTTTCAGAAATTGTTCTCTTGCTATTACCAGTATGCATTTTACATCCTCTCTACTTCTGCTTTCTCAATTACTGCTTCAACCGCAGTCTGGTTTCTGTACAAGTTGTATAGCGTGTCAAGCGAAGGAGTCTTTGATTTCAAAATAAATTATCACGAAAACTAAGGTCGATAGACGAGTGCAACAAATGGCGTGTTTATTGTGGTAGCTGTAAGAATTTTATACAGAAGTTTCGAAATAGTTAGAAAAACTGCTAACTGATGGAGCTGTAATCGTAATATGTGGTACAAGTAAACAGTGTGCCACAGCTCAGAGCGATCAGATTTGCCATTGTAACTGGGAATTTAATAGTCATGGGTGACTGGAATTCGGTGGTAGGAAAAGGGAGAGAAGGAAACGTAGCAGGTGAATATGGATTGGAGCTAAGAAATGAAAGAGGAAGCCGCCTGGTAGAATTTTGCACAGAGCACAACTTAATCGTAGTTAACACTTGGTTCAAGAATCATAAAAGAAGGCTGTATACATGGAAGAAGCCTGGAGATACTGACAGGTTTCAGATAGATTATATAATGGTAAGACAGAGATTTAGGAACCAGGTTTTAAATTGTAAGACATTTCCAGGGGCAGATGTGGATTCTGACCACAATCTATTGGTTATAAACTGCAGATTGAAACTGAAGAAACTGCAAAAAGGTGGGAATTTAAGGAGATGGGACCTGGATAAACTGACTAAACCAGAGGTTGTGCAGAGTTTCAGGGAGAGCATAAGGGAACAATTGACAGGACTGGGGGAAAGAAATACAGTAGAAGAAGAATGGGCAGCTCTGAGGAATGAAATAGTGAAGGCAGCAGAGGATCAAGTAGGTAAAAAGACGAGGGCTAGTAGAAATCCTTGGGTAACAGAAGATATATTGAATTTAATCGATGAAATGGAGAAAATATAAAAATGCAGTAAATGAAGCAGGCAAAAAGGAATACAAACGTCTCAAAACTGAGATCGACAGGAAGTGCAAAATGGCTAAGCAGGGATGGCTAGAGGACAAATGTAAGGATGTAGAGGCTCACTAGGGGTAAGATAGACACTGCCTACAGGAAAATTAAAGAGACCTTTGGAGAAAAGAGAGCCACTTGTATGAACATCAAGAGCTCAGATGGAAACCCAGTTCTAAGCAAAGAAGGGAAAGCAGAAAGGTGGAAGGATTATATAGAGGGTCTATACAAGGGCGATTTACATGAGGACAATATTATGGAAATGGAAGAGGATGTAGATGAAGATGAAATGGGAGATATGATACTGCGTGAAGAGTTTGACAGAGCACTGAAAGACCTGAGTCGAAACAAGGCCCCGGGAGTAGACAACATTCCATTAGAACTACTGACGACCCTGGGAGAGCCAGTCCTGACAAAACTCTACCATCTGGTGAGGATGTATGAAAGAGGCGAAATACCCACAGACTTCAAGAAGAATATAATAATTCCAATCCCAAAGAAAGCAGGTATCGACAGATGTGAAAATTACCGAACTGTCAGTTTAATAAGTCACAGCTGCGAAATACTAACGCGAATTCTTTGCAGACGAATGGAAAAACTAGTAGAAGCCGACCTCGGGGAAGGTCAGTTTGGATTCCGTAGAAATGTTGGAACATGTGAGGCAGTACTGACCCTACGACGTATCTTAGAAGCTAGAATAAGGAAGGGCAAATCTATGTTTCTAGCATTTGTAGACTTAGAGAAAGCTTTTGACAATGTTGACTGGAATACTCTCTTTCAAATTCTGAAGGTGGCAGGGGTAAAATACAGGGAGTGTACAGAAACCGGATGGCAGTTATAAGAGTCGAGGGACACGAAAGGGAAGCAGTGGTTGGGAAGGGAGTGAGACAGGGTTGTAGTCTCTCCCCGATGTTATTCAATCTGTATATTGAGCAAGCAGTGAAGGAAACAAAAGAAAAATTCGGAGTAGGTATTAAAATCCAAGGAGAAGAAATAAAAACTTTGAGGTTCGCCGATGACATTGTAATTCTGTCAGAGACAGCAAAGGACTTGGAAGAGCAGTTGAACGGAATGGATAGTGTCTTGAAATGAGGATATAAGATGAACATCAACAAAAGCAAAACGAGGATAATGGAATGTAGTCAAATTAAATCGGGTGATGCTGAGGGAATTAGATTAGGAAATGAGACACTTAAAGTAGTAAAGAAGTTTTGCTATTTAAGGAGCAAAATAACTGATGATGGTCGAAGTAGAGAGGATATAAAATGTAGACTGGCAATGGCAAGGAGATCGTTTCTGAAGAAGAGAAATTTGTTAACATAGAGTATAGATTTAAGTGTCAGGAAGTCATTTCTGAAAGTATTTGTGTGGAGTGTAGCCATGTATGGAAGTGAAACATGGACGATAAATAGTTTGGACAAGAAGAGAATAGAAGCTTTCGAAATGTGGTGCTACAGAAGAATGCTGAAGATTAGATGGGTAGATCACAACTAATGAGGAAGTATTGAATAGGATTGGGGAGAAGAGAAGTTTGTGGCACAACTTGACTAGAAGAAGGGATCGGTTGGTAGGACATGTTCTGAGGCATCAGGGGATCACCAATTTAGCATTGGAGGGCAGCGTTGAGGGTAAAAATCGTAGAGGGAGACCAAGAGATGAATACACTAAGCAGATTCAAAAGGATGTAGGTTGCAGTAGGTACTGGGAGATGAAGAAGCTTGCACAGGATAGGGTAGCATGGAGAGCTGCATCAAACCAGTCTCAGGACTGAAGACCACAACAACAATAACAACAACAACAACAACTGGGAAGGAAATTTGTGTACTGAAGGAAGAAGTTGAAATCATGTTTTCCATTGAAAGCGTTTTCCTGGTACTGGAACGCCGGAAAACACCCTTGCAGAATATGAACTACATGGTTAGTGAAAAATAAAGGCTTTCCTCTTAAGCCATCGTCTTCGGACACTGGCCAACAAAGCATATTACAGATTCGAAAGGCCGGCCGGTGTGGCCGATCGGTTCTAGGCGCTTCAGTCTGGAACCGCGCGACCGCTACGGTCGCATGTTCGAATCCTGCCTCGGGCATGGGTGTGTGTGATGTCCTTAGATTAGTTCGGTCTAAGTAGTTGTAAGTTCTAGGGGACTTATGACCTCAGATGTTGAGTCCCATAGTGCTCAGAGCCATGTGAGATTCGAAAGGTGGGTAGTGTCAGCACAGTGCTTGCTTATCCATGTGTTAAAATGGATGACAAAGATCATGCATGGGAGCGTTCATGCCTACATGCACGTTCAAGTCCTTTCCTCGTGCTCAGATAGACCCTCTACATACCATATAACATGAATCGGGACTTAGAGTGTGCTAAAAGTGATTCTCTGGTACATGTGACTGACTAATCAGTGATAAAAGCATGGAAGAAACCAGTCACTGTGAAAACAAGTAAATGTTGGTTTATAGTAAAATAAATGCCGCGTGGCTAGGACCTCCCGTCTGGTAGACCGGTCGCATGGTGCAAGTCTTTTGAGTTGTCGTCACTTCGGCGACTTGCGTGTCGATGGGGATGAGATGATGAGGAATGGGCCAAGACAACACCCAGTCCCTGAGCAGAGAAAATTTCAGACCCAGCCGGGAATCGAACCCGTGCCCGTTGGTTCGACATTTCCGTCGCGCTGACCACTCAGCTACTGGGGCGGACGGTTTATAGTTATATAGACGGATATTGAAGGTACAGTAATTAAAAAAAACCTGAGATTCAGTTAAAATATATATTAAGAGAAATGGACACACGGTCAATACAGAAAAAACTGTTATTCTTGTAATAGTGGCTATCTTGATCACTGACTGAAGAATATGACTAATGCACACTGAAATACATTAAAATAACCTTCTCAATAATTTGACAAGTGTCCACACGACAGCAAGCAAAATCATAAAACTTTTCCACGCCCATGTCATTATTATTTAAAACAATGGGCAAGATAAAAGTTTTGTGTTAGAGGACAGTGCTCTATTCGCAGTCTTCGTAAAGCCACTTCTTTCCATCTGTGTGACTGGAAGGATGTTCGCCGTGGCAAAACTGTAGGCTTAACGAACCTTGATTTGTTGTTTTGTTCCTCCTGCCACACTTTCTCCTACTGACTCCTAGCTGGTCAACAGACGTTTGATATTTTTTTTTACCCATGTGGGTCTGGGATGTGTCTGCAACTTATTTAATGGCATAGAAATGAAGCAACGATTTTGTTCGACGTTCTAAGCTTTTCTAAGATGACAATTTGTTGATTAGAAGAAATAATTTGCGTTTTACGTCTTGAGTTGCAGTAATGACAGCGAGCGAAGTGGCAATCTGCTAAGACACTGAGCTCACCTTCGGGAGGATGACGTTCCAAATTCCATTGCGGCCAACCTGATTTAGATTTCCCTCTGTTTTCCCTAAATCGCTTAAGACAAATTAAGGAGTCGTTCCCTTGAAAAAGATAAGTTCGATTTCCTACATGCTTCCCCAGTCCGGGCCTTCGCTTCGTCTCTAATGACCTCATCGTCGACGGAACGTTGAACCTTCCTTTTTCCTTTGCATTAACGGTATACACATGCCCTATGTTTTGGCAGCCCCCCTCCTTAAGTTTAAGCAATGAAACAATAGTAAAGATAAGAAATACGAAACCGAAATATACCAGACGCCATCGTTCCTCTGGCATCCTCAGTGCGCCTTTGCTGTAGACGGGGACCTAGAATACACTTAAGCGCGCCTGGAATGTTTTGGATTCTTGCCAAGTCCGCATACCTCACTGCCTAAGGAAAGTTGAGGCGGGATGTGTCGACACAAGCATTGTTGTGTTACATGATAGTGTTCGTCTGCTTCGATGGAATGAAAGGAACTGGGGTTGACGTTTGCTTTAGGTCCTCAACTTGTGGACGTTGTTTCCTTCAGTGGCATAATAATTGCCTCTCTGCCGTTGGTTGGAGCGGTCTGTGGGAAAGAAAGGGTGTTGTAAGTTTTGGCTGATGTTCATACCCAGATGACTAACTTCTAATAGGATACATCGCTTGCGCGGCGTGGAATGCAAGCGTGTAGTTACTTTGGTTGTCAGCACGCAATTGAACAGCAGTGACACATTTGATTGTACGAAAAAATAAATTTCAATAGCAGGCTATACTCCTTTTTTTTTTTTTTTTTTGAAAATAAATAAAACTGCGCATTCATTGCACAAAGAAGGATCGTAGAGGCTGCGTGCCTCCGAGTTCGCATGTTAAGTTTCTGCGTCGTAGTACGGAGAAACGGGGGAATTGCCAGTGTTAGGAAAATTGCCAGTGCTAGGGTATAATTGGCTCTTCACCTGCACAGCATGTCACGCCCCCATTTCGTAATACGTGTAGCAGTTCAGCTTTTGCAGTAGTTGTCGTAGTTGCTGCGTTAATTCTGGTGTTTATGAGGCATAAACCTCGACCTGCCATTATGCATTACATCATTCAGCTCCGCTAAGCACGGATTAGTGGACCTGAGCAGTTCGACTGTACAGAGAGCCTTTTAAAGTTTTTCAAGCAGACTGCTATCTGACCTTGTGTTCTCCGAGCAGGATTGATCACTTTCCGATGTACGCTAGCTGCTATTAGCACTTTTCTGAACGCCAAGATTTCATTTTTATTTATTTATTTCGATGTTATGTGTTTCTGTTCAAATGACTATGGGACATAACATCTGAGGTCATCAGTCCCCTAGAACTTAGAACTAAAAAAAACCTAACTAACCTAAGGACATCACACACATCAGTGCCCGAGGCAGGATTCGAACCTGCGACAGTAGCGGTCGCGCGGTTCCAGACTGAAGCGCCTAGAACCGCTCGGCCACAGCGGCCGGCTTATGTTTCTGTAAAGGCTTGTTCGTGCACTTGGAGCATGTGTTCAGAGTCTGTATTGTCGGCAATATTAAGCATTCTTGCCTTTTCCGGCGTATCGCCATCTTAATTTTAGTTTAATAGTTTATTGCATATTGATGTGCTTATTGAGCAACAAGAGTGAAAGGATTTCTGTTATTGTCTCTTTCGTAAGGGTAATCGTTCCTGAGCTGCTCTACAAATACGTATTCTGTGATACTGATGTCGATGTTTGTCCTGCTATTCTATTATAGGTGTCCAGGTTACACATATAATAATATAAAGGTAATAATTTGAGACGTAATTGAAATACATACTGGCGGTTTGCTTCTGCTAACTCAAAATGTTTTCTGTGTTTGCTTGCGGTGGTTGGTGCCGCGTGCGCAAGCGCGATGCTTTGTTGACGTAAATGCTCGTCGCTACCCTGTGGCCACCACAGCTGTTCGTGTGCCTTCTCTCGCGGAGCTGAAGTCTGTTACATTGGTACAACATCGTTTTCGGCGTGAGTATGGACTGCGACCAACTGACGATGTTCCCACTTAACGTACCGATCAAGAGATGGGACAAGCGGCTGCGGGAAACTTTTGAGTTTGCTTTCGATGTCGGGCCACCATGCTAAGCACGCAGTTCCAGAGGCCACTGTTGAATTAACCCGTACAGCCTTCCGAGCCCTCGCAGGTCAGTCCGATAAGCAAGTCAAAAATCAAGTGTACTAGACACCAGCTCGTGATTACCAGATGTGCGTCATCGCATTCGTACAGCTACTGCAAATTTTACTCCAGGAACGCTGCATAACGTTGGGAGAAAAGTGAACAATAGATGAGATGTCTATCGCGCCACTAATGGTGTGTATTTCACATGTATTAAGTGTTTAAAAAATTTTGAATTTTCGTACTTGTAAAACATAGCGTTAAGAAATATGTCGATTACTTCAAAAGGTATTAAATTTTATGTTAGTATATGCTTAGCCTGGACAACTTGTATGTACAGTGTCTCAAGAAGCATTTTTTCGTAATTCCATTAACTCTATTGGCTCCGATTTCGCTTTGTGCTGAGCAAGAGCGGAATATGATGCTGGGGTTTCTGAACTCTGGCCAGCCGAAACAAGACGTAACGTTAGCGACAGCCCCGGACGGTGCACAAGTCCCGCCCAATCATCCCCCTCCACACCAATCCATATCCTAAGCTCCGCCCATGATCTGCCGCATGTTCCAACATCAAGGTTGTTCGTATCACAGATATGCCAGTCATAACAAAGGAGAAAATCAGTAGTTAGTATGAAATACAGTTTTTCCGGTACCATTGTGAAAAGAATTAGAAATATGTTCATTGAATATGCGATTTGAAAAATCATCAATAAGAAAGAAAAATAAAAATGGTTTCCACACTGTCTTTTTTATTTCATGAGCTTTCAACTGCACTATATCAAAAAATGTGTTAACCGCAGTGAGCGCAAATTTCCGTCACATCGCGTAGTGTAAGAAATTCTGTTGGGAAATATTAGTTGGTAGTATCGCGAAGGATGCTGTCCATTATCTCGATTGTCTAAAGTCAATGTTGTGCATAAACAAGGCAAAGGCTATGTCTTGGTTTGTTTCTGATTACCTCATTAAGACTAAAGAATATAAGAGTGGGATAATGTAGAAATGCGTAATGCAAGTAGTCAGATATTTATACAGTGACATTCTTCATTAATATTTGCCTGTGTAATGGGTGAATTTTTACTTTGAACTCTTATGACTGCTTACTTATAGCAGACACGAGATTACTTTGAGTTCTTCTTCAGTGTTTGAGAGCTTTAGAGCTGCCTAGTGTTAAACATATGTACATAATTTCGTCAGTGTCATTCCAACCCATCTTATCGTACTTTAATGCCTGTTAGGTATCAGTTTTGACAGCAGTTGGCCACAACAGTCAAGATTAGGTACCTTGTGTATGATAACTTTATTGAGAGTGCATATCTGTGTTTCATTTTCACAGTATTACACAAACTGCTAAGAAGTACTAACAGCACAACACTGCTAGTATGAACAACCGCGGTAAAACAAAAAACGACGAACAAAGACACGACAGCGATGAGGACTACCAAAGATCATATTAATGCGCTCTTGGTTGGTGTGGCGGAGGGTAGGTGTGGAGGGGGGTAAATGGCGGAGCTTGTGCAAATGTCCGGGGCTGTCGCTAACGTTTCCTGAAACAAGAGGGGCGGCTGAGTCCGTAGTCGTACTGCCTGTCCGCCAGAGACGCCGCGCTCGCCGTCAGCAGGTGCGACGCAAGGTCGCCGCCGCGCCGCGCCGCGCCGGCCCAGATCGATCCCTCGCCTGCGCTCACGCCGGAAGCTGCCAACGCAGCGGCGCTCAGCTGTTTGCCTGCGCGAGCGTGCGGGGCGCCCGGACTGCAACAAAACTACACTGACGTCGCACACATTTCACTGATGACGTAGCGAAATTATCCAGCTGCAGCTCTACATCTACATCGTTACTCTGCCTGGCAAAGGGTTCATCGAACCATTTTCGTACTATCTTCTCTACCATTACACTCTCGAATGGCGCGTGGGAAAAAGGAACACCTAAATTTTTCCGTTCGAGCTCTGATTTCTCTTATTTTATTATGATGATCATTTCTCCCTACGTAGGTGGGTGTCAACAAAATATTTTTGCATCCGGAAGAGACAGTTGGTCATTTAAATTTCGTAATAGATCTCGCCGCAAGGAAAACCGCCTTTGTTTCAGTGACTGCCACCCCAACTGTCGGTGAGAATGCGCCGCACTCGTTCCCCGAAAGCTCGTGATTCAAAATTTGACGTGGTCTTCTCGATTTACGGTATTTTTGTCAGGGCCCAGCTTGTCATTGAGATCTAGATAAGGTCGGTCGTCTCTTGTATAGCTTAGCCAAGCTACTCTCACCAAAACGTACTCATAGAACCGTACTAAGCCGTGAGAATATGTACACTGGTGTCCAAAATTAAAGCAATAAACCACTATTTCCCCTTCCTGCGTCACGATATAATCATACAAATCGTCAATCAGATGTCCGTACGGTGGTGTCCTGCACGGAAGGTGGCATTCTGGTCAACGGACAACCACGCCAACGATGACGTCAGGGCACCTTATTACTTCATTACACCACTGAACAATGCTTTTCGCCCAATGGTGATGCTGTGTTCCGAGACGACAGAGCCCCTGTTCACACATCCCGCATCGTCCGGAACTGGTTTCATGAGCAGGAGGATGAGTTGTCGTATCTCCCCCGACCATCACAGTAACCGGATCTCAGTATCACTGAGCTTTTGTGATGTACTTTGGAGAGGAGGGCACGTGGTCGCTGTCCACCTTCCTCGTCGCTACCTGCACCCTGCACTTGCCACTATTTTGCAGGAGGAATAGTATAAGATTTATCTGTTCCGAGACGACTGGAAGCTGTTTTGAATGACACTGAGTTTCCTACACTGCAATAGGCAAGGTAATGTGTTGTGAATTTGGTCGTTCCGTATTTTTGTCCGACCACTGTATCTACAGTCCTAACACATTGACATCCACGCGGCACAGTTCCGCAGCACGCCGTTAGGCTTGTCAAAATAAGATGGAGCAGCCCATTCATAAAGTACAAATAGTCGGAGGCCATTTTGTTTTGGGTCCTCTAGCGGCGTGTTGCGGTACTGTGGAGCGAGGATTTCAATGTGTACCAGGGCTACAGATAGAAACACTGCTCAGAGGTGACCGTTAAAACTTTATGAATACCCCTTGTAAAACAGGGAAGTGGGGGCATGTTAGTGCTTATTTTCTAAGTTTCGTTTACAATTTGTCGTACTCACACCGGTACTTTTTATGTAGCAAGAAGATGTGATTGATAGTTGTTTGAAATGCATTGTCACGGAAATACGGCTTCCTCAGTCCGAGATCAACATATTCGAATCTCCAGCCCAGGAATGTGGCACTGACGGAGTTCTTGAGAATGGAAATGTAAGTACTGAATGGAGGGGAGTACTTTGAGAAACTGCAAGGTGACTATTTGGAACGCCAGACACAGCCACAGGATCGGGTACATCTCTTATCCCCCCCCCCGCCCCCCTCCCCCCCTCAGTGGTCACATGTTGCAGTCTCAAGGTGGAGTGAATAAAGTGAAAAATAAAAAGCGGTAAGGTGTCAAGTGTGTTTCTTGGGGGGAACTGCCACTCGTCCGTGAAGAAAATCTCTTAGAAACTTCATACGACGCTCGTGATACATTTACTAGCGCAGTCGATACGACAGCATAGGGGAACTCCCTGCAGACCTTGGATGGAACGACTGCTGTAGAAATTCTTGGAGTAAAAGCGTTTGCTGTCTATGTTACTTCCCACGTTCCGTCGCATGAGAAGCCAGGAGGCAGTCGGCGGAGCTTGTATTGTCTTTTTTTTTTTGTACCGTACGGTGCTTTTAGTCCGTTATGTGTAGAACGTAAGTAATGAAACCGCAGTTTATATTCTTGCCTTACGGATAAGTAAAGGTGTCCTGGCCTTCTCTTTTTCTAAAGCGTGCAAATTCTTTGATGACTTTGGAAAGGGCCTTTATTTATACCTGGAATGCATAAGTTTACTTCTTCGTTACTGAATTGCTTCCATTCGAACTTCATTGAGCCGTTTGTTGACACATTTTCCATTTCGTAGCATTCGAGTCATTTCAGATTGGTGCGTATCGTCTAAGTCTATTAATATTTCTAACGCAATTATTGTGGGAAGCTTTTAATACTAGCTTCTCGAATAGTAACTGAGAATGACTCTTTCAAGCAAAGTTATCAAGTGTCAGATAACAGTGCGTATTGTCTTTCCCCGCTTTTATCATATGATGCCTGCTAATCTAATTGTATCACACTCTTGGCGTTAACGCACATGTTCTTATAAGTTTTGTTCTTATGTGTTACTTATGGAGAAAAAATTTAAAAGTTAAATTTCTGAATGGTTTATTTCACTGTAGAAACAGTAACTGCGCTCCCACATCACTAGTACTGAACTGAATCAAAATTCGTGCGTGATACATGCTCGACAGAAAGTAGAGAGAACTAGGGGAATGCAGATGTTTCGCACAGTAGCACTTGTCAGCTGTGGATTAACATCAGACAGAACTAGCAAACCGATTCTGTGTATTGTTTGTGGTCTCAGAAGATGTTAATGTTCGTCTCGAAACAAGCGCTATGAGTTATTGCATTCTTCCTCAAGTTCCCGAAGGTGAAAGTACTGCATTAACATTACTCTCTAGCTACTGGTAAGACAGCGTAATTTGTTAAATTAAAATTCCCTGCGTGAAACGGTATCACTTATTCAGATTTGACGCTCTTTACTTCCTGTATCACCAAACACGGTGCGATTTTCATTAATAACCTTAGTTTTCAAAATTTCGCTTCTCCTATTCAAACTTGTGTTTTAATTTACTAACAGCAGCACACCTGGAAAGTACCAGTTAGGGGTACATACTTTCTGAGAGACGAATAGTGAGTGATGCATGTAACTGTTGCAATCTCGCCTTCCACGACCGGGAACGACAAGCGTACAAATACCGCACGTGATCCATATTTTACGCTAGCTGTGGACCCGGCTTCGCTCAGGATGTTGATATGAGATTGTGTGGTAGTAGGAATAAAAGCATAAACTTTAGGAGGTAAAAGAAATTATTGAAAACATTGTAACTACTGACAATATTTGTTAAAGTACAAGAGGTAATTTTTTATTGAAAATAATTTCTAACTATTTACTATACTTGTTTATAACAACATTTTTCATTTTGTTATCCGGGGTATATATGTACAGATTGTTGTAATTTCCTACTCGAGAGCAAGCTACGTATAGCTGACCATAAGAGAAGCAGGAGTATTTGAGGTTGATGCCGTAATATTTTAAAGTTGGTGCTTGCGCTTTGTTAGCTGTAAAACTGTAGACTAATTTAATTGGAAATTACAGTCTTTTAAACTGGAATGGCAATTCAGTAGGGATCAGTGGTATTCTGGTGATAAATAGTGTATGTTCTTTGTACTTTCCAGTTATAAGTTCGGCTTCGATGATGTTATTCAGTAGATGTTGGACGATCATCCTTGTTCCGTTACATACTTTTGGTGAGTTGAGATTCTGAGTGGTATGATCGGAGATTCAATTTTAAGTCAAAGGCAATGTAATGGCTCTGTTACTTGCAAAGAGTTTAGAAAGTCTGTAGTGAAGTTCACACTTTCTTCAACATTTATCATCGTGTCGATCGATTTGTATACTCTCTCACCCCCGGGAATTTTCTTTTGAATAATGAAGTTGTAGTATTGTTTTTAGTTGCCAAAATTGCCCTTTCAAATAGCCGGTCCGGATTTTTGTTTACGCCGTTTTGCTTCAGAACTGGCAAGCTCTCCTCCTCGTCTTTTAAAAATGTTCAAATGTGTGTGAAATCTTACGGGACTTAACTGCTAAGGTCATCAGTCCCTAAGCTTACACACTACTTAACCTAAATTATCCTAAGGACAAACACACACACACACACACACACACACACACACACACACACACACGCCCGAGGGAGGATTCGAACCTCCGCCGGGACCAGCCGCACAGTCTGACTGCAGCGCCTAAGACCGCTCGGCTAATCCCCCGCGGCCCTCGTCTTTTACATTTGGGTATTGTCTAAAATATAATTCGAATCAGTTTTTTAGTTACAAATGCACTAAATACCCTCTACACACTTTTCACCCTTTTTATGTATGTATTGAGTCACTGTATCAAGTTGGCTATTCACACTTCATTGTTTTTTATTCACACACTGCACTACATTTTCGGTTCCTCTCTTGGTCGCCGATAAGAAACTGACGTTCGAACCCACGACGGGCCTTTCTTTATATATCCCTACTAGTGGGTAGCCTCACTAGTGACAAACTCCAGAACATACCAGAAAGGTTTCGAACGATTCACATGTTGCAGAATATTCCACAACATTTGAGAGTGTTCTGGAATGTTCCACGATGATCTGGGCTGCTCCGGGATCTACCCGAACTTTCTGGAATCTTCACGAACGTTTCAGACTATTCCCGAACATTCCAGAACACCCCGTATATCGTAGAACAGTCCGGAATGTTGTGAAATGTTCTCGAATACTCTGAAATGTTCTAGAAATTTCTAAAGGGCGAAAATTACCAGCCCTTATATCTTCAAAAGCACGCCCTTCAGATGAAAACGGGAACCTTCTTCATGGATGTGGTTAGTGGGCTACCACACCATATGATTCCCTTGATCCTAGCGGGACTCGTTCCTGAATTTTAGCGGCACGCACGCTGTACCCTCACGGATGTAATGTGTATTGATTATTCCTTTCATTATTACTTTCTATTTGTTTAGCGAACATCTCAAGAGGCTTACCTTCAGAAACTGTGCGCTGACCTTTGCTCGCAAGTATCGGAGATACAGTTGAGTGTGATATTGTGTATGGTACTGGTTCGTCTGATGTAATATTGGGACACAATAGACAACTGCCATGCTCTGGAGACTCAGTCAGTACGCTCAATATTCGCGTATTCGTCTCCAGCGGAACTAATTTTTGCCAAAAGTCAGTATTAAACCGTGTTAGACCTTTTTTCTGTTTTTCAAACTCTATGCCTGCATTTTCGTAAAATATGATTAAAGACTCCACCTTATACAAAAACGCAGTTCTAGACTTATTTTTACCCGTTTGTGTGTGGCGAGAGTTGAGATCTTCTCACTCCCAGGCCATAGAACGCCGTTTATTTACTTTCTCGTCATTTCGTTTTTCTCTGATACTTTACTCATTTCAGCCACGGATATACAGTTTATGCAGCATGTCGTTTTGGTTGTAATGAGGCTATTCTGAGTTTTGTGAGATAAGCTCTTTATGCTTTTGATTTAATACTGTTGCCCTTTATCTTTCTTTCGTAGAGACTTTTTCCTCTTGTTTCTTTAAAGGTTAAGAACTAAAGCGGTGAGGAAGAAACGTGAGTCGTGTCAGAATGGCTCGTAAGAGCATTTCCCTTGAAAGACAAGGTTCTGAGTTTGGCAGAAGTTTCATATTGACCATTTTTGACTCATGCGTTGCACGCTGAGATTCAAGTTGGTAACGTAAGTTGGTGTGGGCGTGTGTTGCAGCAACAACCGCCAGATGCGGAACAAGGCGGAGAAGCAGCGGAGGGACAAGTTGAACAGCTTGATCACCGAGCTGGCGCACCTGGTGCCCATGGTGGCGCAGTCGCCGCGCCGCATGGACAAGACCTCCATCCTGCGCCTCAGCGCCACCTTCCTGCGCATGTACCGCTGCCTGCGTGAGTACCGACCAACTCTCTGCTTCCTAGCCGCAACACTTTCCACGATGTTTCAGAGACAGCGGTCACGATTGGTGGTCGTTGTTATTGGTGGTGGTGGTTATACCGCCCCACCCTGCGTAGAAAACCACCCTCGTTAAAATAACCGAAACGTTTAGGCACTAGAGAGGCACAGTGACAGGTAAGGGGAGAGCAAACTCGCACAGCAGAAATCAACACCTTAATTTCTCTCAGTTGTACTCGAGAAGCATCGGGTCTAGTTTAGCAGGGGATACAACCCGTACGCTTTGACCAATGACGGCAGAATTGGCCAGAGAGCATGTATTACAAAGATGAAAGAGCTGAGAAGAATGTTCAGAAACAAAGGAATGCAAGAGAGAAAAACTGTACTTCACATATATAAGGGCTAGTAGTATTTTCACGTTGACGATATCGCGTGTTTGTATCTTAGTATTACTCCGCAAAATACAATGGAAAGAAATGAATGAAATATATTACTAGCAAAGAATACATCACGTTACATGTATGTCAGTTGTATCTCGAAATTCTTTCGAACTGTATTGCTGAAGTGCAGTACGGGATACAAGTTCAGCGTACGTCGATTTCTTAGTTTCAACTAGCATTGATGTCCTGTTGTTCACTTGAACTATGTATCCCCTGCTTCACTAAACCGTAAATGAAACACCCGATACAAATTAAAAGCTCATTCGAAGTGTGTTGCTTGAGTACAGTACGGAATACGAGTTTGTCGTAAGTCGATTTCTTCGTTTTCGCTAGCATTGCTGTCCTGTTCTTCACTTGAACGATGTATCCTCCGCTTCAGTAAACCGTAAGTGGAACACGGCATACAAATTGTAGATGTGTTGTTTATTTCGTCTCTGCTATTACTAACAGTCTTTTCTTACGTACATATCAGTACTACAGATGACAGAAGGACCTACGTATGTAATACATGTATACCAGACTTCCGTTGACCTCTATATATATACACTGGTAACGAAAAAGTGGAAATAGACCTACGTTACATTTGCAACCTGTACCTCAATTGAACTACTCGGAGACAAGAAGACGACACATGTACAATTTGTATCCCGTACTTCACTATGGGGCACAGTTTTCTTGTTGCCTTGGACGTAATAGTATCCCATTCGTTACTTGAGCTATATAGTTATACACAACATTTGTATCTTGCTCGCCAATTGACATACATAGTGTCAGTGTAAAGGCGAAGTGAAGGACGGGATACAAATTTTAGTTGTGTCGGGGGTTTCTCCTGTAATATAGCAAGTACACATTCGAAAATGTCGTACTCATACTAGTGCTGGGAAACGAAAGAAGATCGACAGCTGAGAAATTTCTATTAAGTACTTCACAACACGAAAATACACATATTGGTGGAATAAAACAGTGAAATATGTCAAACTAGTGAAATACAGTGAAAGAAGCGAATGGAAAAGTGAACTTACAACACGAAAATATCGAGGAATAACCGAAGCTCGCCTAGACAGACAGTAACGAAAATTACATACCCACAACAGACAAATCTATTCCTATAATGAAAATAAGTCACTAAATATTGTTCTACAATAACAAACTAATACTTCAAATTACCTCAATATAATTACGAATAATTATTTTAATGTACAATGACAGCGCTTATCCGGAGCACAGAACTGTTTTATTATCTATGCCTCGAAGTGAAGACATTACTATCTATGACTAATGTATGACGTCATTGGTCAAAGCCGGCGGGTTGTATCCCCTGCTTCACTAGACCCGAAATTTTCTTGATACAACCCACACTACGTACCACTACGAAGATATTGTGCGTTACAGAAATGCCGTAGATGCTATTTGTGGTTTGACGGGCTAGTGGTAGCAGCCAGAAAATGATAATAATGATATTAATGATATTAATAACGCTATCTATCAAAAGTGTACAAGGTTCATACGAATAACTCTCACCAAAGACGGTCGCACTTCAATGGAAAATGCTATGCTCTATAGTATTTACTGTTTAGAAAATCAGATACTCGACCTCACCACTCACAGCAACAAAACAAAATCTTACAGTGTGTAACTCTACTACACGACAACTCACCTCGCTAAGCAACAGCGCACTTCCGGAGATACAATTTACTCGCTTGTTTAATCAGCGATAACCTCTGTACGTAGCAGCCACGCCACAACAATATATATCTTCGCATAACTGGAATACCAACGTATTGATACGTTTTAAAATTCTCACACTTACCATAATTGTGAATACGTTTATCCCACTACGGGACAAGACGTTCAATGCCTTCATGGTAAAATGTTTGCAGTCCCATACGGAACCGTGACTGTACACAGGCATGCACCTTTTCGTCCGAGCCAAATCTACAGCCACGTATGTCCATCTTCAGGCCTCCAAAACATGGAAATCGCACGGGGAGAGATCGGGACTGTATGGCGAACGTGTAAGGGCTTCCCAGCGAGACTTGTACAGCGTAGTCGGAACAACCTGGGCAACATGTGGGCGGGTATTTTGTTGGCAGATTCTTTCGACTACGCTGCAGAAGTCTCGCTGGGAAGCCATTACACGTTCTCCGTACAGTCCCGATCTTTCTCCTTTCCACATTTTTAAGCCGTGAAGTGAAGAAAGACACTCGTGGCTGTCGATTTGCTTCAGACGAACATGTACTCCTCTGGGTACAATCACGGTTCCGTATACAGCCGCAAACATTTTTCCATGAAGGCATTGACCATCTTCTCTCACAGTGGTATAGAAGTATTCACAATTATGATGATCTATCGGGCAACAAGAAATTGTCGAAAGGGGAGCTAGTTTCCTCAGAATCGCCTGCTGCAGCCGTCCTAGCGTGTCACGTTGACCAGCAACATTCAAGAACTATCCATGGGTCAAGTGGTCAACCTGCTGTACACGCTGCATATCCCAAAAGATTGGCAATGACTTTCATCGAGCGTATCGTTGTTCATCGGAAGACGAACGTTGTTTCCATATCATTGGTGCTTTCTTCGTCTCAGGCGACATCCAACGTGAACACGTCTTTCGATTGTCGATAGCCAGTGCACTGCTAATGCAAGTATAGAATTCGTTGCAATCTGCATCACATGAATATGATCATCGGCTTGAAGCAACCCTTCGAACCGTCACGCGTTGTCATCTGAGTTGTGCATGCTTGGCTGCTCTGATTTTTAGTGCTCTTGCACGTCTCTTCCGCGTTTATAAAATTCCAATGCCACTCCTGTTTTTTTGTGACATAACACTCTCTTCGTAATCTCTCACTAGCTACCACAAGTGCTGCTGATATAATGTTGTTCGCTAGTGATACGGCCTATCTGTAAACTAGATGAGCGTTCTTGCTGGTAAAAGGATCATTCGGACGTGAGGATACACTGCAGCTGCCGTGGAAGCAGACTAAGGAAATTTTTCATATAGCTGTGTAGTGGAGCGTGAAGTGACAGAAGTCAAGTATTCTCGAGTGTATTTCTTGTGATAGGTAGGATTAGTTTCTTTTCTGACACCATACCTGTATTTATCTCTACATTTACTTGACATTTAAAAGATATTGGAACGTATGCTGTCGCTAAATTTGTGTGTCGGTGACTACTATTCTGTAAAATATAAGTTAAAACCTTTACGGAATAGCTGTGCAGTACAGTTCTAAAAATTTCTTAAAATGGGTATATTCTTTTTTGATCCCCCACATGTATTCAGGATGATTTGATGCGCCCCACCACGAGTCCCTCTCCTCTGATAATCTCGTAATCTCCGAGTAGCACTTGCACCCAACATCCTTGATTATTCATTGGGTATCTCTGTTTTGTGGTACAATTTTTACCTCTACGATGTGGGTTATTCTCTGAGGTCTTAACATGTCCTATCACCCTGTCCCTTCTTTTCGGATTAGAAGCTATAAAAGATCAAAAGTATGACAATTGTCAATTTTCAATGCATTATTTTCTAAAGAAAATACACTGTACACCATTTACTCGTGTACAGATTTTTCTTGTAAGAAACAGCCTTAAATACTTTTAAATAATTTCTCCATAAGGATTTAAAAGGCTTAGCGGAATCTGTCAATGCTTATAGCAGAAGATTTTGGACATGCACGTTTTAAATTTCGCCACAATTAACGATTTACATTCATATCTTAATTTAACGTGCTTAGTGAAAAATAAATTCTCCCGGGATTTCTTTCTGGCTGACTCAATTGCGCTGCCGATGATTTAGAAAGCGCACTGCGGAAGACTTAGTGTGACGACCTGGTGGAACTCCCCGTAGGTCCGAGTGGTGTAGCTGGACGAGGGGAGAGGAGGTTGGTGTCAATCCCTTCAGTTTGCCGACACGCTACACCATGTTCCCAGCCATAGAACTCCATATGCCGATTACAATGCCGGGCCATTAGGTACATTTCTGAAATTGGGGCCCTCGTCTTGTGTCGTGTCAAAATTATGGAAACAATATCATCGTATTCCTGCCCGAAGAGCTTATGTGTCACATTAGGTCACTTGAGTTTTGTGTGGCCATATATCAGCAACTTCGGTATTGATCCAGCTCGGACTTTTCCAACCCTGAGTATTTCAAATTCAAGTACTCGTTACAGTGCAGTTTCCCCCCCCCCCTCCGTTTCACTCTCTCTCTCTCTCTCTCTCTCTCTCTCTCTCTCTCTGAAACCGTTCATGTAAAACCTTGATTATTGTATTGTGTTCATATTTGCTAGCTGAAACGTGCTCGGCGTCTAATTTTTGTTGTGATTGACAGCTCCGGGTGGACGTGCACATTTTTCATCCGGTTGTGACAGCTTACCTCTGTTTCACTTTGAGTAACATAACTCTGGACAGCACGTCAAGTCCAGCAGGTGTTTTTACAGACGACTCTGGCAACGTCTCCCCTGGGAATGGGTTAGATTAAATTATATACTTACATGTACAAAAGTGTCAGAATAAATATAATGTTTTTAAATTAATTTTGTACATATTTATTTTAGTTTTTTCATCATCGTTCAGAGCATTTTTCATCGGTCTCAATGAAATAAGCTCTAGACGTTAAATTATTACAATTAATACAATGAACGTGGTTTTTGTTTATACAAGGAAAATAATTTCCGCTCAGCTGGATCACGAATTGTACGGAGTGAATGAATCCATACATAATATTAATTATCTGTTAAGATTTGATCAGCTGTGTAACGATTGAAAGGAAGGAAGGAAATGCATCCTCCAACGCCTACATTTTGAAGCTTCATTTCGAAGCACTTTTCGCCCTTATAATACTGTTCTTACCGAAGCATGTAATATCTCATGACGATATTTGAGGCACTCATATTTTAATGAAACTGCTTGGGGATCGAGACTTTTCTTTTTACTGGAGGAAAGAAAATTATGAATGAAATTACTGTCGAAACGAGGGTATTGGAGATTAAAGTACAAGTTCCGGTTGGATCAAGATGGCGACGGACAGCCGGCCGTTGTGGCCGAGCGGTTCTAGGCGCTTCAGTGTGGAACCACGCGACCGCTACGGTCGCAGGTTCGAATCCTGCCTCGGGAATTGATGTGTGTGATGTCCGTAGGCTAGTTAGGTTTAAGTAGTTCTAAGTTCTAGGGGACTGATGACCTCAGAAGTTAAGTCCCATAGTGCTCAGAGCCATTTTTTTGGCGACGGACATCGGGAATTTCCTCACTACAGGAACCACCACGGCGATTTAGGAGACCCGGTCGAAATCTAAATGTGACTGAACACGTGGATTTAAACACCGCTCCTCGAGAAAGCACGTCCTGTGTTTTAATCACTGTGCCACACCGTTGATTTTTTTTCCTTGTAGTTTGGTGCACTTATCTCATTCGCGCTCTTCCATTCTACAGCTCCTGTAAGATAATATAAAGGGAAAAAGGTCTAGCTCACTACGTTATTATAAAATGGCAAAATATCTAAAAGAATCTGGAGCTTATCCGGGAGGCTAGAGAGGGGGTAGCAAGTAGTCTTGTGAAGATTGTCATGGTCACCACAACTACACAGCCTGCTGAGCATCTCCTGATTTGTCGTTGTGATTTTACCATGATTCTCTTTTTTTATTTATATTTTTTCCGAGCACAGACAGTAGTGCGATTGACGGGTAACGGAAAAAGAAAGTCGCATGAACCATCCGATGTTGCTTCTCGCTAGGCAGTGAGGGAAAGAGATATACAGTTATTTAACAGTTAGTGTTTGAAAGAAGTAAGAAATACAATATTACTGTGCAGCGACTCGTCTTTATGATCATGGAAGGCATTTTGTAACGAATTGACTCGAAGCATGATGTGTTAAATATGTGCTGTACTATTTTCTGTGTGTAGCACCACTTATTTCGAAATACTTGAACGACAATGCACCATTTAAAAAAAATGCGTACTTTTAAACTTTGTTTTATACAGGCCAATCCACAATGTGAATCAGTTTTATCAGTACTTATTCCGACTAATATATAGTCCGTTATAATTTGTAGGAAACAGTTCCTTTCATTGTGTGAAATACGCTATGATGGATATAACTTTATTTTCTTAATGCACATTATCAGTTTATTTTGAGTAAGAAACAGCAGTACAGAGCATGAGGTTCAAAATCATTAATGGCAGTTTTCAAAGAATACAGAAACATTGTTGGGTGTGTCATGTCTTTTCCAGTTTAATCACCAGGGCAAGAAATGAGTGTAAAAACCGTCTTCGGTATTAACAGACCGCTTCAGCTGTATCTAGTATTTCATTTTTAGATTACTACCTCTCTCATGGCACTGAACATTTGCATAACAATAAACTAGGAAGGAATAACAAGCCTGAGACATGCACTAATATGATAATTTTCTAAAATTATTTTAAAATTTAAATTTAAAAAATTATGTAACTTTTATACGAAAATATTAAAATATTTATACCCACATAACTGAAACATTTGAACTGGAAAGCTCGAACTGTGTACCAAAATTCGTTGTCTGTCAGAACAAATCACCACAACGAAATACCGTGTTTTAGCGGTGTTTTGTTCTGACGGACAATGAATGTTGGTACACAATTCCGACCTTTTCAGCTCTAATGTTTCAATTATGTGAGTACAAATATTTTGATATTTTAACATAAAAGCTTTTAATAGTTTTTTAAAAAATAAATTGCATAATAATTCTAGAAAGTTACCGTTTCAGAGGATGTCTCAGGGCTGTTATTCCTTCTTGATTTATTGTCCTGAAGATAGTCACCTGAAGATGTGCCCTTTAGTACCATGAAACATGTAGTGATCTAAAAGTGAAGGACTAAATACAGCAGAAGCTATTTGTTAATACCCAAGAAGACGACTTATGGCTGTGGTTGCCTACGTACAAGGATGTGTGCAGAGTGTAAAAACATATTTGAAGATTAGTACAGTATCTGGTAAACGGTTCGTATTGAGACTGTAAGTAAAGCTGCGAGCAGAGTTCTGGAAAATTCATTCCAAGTGGCGCGGAGAGAGAGGCAAATATTTCTGATTTGAGCTTCCGATTCCTTTACTGCATTTTTGGTAGCTTCATCCTGCGAGTCTTACCAAATTGACTCGTAAGTGACCTTTGTGCGAGGTACTTGTGCAGGCGAAACTTGTACGAAATTATTTCCACGTGCTTCTGATTTGAGGGCGAGATGCTAGCAATCGCGTGGAAATTTGTTTCCAGTTGCAGAGAGTCGAGCTCTTGAAATGAGAGTAGAGGGCCCAGTGAAATACAATGTGTGTGGGTTAGTAAGCGAAGGCCATTCCAGCCAGCGGAACCAGTTTGCAGATACGCTGAGGCCAGATTTATGGCGAGAGGATAGCTGAAGCACTCTCTCGGCGCTGCGGAAGGCTCTGCTGTGTATCCTACCGTACTGTGGCAGTTGGACGCCCACGCGGTCATCCGCTGTTCGGAATTTGTAGCCGAATCATCTTCACTGAGGCTGCTTTGTAGTTTCGGTTTAGCTACGTTGTCTGTACAGGAAAGGAAGAAATACTGGGTCTTAACGCCCGGCTGGTCACAATGTCGTCACCTGCTTCGATAGGGCTGGATGGGAAAGGAAATCGCCCGTATTCTGTTCAAATGAACCATCCTGACATTAGTTATAACACATTTACGGGCACCACAGGAAACCTAAAAGAGGATTGACGGAAGGGAAGTCGAACTCTGGTATAAGGGTACTGCAGCTGTTATCCATGACAATGACGCGGCATTATTTCGACCTTACCTGTGATGTCATAGTGCAGTCTCTAAGCAACCACGGTCTTTTTGCAGTAATAACGCGTTACAGTGCGTTTAATCACGCGTCTGACGGGTACGATGTAATATTAGGCGGTTCTTTAAATGTCATATGTCATCCATTGCTAGACTTGTAACTCAAGCACAATATCTCTTTTAATTTTTGAATTAGTAATGTTCATGTTATTGTGGTCTTCATTCTGAAGACTGGTTTGATGCACCTCTCCATACTACTCTATCCTGTGAAAGCTCCTTCGTATCCGAATAACTACTACAACCTATATCCTTCTGAATCTCCCTCTACGATTTCCCCCCCCCCCCTCCACTCCTCATCCACACTCTCTCTCTCTCTCTCTCTCTCTCTCTCTCTCTCTTCTCTCCAGTACTAAATTGGTGATTCTTTGATGTCTCAGAATGTTTCCCATCAACCGATCCCTTCTTTTAGTCAAGCTGTGCCACAGATTTCTTGTTTTCTCAGTTCTATTGAGTACCTCCTCATTAGTTACGTGATCTAGCTATCTTATCTATAGCACCACAATTCAAAAGCTTCTTTTCTGTTCTCGTATAAACTGTTTATGGTCCACGTTTCGCTTCCATACGAGGCTGCCCTTTAGCCACATAGCTTCAGAAAAGGCTTGCTAACACTATCTCAATTCAATGTCAAGAAAAATCTCTTCTTCAGAAACTCTTTTCTTGGTAATGTCCATAAACTTTGTAGAAACTGACTGTACATTCGAAGCGATTTATTTTGTTGTAGATCCGTTTGAAATGGCCATATAGTCCTGTTATCGGCAAGAAATTTAAAATGGCCGTGTAATTTACTCTAGATGGGGGGGGGGGGGGGGGGGAGCCACGAAGACTTCATCTCTTAAGTCGCGCCATGAGCGGCCACCTAACAGTTACGTGTGGAGATTCTGCTTGATGGCAGGGTTCAAATTCTTGCCAGAAAATCCGATACTATTGTCAAGTATTACAACTTAAGCCTCAGTATTTCTCTGAAAAGGCACTGGGTAAGTTCTCTGAAGCGCTTGGAGACTTAACAAAACTGCGAGTGTGGATGTCACTGTAGGATGTAACAACGTTAATTTTTAATTTTTCGAACAATTGCCCAAGACATATCCCCGCCCTTTCATTACCTCGACAGTGTTTCAAAACGATTTTACCGATGTCACAAGGCCGTATCTTCTACATGAATGAAAATAGAAACTCGAAGTTAATTTTAACGTGCGCAGCGAAACTTCCTCAATGTGGGTGTTGTCGTTCCATTTGGTTGCCATAGGGGTCTTCGTGGGGCAGGTTACATAGCTCATTCATTGGCGTGTGTGGGTTCGAGTAGAGAAGGCATCTTGCGTTTTCAGATCAGCAGTTCAGTTACAATTGTGGAGCGTGATTTTCGTCGGGAGCTGGGCACTGTAATTTTCAGCCTATAGCGTAATGCGTCGTCACAGGGACCATGCGCTCGAACGGCAACGTTGAGCGTGCCGAAGTTTCTGACGCCATAACGCGGGAAAGCACGCTGGGGTGTCTTTCCGAACGTTTGGAGCAATATCAGGTACGACAGAACGTGGTTTTGAACGTAGACCAGTGAGATGGAACGTCTCCGGGAAACGTCGTATTGGTGGTTAAATAATATTAAAATTGTAATTTGCGTCGTAATGAAGGTATGCTGTTTCAAGACAAAGACACATTGAAGAATCGTGAAAAACACATTTTTCTTGGTATGATTTGTTATAATTAAATGTCCGATATTAATGTATCTGCGATTAAAGCCTTCAGAAAACAGTAACATACGAGACAAAGTCGTGTGTTAAAGATGTTCAGTGCAGTTAATAGAGACGTCGAATTACAAAGTGGTGTGTAATATGTTGCAGGTTAGCGTCCCGTACATCCAAATATTTTTCATCACTTTCGCGTTTACTAATAGGTTCTGAGACTTTTCATGTTGATTTAATATAAATATATTGTGTAATACTCGATATTACGTGAATATAAGCGCGCTTTCTCTCAGGTGTCTCCCTCCCCCCCCCCTCCTCTCTCTCTCTCTCTCTCTCTCTCTCTCTCTCTCTCTGTGTGTGTGTGTGTGTGTGTGTGTGTGTGTGTGTGTGTGTGTGTGTGTGTGCCCAGTAAGATATTTTGCACTTTCTTGTTTCGTCTTGTATTTCACACGTTCTAAAGTTCCTTAAGGTTTTACTAAATGTGAAAATCAGGAAATAATTTTTATCTTTTGTGAGACACTACAGCACATTTGTATCGCACTGCTTCTAATGGAATTTTTGTAAGGCTGATGTCCTTACTGACTGTACATATTTAACTTTACTTTTTGCCTTGTAACATTTATGTGTAATACAGACAGAACAGCATGACTGGGGTATGGACAAGGGAGGAAATGCGCATTTTAATTTAACTGAGCTAGGAATTTTTCTACCAACCATTTCGTAAACAAACTGTGTGATTTGCGAGCCAGATGTAGCGCTGCGATCGAGTATGCTACGTTCAGAAGCGCGTAGCGTATGCGCAAACCGCATCGTTTGTGAGCCCGTCGAATTCGGCACGCTCAGCATTGACGTTCGAATGCACAGTTCGTGGTGTCGCTGGCTTTAGGAGCGTACCGATCTCACATTACGCCTTGTGCCCTCAAGTCGTCTGATCCCGCGATATTTGATTTCTTTTTGTGGGGATTTGTGAAAGACTGCATCTATGCGCCCACACGACAACCTGGTTTGAACTGGGACGCTACGTAGCAACAGCAGGGACTTCAGTAACTGCAGACGTGCGCCGCAGAAGTATCAGACGAGTCTGTGTATTTTCAGGATGCTTGTCGTGTGTCCGATGGAAGGCACATCAACATTTGAGAATTGTCAATGAAAACATTACTCGTAAACAAGGAACAAGTACCCAGAGTTGTAATGCATGCGTTTGTGTAGTAGTGCAGTGCATCACTTCATTGTCACCCTCTCTGTTTGTAGCTACACTCACACGCACACACAGTGACGTTGAGCAGAGCGGTGTTGCAGATTTGGGGGTGAGGGAGAGAGAGAGAGAGAGAGAGAGAGAGAGAGAGAGAGAGAGAGAGGGAGGGGGGGGGGGGAGAGAGAGAGAGAGAGAGAGAGAGAGAGAGAGAGAGACTAAAATAATCGGCGTGGGTCCGGTGCTGACTGCTGGGTTCGGCCGCTCGGTGTCGGTTGGCAGGCTGCCGCCAGATAAGACGCTGTCGCCGGCAGGTCACACACACTCTGTTGCCAGGCCTGCTGCCGTGTGTCTGCAGGCGCGCCACGTGCTCTGGCAGGTCCTGCCACTGTTGATCGCCTCCTCTGGTCTCGTGATCAGCTACGCCATGCCCACTATTACAAAAGCTTTTTTTTTGCCACCTGTCATCTCACTGGGTTTGCGCAGTCCGGCACGATTTCCTCTTCTATGCCAACCTCTTCATCTCACTACATCATATTACTCGCAGGATCTGAAACTTAGCGCCGGGACATCAATTTTATGCACAACCAGTAATAATAATAATAATAATAATAATAAAAGTGCCTTAGGAAGTTTCCGATCGCTGTCAACTACGAAACATTTCATGCATTTCAGCAAAATGCTTTTATAGCAGGGAGTACGAGTTGTGAGAAAAAAGTAATGAAACTGACAACACTGCGAGCGATCTAGCAAGGCTGTGTGGTTCTACTTGTCTTATACCGGTGTGTTCATACCTTTCAGGTGCTCAGTCCGAGTTCCAGCTCTGTACGTTCGTGACGTGGTTTTAGAGAATGTCATCAGTCAAGGAGTGTTTTTCGTGTGTGTTAAAATGGAACAGCGGAATTTTGAGCATCGTTACGCCACCAAGTTTTGTGATGAACTTGGGGAATCCGCTAGTATGACCTTTCAAACATTGAAACAGGCCTATAGGGAACAATCTTTACCAAGAGCACAAGTTTTTCGCTGGCGCAAATCATTTTTGGAAGGCCGATAACACGTTGAAGGTGAATCTCGCTCAGAGAGAGCTTCTAAAGTTCAAAAAACGAAGAAATCGTCCAACGTGTGCATGCTCATTGGGATCAGACCGACATTTAACAATAACGATGATGGGTGACATACTGCACATTAAATTTTGACCGAAGTCTTACATTTGCGAAAGGTTTCTGAGCTGAAAGATAATCGAAAAAACGTGTGCGTTGACCTTCTCTAGAGGATTGCCAATGACCACGAGTGGTTCAGTCTTGTGACCACAGATGATGAATTTTTGAGTACGATCGTGATACAAAGCAGCAATGCGATGGCACTCTTGAGTCATCTCTCGATCGAGAAAAGCTCGAATAAGCAAATCAAAGATCAAAACAATGCTGATTTGCATTTTTCACAGTAGAGGTATCGGGATACTGAATTTCTTCTTCAAGGACAAACTGCCAACCAAATGTTTTACAAAGACGTCCTTGAACCGCCGAGGAAAAGGGTGAATGGAGTGAGACCGGACATTGCACCATGACAACGCCCTATGTCACGCGAGCACTTCCATCACGGAACTTTTGATCTCAGAAGACGCCCCTGCTGTTCCATGGCCCCCCGCTCCCCCATTTTCACCTGATATGAGGTCTTGTGACTTTTTTCCTTTTCCCGGAATTGAAAAAAAATCTTAAAAGGACGTCATTTTGGGAGGGACACTGGAGAACATGCAAAAGAAAGACACCTACATGTTCAAGGCCCTACCAATTGAAGCCTTTTAGCGCTGCTGCATTGACTCCGCCGGTGTCTTTGAAGGAGACATCATTGTTGTTTGAACGAAATAAAAGCTCTGGTAGATAATAAAAGGTCTCATTACTTTTCTCACACACCTCAGAAGCACTGCGAAGACGAGAATTTAGTTTGTAATTTGCTTAACATTGATTTGTCGTATTTAAATTCCTGTTTGTTGTTTTGTACAGTGTGATCCATAAGCCAGCTGTCAAAAATGCGTTGGTACAATAATACTGAACAAATGAAGGAATTAGGTATCTGCGACATGCATAGCAGGTTGCTGAGTTAACAGTGAAGAACATTTTTAGTCTTCTGTTTATATCTTTTGCTTTTCATTCGGTGGTGGTAGTTATCACTAGTCATCGGTAATAAATTGTGATGTTAACTCTTTTTGTGACTTGAAAGACTGACAAATATATGGATCGTAAGACCTGTTTCTGTGTATGAAGGAATATTTAAGCTTGTGTAATTCGAGGAGTGCTGTTCCGTAGACCTCGAAAAGTCCTCACACTATAAACAGATCTTCATGGAACAGAACTGACATTATTTTAGCGAAAGGTCTGCCATTAGTAGCTAACATTTTTGGACGAATTCTTGAGGATATAGAATCTATCCGTCACAGTTTACAGGTGTGAAAGTAGACCTTAGAGTATGGTAGCAATGGAAACAAAAGTGAAGAACCGAATGAACTTCGAGCGTAACTTACATTGTGCTACGGCGGACACAAAATCAAATAAAAAAATTTATTGTTAGAAATAAGCAGACTCAGCACCCCATTGACCCATTGTACTTCGGTTTTGTGAAAAACATGAAACGGGGGAGTTGCCATAGTTTGAACGTTAACCAAATACTATAAACGGTTTGTGACTTAAAAATGGGTGTGCGAATCTTTTAGAGAATAATGTTTCATTAGGTCCTACACTTCGTTCACGGTATTGCATGACATCTGATTTCGTTCAGGGAAACCACTGGCTAAGGGCATAAATTTTAGGCGGTATAGGTGCAATAACGAAGAACGGTAGTGCCGTATTTGACTGCACAATTCGGAAAATACTACGAAGTATCTGCAGCGGTAGAACCCGCAAGTTATTTCAAACCTATACATTCAAACGTCATCCGTTGTACACCGTCTGATCACAAATGTCCAGACACCCCTAAGTAATGCGGAACTGACCACTAGAAGTCACTAGAGCCGGTCTCGCCAGTAGAACAGGAGGCGGGGAGTACTGTGTTGTCAGTAGAGAAGCGGTAACAGTAGAATGAGTCAATCAGAAGAGTTCAGTGACTTCATTGGATGTCACATTATCATAAAATTCATCAGGGATATTTTGACCATTCTAAAGCTGCCCAAGTCGACTGTTACTGGCGTTATTGCGAAAGGGAAACTGAACAAAACCCAGGCAGACCTCATGTAGTGACGAACAGGGATCGTCAAGCATTGCGGATGGTGGTTGTATATGTGCAAGAAGTCAACGGAAGAAATCACCCGCTAATTCCAGAGTGCTGCCAGCAGTCCAGCTAGCACAGTGTCCGTAGGGAGTTAAAAAGAATGGGCCACAGTGGTCCGACATCTCCTCATAAGCCACACATTTTGTACTTAATGCTAAGCGACGCCATATTGGATGACTGGAAACAAGTGAAGTACACGCTATACCCTGTGGCAACCCCATGGAAAGGTTTGGATGTGACTAATGCGTGGAAAACCTTACCTGCCAATATGTGTAAAGCCAACAGTGAAGTGCGGAAGAAATGGTATTACAATATATGGGTATTTTTCATGGTTATGGTATTGTTCCCTTACTGCACATAAGAAAAAGCTAAATGCGGAGTGATATGAACGTATTTACAGCATTGCGTACTTAGTACAGTAGAGAAACAGTTAGACGAAGAAGATTGTATCAGCATGACAACACATCATACCATAAAGCAGCATCTGTGAGGTAATGATTTGTTGACAATAATTTTCCTGGCCTGCCACGAGTCCCGACCTGAACTCAATGGAACACCTTTGGGATGAGTTAAAACGTCGTCTTCGTCCAGACCGCATTATCCAACATCACTACCTTCTCTGGTTTTGGCTCTAGACGAAGAATGGGCTCCCATTCCGTCCCAGACATTCGGACACCTCATTGAAAGTGTTTTCATTCTCCATCAATGTTCGAGCCGTCAAAAAGGCGAAAGGTGGACACAGACCATATTAGCGTCCACTAATAGGTGTCCTGATACGTTTGATCAGGTGGTTCATGTTCGTTTCGCGAACCTTATTGCAGACTGTACAGAGAAGCATCACTCAGTCAGGTAAGCAAACAAGTGAGTCGGACGGTCGAAGATATTTGACCGGTTAGTCATGAGAGATTGTAACGATGTACGGAGGTGAAACAAGCGGTAGACCTTGCTTGAGCAACTAATATACTGAGCACTCGAATGGGAAAAGATTGCAGTTGCGAAGGAGAGAAATAATGTGTTTCTGGCGTCAAAAGCGTTCCCCTCCACACTCTCTCTTTCTGAAACCAATGCACTGTTCAGGTCGCGACAGTTGTCCTTTCTAGTAAGCAGATTGCTTTGCCATAAATTCTAATTGAGACTCTCACGGGTGGAGGCAATTTACTCTCTTAGCCATCTGGGTGCACGAATGGCATTTTCTGAGGAATGGCGGAGTGTCAAAAGTGATTGCACTAGCTGGAGCTGACGTAATTGCAGTCTTGCTAATTTTCGTCCTTAGCACATCAGGAAAATGATGGCGCGGTTACTTGGGGATAATCTTGTTACCTGATTCCTCGGAGTAATGTCGTTAACTGAGGAGTAACTGTTTCAGCTTCCCTGTCTGCCACAACGTAACTTTTTATTGGGTATTGGAGGAAAGCAGCGACAGCTCTACGTGGAGTGCTCTTCCACTTTGCGGACAGCTCTGCGTGGAGTGCTCTACCAGTCTGCGAGAATGCACATCGTGGCGAAGCATGCAGAAACGCCAAACTGTGCTTGAACGTCATTGACTGCTCGGAATATTGCAGTAGAAATTTACTCACTGTTTACAAAGTCCAAAGACCAGAATCATGGAACCATCAGAAGCTGTTGTAATAAATATTTATTCAGGCAACACATCATCAAGTTTGAGTAAGGGTTCAAAAAATGGCTCTGAGCACTATGGGACTCAACTGCTGAGGTCATTAGTCCCCTAGAACTTAGAACTAATTAAACCTAACTAACCTAAGGACATCACAAACATCCATGCCCGAGGCAGGATTCGAACCTGCGACCGTAGCGGTCGCCCGGTTCCAGGCTGCAGCGCCTTTAACCGCACGGCCACTTCGGCCGGCTTGAGTAAGGGTCTTTGACGTTAAATGCATTATTACATCTGGAACTAAAAGCAAGTACTATTTGACGCCAAGGGTTGGGTTGTTTGGGGGAAGAGACCAAACAGCGAGGTCATCAGTCTGATCGGATTAGGGAAGGACGGGGAAGGAAATCGGCCGTGCCCTTTCAAAGGAACCATCCCGGCATTTGCCTGGAGCGATTTAGGGAAATCACGGAAAACCTAAATCAGGATGGCCGGACGCGGGATTGAACCGTCGTCCTCCCGAATGACTCCAAGGACGCTTCTTTAAGCTTGATGTGTTATTTATATGTAAGTGACTTGAAGATGGTCACCTGACTGAAACTAGTTGTCTGTGAATGAATATTCATTTATAAGTTGGTGGTTTCATGGTGCCAAACTTTAAATACATTATGCTGCACTGTCTACAGAAAATATCTGTAAAGTAATTCACAGAAAATACATATCTGCGATAGGATTACCTGTTTTACGCGTCTTTGTTGCAGTACGCAACGTGATAATCTTTTGATGGGTTTAGGTAGTTATTTGTTCTTCATATAGGGATGAACGAAAACGTGGAAGCGAATCCGTAGTAGTATCACAGTCACAGCTGTCTGTTACTGCCTTCGTCACCCCATGCGAAGAGATCTAGCGGGATAGCGCTTTGGGGTAACCCACTGGAGTCGCATTCGGCAGAGCCTAGTTTAAAATCCGCCGTCCAACCACCCAGATTTATTTTATTTTCTTACCTTGGGTCGCACAACTAGAATCATTACTGGTTTCGACTTCTCAGCAAGTTGTCATCTCATGGTTCGAACGTGTTACACAGTCCGAGTTTCTGTATGGCGCAATCAGACCATCCGATGGTGACTTGTTGAGAAGTCGAAACCAGTAATGATACTACGTGTGTGATCCGAGACAGAAACACAAGAGACGAATTCCGCTACTAGACGATCTCTGTGTGCAACAGGATGCATAGTTTGTATATAAGATTTAGATTTCCCTCGTTGCATTAAATCGCTATAGGACATCGCTAATTTCCTTCCCCATTTTTCCGCAATCCGCGTTTGTGCTCCGTCTCTCAATGACCTCGACATCGACGCGCCTCGAGACTCTATTCTTTTCATAGGCAGACCCATCTTCTTTGTATGAAGGAACAAATAGACGTCAGAAGGAATGGTGTTCGATTTTTTCTTCGCAAGCGCGAAGGTAAGTCTTGATATTAGCAGCGTTGCAGGTCTAATTTGGGGCTGCTAAATGAAGCCTTCTGCCTGCCTCTTCCCGTGACGCCTATCAATAGTTCATTGACTCTTAAAATGCTTTCTCGCATTCATTCGTATCAGCAGCGCGGGTCTTCAGTATGACAGAGTCAGTGTTTCCGCATGCGTTAAAGGCCGCACGGGGTGACCACAAGGCGTTTCATTTTACACTAGAGTGCTGTCAGTTCCGTAGCGGAGTGGTCAGCACGGCTGGCCATGCAGGGGGCCGAGTTCGATTCCTGGCTGGGTCCTTGATTTCATCCTCTTGATGACTGAGTTTTGTACTGTCCCCATCATCACTGATGCGCAAGTCGCCGAAGTGGCGTCAAATAAAAAGACTTGCGTTAGGCTGCCCAACTACACCAGATGAGGTCTTTGGGCCAAAATGCCATAAGATCATTTCATACCAGAGTACTTCTACGAGAGTCACTTGAACTCATTGGTCAGAAATTATGCTGGGAGGACCACCAGCCTTTTCAGGCGTTTCTTGATTTCCACGTATTTTCTGTTTGCCGGAGAATACCACGAAGAAACGGAGGAAGTCGCAACGGGGCGCTTCACTCTCGCCATTGGTTGCGGATTTGTGTGTGGAACACATCCAGGAAGAAGTCCTGAAATCATCCAAATGGAAACTCACGTGCTTTTTCCTCAATGTGGACGACATGTTCGTCATCTGACCCCATGAAAAGGACAAACTCCATGATTTATTTGCACGACTGAACTCTATTCATCCTAACATCAAATTCATTATTGAGACCAAGGCAGGAGGAAGACTACCATTCCTGAATGTCATGGTCAGGAGAAGAGCTGGTGGTACCCTGGGCCACGGTGCGTATCGGAAGAAAACTCGCACTGACCTGTTTTGCATATAGACAGCAGCCATAACCCAGCGCAAGGGAATTGGGTATTATAACGTCTAATGCAAGGCGCGCGCCGTATCAGATGCAGCGGGAACTCGAACACCACAGAACTGTGTTCCGAAAAATCTGTTAACGGAATTGCAGAGTAGGTGCGCCCTCCGTCCCACCACTACAGTACAACCTGAGGAGACGGATGAAATCGCGGAGAAAAAGGCAGCCTTTTTATCTTACACCAGCACAAAATCGGGAAAAATCGGGTGCATATTGAAAAAGTACCGAATAAGGTCTGCCTTTGGCCGCCCAATAAAACACGGGTGTTATTGGGGAGCGTCAAAGATGACCACGGTTTACGGAAGGACGGGGTATGTCAGATTGCGTACCAGTGTGTGAGGACATATACAGGGTGTTAAACATGTAATATAAGATGCGAAGTAATTTAGATGTTTAATGACGCTATGTTTATACAAGTATGGTATTCCACTTCTCTCGTAGTTACAGCATTGTGGGCGTAACATTTGCGATAACTGCGTGAATGCGATGGCACAGATCTGGTAGATCACGAACTGGTGTCTGGTACATTGATTCTTGATAAACTCTCACAGAAAAATATTAAGTGGCGTAATGTCTAGGGATCTAGGGGGTCAAGCAATCGATGGACTACCTCTTCGAATCCAGCGATCTGGAAACTCATGATCCAAGAAACCACTCACAATGTTCGCAGAATTGCATGGTGCTCCATCTTGTTGAAAGATCACATGGCACGAAAGTTGTGACACAGCATACAGTTCTAACAAGCTTACGTACGTTGTCACATTAACTGTAGGTTACTCAAAGAAAGAGTGGGCCTATAATCCTGTCCTTTAACAATCCACACCACATTCAGTTTCGGAGAGTCACGTTCGCGCTCTTATCAGTACTTGGGGAGGGGTCAGTTCTTCATATGCGGCTGTTGTGCGTGATTACCGCGCCGAAAATGTACAATGTAGCCTCGTCCGCGACGCAGATCACATCGAGGAATGCCTCGTTTTCATCCATTTTTGCTATCTCTGCGAATTCCTCCCGTCACGGCCTCTCATCAGGGTCGATTTTGTGACGAAGCTGCACCTTGTACGCCCATAGGCGCATCCTTTTATGGACGACATCTTGTGCTGTCGAATGAGGTAACTGTAATTGCCTACTTGCTTGTCGGATGGACTTACGAGGAGGTCTCCGCTGAAAGAACGTACGGATCAATTCAGCCATAGCTTCTGGCTGCGTGCTTGGCGTGGTGGCCCGACATCGAGAGCAAACTCCCAGTTGCCCGCAACCGGTTATCCGATTTCTTGATTGTTACGTAAGGGAGAACATCGTCAGTTGGCCACAGTCCACACCACGCCGAAACGACGTTGTGCCAGCGTAACAGACGTTAGCTCCGCGAGAGAAAGTACACACAACACCTGCTGTGAGTTCGCATGGCTTCTAAAGCGCGTTTTTGAACAGAGCGGTCACTCGGATGCACGCGCGTTACCGACTGCCGCAAGCAAACCGACAATAAATATCTCAATTACGACTCAGGTTGTTACATTTTTTATTATTATATGTTTAACCCCTTACACCCTATGTTCGACAAACAAAGCGCACCATCTAAGCTCGATGTCAAGAGCTCCAACGGCACAGTCAGCTAATGTACCCCAACAAATCGGGGGCCAGTGTAACAGACTTAAGCTCCTCGAGAGAAAACACACGCAACACCTGCTGTGAGTCCGCATGGCTTCTAAAGCGAGACTCACGCGACGGATTACGAACGTACCACGATTTTAAGCACGAACTTCCAAACATTGTGGCAGCGTCTAGGAGTGGGATGGGGGGAAGGGGGCATCGAAATACGCGCCAGGGACAATTTTATCAATCGGGACTGCGGCTATAATCCCATCAGGACTTGGAAATCACCACAGAGTCTAATTAAGACGACACTGGGCGGACGGAGTAACCATATCCACATCACCCAACCGGTGCACACTGCCGGCGTCGGCGACATGTCTGATCACCGAAATGCTGTGACCGTTGGACACTGTGAACCGGCAGTACACCCGTGGTCTGTCCGATCGACCACAGGGGTTTGGCGAATACATGTCACGCTGCGTCTGCAAAGGGAATCGACTAGTGTACGTGCCCTTACATTTCCGCGCCTTTTGTGGCCTAGAGAACGTCACTGACAGTCGCTAGCTAAAGATAGCAAACATTTCCACGCCTCTGGTGGCCTAGAGTGCGTCACTGACAGTTGCTAGTTAAAGATAGCAATCATAGCGGCCGGGCGGAGAAGTACTAACCCCCATCCCCGCTGTAACAGCAGAGCGAAGGCTGGTGTGTGGCCTACATACAGCCGCACCTTCCGGTGATTTGCCCGCATTGAGGAGCTCCGGGCCGTCCTGTAATGGCGACTGATTGCTGGAGGCCGTCATGTTTACGAAGTGACCGCGGCGCACCCGACCCGTCGGCAGAATTGCCCCTCATCTTCGCTGGAGGCCGCTGGCAGGATACACGTACTACCTCAAGCTTGTGCGAGCTCTGTCTCCCCCAGGAGACGTGTCTGCGGGTGGTCAATTTGTTCATCAGAGACGGATGACTCGTTCCGCAATATGCCAGTAGCAAGAAGTGACTGTGCCCTGCTTCTGACCGTCTGAAAATTAAATGTTCTGTTTAACCCACTTGGTTTGCGCGCGCGCGCGCGCGCGCGCCCGCGCGCATGTTTGTGTGTGTGTGTGTGTGTGTGTGTGTGTGTGTGTATGTATGAATGATGTTGTTGTTGAGTGACGCACGACAATGTCTTAGCTACATTCCACAATACAGGGTTTTTCAAAATGAACATACCGGCTTTAAGACGTTGTAGGATTTATTACGATCAATTGTAAATAATACACCAAATCAAAGAGGAACTTAAACAGTTTTGTTTGTATACCGGTGCGCAATGGGAAGAGCATGGAATGACAAAGAGTGACTGAAAAACGTGTTTAACGAGTGCGAGTCTTTCACGGTTAGCCCCAAGAAATATCCCCACGGAAAGTTTATGGGCCTTTCTTTTTGGGTGAATCAACTATAACTGATGTTTCTTACCTTGATGTGCTACAGCTATGGCCCGTCCCTCAATGGGAAGAAGCTGAACAGCACATCTTTATTTGGGAGCAAGGTGGTGCGCCGCCTCACTGGCGTAACTCAGTGCGCGACTGGTTAAACGACGACGTATCCGACCGGTGGACTGGGCGCAAGCGGCCGGTTGACACAGCATTTCATTCGTGACCACGTTTACACACTATCTGACGTGATCATGTGTTTGTGCCCGTGATACCAGCTGATCTATCCCACTTTAGAGACAGTGTTATTGCAACAGTTACTCCGGACACATTGATCCTGGTTTCGGAACAACTCGCCTATCGACTCGATGTGTGAACGGTGTTCACATTGAATAATTGTAAGAAAAAGTCTTGTGTTTCTCTTTTATTTGGTGTTTTATTTATAATTGTAACGTGAATGTAATATGTGCTACAAAGCCTCAAAACCTGTATATTCATTTTGAAACAGCCTGTATTATACAAAGGAATTTAGACATTTTCACACTGTACAAACAGCTTTTGTTGAAATCACTATGCGTCAAGCACCCGCATATTTTAGGTAGGGTGAGAATGTTGATCAGACAAGAATTTCTGTAGGCCAAAGAAGCTGAGACGCTGTCAGTATTACGGAAGGACACATGCTGACTGAAACTTTTGAGACTGTTACGTTAATTATCTTTTGACGTGGCCCTTCTTGCTCAAGAGCCAATACTAACATTTTGGGGCGGCACCTCTGGCCACATACGTACAGATCTTATTATTAATTGGTAAGGCTTCAATAGATAGGAAATACTAAGGGGGCGATACGTTGGCCGCCAGCCACCAAATACTGGTGGTTAAAAGTCGGCAGTGTTCGGAACACTTCCTGTCGATTGTTCTCTATTTCAGATCGCTGCCACCCTCAGCGACTCCACAGTTGTGGAAATAGTAATTGCCTAACGACGTTTTGTTGTGTTCTGTGTGTGAGAGGATGATTAATTGATTAATAACAGTGACTGTACTTAAAGTAAACGCATTATGCATTGTGAGACACGATCACAGATGTATACTAAATGTTTTAAATGTCATTTTTTCGTAATCGTTGTGTTACATTACAAAAGCCCTAATAAATTTCAAATTTCTTGCTACAAATATGTACCACGTTTGACAATGACCGTGTCTATAACGAACAGTCGCGAATCCACGTTCCTCCCGTTTGAAATTTATACCGTAGCAGCTGGTCGGTACGAATTACACACGCGCGTGAGTTGTCTGTGCTGGAAGACAAACAATAAAACGTTACCCCCTCTCACACCCGCTAACCCCAAAGTGGCCCTCTGCATCTAAGGGAGTGGTCAGCTGTACTTACCTCATGGCGGAAATAAGCAGTGGTAGTTCAAAGTACTACTGTCTCTGTGTTCTTGTTTGTTGCTGAAGTAGTAAATTACACTCATAAGAAGCTCTTAACATTAGATGGCGTTTAAGGATTCAGTTGTTGGCTGCTGGATGCATATTAGCACATTATTAAAAAATACAGCTGAGAACCGCGGGCCACACGAAACTTGTTTCGGGCCGCAGTTTCACGACCACTGCCGTATAGCATACAGTGCTAGCTTGAGGTTGGGCTATGAGACGCGCCGTGAAGTCAGCGTGCTGTTTCCGACAGCAATATTGTTTTAGCTGCGGGTTTCTTGACCATCAAAGGAAGCCGCAACGCTCTGCCGACCGTTTTGTAATAAGAGCATCCCTTCACATTTTACCGAGGTATGGGACTGGCTATGCGCATAGTACTCTATGTAGGCGTGTGCAAACGTTATTTATTTTTACCTGTTTTATTTATTCTTTTAATTTTTACCTTTTCTCTTCTTTCTACACATTACTGCAAATGATTAAAATTATTGTCTTATTTTATGAATTTTAATTTCTCACACAATTTATTATAAGAAAGCCATAGATTTTAAACTTCTAAATTCCCCCGACTCGTTTAACCTTTTGTCGGGATCTCTGTATGTTTTTCTTCTTTTTTGAAAAGGCAGGGCAATGGAATCTCTCTTAATTTTAGATATATAGTATATACTGCTTCGCCTTAAGCTTACTTATCAGAAAGTATACGTTGGCATGTTTCTGATTCACGGTACTGCGGAGGTGAGTTTCCTATGCGAACCCTGGACAGCATTTGCTGTCCTCTGTCACTGGTTAAAAACATTCCATATTTCAATTGGTATTCTAGGGTTTTGCATCAGCTCTTGTGTTTTCTTCCGCAGTCATTGGTTAAGTGAAAATTGCAGGAGGCAAGCAATGTTTTGGGCAACACTATTTTCATAGCTTTATTGTAGCCATTTCAGATTAGCACTGCAGTTTTCGGTGACCACCCAGGCATCTAATTTTTCAATCCAGAAAAAGTATTTCATGTTTTTTCACTTTTGCCTGAGAACAAAGCAAATAGAACAGGAAATATCTACATCTCTTCTGTTTGGAATTGTATGGTAAGTTTCTGTGGGACCAAACTGCTGAGGCCATCGGTCCCTAGACTTACACACTATTTAATCTAACTTAAACTAAGGACAGGTGTGCTGTTGTTTGAATTATTTCGAACAACTGTCGAATGTCCCGTCCATAAGAACAACTCCATTTTCACACACGATTTTTTCGCTTCTGCACAACCAAATAGCAGGATTCTTTTGTCAGGAACAGGCCCATCGTCAGTATTTTTTAAAAAAACCTCTATTACCTTCATTAGATTTCAAAATATTTTCGCATCTCCGAACTAGTACCAGTAGCTCCTTGCTTTACACAATGCAGTCTTGGAGTGCCTATAGTTGCCATATTTGCGACAAAATGTAAACTATTTCCTTTCAGATCTTGAAATTCTTCTTCGAAAATTTGGATTGAGTTGAGTTGTTTGGGGGAAGAGACCAAACAGTGAGGTCATCGGTCCCTTCGGATCACGGAGGGACGGGGAAGGAAGTCGGCCGTACCCTTTCGAAGGAACCATCCCGGCATTTGCCTGGAGCGATTTAGGGAAATCACGGAAAACCTAAATCTGGGTGGCCGGACGCAGGATTGAACCGTCCGTGACATGGCTCATCGAGGTGCGGCCAGAAAAGACACCGCGTTCGGAAAGCCCACGTAGCCGTTGCGAGACAGGGAGTGGAGCAGCCTCGGGTCAAATCCACGCTACAGATCATCGGCCGTTGGCTCCGTACACAGGCTAGCCTAAGTGTGGCTTTTCGGCAATTTTCCGCCTCATTGACGCACAGTGCTCTGATGGTCCCCAATCTTCTCCGCAAAAAGATACCGCATACAAATAGTGAAAAGGCCGTAACACGCAGAACAAAGGCTACTCGAATAGCAGGCAAATGGCGAACACCACCTCATTTCCCCCCCCCCCCCAAATCTCATCCCCCCGCCCTCTCTCTCAGATTAACTGGAGACTGTGGCCACTGTTGAGACCATCCGGCCTCATAGCTAAAATGAAACAAATCACGAACACAGCGGACCCCGTACGACTGGATAAACGCTAGGAAAGAAAGATATTAGTTATCGTCTTTTCAAATTCAAACCTATACATCTTTTCGAAGTATTCTCCATGACATTCATAGCACTTGGTGAGTGTTTCACGATTTTATTCCCTTGGCAGCTCCTCGATACACAAAACAGCTGCCTCTGGAGATTCAGATCGACGACATAAAATCTAGAACTGAAGAAGCCAGCAAACAATTCCTCAACGTACGGAATTCTTCATGAGGTTATAACTCAGCACCAAAGTGATTCGGTGCTAGTATTCGCTGTTCATTCGTCATGGCTGTGCAGTTTGAACATTGATAGCCATCACTGAAACACGAAATGTATTTCTATCGTCATCTCTTGCGTATATCCTGCTTATTGAGAATATCAGTAGTGGAGGCCCTTCATCGGATGAAAAAACGAAAGGAACTGCTACATATTATAAAGGAAAAAAAAACGTACTTGCGATATGTTATGAGGAAGCGAGAGATATCAGTTTTTGGAATCTGTTATTGCTCGAAAGATACATGCCAGAAAGTCAGTTGGAAGAAGAAGAAACTCGTGACTAAAAAACTTTCGAAGCTAGCACAGTTGTACATCAGGAGAAGCTGTACTGTCGCCAGCCTTCCGTAGGAGATGGAATCTTGAAGAGGAGGAGAAGGAGAACAAGATGTAGATGTAGTCGTTCTTCATAGCAGATTGACGCTCGTGTTCCACGACGAGGAGCCACACACTCTCTGGGCTCTTCGTCATGGGTATTTTGACAACCTCGGAAAATTGTCTGCATCAACATTACGGAATCTGCTTGCTCATGACGCAGACCCATGTCACAGGTGGAGCATGCCCTTAGAGTACTGGACTTGCAGCTCATATATTTAACTATTACCGTATTGCGGAAATTGTACATGTAAGAGAAAAATATGCAATTTAATATGTGTGCATTTACGCGTGTGCAATTGACGTTACAGTGCATCATCGCATTACAATAGTTTCGAAATGCTTACAGGGATAATGCCCGGCTTCTGGAAGCCACGTTTGTAGTTTTGTTTATATTCAATTTTGTGTGATTAACTGTCAGCCTGAAGGCGCGGCGCACGTGACGCCGGATTCGTCCGAACCCGTCAGCTCTGATGGAAACCAATTTGAATACCGTAATTGGGACATCAGAAAGCGCTTAAATCTTCAAATGTTGTTGTTCCGAATCCCATCGCATTTCTGTGGTCGGTGCATCGGCTACCGCGAATTTGTTTCTATCAGTTGGAAATGCTTGCTGTAGCGTGGTATGGACGCTTCGTTTTGCTTGAAATGCATTCAGTAACCCGTCCGATATCCGTTGCGCTGGCCTGAATCCTTCTCCAAACAAATGTAACGGCACTGTTTGACTATATTTTCCATTGCTCTGAAAATGTGGGGTCTGTAGAGGGGGTTAGAAATTTTTATACCATCTAGTGATTCATAGACCAAAGGTATTGTTAGTTGTACCGTCACCGCTGCCAACATACTAGCGCTTTGATGCTAATCTAGACACTTCCGTCCAACACAAGTTTGAAGGAAGCAGTGACAGACACAAAGACTGGAACATTTTGGCGAAATAAAATTGTGTTCCGGATCGTGAGCCGAGCCCAGCCCAGCCCGCAGACAGGCGGTGCCCCTATCCACTGACATATCCAGGTACGCCCCGCAGCGTCACTCTGTCAGTACCTTTCTCTCACTTTCCGAAGTTCCAGCGACAGCATTTAAAAATATTGAAGCTGATCCGTCCGTCGGATGGGGATGTAAAGTAGGCACCCGATTACTCACTTTTCAGAAGAGTAGGCACTGGGCGAGAATCAGTTTTTGCCACAAAATCATTCTCATTTCCATGCTGGTACACACCGCCAACAACAAACAAAAAATTACCCTCGCGGACATCCATAGCAGCCATCAACGCGAAATAGCGCTTGCCACGAAAACTCACGGAGGGAGGGTCACCAAAGTCTAGCTCGAACAAATGACTCGGCATTAAAACATTGTGTAATGTTTTATAAGAACAAAACATCAAAGAAATCAGTGAAACTGCTGAGAATCTGCTAAAGTTAGCAGATTCTAATGCGTGACCTATTGTGGACTACTGGTCCGGTGTTCGCTAGCGCATTGGTCGGAAGGAAGAGATCGAAAGAAATCGAAATAAGAAGAGCAACTTATTTTTCTCAAGAGACATTGCTGGGTAGATTTGGAAAATTATTGTTTTGGATACTTAAAATTTGCTTTCATCGTATATTATTTGCGTGATAAGAAAAGAGTAGCAGAGAACCGACTGCGCAAAAGGTACAAAGACAGCAGTCTTTCCCGATGCTTGAATGGTGTGGGAGGGACAGGGAATAATATGGTACCCTTCCCATTCACCGTCTGTGGATTGCAAAAGAGTTTTGCCTTCCCGGGGGCAATGACAGTTTTAAAATAGTGGCTCACTCCTACCTTCTTACACTGCGTGCGTGCAGCGTATTTCTGATGCGTCGCGTCGAGTGCTTGAGGGGAGTACGTCATGTCTGTGGAGTGATGTGCGAGAGAAAGAGTGATCTAGGTAGAGAGAGGAGCGGACAGAGGGTAGGGAACTCAGAAAGTAAAGCACGTAGCTTTTTCTTCACTCAAATCAGTGTCAAATGCAGTGTCGTCGTCCGAAAGGAATCACTGTCAGTGCTTTATCATATAGTCTGTTTTTATGTTTAATCTAGCTCTTGTCGATAGGAATTACAGTACTCCATCTCCAATATACCATCATTTCTTCAGAAAAAGAAAGATTCGTATCAATTACCTTAAACCCGTCTGTCGCCGGTTTCCACCTACTTTCTCGTAGATATGTACTATGCGATATGTTGCTCGATGGCTCCTGTAATTAAAACAAGACAAACTGTTTGTTGCAGCTGTTTGAAGGAGTCACTGTTTCTGACAAGGCCGTAAATTTGCTAGTAATAGTGTTTATTTATTCTACTATCGGTTAATTTCGGTAATAGAGCCATATACAAGTGGATTTAACTTACATGGCCGTGTTTAAAAATCATTTGACATCGAAACACTGCGCAGTTATCACCATACGTAAACATTCACGTTATCTAATAGTGCTATTTATCATAGAGTCGACAAATATAATGTGGGCTTTAGCCAAGCACAGTACATGTTCTCCATTGTGCTGATGAGCGAACAGTTGTCAGAATGCAATGGAGCAGATATGTTTTTTTAAATGGACGGCTATGGTAGTGGCTGACGGGCTGTAGTTCATCTCCCATGTTCCTTTCAGTCATGTTATGCAGCGACCTCGCAAGTCAGTCATTCCATTGGAAATTCATCTACCTGAGCAATTTGTTGAAGATTGACATTACCGTATATGAGAAAGGAAACTCTCGCCCAATTGTACGTCTCAAAAGTTATCTCTGTACCTCTGTATTGAATTCTTCTCTCAACCAATTAAGATGTATAGCTTCGCTAGTATATCTGCATCTGCGTCCATTCTCTGTAAAACAGTGCGAAGTGCATGGCCGAGGGTATCTTACATAATACTTCCCCGTAACGGGACATCACCACCACCACATAACTATTTTTTCTCTGCCATCTTTCTGCTTTTGTAACGAGTACCACTTTCCCACCCGATTAATTCTTCACCTGTTTGCAGCACATTCTTCCTCTCATTGTCCCGACACTCTTCCAGTTTCACAATAAACTGATTTGTCTCTTCGTTGTCGCTAAGGAGACGTGTACTTTTGGGGATGTGATTAGATTAGACAAGGACCGGACGTAATTTTCGTTCCGATAGGTCCATAGTTAGGGGATCTTTCAGAATGTAGGAAATGTCAGAACATCTGAGAGTTATACGCTGTATAGGCAGTTATTACGCAGACTTCGGATACTTTGTCGTGTAGATAAGGCCAGTTATCGGCCTATTTGTGAAGTGGCTTCTCTGGGCCGACTATCTGCGACGAACTTCTACTGCGTCTCAGAGGGCTTACAGAGATAGTTTGTGCCACGTTAAGCTCTCTCGATAGAAGACGTCCGAGGATTCTCCGTGGTCCAAATGTCGCATTTGTGGCATTCTGTTATAATCTTCACCAAGAGTGCGCACCCTGTTCGCAACGCATGTGTAAATACGACTGAGACATGGAAGGATCGATGCTCTGCTGTTTGTTGGCTTTGAAACACATACCTGTTCGAAGCTACACAGATTTATTATATACTCGATTTTTGGGGAAGTCGTGGCAGTTTGACTGCTCACCATTTCTCTTTGCAGTTCCTCCTTTCTCGATATCTTTAACTATGGGACAAAAGTGAAAATAATGTACTGCACCATTTCTGATATGTAGTGACATGGATAACGTCCGAAACTCCATGAGGCTCTCCGCTGGCGATGCTGTTGTATATAGGAAAGTTACAGTGCCAGAAAGTACGAATAGTAGCGAAATTAGGAAGATCTGCAGTCTGTCCACGTTTGCTGCAGGACTGGCAGTTGATCCTCAGTATCAAAAACTTAAATACATTACGAACAAATAGGCAAAAGAACGTATTATTTACCCAGCGGAGATCAAGCATTGGAAACATCATCAGCCGTGAAATACCTAGAAGCTGTAGGAAAAACAGATGCTTGGCTGAGATTCATTGGAAGGATCCTACGGAAATGCAGCTCATTCACGGTAGAGGTATCGTACAAAACCCCTGTTCGACCGTTTCTACAGTACTGCTCGTCGTTGTGGGGCCCTTACCATGTAGCATTAATAGAGAGGTTAGAGAAGATTCAGTGAAGAGCGAAGGGATTTGTCGCGGATTCGTTGCGGAGGCGTTTGCCGAACACTAGTTTCAGACGCTGCAAGAGAGGCGTTGTGCATCGTGTTAATATTCCGATATCGCATGTTCCCAGAAGATCGAGACAAAACATTACCTCCTCCACGTACAGTTCGGTAATTCACCGTGCGTGGAAAATCTCAGAGAAATTTGAGAGCATACGGAAGATTACCGAAAGTTATTATTCCCCCTTAGCATTCGCGAATGAAACAAGAATGTAGGTACATCGTAATTACTATGAGAAGTACTCCCTCCCACACACTGAAAGTTGGTTTGCGGGAAGTATATATATGTAGATGTCGGTGTAGATGATGCAGATTGTGTGTCCTCTATACTAAGTAACTAAGGACCTATTGAGTTTGAATTTTAAATTGACTTCTGATCATTAGCGAGTGTCCATTGAACTTCGTACGTGAAACGATAGTCATACACTTTCCATATATTTTTTCTTCCTCATTCCTTTTTTTATTATTTTATTTAAAACAAAAAAAAACTATGCGTCTCTCAGTTTAGTTCTCTGCTTCCAGTGGATGCCGACGAATTTTATGAACACAACTGCGTGACGAAATGTCTTCTCTGGTATTTCACGTGGAACGTAATAATACTCACCCACATTCATCTTTTTTCGCTCCTCACAGCTGCAAATTTAGGTTAAGTAGAGTTATACCGCGCGGCACTGGTTAATATTTGCGTTGAAAAGGACTCCGTAACGCTGGAACGTCTGTTGGTTCAAATGGCTCAGAGCACTATGGGACTTAGAAGAAGGTCATCAGTCCCCTAGAACTTAGAACTACTTAAACCTAACTAACCTAAGGACATCACACACATCCATGCCCGAGGCAGGATTCGAACCTGCGACCGTAGCGGTCGCGCGGTTCCAGACTTGTAGCGCCGTTAACCGCTTGGCCACCCCGGCCGGCGAACGTCTGTTGGTTTCAGTATTGCTCATTCTGCTCTTTTTATCGTTTTAACGATTAAAGTTTTCTGGTCATGTTTACGAACAGATCTTTTTCATAATAATGTATTCGAAATTTGTTCCATAGTATTTCGATGTTTCTGTTTTTATTTATTTCGATTTCGTATCTTCCTATTCGTGCGGAATCTGAGGATAGTAGTAGTCGTTGAAATCGCCTTATTCCGATACATAAAAATTTTATTGGCAGCTCTTTAGTACCACAGAAGAGCTTTCTTCGTTCTATCTGTCGTCTTCGGAGATTTTTCTAGTTTGACGTAGTCCTACATATTCTGCCTCGGGCCGTTATTACAATTTCAGCTCATCGCAGCAACCCACGACATCAGTAAACTTAATTACTGACTTTTTTCCTCAGCCTTCGTGTAGTTTCTCAGCTCAAGATTAACTAAAGTAAACCTGGGAAATTCTGCAAGCTCCAAGAACGTTGATGAAACTACAGCAGAGATCGTTAAAGATGAGAAAATTATCATTGGAATAGTGACACATTCTTATTGCGCTCCATATTGTAGGCCTTGTATGATAGTTGCTTTACTACGAGTGTGTCTCTTGTGGTTACATCCACAAAGTTACTGTAAATTGAATGGAGGACTAGGCTGAATTCCTTATTTCTTTTATGCTCTAACACGCTGTCATTTTGCCACTGCGCGGCTGTGTGATGAGAAATTTAGTTGTTATTTCTTGTCCGTATATTAGCGTCAGTGAAGTGTGTCTGAAGGATGTGATCAACCCCGAGTTTGTCGGCCATCACACGCTCTTTACTGTGAGTAATAAACTTGGTAAGATTTTAGTGGTTATAGCAGTAGTAGTTCATATTTTAAGGATGTTGGACACTTCATGGTGTTACATTTAAGAACGATAAATAAATATACTTCATTTATACTGGCATTAGCCTAATATGGCAAGGACGGAGCAGGTAGTCGACCGTGGCCTTATACAGGGTGCGGTGCTAAAATCCGGACAAATGAAACATTTTTTAAAAAGCAAATTTATTAAAACAAAATATAAATGAAAATGAAAATCCTTTCACATATGAGTGGACAAGGAGGCGATTAGGGACGAGATGCGCAAACTAGAAACCGCTTACCAAACATTCCGCACGATCTACAACAAGAAATACCTTTCCCAGAACAGTAAGATAGTCACTACGAAACAGTTTTGAAGCCAGCGATTTTGTATGCAGCCAAAACCTTATCCCTAATCGCTGATAAGACTCCTCGAAGAACTGGAGAAAAAAGAGCGCAAAATCATTAGAAGAATCCTAGGATCCAAGTACAAGAATGGCATCCATCAAAACAGATCCAACAAGGAGGCCTGCAGTAAAATAGAAAAAAATAGAGAGACAATCCGTAAAAGACGGGCACGATTTTATGGTCACCTCACACGAATGGACGGAAATAGGTTAATCAAAAATATATTTCTGTTTTTTGATTCAAAACCAAAAACTGCGATGCCATTGTTTAAAAACACTAAAGACGACCTCCAGACGCTACATATCAAGCCCGAAGATGTTTTTGACAAAGTTCTTTCCCGAAAGAATATAGTGACAAACGGAATAACCTGCGACGAGCAACCGAGAAAAAGACACGGTGTCTTTTGGACAGAAGAGCGCAAGCAGGCCCACTCACAATGGATGAGGGAAATCTGGGCTCAGAAGAAAGCCAGGCTCAGTACTAAGTGCAGCAAGACTTAACGTGGTCCTAGATGGCCCCAACGAATAAATAAATAAGTAGTGGTATCTTTCAGGAGTAACATTACTCGATGTAATCCTCTTCTGCCGCAATATCCGCCTCCAATCTTTTCTGAAGCGACCGAACGCACTCTAACGCTGTCCGCATTCACGAATGCTGTTTCGATAGCGGGACTACGCTCCAAGCATAGTAATCGGGGGGGGGGGGGGGTTCACATCCGGGCTATTCGAAGACCAGAACTCCTTTGACCAGAACTCGTCACCGTTATCCGAGATCCAGTTTTGGACTAAATGGCTTGTATGAGCTCCCCCTCTGCCATCCGACGCATTGTTCGCTCGCTTGACATTAAATACTGACGCCAATTTCCTCGGCGATTGTCCCGGGTCCTCCGAAATCAGCGCCTGAGCCTTTTCGATGACTGCCGCAGTTCGTAACACTCGTTTCTTCGAATGAGGTTTCTTGAGGTTTCCTCGCCGGGTTAGCGGAACCTCCCCCAGAATTTTCCGAAGCATTATACTTGGCCTCAATATCATAAACGGTTGATCTCTGGTGCCCGAAGAATCAAACTATTTCAGTGGGCATAGGGCCAGAGGAAAGACTTTCTATAATCGCGGCTCTTCGATTATACTCCGCACGTGTCCGTAACATCTCGGCCATTTTGAGGTTCTGACTGTTTGCTAGATGCCTATGACTTCCAGGAACGCCAGTTCTCCGGCGGAACTACGATATAGCGGGAAATTCAGATTGAAGTTTTTCAGTATTTAAGCGCCGCACTCTTTAGTAGAAACCATAGCAACATGACTGAATTAATTTGTGGAAACCACGGAGAACCTAAATCAGGATGGAGACTGGAGCCTCTGTCTTTCCCACTACAAGGCTAATCTGTTTGTTCAGTAAAATAGAGGCCACAGCGACCATCCAGTAATCCTGATTTATGTTTTGCGTTCTTTCCCTAAATTAATTCAGCCAGGTTCTGGGTTGGTTCCTACTATAACGCCGCGGTAGACTGCCTGTCTCATCCATGTCAAACTACAGCTGTAAGGATTTAACTACCTGTAAATACGAATTATATTTTTACTTTGTAAAGTTGGTCCACAGATGAATAAAACTACTACTACTACTACTACTACTACTACTACTAGAAACTTAACGGTTTCCTGGGCAGCCCTGGTACCAAACGACGTGACTCATACGCGAGCGCCGCGAGTTTCAGACCAGTATCGACTTCTTCTTCTGCCTTTGTCCCGCATCGGCGCAGTGTCGGCGTGCTTATTAACGGATTTGGCGCGGTTAATTTACGGGGTGGCCGGATGCCCTTCCTGTCGCCACCCCGCCGTCCTCGGGCGCAGAAAGTGTGCACCCCCAAACTGTCTTTGTATAGTGGACGAATTGAGCCGAAGTTTTATAAGTGTTTGCGAATCCCGTTACTGAGGCGGGACTAGGATACCAGGCCGGTATTCACGCATTGGGATGTGGAAAACAGCCCAGAGAAATCACACCCAGACTGGCCCGCGTAGCATCCCCCGTCGTTGATCCGCCGGGCGAATTCAGTCCGGGCCGGCGCACCTCCCCGTCCCAGAAGCGCCGCTTTAACTCGCACGGATATTCGGACGGGTCAGATCAGTATCAACTGATTACGATTTCGATTTCCGTGATTCCCCAATTCGTCGTAGGCTGATGCTGTGAGTCGCTTTCTTCTACAATCTGTCTGAGAGTGAGTTAGTGTCGCTTTACACTACTGGCCATTAAAATTGATACACCAAGAAGAAATGCGGATGATAAACTGGTATTCATTGGACAAATATATTATACTAGAACTGACATGTGATTACATTTTCACTCAGTTTGGGTGCATAGATCCTGAGAAATCAGTACCCAGAACAACCACCTCTGGCCGTAATAACGGCCTTGATACGCCTGGGCATTGAGTCAAACAGAGCTTGGATGGCGTGTACAGGTACAGCTGCCCATGCAGCTTCAGCACAATACCACAGTTCATCAAGAGTAGTAACTGGCGTATTGTGCCGCGCCAGTTGCTCGGACACCATTGACCAGACGTTTCCAGTTGGTGAGAGACCTGGAGAATGTGCTGGCCAGGGCAGCAGTCGAACATTTTGTGTATCCAGAAAGGCCCGTACAGGACCTGCAACATGCTGTCGTGCATTATACTGCTGAAATGTAGGGTTTCGCAGGGATCGAATGAAGGGTAGAGCCACGGGTCGTAACACATCTGAAATGTAACGTCCACTGTTCAGAGTGCCGTCAATGCGAACAAGAGATGACCGAGAGGTGTAACCAATGGCACCCCATACCATCACACCAGGTGATACGCCAGCATGTCGATGACGAATACACGCTTCCAATGTGCGTTCACCGCGATGTCGCCAAACACAGATGCGACCATCATGATGCTGTAAACAGAACCTGGATTCATCCGAAAAAATGACGTTTTGCCATTCGTGCACCTAGGTTCGTCGTTGAGTACACCATCGCAGGCGCTCCTGCCTGTGATGCAGCGTCAAGGGTAACGGTAGCCATGGTCTCCGAGCTGATAGTCCATGCTGCTGCAAACGTCGTCCAACTGTTCGTGCAGAAGGCCGTTGGGATCCAGCACGGCGTTTCGTATTACCCTCCTGAACCCACCGATTCCATATTCTGCTAACAGTCATTGGATCTCGACCAACGCGAGCAGCAATGTCGCGATACGATAAACCGCAATCGGGATAGGCTACAGTCTGACCTTTATCAAAGTCGGAAACGTGATGGTACGCATTTCTCCTCCTTACACGAGGCATCACAACAACGTTTCACCAGGCAACGCCGATCAACTGCTGTTTGTGTATGAAAAATGGGTTGGAAACTTTCCTCATGTCAGCACGTTGTAGGTGTCGCCATCGGCGCCAGCCTTGTGTGAATGCTCTGAAAAGCTTACATTTGCATATCACAGCATCTTCTTCCTGTCGGTTAAATTTCGCGTCTGTAGCACGTCATCTTCGTGGTGTAGCAATTTTAATGGCCAGTAGTGTATAATGACCTCGGCAGCGAGGAGGGAAACTTGTACTGTACCACTTTTGGATAAGCAAATGGACCGCTAACCGCGTGAGCAACACTGTAGTCGGACGTCCGGTAAACATGTCTAAATATCAAAGTACGTCTTTCGGTGAAAGGCTTTGTTAAGCAGTACACTGAATACCTGCTATTCTTCGTTTTATTTGTTGCGGGATCAATATTTTAATACGCAACCGCAAACACTATACACTAGCGTGCTATGTGTGTCTTATTGTGGTGGACATGTCTTCACCAAACAACACCTCTACCGAGCGTATTACGAAACAATGTTCGCCGATTGGTTCCCAAATACTAATTTGAGAAAGAACTTGTACCTTTAGAATGCGTAATCTAATGAACAAATCATATACACCTGATGCAGTACTTCGGCACACGTCACTATTTATAGTTTGTGTTGTGTCTCGGATTATTCACGTCACTCTGTTTCTCCCACACGAGTAAACCAACATTAATGACAGTGAACACTTTTTTACCAGACGCTGTGTTGAGATAAAATTATTCGATTGCAATATTGTGTTAATTGAGCAATCATACAATGCTGCTCTTGAGTACCAGCCGCGTCAGCTTCCAAATGCAGCGCGGGTTCGTACTATTTTGATACGAACGAAACGCTAACCCTGCACTGACTGCTTTTCTCTTCGAAGATCGCAGAACGTATCATGCGAGCGCTCCTACAGTTCAACTACTCGTATTTCAGTTACCTTTGTTACTCTGAGTTTAGCTTTTTCTGTGTTCAACTTTCAAGATTTAAATACACGATTGTAGCGCCTGTGACTTAACAAAAGTGTTCAAGAATAATAGCATACGAGTGAAAAATTAATCTGCTTGTAGCTAGCGTTGTTATAAAACCAAAATGCTGTGCAGAATAGCAGTCTCGTGCAGAATAGCTCTCGTATAATTAATCTTCCAATCAAATGAAATAACAGTTTGACGGTAACAGTCCGTTAATGCAACTATCTGTCATTAGTATGATAATATCTGTTGCCTAAATAATACTACTTTCCCACACAAATCCCGTATTGGCTCTAGATATATGAATAACCAATAATTCTAGCTTTTCGTCATTCAATGCAAGTTAAACTTGAATGGCGGTCCATCGCGTACTTATGAATCTCGCAAGCTTACACCTCTGTTGATTCACTTCATATAACTTACCGACCCACGAGTTAAATACTCACAAAATCCTGTATCATTAAAGTAATGTTCTTCAAATAAGCAAGCTCTGTATTGTTATTCAAATATTCATATGGCAATTCATGGTTAAATATTCTCGTTTAAAGCGTACAAACCTGTTCTCTACAGTCAGCGATGAATGTAATTACACATCAGCGATATAACCCTTGCCAGACTGATTACTGGTAATCTTTCTTTACTATCATGGCGGAATGCTTAGTAACATTAACTGTTCAAAATCTTATTTCAGTTTCTCAAATTATTCCTACTTTTCCTTCAGAATTACTTATTGTTGCTTTTACACTCGTATTTGCAAATTATTTATTTATGTTATTAACAACTACTTTTTAATATTCTTGGTTATTCCACGGACTCTTAAACTTCCAACTGTTTTGTCAAACCTCTCTGATTTCTCTCTTCGTAACATTCTATTTCTTAAAATTGTAGCTTTCTGTACTCATTTTTTCCCTCTTTTTTTACATCAGCGGAGAGTAGGTGGGTTTCAGTCTTCAAACAAAAATGACATGTCACGAGGGCTAAAACTCCTTGACGAGTGGCCTAAATATCACTAAAATAAATAAAAATGAACCAAACTCTGAAATTTAACAGGTTAGGCTACAGAGTCACTTCAGGCGTTGGACCAACATATCGCGCAAACTGAAGACGTTATTTTAAGCCGCTCGTAACTTGCTACCGGCCGCGGTGGCCGGGCGGTTCTAGGCGCTACAGTCTGGAACCGCGCAGGTTCGAATCCTGCCTAGGGCATGGATGTGTATGGTGTCCTTAGGTTCATTAGGTTTAAGTAGTTCTAAGTTCTTGGGGACTGATGATGACCTCAGAAGTTAAGTCCCATAGTGCTCAGAGCCATTTGAACCATTTTTGAACCGTACGTAACTTGCTATTCAGAGTAGATAGACCATCTGTATTTGCCCAGTCAAATGATTTCGTTGTTACTGGTTCAGTTCCACTGAGGACAAAATTAAACCTTGAAATGTGAATCGCAAAATTGAATCAATCACCAACCGCTGTTACCATACAACTTTCCGCCCACTTGCTCGTAGTGTCTGTCAAAACATTCCCGTAACCATGCAATGGAGGTACATTTCCCACAAACCCATAACAGTACCACCATATATCCATAAGTTTCGACCCAGCCAACTCCCGAATGCCTAACGAACGATTGACTCTCAGGTCAAAAGTGAACTACCCATCTTTCAAGCTGACCATACTGACGTTAATTTCATTCGGAACCATTTTCCGAGCAAATGAACAGCGTGTTTTTCCACCTTTAACAATCAAGTCGTTTTTATTCGCAACCGCCCGCTGATGCTGGTGTGGGTAGCTGCGCGGTTATTTATTCCGTGCGGCCCTGTGTTCTGCTTTGCTGCAAACCACCTTCTAGCCACTGTAAGACTGCATTACATAACCTCCACAATTACTGCATTACAAAAGAAACACATATGAAAAACATAGGACACACGCGACACGCTTGTAAGGCCTTGCTTGTGCTACGGTTGACCACCAACGGGGCTGAAGCAACCAAATCGGATGTAAAATTTTGCTCTTGAAAATTTTGGGCCCTTGCTGACTCCTATTTCCCTTCCACGATTACCTAATCCCCACCATGCTTTGTACGAGGTACAGTTTCTGGCCAGTAGCCTGTAGGCAACAACGTGTGTTTAGGCTTGCAGGAAAATTAAAGAAATGAGAGCGGCGGAAAACTTCGGACTCGCGACCTCGTTTTAAATAAGGTCATAATAAAAGCCACGGTACCGCCTTCAACTGGTTCGGTGGAAAGATAAACTCATTCAACGCTGAAATAAGCTCGCGAGCACCGTGATAACGACGGGCGAGAGAAATTTCGAACCGGGACGGCAAGCCTGGCTGCTAACTTGCGTACGTGTTCGCATTCCCCGCGAAACGCTGGCGCATACCGGCCAGCCTCTTCGACTCAGCTGTGCTTGTTGGCCTTGGAGCAGCTGACGCAAATCAACATGGAGCTCCAATTCAGGCGCCACAACGATGTTCGACTGACTTACCCGTCGTGTGTTGCAACATTCCGAAAACAGGGTTCCGCGTTTTTAGTTGGTCGAGCATTTAGGTAGTTTTTAATGTTATTCATATTGGACACCATTTTCTCTATCACGCATTGCCTGTGTAACGCGACGTGCTTCCGCGGTCTCCTAAGAATGTCAGTGTAATAAGCCGATTTGTAATAAGTCGAATCTAAAGGAAGTTTTGTGTACTGGGCCTATGACGGTGAAACCGCTGTAGGATTTCCCTTACGACCTGCACTACTTGCCAGACCAAAAATCGATACCATATATCTCACATATGCAGCCAACTCTTACGTTTTACATTTGTGGGGTGCATCCGGCAACGTCACTTATTCCTTTTTTGCTGTTCCAATGGTTTCATTTTGTTTTTAACTCTCGTAACGCGCCCACTCCATTGCTAAGTGTCTAATAATTGAAATAATATGCGAGGCGAGGTGTAGTTTGAGCTCGTATCTACATCTGTACTGGACAAACTATGCTACCATGTGCTGCAGGGAGGGGGTAGGGGGAATTACTTATGGTACCACTGCCCCGACCCCTCCCAACCTACATTTTTTTGTCTGTTCCATCCGGTTCTTTTGATTTAGTTTCCCTATCGTTACCCGCTGATCAGGAAAATATTTCAGTGTACTTTAAATTCCATAGCTTACCCAAAATAAATTTCGCTACATTCTATTGCACCAGCTTATCCACGGAAATCAGTTGTCGAACTGACTCAGCTGCTTTTCACGAGTGACATGGACACGAGCAGAAAGAACTTGAACCTTTTTGGGAAACTTGCTGTGATTGTAATTTGTTCCCGTAAGAAAAAGTGCACGGTGAAATGGGTGGCCGTCTCTATTTCCGGGAAGATAGCCGGATTTTTCAGCGATTTGATAAGGAAAGAATTTGGTGCAGGAGCCAGAACGGCATTGTAGCGAAGTCAGACGGGCATCCTCCACATCTGCATCAGTTCTCCGCTAATCACCTGACGAAGTGTGGCGGAGTGTACTTCTGGTACCTCTATCAACCAAAAACCCATCCCTGTTCCTCTCGCGAATGGCGCGTGGGAGGAACGATTGTCGGTAAAGCCTCCGCATTAGCTCTGCTTTCTCGCCGTGCTCATTTCGCGAGATGTATGTGGAAGGAAGTAATATGTTGTCCGACTCTTCCTGGAAAGCACTCTCGCGAAATTTGAATAGTAAACCTGTCCGTGATGCACAACGCCTCTCTTTTGACGTCTGCATTTGGAGTTTCCTGAGCATCTCTGCAACGCTCTCTCACCGACTGAGCGATCCTGTGACGAAACGTGCCGCGCATCGTGGGATCTTCTTTGTCGCTTCTGTCAACCCTACCTGGTATGGGCCCCAGATTGACGAACAGTCCTTAGTTACAGCATCGCTTGTCTCAAATGAATACACATTCTGTTAATTGGATGTGGATGTACAGTACGCTGTGCGCCGTGATATGCCACTTTAATGCGGGCCTCAGACCACTGATTTGACACTCTGACCTCTGCATACTGAAGTTGCCCCCGTCTCGTCACAGGAGTCATTCCATCAGTCATAGATAAGCACTGAAGACGCCAGTATATTTGTAGCACAGAACTGCACTGCTTTCTATTTTTATCAATACCGTGCGGAGAGTATCAGTGCCACAGAAGCTAACGGAAATTAACTGGTTCTGCTGACCAATGTGTCGATATTCTTAACACTCTGTAAAACTTCCCTATTAAAACTGAAGTCTCAGAGGCGGGGGTGGCGTCATTGTGAATTACCGATTAGGGAAATGATAAGAGCTATTCCTTCCACCGTAACGTATGGAGAAGTGAACATCTTGTTGAAATTTAGCTTGTAAGTAAATATAAACTGAACTTCTCAGTTCACTAATTGGATATCGTTGTTCTTTTGCGAAGAACTGTTCGCAATAAAGTTTTATAGATCTGTTAGCAATGTTGTTTAGTATGAGATCACAAAATTTCACAGTTACTGTATCTGGTAGCTAAAATTTTACTCCGACTGCATAATGGTACGGTCGAATGATCTAAACTGTGTTTCTAGTGATGATTTTCACTGGTTTGCAGCCGGGTTCCATCGTCCTGACGACAACACGATATTTCGGCGGACCATCTGGCCGCCATCTTCAGGTGAGATTGAGTGCACAATCACGCCGGAACTGAACAGACCTTAGATTCGGCGCCTCCTTTATACCGCGGGTACTGGTTCGAATGGCTCTGAGCACTATGGGACTCAACTGCTGAGGTTATTAGTCCCCTAGAACTTAGAACTAGTTAAACCTAACTAACCTAAGGACATCACAAACATCCATGCCCGAGGCAGGATTCGAACCTGCGACCGTAGCGGTCTTGCGGTTCCAGACTGCAGCGCCTTTAACCGCACGGCCACTTCGGCCGGCCGCGGGTACTGGCCGTTGCGTGTGCGCGAGCAACGGAAGAGCTGCCCTCTGTCATCATCATCATCATTTAAGACTGATTATGCCTTTCAGCGTTCAGTCTGGAGCATAGCCCCTTATAAAATTCCTCCATGATCCCCTATTCAGTGCTAACATTGGTGCCTCTTCTGATGTTAAACCTATTACTTCAAAATCATTCTTAACCGACTCCAGGTACCTTCTCCTTGGTCTGCCCTGACTCCTCCTACCCTCTACTGCTGAACCCATGAGTCTCTCGGGTAACCTTGCTTCTCCCATGCGTGTAACATGACCCCACCATCTAAGCCTGTTCGCCTTGACTGCTACATCTATAGAGTTCATTCCCAGTTTTTCTTTGATTTCCTCATTGTGGACACCCTCCTGCCCTTGTTCCCATCTACTAGTACCTGCAATCATCCTAGCTACTTTTATATCCGTAACCTCAACCTTGTTGATAAGGTAACCTGAATCCACCCAACTTTCGCTCCCATACAGCAAAGTTGGTCGAAAGATTGAACGGTGCACAGATAACTTAGTCTTGGTACTGACTTCCTTCTTGCAGAAGAGAGTAGATCGTAGCTGAGCGCTCACTGCATTAGCTTTGCTACACCTCACTTCCAGAATTGCAGCGGCGCCAGCGGTGAAAACTGTCAAAACCGAGGAATCGCAAAATTAAAATGCAGCCGGACGGAAACCAGACCGTTGTTGTTTTATCTGTGATAAAATAGGATTCCACGTCTTAACCTTTATCTCTGTTAATAATATCATCAGACAGACGTATTTCAATTGATTCTTTCAACACACAATCCCAGTAACGGGAAGCCGAGACAATAATTTGCGTCTCTATAAACGACATATTGTGCTCTTCATTAAGACAGTGTTCAGCAACGGCTGATTTTTCCGGCTGGAGCAGACGTGTATGTCGTTGATGTTCCACACATCGATCTTGGACTGTACGAATAGTCTGTCCAATGTAGGCCTTTCCGCAGTGACAGGGAATCTTGTATACCCCAGGCTTCCTCAGTCCCAAATCATCTTTAACCGATCCAAGAAGGGATCTAGTTTTGGCCAAAGGCATAAGGACGCTTTTTAATATTTCCTGAGGATTCTTGAAATTTTCGAAGAAATACTTCCCACGAAGGGTAAAAAAGCAACTGATTTGGAAGTGTCCACCGTTGGTTCTCGTGGGGGTCCAAATTGAAAAGCACGAGTAATTTGGTGATCAGAATACCCATTCTGGCTGAAGACAACCTCGAGGTGATCCAACTCCTGTTTCAAGTTATCGGAATCCGAAACAGCATAAGCCCTCTTGACCAGTGTGTTTCTAGTGTATGTAGAGATATTTTTGTATGTATGTCAGTCATGAAGCTACATACAAAACTTATTGAATTTTAATAATCTGATATATTCTTAAATCCATGCAAACACATCTTGTACCTACGTCAGCAGTACAAAGATAGAAATGAAATTAATGGTAAATAAAGTAGATGGTTATGAGAGATGCTTTTTCTTTAGTAACAGTGAAACAGCAAAGGTTAGGTAATGTATACATGTATATGAATACGTGGTGTCTGTTCTTTCGGATATGTCCGAAGGAGCAGACACCACGTGGAATCAGCAGCTGTAATACGTATTATGTAAACTGAAGATGGAAGGGAGATAGGAAATGAAAGTGAAGGAACTATTGATGTTAGCTGCGTCGGGACTTTTTGCAGCCAGCGGCGACGAGTAAAAATGAGTGCCAGATCAAACCAGGGATCTTCAGCTTACTGGACAGTTGCGTTAACCACTGCCGCACCCGGACACAGTGTTTGTCGCAGTCCCGCGGACTACTTTCTTCACCCCACGTCACCCGCCCGGCTAGCCGCGCGATCTAATACGCTGCTTCTCGAGCGGTAAGGCGTGCTGGTCCCCGGCACGAATGCGCCCGGCGGATAAGTGTCAATGTCCGGTGTGCCGGCCAGCCTATGTCGGCGATTGCTGTGCAAACACCGTTTCCACGTACGCGTGCACCATAATTATTGTACCACGCCATCACTTGGGGCTACACTCGTGTGGTATGAGACGTTCCTAGGAGGGGGGTCCACTGGGTGCCGAACCGCACAGTAACCCTGGGTTCGGTGTGGGGCGGCCATGGGGATGGGTGGACTGCTGTGGCCTGTTGTGGGATTGTGAACCACTGACGGCTATGGCGGGACGAAGCCTCTCCGTCGTTTCTAGGTTCCCGATTTAATACATACATACATACATACATACATACATACATACATACACCCCTCGGCCGACGCACATTCTCACCTACTGCCACCTATCCACAGTCGGCGTCCATGTACCCTTTGTCCGAATGAACATATATACGTGATTCGCCTCAGTTGGCTATGAAACCACCACTTTCGGTGCCAATGCACAATTACGTTCAACTTCCTGTGAGAATCTCAAAGTAGCAAGTAAAGGGTACATGGACGGGAACTGCGAATAAGTGGCGCTACACGGGAGTGTGGGTCGACCGAGGGGCGTACCAAGATAGCCGGCGTAATTGGTATAAACACTCTGTCCGGCTTGTGCTGCGGTTAATGCAACTGACTAGCAAGCGGAAGATCCCGGGCTCGAATCCCGGTCCGCACACATTTTCACTTGTGTGCACTGTCTCCGTGTAAACTCCCGGTGCAGCTGATATCATGAACTCCTTCCCGTTCCTTTACTGTCTCCTCCCCCCCCCCCCCTTTCACTTTCAATTTACGTAAGATATTCATGCTTAGTGATTGTCACGGTTTGTGTTTCCAGGTTGACTTTTTCACTCGTCAGCGGCGTGTGGTCTGTTCTTGAACTTCTTGTCGGATTAAAACTATGTTACGATTCGGGGTTCGAAGCTGGAACCTTGCCTTATGTGGAGAGTGCTCTTAACGGCTGAGCTACCCAGACAGGATTGAGCATCTGTCGCACAGGAGAACTTACGTGAAGTTTGGAATGTTAGGTACTAAGAGGTAACACTGTGAGATGAGTCTGAGGTGAATCGTCAGATGTGCCTGGATGGCTCACTCGGTAAGGGTATTGCCAGGGAAAGGCAAGGTTCTGAGTCCGAGTCCGGGTCTGACATGCAGTTTTAATCTGCCAGGAAATTCCATGATGTGTACGTTTGCCGCCTCCGTTATGGTAAAGATAATATGCTTGTTATTGTCGAGCCTTGAAAAGGATGAACTTATGATGGCGGCTGACTGTTGGTTCTTTCTTATGTTGCAGCGCTGAAGCCTGGCGAGATCCACGAGCCCTTTCTGCCCTTCCTGGAAACGCTAAAGGTGTCGCAAGTACTGCTAGATGTAAGTATGCTTCCTCGCCTAATTAGCCAACAATATGCAAACATCTCTGACAGTGCAAAGACACGCGAAACAGTAAGTTGGATCGTCCAACCACTCAGATTTTCGTGATGCTTTGTCAGAAACGTATGTCTTTTTCGTTTCGCTTTGCGTAGTAAGTGGATTTATTAAAGATGTAGTTCCGAGTTGTGGGAAAGTGATTCTCTCATATGTTTAGATCAGGCGCAAATGAGACATACGTGGCGGAACGTGGGGCAGTGCAGCGACAGTTTTTGTGGTTGGAGGTTTTTGTAGTACTGCGCGAGTTGTGGCGCAGGCCAGGACGACGCTGTACCGCGGCTTCCGCTTGAAACTGAAGTGTCTCTCTCGGGCACTGAGAATCCCCCAGCTCAAGAATCGGGGACACCTTGACCTCACGGTGAAACACAGGACAGCAGTTCATCGTTGACACCTCTTAATACCTCCATGGACGTGCTTCTATTTCAATGACAGGACCTTACTTCAGCTATGTTTACATCTGCACTCGTCAAGTCGCCTTACTCTGTGTGTCAGAGCGTACCTCTTGTGCCAGTAAGTTACGTTTCCCCTTTCCTTGTTCCATTCGTGAATGCTGCGTGGGAAGAACGGCCGCAGACAAACTTACGTATGAGATCTGATTCTCTTGATTTTTTTTTCGACGTGGTCATTTCGCGAGATGCATGTGAGAGGAATGAATGTGTTGACCAACTCTTCTTTGGACCTACACTCTCGGAATTACAACAGTAACCGTGTTACACAACGCATCTCTTGTAGCTTCTGCCACTGGAGGTTTTTGGAGCGTCTCCGTAACTTTTTCAGGGGTAGTAACGTTCCCGTGACGAAACTGCCGCGCTCCTTTATATCTTCTCTGTCTCTTCTGTTAATCGTGCTTTGTAAGGTTCCTTGACTGGTGAACTGTACGGAAGGATACATTTGCGTAAGATTGTCCCAATGGCACTCAGTCTGGCATCTGATTTTCTGACAATTAATTTTATATGGTCATTTCACTTTGCTACTGCGGATGGTAGCACACCTAGGTATTTTACTGTTGTTGTTTCCAGTGATTTGTCACGAATAGCGTAATTGAACACTAATGAATCTCGTCGCACAATGTGTTAAATTTATTTAAGTTCACAGTGAAGTGTCAACCCTTTTCCTGCCAATCCCTGCAATTGATAAACATCGCCGACAATTTTCTTAATTACGTTTTTAATCTAAATATGTAATGCTAGTTCTTTCTCTTATATTCGTTTTTAAAATATACACAAAAAGAAGCTGCCGACCCAGTTTAATTAATTTGTAGGTGCTCTTTATATTTGTTCTGTAACTTGTAGCTCCTTGTTTTGCGTTTACATGCACAATCTACACACTTTGACATTCGTCTTGTGGCCGACTTACGTGTTTGTTTACGTCGGAAACCACATCTAAAGTAAATTTTCATGCACATTCGGAAACTATTTATGAAGTCATTTGTGTTTACAGGTTTAATATTGCTGTCTTTAACATTTCATACGGTCTTCTGTATGACGAGAACAGAATGAAAGTAGGTGCACCCAACTATTAAACATGAATACACAACTCGGGAAACGTAGTGCGAAAGGGATTGCATATGGTAGCTGCACCGTTCAAAATGCAGACGACAAAGTCGTCGTATTGACGAAGATATGAATGTATTACACCACACGATGATCTGTGCAAAAGCCGTAATGCGTCTTGGCGTAAGAAAATCTATGTAAAAATTAGCTGGTTGTTGTATATCTTCAAGTAATTTAATCCACACCTACGGAGCCCAACTACCATTCTCATGGATAAATCAATGTTGAATAATTTTCGTTATCACGTGCTATAAGAGCTGGTCCAGAATAATACACAGACGGGTGCTGCAGTTCTGAGCGCTGTTAAATGCACGACGTGCGTGCGTAATTTTTGACACCCATCTATAGTACAGGGAATATGTCAGAGTTCCGTTATAAAAGACAACATGACTGGTTAAGTGTTCATAATGTAACAGCTTGTAAACCAGATTGAAGTACATGCAAAGAAATTCAAGAGGGAGATAATGAAAACGCAGTATTTTGCGTGACGTACAGTCGTGAGCTCCGTACTCACTCTTAGTGTGCGTTCTCATTGTCTTCACTCAACAGATCCAACATAGTGCAGCACAATTTTTTATTTCTCCAAGAATGTTTAAGCCTGTTCTTGTATCGATCTTTCCTAATTATGCAGCCAACCCTCGCGCTTTCTGTGTCTGAAGCATTTGTATGCAGAAAGCGCTGCAGTTTTGTACGAGGTATCTCTTTCTCGCGAGTGCAGTCAACATATTCGACGCACGAGATGTCGCATGAGATTCGTCCCCCTATGCAGTAGCGAGTCTTAGGCGACGCATAGAGATGGGTCGCACGCCCAAAACCGCGAGAGGACCTTCTGCCAGCATGGCGTATAAAAATTCTCCCTGGAACACTGTTTTTCTTCTTGCACATAATACGAACTCAGAAGACACGAGCAGTGCGTTTACGTTAGGTCGATATGAAGAAGCGGGATAAGACGGTACTTGTGACCTTGACGCCGGAGTTCTGCGTCTGCAAAGTGCCTCTAATAGGGAGATATTCAGCTGCTCGCCTGCGCTCCTGTTTCTTACGCTTTTACCTTGCGTCGTATCCTCCTGTCCCTTCACGATAAGAATTGCAAATTATCTCCCGATTGGCAGCGCTCTTGGCGGCGATGGAGTAGTTTTTCAGCCAATCTGCGCTCCATCGGTATTCTATTATCAATACCCCAATCGATATAGTTAAATTGCCTGAACGAAGGGCAGCGAAATTAACGGCTTCAGTTGTAATTTGAAAATTGCGCCAGACTCCTGTAAATTTTTTGTCACGCTTATTTTTGTTAATCGCGAGCCCTCAGTACTCCTGATATATTTTGTGAGTAATTTTTATAAATGTTATACAGCCCAGCAGTCTGGCTATCTGCACTTAATAGCCCCTACATTTTACACATCTGCGTCTGTGCCTTTCTTTTCTTTTCACCTACCGCTGTTTAATTACTCCTTTCCCGAAATCTGTGTTATGCTGTCAAGTTTTACAAGACTTCATGAGAGATTATTTTCTTTACTTTTCGAATAAAAATTCTTATTTTAGCTCTGAAAATCACATTGTTACAGCAGACTGTACGTAAAGTCGAACTTCAATTACTTAATCTTGTTTCTACCCTTCAGTCGCCCTGCATTGCACTTCGTAGAGAAACCATTTTGAAAGTGTATGTATGCGAATACTATGTGTTTTCCAGATTTCGCGTGCTTAATCTGGACATATTAAAAAAAATGTTTCCTTGTTTTACACTTTCAATACCTTTCACACTTCCGTCTTGTGAGATAAACTGGAATGTTGAGAACAGAACCTCTGAGTATCTCAGTTTTCTGATTACTGTCCAGCGTTTTGTTTCCGTTTCAGACGCTGTGACGAGTCACAAATGTTTTTTACGGACACAGCATGACGTATTTCGCGGTTGCAACCGTCATCTTCGGGTAGTTCCGGTTTCCACTTCATCAGCAGCGTATGCGCTGCCTTCCATCTGGGTGGTAACATATTACTACTACTGTCGCAGACACTAAAATTACGAAGTGCAGTTGAAAATCTCACTGGGAGAATTTTGGAGAAGGTCATCATTTAATTAAATACTTGCTTCTATTTTCTAGGTGCATTAAGATATCTCAACGAAGAAGCTGTAAATGAGTCGTAGGAGGAGGAGATTAGCGTTTATAATAGAGACGGAGCACAAGCTCGGGTTAGGGAAAGATAGGGAAGGAAAGCGGCTGTGCCCTTTCGAAGGAACCATCCCAGCATTTGCCTTACGCGTCTTAGGGAAATCACGGGAAACGAAAATCAGGGTGGCCGGGCGCGGATTTGAACAGTCGTCCTCCGGAATGCGATTCCAGTGCGCTTATCACTGCACCGCCCACCTCGGTTAAATCAGTCGCATGCTAGTGTTAGCTGGAAAACTCACCGTAGTAGGATAAGCTGCCGCTATTCCTTCGCGAAGTGTGAGTTTTGTCTCAAGTGCAGATGACTGTGACAAGTACATGCCGACTTTCAGTGTGGTCTCTCTGCCGTTGATGAAGGCGAGAGGGAGTAGTAGCGAGAGAAACCTGCAGCCTGTTCATTGCGTACTCCGCTCGCATCGTTGCAAGGAGACCGCCAAACGTTAAATCCCCATTCGAAGGGTGACCACCGCGATGTCTGGCGCGTGAGGTTTGTAATGTTGCCCAGGACAGTGGCGCCAAGTTTAGTGGTGAGGAAATGTGGTGCGCCACCACGGAGACAGATGAGGATGCTGTAGATAAGTTGAGGACGAGTACTACGTGACTCTGAGGGTTAAAACCTAGAAAAGCGCCTTGTAGTTCGTACAAAATAATTTATAATAGGTTATAAACTAATTTATGATAGGTTACGAATGTCAGCTTTCTTAATAATGAGTGGCAGTCCATTGTTCCCCAGGAGCGGAAACCAGACACTGGCGTCTAGTGCGAAGTCGATGCTCTACGTCACCCCAAGAGCGTTTCATTGGGTTCAGGTCGGGACTCTGAGCAAGGCAGTCCGTTTCAGGAATGCTACTGCCCACCCACCACTGCCTCACATATGCTGATTTAAACAGTGTGCGTAGTGATGCTGGTACAAACAATAATCGTCCCAGAACTATTCGCCTACTGTACGCAGTTGGCCTCCTCAGTGCAATAAAACGATTTCATATCCTTGTGCAGGTATCGTTTTCTTAAGCGTAAGCGACCATGCCTCAACCACGAAAACCACCCCCATAACATAACACCGTCTCCTCCGTACTTCTCTGTGGACACTACACAAGATGGCAGGTATCGTTCTCCAGCCATTCGCCAAACCCAAACCCTTTCATCACATTGCCACAGGATTTAACGTCCAGATCAGTCGTTTCCAGTCATCCAGTGTCCAGTGGCGTCTCTCTTTACACGTTATTAGTCGTCGCTTACCACTGACTACAGAAATGTGTGGCTTATGAGGAGTTGCTCGACCACTTAACTCTATTCTTTTTAACTTCCTACGCACAGCCAGTGTGCTAGCTGGAGTGGGGCTAGCACTTTGGAGCTCACGAGCAACTCCTATTTATTCCAAGCGGTATTTTACACCTTCCTTCGCAATGCTCGGCGGTACCTGTCCGTCAGTATATGAGGTCTCCCTGAGCTCGATTGAGCTGTGATTGTGCCTTCGCGTTTCCACTTCGTAATCGCAGGTACCTACAGTCTATCAAGCAGTTTCAGAAGCATTGAAATGTCTGTAATGGATTTGTAACTCAGGTGACATCCGTTGGCCAGTCAACGTTCGAAGTCACTGAGCTCTCCTGATAGATCCATTCTGCTGTTATTGCTTCTTTACCTACACCACAATACTCCCCGCATTCTTTTATGCTACCGGGTCTGACATCTAGTGGTCAGTTCCGCGTTACACAAGCAGCCACGGCTCAGTCAGCCGGAGAAAACTACGCACAATAAATGTTGAAATACACAAGAAATGAAGGCGAGTGAGAAAGAGAAATGATGCCACGGCGGCAATAAAACATTTGGCGCACCTTAGCGGTATCTTCGTAAAATCTATTGAGTAAATGCCTGCCAGACATTATAAAGCGGCAGTATGGCCGTGAGCTGTTCGATGGTGTGTTAAGTTGATTGCGGTAGACGAGCAGCGAATGCTTTAACGATTTGCTCTTTGAAAACCGGTTGCTTTGCGTGGTTTCATCACTCGGCTATACTGCTACGACATGGCGCCTTCACTGCCGTCCCATGACCCCCTAATGCTTAACTATCCACTGTGGAAACGCGTGTCGACTTCCACGCAGAGGTTCAAGAAGTGGGCAAGTCAGGGCCACTGCTCACTTCGGGTGCTATTTAAAACATGAACTCCCAAAGAAAACAGTCGATAGACCAAAGTGGCACTACTTTTAAGGCCAACCTAATCGCGTCTTTTGCAGTCATGGAAGGACCACTCTCGGAGGCCATCTTCACCTCGCAATTGTATCGTTGCAGGATAAAGCGTTCAAGTTTTTACAAATTTTGTTTTTAACGGAAGTTGCCATCTCAGCAATAATAGTAACTTTTTAATACGACTACGTACTACCTCAAAGGAATCCGAAAGATATGCCTGTGCCTATCATCTTTATCATCTCCCGGCCGACCTCGCATCACCTGTACAATTGATAATGCAAGTTTTCCCGTTCCTCACTTCCGGAGGTTTTTGAATTAATTTTTAGCTTTAAGTTCTTAATCTGTAATGTGTTATTGCCATTATGTGGCTTCTGATTTCTAACTTTTTATTCGTACTACTCTCGCGTCCGTCGGCCGCCGTAATTTAATTTATTATTTACTACAGAAATTGATTGGTAATGGTGATTGTGTGGGCCTTAATCAAAATGGTATTTCATTCAATTTTGACTTACCATTAAATGCTTTTGTGAAGTTCTCTTTTCTAGCAATATTGATCTTCAGTGGAAATTATTTGTTACGTTAATGAACGTTAGACTCGCTGAATCTTAAAACATGAGCATATAAGTTGAACAATGGAATAAACTTTTCATATTTATTTCCTCGGCTAGTCAGTTCACTTTAAAGCAAAAAAAACTTTAGTTGTTAATTACAATTGCGGCCCACACACGCGCGAGAGTATTTTTTCTTACCTCCGTTAACCATTGCATTGTAGTCGGAGTCCTGGCTCTGGCTCTCGGCTGTTGTATTGAAAATAAGAATCTTAAAAGCTACGTATTTTCTGCAACGTCGGGCGGCTGTGGAGGAAAATATATATTATGTTAATAGCGGGCGAGTATTTCGCTTCCGCTATTTTTTCATAAGTTAATATCGCCAGGTAATGGCGTCGTTGGCTGCATCGGCCGCTGCGATTGTTGCACTGTAAATTACTCGAATGCAGGTTAATTCAAGGAAGGCGGACATGAAATCGGGATCACCTCTTAAAATTGAAAGGGAACAATAATATTAAATCAATATACACTCCTGGAAATGGAAAAAAGAACACATTGACACCGGTGTGTCAGACCCACCATACTTGCTCCGGACACTGCGAGAGGGCTGTACAAGCAATGATCACACGCACGGCACAGCGGACACACCAGGAACCGCGGTGTTGGCCGTCGAATGGCGCGAGCTGCGCAGCATTTGTGCACTGCCGCCGTCAGTGTCAGCCAGTTTGCCGTGGCATACGGAGCTCCATCGCAGTCTTTAACACTGGTAGCATGCCGCGACAGCGTGGACGTGAACCGTATGTGCAGTTGACGGACTTTGAGCGAGGGCGTATAGTGGGCATGCGGGAGGCCGGGTGGACGTACCGCCGAATTGCTCAACACGTGGGGCGTGAGGTCTCCACAGTACATCGATGTTGTCGCCAGTGGTCGGCGGAAGGTGCACGTGCCCGTCGACCTGGGACCGGACCGCAGCGACGCACGGATGCACGCCAAGACCGTAGGATCCTACGCAGTGCCGTAGGGGACCGCACCGCCACTTCCCAGCAAATTAGGGACACTGTTGCTCCTGGGGTATCGGCGAGGACCATTCGCAACCGTCTCCATGAAGCTGGGCTACGGTCCCGCACACCGTTAGGCCGTCTTCCGCTCACGCCCCAACATCGTGCAGCCCGCCTCCAGTGGTGTCGCGACAGGCGTGAATGGAGGGACGAATGGAGACGTGTCGTCTTCAGCGATGAGAGTCGCTTCTGCCTTGGTGCCAATGATGGTCGTATGCGTGTTTGGCGCCGTGCAGGTGAGCGCCACAATCAGGACTGCATACGACCGAGGCACACAGGGCCAACACCCGGCATCATGGTGTGGGGAGCGATCTCCTACACTGGCCGTACACCACTGGTGATCGTCGAGGGGACACTGAATAGTGCACGGTACATCCAAACCGTCATCGAACCCATCGTTCTACCATTCCTAGACCGGCAAGGGAACTTGCTGTTCCAACAGGACAATGCACGTCCGCATGTATCCCGTGCCACCCAACGTGCTCTAGAAGGTGTAAGTCAACTACCCTGGCCAGCAAGATCTCCGGATCTGTCCCCCATTGAGCATGTTTGGGACTGGATGAAGCGTCGTCTCACGCGGTCTGCACGTCCAGCACGAACGCTGGTCCAACTGAGGCGCCAGGTGGAAATGGCATGGCAAGCCGTTCCACAGAACTACATCCAGCATCTCTACGATCGTCTCCATGGGAGAATAGCAGCCTGCATTGCTGCGAAAGGTGGATATACACTGTACTAGTGCCGACATTGTGCATGCTCTGTTGCCTGTGTCTATGTGCCTGTGGTTCTGTCAGTGTGATCATGTGATGTATCGGACCCCAGGAATGTGTCAATAAAGTTTCGCCTTCCTGGGACATTGAATTCACGGTGTTCTTATTTCAATTTCCAGGAGTGTATTATCTGCTTAATTAGTACAAATATGCTTACATTTGCCAGCATTCGCAAGATGTCCGTCTACACGCAACCAAGACAAGAGAAGAAGTGAAGACGACCAAAAAATTAATAAAAGAGCGTATCTTGTCGTCTCTTTAGATCATTTTGTTATATTTCTTTGCCAGCGAAATTTACACAGAGAAATTATTATAATACGGATACATGATAAAAATGTATGTTCGCCTGATCTGCTAGTGTCCACTTATTATTCAAGTTTTAAATGTCTCTTCTTTATAAATACTGTTTTTACTGGGGACGGTATACTACGTATTTAAAACTGTTGTTTTATTCAGCTGCGTAATGTAAGCGTTGTGAGTTGGTTACGATGGTATCGTGTGATGTTCCAGTTCCTGCAAGGCATGGAGGGCTTCATGCTGGTGGTGACGGGCGCGGGCAAGATCGTCTTCGTCACGCACACCGTCGAGAAGCTGCTGGGCCACACCCAGGTAGGGCAACTCAGCATCAGCCAGCTTTGCCGCTGCTCCTTTCCATGCCTCGCGCGCGCACACGAACTGGCTACTCTCATGTACAGCCATACATTGATTGCTATTCAATGTGGCAGCGTTCTAGAACGTGGAGTGCCTTCTCTGATGCAGCAGTGGGAAGTTAGGAAAAAGTGCAACTGTTCTGAATCATTTTGTTGAAAATCATTGTGATTCTGCTTCGGAAAGAATCGGTTGTTGAGTTGCGTAATGGAAGGTGAAGAAGACATTGAATTATTGTAAGAAACGGGTTGTAATACGGATCCGCAGCTTATAAGAATTGTTTAAAGCGTGTCATTTTCCATACGAGCTGTAAGGGAAAAACACTTCTACAGCCATAACATTGCAATGTTGTTCGAGTTTAGGGGCAATATCAAGTGGGCCGAGGAAGGAGGCGTGCTAGGGTAGTCTGTGCAGTTGTGCAGGTCCACTGTGCTCGTGTGGCGTAGTGGTTAGCGCTTCTGCCTAACGAGCAAGAGATCCGGCTTCGAAACCCGGCCTTGGTACAGATTTTCATTCATCTTTCCAGTCTGCATATATACATCATACACAGCATAGATGTTTGAGACTTGAAAAGGTCTCTCGAACCGTAAAGTTTCAATTTCTGTAATGTTTGTTGCTCGACTCGCGCTAACCGATATCTGGAATCTTCGTTAGTGTCCGTGGATCTTACGCTGAAACTCTATTCCCCTGTAGCTTGATTTTGAGGGATACTGATTGTAGTATACCATAGCGTGCGCGTAAGATTTTGTCACGTAGCTGTGATTTCGTAGTTCACAAAAAATCGGAGGAGAGTTTTAGTTTCGTAATACGGATCCATATCACAACACGCATGCTTTGAACATCGGGGTTCAGTATTCAGGCATCTGTTGTGCGCTACTAATTTCGGTGTAGAGTAATACTTTACCGACCTATGCAGCTCTTCAAAATCAACAGTGACCGTAGTGTGAAGAGCGACCGGTTTGAAATGTGATGCATCTTTGCTTTCAAGTCTACTGTATTTCATTCCAGTGTTCCACCGGAGATTTCTCCCATACAAGGTTTCCCAGTAGGAATGATCAATATTCAGGGGTATGACAGGAACGCTCATTTGAAGCAAAAAACTTCGTATGAACACGTGCCCTATTCCGAATGGTTTCCGATACGGGCCCCATTAATATACGTGACGCGAACTGTTTGGTCACATTATGGACGCTCTTGGTCTACTTACAGGACGTGCCACGCTAGATGTTTTCCGAAGAGTGCACAAATGCATTCAAACTAACGGAGTGATATTCGAACAGTAATTGTCTACTACAATGGCTTATGACGTGTACGACAATGCTTACAGGTGAATGTGTTAAAAATACGTATTTTTCAATTGATACTTTGTAAAACGCATCTTGTAATGATTGCCAACTGTTTGTGGATGTGTACGTGTGTAAACCTGACAATGTATCGAATGATACAGAAAATAAATAACAATGTACGTTAAATGTTTTCTATATCGAAAACCATTCAGAATAGGCCGTATGTCCATATGGAGTTATTTGCTTCAATGGTCGTTCGTGTCTTACCCCAGAATTTTGACCATCCGTTCTTGTACACCCAGAATGTACTCTTGGTCATCGCACAGTCAATTTTGTTTTATCAAGGTCTTCGTCTTATAACTTACAAATGTGGTCATGAAAGTTTACGGTCTGCGCAATCTTGACCTAGTGCACAGCTTGTAGGATAGCGTGGCTCTACTGTGAAATGCGCTTTTCGACTCCTCCCTCTGGCTACGGTATGCTGTTGTCCACAGTGGCACTGGCGTTGCCCATGGGGCTTCATGTAAGGCGACTGTAAATCCTAACTAACGGAGTGATATTCGAACATTTATTGTGTACGACAAATGGTTTATCACGTGTACGACATTTTGTGCACACTAACTAAACTTTGAATAATCACTAAAAAGCGACGTGGCAGCTCAGAAATTTTAATTGTGGCCATGAGATCAAGTAAAGTAAAACTTGCTGTCACGTACGATGAAAATTGCTTAAGGGAAATGTGAAATTTCAGCTTGTAAAAACCTGATGGAACAAAGTCACCACCTTGCAATATTAATTTGACGTCATTCGCACCATCGTGTGTTGTATCCAGTGATTTACGTTAGTTGTCATATGCTGTACCACGCCTGAAAAAAAGGTACAAACAAAATAAAAATACGACTGCGGTTATTGAACTTTAGCATAGAATTTGCTCTGCGTATCTATTTCACTGATGAAGTTTGCCAACAACCTGCAACGGCAGCCAGAATGTCTTCGCAAGAGTCGAGTGACGTGAAAGGCAGCAAGTAGTTGAGAAAGGAGTGACACAAGGCTGTGACCCCTTGTGTTATTCCATCTGTACATGGAAAAAAAATGTGAAGGAAACGAAGGATAAATTTGGAAAAGAATTAAAGTCCAGGAGGACGAAATGACAACTGTAAGGTTCAGCGATCACATGTTAATCCTGTCAGAGACGTGAAAGCAACTTTGAATATCAGTTGAACGGAGTGGATAGTCTTGAGAAGAGGGAACAAATCTAGGTAGAGAAGTCTAAATTGGTAGAAGAACTTCGTTATTTGGGCAGCGGAGAAAACCCTGACTTTGCTAGAAGCGAAAAAGATATACACTTTGTGATCAAAAGTATCCGGACACCTAGCTGAAAATGACTTAAAAGTTCGTGGCGCCCTCCATCGGTAATTCTGGAATTGAATATGGTGTTGGCCCACCCTTAGCCTTGATGACAGCTTCCACTCTCGCAGGCACACATTCAATCAGGTGCTGGAATGTTTCTTGGGGAATGCTAGCCCATTCTTCACAGAGTGCTGCACTGAGGAGACGTATCGATTTCGGTCGGTGAGGCCTGGCACGGAGTCGGCGTTCCAAAACTTCCCAAAGGTGTTCTATAGGATTCAGGCCAGGACTCTGTGCAGGCCAGTCCGTTCAGGGATGTTATTGTCGTGTAACCACTCCGCTACAGGCCGTGCATTATGAACGGTGCTCGATCGTGTTGAAAGATGCAATCGCTATCCCCGAATTGCTCTTCAACAGTGGGAAGCAAGAAGGTGCTTAAAACATGTGTAGACCTGTGCTATAATAGTGCCACACAAAACAAGGGGTGCAAGCCCCCTCCCTGAAAAACACGACCACACTATAACACCATCGCCTCCTAATTTTACTGTTGGCACTACACACGCTGGCAGATAACGTTCATCGAGCATTCGCCATTCCCACACCCTGCCATCGGATCCCCACATTGTGTACCGTGATTCGTCACTCAACACAACGTTTTCCCACTGTTCAATCGTCCAATGTTTACGCTCCTTACGCCAAGCGAGGCGTCGTTTGGCATTTACGGGCGTGATGTGTGGCTTACGAGCATCAAAATGGTTCAAATGGCTCTGAGCACTATGGGACTCAACTGCTGAGGTCATTAGTCCCCTATAACTTAGAACTAGTTAAACCTAACTAACCTAAGGACATCACAAACATCCATGCCCGAGGCAGGATTCGAACCTGCTACGAGCATCCGCTCGACCATGAAATCCAAGTTTTCTCACCTCGCGTCTAACTGTCATAGTACTTACGGCGGATCCTGATGCAGTTTTGAATTCCCGTGTGATGGTCTGGATAGATGTCTGCCGATTACACATTACGACCCTTCAATTGTCAGCGGTCTCTGTCAGTCAACATACAAGGTCGGCCTGTACGCTTTTGTGCCGTACGTTCCCTTCACGTTTCCACTTCACTACCACATCGGAAAGAGTGGGCGTAGGGATGTTTAGGAGTGTGGAAATCTCGCGTACAGACGTGCGACACAAGTGACACTCAATCACCTGACCGCGGTGGAAGTCCGTGAGTTCCGCAGAGCGCCCCATCCTGCTCTCTCACGACGTCTAATGACTACTGAGGTCGCTGATATGGAGTACCGGGCAGTAGGTGAGAGCACAATGCAACTAATATGAAAAACGTATGTTTTTGGGGATGTCCAGATACTTTTGATTACATTGTAAATTGTATACTGGCAATAGCAAGAAAAGCGTTCCCCTTTTTATACAGCCGTATGTGTAAGTGAAATGTGTATGTTAAACAGCATAGAGAGGATTAGAATAGAACCTTTTGAAATATAATACAGGAAAATGCTGGAGATTAGCTAAGTGGTTTTGGAAACTAATCAAGTGCGTGGGGAGAAAATAATTATCTGGCGTAACTTGAGTAAAAGATAAGATAGGGCCATAGGACACATCAAGTAATAGTTAATTTGGTGGTGGAGGATAATATGGGGCTTAACGGTTCAATAGTCTTGATTCCTGAAGCTTGTCCAAGTTTATGTTGGTCCTTGTAGAGCGTAGAGATGCATCAAACCATTCTTCCAACTAATTGCTCCAATGGTATCATTATACTGCTCTTTACACACACACACACACACACACACACACACACACACACACACACACACACACACGTTTGCCGTAGCATTGCACTGTTAATGAATTAGTATTTAGGCCTGTGGTGTAATTCAGTATCTCGCCAATTTCCGGACGCAATTCGTAATCTCACATGATGTGTCTTTTGGACGAACTCTGTATCCCTTGCTACATAGCACTTGTGATCAGCCCGTGCTCGAGTGACGCAACAAATGGTGATACACAGGGTGTTTCAGGACGAATAGTAAATATCTACTGACTGTGGCCGCCCAGCCTGCAAGTGGCGCGGTCTACGTGAGACGCCTCACCCGCCTCTTGCGGTGGCGGCTATCCTAGTATTTCATACGGAAGCGCAGCATGTCTTGAGTTGCTACCCATACCAGCTGTGGCCGGGCATACTGAAGTGCTAGTACGGACTAATTCGAAAAAAAGAAAAATCCGTTTAACGTATGTCCAGTTGTTATTGATTTTTGCAATGTAACCCAAGCAAATACTCATAAAAGTTGTTTACTAAAAATAAAAGTTTAAGTTCAAAGTTGATTTTCATAAATTCCAACGCAGAGCTCAGTGCATTTCCGACTCCTCTTGACAATACCCCGCGTAGCTCCTCTTTGTGATCTTCTACGTGGCCAGAACGACTCGTAATCCGAACGATCTTTTATTTACTTTTCCTTTGTAGACTTCACCCTCCAACCATCCCCATAGACAAATATGTGAAGGGGTAAGTTTTGGTGTCCAAGAATCCTGACTGTTCCTGTCGACCCCTCTTCCGTGCAATGTTAGGCTCAGATAATGAGATGTGCCACCTGCCGAGCAGAATGTGCACAGTAAGTCTATCTGCCATACGGCGAGAGTTTCTACTGTTTGCCTTCGTGCTTGCCAAAGCCTACCTTGGCCACAAAGGCTGCCGGATGTTTCCCCACTTGATAACGCTTGGAGAGTTATGGGCACAGCTCTCCAACCAACTCGGGATTTCAACGATCTAATGCGCCAATTGGAATTTGGTACAGTATCCCTCAGGAGGACATCGGGCAACTCTGACAGTCAATGCCAAGCCGAATAATTGCCTACAAAGTTCAATAGTTAAAGTTCAATAGTAACTATGCCTCGCAAACAGGCTGGCGATCAATATAGACACTTGTCAACATTTGTCAGAGGACGTGTAGTTGGGCTGAAAGAAGCCGGTTGGAGGAAATGACAGATCGCTCGATATTTGAATAGGAGCGATACCACTATTTGGCGATATTGGCAGGAATGGATAAACCACGGCCGAACACAGTGTCAAGAAGGAAGAGGTCGACCTAGAGAGACAACCGAAAGTGAGGGTCAAGCAATGGTCAGAGAGGCACTCGAGAGTTCCGGATTCATCATCATCATCGTTCCGACGTGCAACTAGTACCACAGTGTCCACGAGGACCATTAATAGGTGACTCACAGAAATGGGGAGGGGTGGGGGGTGTTCACGGTGTCCCTTGCGCCAACTGCCATTGACATCTGCACACCGACAAGCGTGTTTGCGGTGGTGTTGGGCACATTTGGCCTGGAATCGCATTGGCTGGCGTAGAATTGTCTTCAGTGATGAGTCACTCTTCGAACTGAGCTCCGATGATTAGTGGAGACGTGTCCGGAGACTCCCCAGACAGTGGTGGGATACCAACTCTATTATCACCCGCCATGGTCTGGGGTGCCATTTCGTTTCATAGCAGGACCTCTTTGGTTGTCATCTGCGGCACCTCTTCAGCACAGTGGTATATCGACGATATTTTACACCCTATTTTGTTGTCCTTCATGGCAAACCACCCTGGGCTTACATTTCATCAAGATGATGCCTCCCCGCTCACACGGCGAGTGTTTCTACTGTTTGTTTCCATGCTTGCCATACCCAACATGGACAGCAAGGTCGCCGGATCTCGCCCCCAGGTGAGAACGTTTAGAGCATTTTGAACAGGGCCCTCCATCCATCTCGGGATTTTGACGATGTAACGCACCAATTGGCACGATGTCCCTCAGGATGATCCAAGAACTCTTATCAATCAGTGCCAAGCTGTATAACTGCTTGCATAAGGGCCAGAGGTGGACCGACGCGTTACTGATTTGTTCAACTTCTGAAGCTCTTTCTCTTAAATAATTTAACCAGTTTTTCTGAAACTGTAATGATTTGTTCGTCTACACATGTACACCACGTCTACCTGTATCCATCCCAATCGGACAATTCCTTCGTGGTGCACTTTTTTTCGTCTTAGATTGTATTTACTACACCTCCTTAAACTCCCTTTGTACAAGCGATATTGATGCTAAGTTTAAAGGCTGACGCAATGCTAATTTACCTGTGCTGTTAGAAGATGTTGCGGCGTATCCTGAGTGTTATTGTATAGTCAGTAAAGAGGCCTGACGGAAGCTGACAGGGATTTTTCATCGTCGTCGGCTTTGCATAATCGTGCCCCCAATCTCAGAGAAAATGATGGGACGAGTTCCCCCCCGTCAAGCGGCTTATGTGTTTATTTGCAGCAGAAAAACACTTGACTGCGGTATTAATTGCCAATCAGCCCCACGCTTCGGTAAGCCTTTTAATTGGGAGCGTGAAGTCCAGGAACTGCATAAATAATACCGCGCTAGGTTGTTGCTCATAACTGTGTGCCGTTCATTAGACCTTCAGACACCGTAATGCCCCTGCTGGTTTGTTTTTTTCCCAATCCGTTCTGAGAATCCTGGAACGATGGTGCGTTATGATGTCTTGCTGGAGATGGGGCATCCTGTGAGATGCTGCTAGAGAACAAAGGGATACGTGTTATCGAACATTACCTTTCTGTGTCGTTCTTCGGCGACAGACGATGGCAGGTGTATCAGGAAGTCACTTTCATTCCACACAAACATCTGCCTGATCGGTGTCCCGTTGGACAAACTGAATTCATTGCCGCATTCGATTGTCAACTGGTTACAACAAGAAAGTCATTTGTGGGAAAATAAACGTAGATTTAAGTGTTAGGAAATCTTTTCTGAAGGTATTCGTCTGGCGGAAGGGAAACCGGGACGATAGACAGTTCAGACAAGAAGCGAATAGAAGCTCTGAAAACGTGCTGCCGTAGAAGAATTATGAAGTTTAGATGGATAGGTAGAATAACTAATGAAGAATTGTTGAATCGAATTGGGGAAGAAGAAATTTGTTGCACGAAATTTGTTGCACAACTTGACTAAAAGAAAGGATCAGTTGATAGGACGTGCCCTAAGGCATCAAGGAGTTCTTAATTTGGTAACGAAAGATGTGCGGGTGTAAAAATTGTGGTCGGGGATCTAGGCGTGAGTACAGTAAGTTGGTTGAAATGGATTTAGGTTGCAGCAGTTATTCTGATATAAAATAGACTAGCGTGAAGAGCTGTATCAAACCTGTCTTCGCACTGAAGACCACTGCAACAGTAGACGGGTGTGTATGATGCAGTTGTTAGTGCACCCAATTTTGAAAAGAAAGCTAATCAGTCAGAAATGTTTGTTTGAGCATAAAAAATTCTGCAGAGTGAGAGGCTCACCCAATTGCCAACCGTAGCTCGCAAGGATCGCTGACCGTGCTTCGCGGTAAACTGTCAGAATGCGGAATAGGCGGTACGAACCGACCTTCTTCATCGGTGTGTTGAGCCTCTTACCTGCTACAATAGCCTTGTGTTCCATTTTTCATATTTTGCACACGGGGTTAACATCTGTTATAGTTTTGCCCATTACTGTTATGATCATAAGTAACATTTATTAAGGATACGAATAGATGGAGCTTTCCCCGCACAAACGCGCGGAAGATAAGATATTTAGTGGCCACAGGTTTTCACTGTGACACAAATAAGATGTAACTTGAAAGTGACTAAGAGCACGAAATTAGCTTACAGCAAAACTATGAAATAAACTGACATGTCGGATAATCGGGTCTTCTGCCGGTTTTTCGTTTCGTTCTCGCACGATATTTCAAGAGCTTGACTCGCTTGCTCCCCTGGTGCTTCCCTTGGTGCACCTGAAGAAGAGCGAGCCACGCCGAAGAAATATCGTACGAGAACGACGCGAACAACTGGAAGAAGATCCGATCATCCGACTTGGCAACGTCTTCGCTGGAAAGCATGGAGAATTACTTGAAATGAAGTGTTTATTTCAAAAATAAAAACAACCTGCGCCGGAGAGCGACTTCACTGTTATCTGCAAGGCTCCTATTGGAACTGTAGGGGTTACAGCTTAAGCGCTTGATGAAGGAAACAGATGCAGAAAGACGCAGTTGTCAAAGCATGTCGAAAAAAAAGAAAACTTACATGAAATGACTAAATCTAGAAATAGTTATTGTTGTCGGCTGTGCTGTGTCAGCTCTGTTAAACCGTTTCTGAGCTTAATTTTATAAGCTAACTGACTATACATCACAGACGTACTGCTGCCTAGAAATGAGATAACCTGGCATTCTTTTTTACTATTTGAAACATTATAATTGTGCCTGTTTCTTTCCTGCGCAATGTTGCGTCATATTGTGTAAGCGAGGTCCAACGAGATGTAAGGGCCGCGTAAGAAACCTGTGACGTCAGGCTAGTTGGCTTGTCCTGTCACGCTTCGCAAACTCGTGGCTCCTTGCAGATCCCGGGAGAAATCAATGTTTAATTGAAAAGATACACATTAAGGTCTTAATTTTGTCGTGTGCTGTTGAAAACTTGCATACATTTAAACACGCAGTCAAGAATTATTGAACTCGTCAGAAATAGTTACTCCTTTCCCGCCGGATACGGCTGCTGACACTCGTAGTTAGCTTCAAATGGTTCAAATGGCTCTGATCACTATGGGACTTAACATCTGTGGTCATCAGTCCCCTAGAACTTAGAACTACTTAAAACCTAACTAACCTAAGGACATCACACACATCCATGCCCGGGGCAGGATTCGAACCTGCGACCGTAGCGGTCACGCGGTTCCAAACTGAAGCGCCTAGAACCGCACGGCCACACCGGCCGGCTCGTAGGTAGCCATGTGTATCACGTGCTGTGACATACGCGCCACGACCTGTCTTTCACGTGGGCCTTGTTCAAAGCACTCCATGAATTATATTTCCAGAAAATAGGAACTACAAGTTGCCGTAATGATGACACGGTTCAAGAAATGGAGGAAGATTATAAACCCTGTAGACAATGGAGTGTATAGAAACGCAGCTTAGGCTCAGATTATGGATGTGTGCGGAAGAAAACTGGCTGTGTCCTTAAGATGAAGCACGACGGCATGTGGGTTAAGCGCTGTTTAGGGGAATCACGGAAAACCAAAGTTTGCATGTTGCGGTGGGGATTTGAATCGGCTGTCTTCCCGAATGCGAGCCCAGTACCTTACGATCACGGACGCTGCTCGGATAACGTAATCTCTGATTACTTGCCGTATTTCTAAATAAAGTGACTTTACTTATCTAATGACACTTATTCATAGAACAACCAGCGGAAAAATGCTCCTTTCGGAACACAAAAAAAGGCGAATTTGTTCCCTCTTTAAAAGAATCTGCCATAAAAGTGGGAAACTAGCAGCGTAAATAATCATTCCGCTTTCCACCGAAAAGGTTTTGCATGCGAACATATTCGCGCTCTTTTAAAATGGAACATTCTAAATCCTTTTACCCAGTCTTTCTTTGTAGTTGAGCCTTCGTACTCAACATCTCCCTCTCACGGCCACTCTCTGTATGTGTTACTCTCCCACTGTTTCATTTTTCTGCCTTTGATTTACAGGACATCCCACTGCCACTGTCTCCTTTGTTCTTTCTTTCCCACTGTCACGGTCTCCACTGTACTTCGGCACCTCAGAAATTCTGGGGCGAATATATTTTTGCCTCTTACACATGCGTTCAAAATTTCGGTTTAAAATGCACACTCTTATACCTACTCGTCACACTCAGTCTGTGGAATGAGAGGTGGAGGGTTCAGGAGGGTTCAGACCCCCGCTAATATATGTATGATCTCCACCCATATGTATTTTTCATTTCCACTGTTTCCCCTCACTTTTCCTCCCACTGCTTCTGTTTCCACCCATCGCTCTTTCCTTTTTAGCACCATTGCCTCGCTGACCACCAATATTTCGTCTCACTGTCTCTTTCACTGTCACTTTCTCACTGTTTCGTCTCTGTTCACCGTCACTGTCCCTCTCTCTCTCTGCTATTGTCTTTCAGCACAAAGAGGTGCGAATATGTTCGCGTGCAAAACTTTTATTGGCCAAAGCGGAATGTGGGTTGAGGCAACTGGTTCCCCAATTTTCTGTCAGTGGGTTTTAAAGAGGAACATATTCGCTTTTTGTGCCGTGCCAGGAGCATTCTGCCGCTGGTTCCCTTCTTCTTCCTGTTTCAGTAGGGTATGCTGCGTATATAAAACGAATTCTTTAGATGAGTAAAATTTTGACACTTTTTTATGTACTTAAACGCATGTATATACTTTGAAACATATAAACAAGAAGTAAGTACGCGAAACATAATGTTAACACGAAATAGTTTACCTTACGTTTGGACGCTTTGCGAGAAGCTTTTCCCCTGCGATAAGTCCAACCAACGTCCGGAAACTTTTCCTAGAAGTCAGAGTAGGCGTTCTTCTCGGTCAGATGAGAGTCGCCATTCGCGTCTTTCAAGTCTAAATCGAGTCCTGCGTTAAATTCAAAAACATTTTAAATCCACCGCCTGAGGAATGAAAATAGAAAGTTGTAAAGCGATACTACAAATGTACGGTGGAAAGTCACCACCCCACAGATAAGACGCTTACTCTAGTTCCAAGTGAAGACATGACTCCCAGCCAACGCAAGTTCACTTTACACTACTTTACACAAGAACCCACAACATTCTTAGGCTATACCTACAGTGAAGCAAAACATGCGGTGTTTGATTTGCAAGTACAAAGAATTTCGTATGAGAAAATAATTTTCCTACGTCAGTTAAAACCACATATTACGCGCAAATTTCACATGCATAAGGACTTTAACTTCAACCTCGGGATCTCGTAACGGATAATGATATCGAAAAAAATTTCATGATTCCCCGAGAACATCACATTTAAAAATATGGTGAAAATTTCGACGATTTGCCGTGAATAGATGTTATAGGAGTGGCCTTCCCCACAGTTGGTACTTTTGGTACTCAAATAATGTTTTTTGGTCTTGATAACAGGTGAAGAGTTTCGGAAACGAGAAAACGGTATTTCTAGATAGATGACTCAAGAATATACAGTTAAAATTTGAGCCATTTGCTGTGGTTAGTTATTTAGATAGTTGCGGTCCACAGTACAAAAAATAGCTGAAAACTAATTTTTGCGGTTTTGTCAGGGAAGTGCCCATGAACAAATGTTGCTCTTCCAAGCCGCCTAGGGCCCATGCTTGACCACGTCTAACGCAAAAGAACCTCCCCATTTGTTGAAGTTGCCTGGGCTGAAAGAAGTGTGTAATGTTTATATTTTGACCCTGTACTGTAGTATAGCTACAGTATGCCCTTTCTGCTGATAGGCATACAAATGGTCGGTAGGCCAAGGGCTATCCAAAACATTGTACCCCTTATCTCTGTGCTCAACAGTATCCTAGATTGTGACCATTTGAAAAATAGCATTTCTGCGCGTTGCTTTTTGACATATTGGTTCCATGCTCTGTCGTGCACGGACCAACTCATCTAAAGAAAGTTGTTCACAGAACAATTGTGAACGGGTACATGTTGTTCATCAGGAAGGGAGTGAAATCAGGGAAACCCAAATAATCTGCAGCTTCGCCATCCCCTGCGACGCGGAATCAATTAGTCATAGAAAAGAATGAATAGGAGCTTTTTTGTATGAAATTTAATGTACTTTAATTTTTTATTAGTAAGCATTTAAGCTAGAAGCTGCGGATTTCAAGTTACTAAAGAGAAACTTAGAAAAAAAAAAAAAGGTTTTCAAACGTCTCCCAACCGCCACACTCACTCCCTATGCTGGGGGTTTCTAGTATGTTACTTATGACACTCCCTCGTACTTGCCACTACACGAAATTTTTCCCCTGTTCGACCTTTCTTTGTCTTCGCTGACCGGTTATTGCCACAAGCGACAGGAGAATAAAAGTTTGAGACAAGAATGTAGGTGTAATGTATATCTTTTAGAAGAGATACCACCCAATCTACGAAAGTATTGGCACTTCTTTATTATTATTATTATTATTATTGTAATAGACACCGTATATGTTAAACGTCCAGGTAACACAAGGTAAAAAACATACATACTTCGTAGTGGAAATAACACCATGATAATTTTGGATTTTCAAATGAAAATGAGTTGATCAGTCTGAATTCTAATAAGATTTCGTTTGTGATGTGCTTATAGACGGTTAATTTGAAAATGAGATTTCTCGGCAGCTGGGGGAAAGCGTTCCATAAGGCACAAAACCGCTAAAAAAGTAAGTAGAGCAGTCCGCAGCATTGGCCTTCTGAATCCGGACTGCAACCGGGTTAGTGAATCATTCACTGGGCGACCTCTGTCCAAGCGGTACAGCTAGTAAGCTGATGTAGGTATAAATGCGACGGGTAGGTATTGATTTTATATCTTAAGAGTTCGTGGAAACGAAATTTAATTTATTGTGATGCAGAAACATTTTAAAACGTGAGTAGTTCCTGTAGCACAAAAATGAAATGGAAAAAGTCATCCCGCCACCTACGATACTTCCGGTGTGATTCAGTAGCAAAATTACTACTTCGTGATGTATGGTACTCACAGAGTTGTACCTAAAAGAGGTAACAAAATGAAAGCAGGAACTGAAGAAGAGACAAATTTAATTTACTGTTCCTTCTCTCTCTCTCTCTCTCTCTCTCTCTCCTTTTTTTTCTTTTTTTCTTCTTGTCGGGTTTGACGTCTCCTCGACAGTTACTAGAATGGGTTAATTTTTTCATTTCTACGTGCGAAATTCCCTCTAAAATTTTCTTTCCGTATTCTGATCCTAGTCGGCCGTTACAATCCACTTCTACTGCTCCTCGTAATGGAAAGATGACAATTCCCACTTGCCTTCCCTCACTTGCACAATCTTACCACTTCTTCTGGTAAGGACTGTACTTTGACTTCGTTCTTCATCCGTGCTGTTAACATTTCTTCGTTTTGTATTTCAGTATACCCATTTAATTTTTAATATCCTTCTATAGCACCACGTTTCAGATGCTTCCATCGACCACCATTCCAGCGGTTATCAACGTACGCTTTTGTGGTGATTCTCGATTGAGAGGTACCCTGTTCAATTTCACCTACTGGAAGAAATTTACGTCACCATTATTTGGCCGGCATGTGGCGCGGATAGGTGGTGACTTAAGTTACTGGCCGCCAGGCGCTGCACTAGTGTGGGTGAACTTCGAATTCTCCCGGCAGCGGCGGTGTCTCTTGACGCGAGGGATGTGACTAATGACGGAGACAACACTTTTGTATGAACTATGTTCGGGCAAAACCTTATTTCTTCCGTATGCTCTACATCTGGTTGTGTTGCGTTTCATGAAAATGTATTTTTCATCCATTGATGTACACTGCGCAAATATTGCGATTTTAAAAAACTTAGTTATTCGTTTCGCCATTCTCTAAGTTTGCTGTCTGTAAATATTTTATATTCATCCCTTTTATTTTTAGCTTACAATTTTCTCCTCTGAAGATGGTTATTATAACTGATGCCGGTAGGGAATAAATATACAATTGTACAGCTGATGGCGCAAATGTGCCTTTTTCAGAGTAACTACTAATCGTTGCTAGCATACTGGGAAACAGCTGTGTGTCTGCAAAATTGATAGCATAGAAAACACGTACATGCACGGCCCATTCTTCACTACTGTTCAGGTATAAGGGACCAATAATAGGGGATATCGACGTAAACTACGAAAGGTATTGAGAATGGTCACAGGATCGTTGGACCGATGAGAGAGCGTAACGGGAATGTGGAAAAATTTTATTTGACAGACGCTCAAAGAAAGACGCCGTGGACTTTGCAAGAACCGGATTAAAAAAAAAACAACCTTGAAGAACAGCGTTCCAGGGCAGAAACTACCAATATCCGTACATATCGTGAATACAAATTTAGGCAAATAACAGTCCGCAGAGAGGCGTGAAGGGAATCGTTCTTAGCATGCCCCATCCGTGGATGGAACGGGAAGTAACATTTAGAAGTGGTACAGTAATAAGTATCCTCTGTCACGCACTTCGTGGTAGATAAAAGTGTAGATTTTCTCACCTGATGGTCCAGACCCACGCGAAGGTGACATCGTGTCTCCGGAAACCGTACTGTTCGGGTTTGGAAAAAGAAAAGTATCACTATCTCGAATACGTCACGAAATGTGTGGAATTTCTGACGAGAAACTCTTTAATAAAACTTCCGCTGATTTCTCATTCGGAGAAGTAAAACCTCTGTCATAATTCGCTTCAGTGCCATTGATTGTGCGAGAGCTGGAGAAAAATTAATCATGCTAGGTAGCCGCCTTTTTCCGAACAATTGATATTACTTTTCCAATTATTAACTTGTTGTCGGGCGGTGGTGTAGGAAAGTAATGAATTTTGGCGTATAAAACGCTCAAGTACTCTTATACGCCCTTCGTAGAACAACTACGAACTTAACGCCAATGTGATACAAATTTTGTTGATCCCGTTGTGTACGCCAATGGGATAAAAGTTTTGTTGATCCCGTTGCGTCCTTTTCGTGTATGAAATTCCTTGGTTTGTCGCCACCCTTCGCGAAGTGGTCTCCTGCAGTAGTCGCCACGTGTTGTTGTCCTACGTTCCTGCGCACGTAGCTCTTGGCGCACACTTGCACGGATTGCAGCGTTTGTCAGTCCTCACACAACACGTCGAAATCGAATGGTACTAGTTTTGTCTGGTATTTATAGATATTAAGCAGTCATTCGGATCAGTTTCACTAGAATTGAGAACTAACGGTCCGGAACCGTGCGACTGCTACGGTCGCAGGTTCGAATCCTGCCTCGGGCATGGATGTGTGTGATGTCCTTAGGTTAGTTAGGTTTAAGTAGTTCTAAGTTCTAGGGGACTGATAACCACAGCTGTTGAGTCCCATAGTGCTCAGAGCCATTTGAACCATTTTGAGAACTAACGGTCTTCGATAAACAACTTTACACCTCGCTCTGTTATTCGTCCATGAGATCCGCGGCGCTGTAGACGTCGGCGCTCAAGTTGATGCCATGTTCATTTTTATGCCGTGTTCATTGACTTCAGTGAGGCATTTTGACAGTCTCGGAGTGCCGCTTAGTGAGAGAAAATATGAGCTTACACCGATTGTCGGACTAGATTTACGACTGGATTCAAGATATCCATGCAGACAGACCTCAGCCCTTCACTCTTAACGGAACTAAACGCAGATGTAATTTCAGGAATACCGCAAGGAAGCGTTATAGGATATTAATGAAGTGTTAGACAACGTCGGAAGCTCCATAAAGTTGTTCGCAGGTTGATACGGTTGTCTGTAACAGAGTAGCAATGCCAGAAGATTAGCTATTTGCAGTAAAACCTGCAGAGGATTGATGAATGGTACAAGGACTGGCAGTTGACCCTCAACGTAAATGAATATAACATATTGCGCGACATAGGAGAATAAATCCACTACTGTACAGTTTCACTATTGATAACAAATAGTTGGAAACGCCAACTAACGTAAAATATCTTTGAGTAACCATCCGGAACGACCTTAAGTGGAATGACCACATAAAATAAATAGTAGGAAAAGTAGATGCAAGACAGATTCGCAGGAATTAAGGAGATTTATTTCATTCATGAGAAAGGTGACTTACAAAACACTTTTTCGACCGATTCAGTAGGTATTAATAGAAGTAATAGGGAAGATCCAGCGAAGAGTGGCGGTGGCACCCCACCCACGTTTATTGAGAGTGTTAAAAAGTGTCTTTACAGACAGAACCTTCGAAGTAGTCCTATGTGCCTGCAGGCAGGCAACTGGCATCGATGGTATCAAGTGGCTGCCTACCTGCAGGCGCCAGGGGTTAGTTCGAAGGTTTTCTGTGTAGCCATATTTTTAAAATTCTCAATAAATGTGGAAATGTGCCACCGAGGGTACTGCCTAAGTGGGTGGGCTTAGAGGGACTCATTGCCGTTTTCTTCTCGCGTGTGTCAATGTCGTACCTCTCTGTGATCACCCAACAGGAGAGTGTGAAACAGGAAGGTTCAAAAACTATAAGCACCCTTTGCTGCTTCAGATCAAGTTCAATTTTCGTCTGATGTTTTTGAATGGTCCCTAGTGGTTCTACCCTGCACAGAACATTAAAAATTGGTGTCACGTTACACGCCAAAGGGATGAGAACACATTCAGTGGAGTTGCGGCACCGTGATATCCATAGAGTAGGGTTGAAACGCACAGGGGGTGGCAGCAGTGACCAGATTTGCCACGAACGTTGTCGTGTTGCTTTTCGCACTGTGAAATGTCGTTTTCGACCGCGAAATATGTGGGTATCGACGCCCTAAGGGAAAGGGTGGTTTCATTGCCGCCCTTCGTGCCACCTGCTGCGGCCTTTTCGTGTCGGTTCTGAGCGTCGGTGTGTCTGAAATGTTTTCCTCGACCGCCCGTAAGGAAACCGTGTAATTTCAACGCCGGGTGTCATGTATCTGATCTCCATCGCATAGAATTCAAAAGAAGGGGATGAAATGTATGAGAGGGTGTGACGACCTTCGCATCGCGTGACACGTTCACGGTGGCGTTGGGCAGAATTGTGGTGGAGTTTGGTACAAGTGTGACATCACCAGCCCTCTTTACACGTGACGTGAACTTGTGAGCTCTGGCCCTTTTTTCCCACGTGCCCGACAACTTGCTGTCTGACGCGTCGTCGAGCCAGGGGGTAACGTCGCGCGGCGCCACGCCTTTACACCGTTACAGAGGTAGGCTGTAAGCACCTTTGAGCCAAATTCCAAACTTACTCGTCGCGGTCGGAGACAGTTGCGGGGTTTCGAAAAAGTGATCCCTCAATTATGTTGCGCAGTGTACATAGATTTATTTGCCATGTACTGGAATTAATTCAGTTGTTTCTGAGGGAATTAGATTAGGAAACAGAGCAGTGAAAGTAGTATAGAAGTTTTGCCATTTAGGCAACAAAATAACTGATGATGGCTGAAGTAGAGTGGATATAAAATGTAGACTGGCAACTGCAAGAAAAGCGTTTCTGAAGAACAGGAATTTTTGAACATCGAATATGGATTTAAGTGTTGGGGAATCTTGCTTCTAAAATGTGGCGCTGCGGAAGAATGTTGACGGTAAGACGGGGAGATGGTGTAACTAATGAGGAGGTGCCTAATAGAGTGAGTAAGAAAAGACATTTGTGGCACTATTTGAGTAAAAGAAGAGGGCGATTGATAGGACACGTTCTGTGACATCAAGGGATCGCCCGTTTAGTATTGGTAGGAAATGTGGGGGCGGGGCGGAGTAGGGTGGTACAAATAGTAGATGGAGACTAAGAGCAGGTTCAGAAGTCTCGCACAGCATGGACAGCTGCATCAACACCAAACCAGTCTTCGGACTGAAGACCACAACAATGTAAGCTGAAGAAACTGATAAGATGGAGATAAAAGACATACGCGAAGGTGTATTTAAGTGGACCGGAATGCTTTTCGTAAAATAAACGAGAGCTGTAAAAACTAAACTTCCGACGTATCTGAAAAGAAAAGCTTGCAGTCAGAGCACCTTACCAGCTATAATTTATTCCAGTGAGACATAGTTAACTGCGAAAAACAGTAGACAACAGAGGGCGCTTGAGAGAGCAATGAAGATATGCCTGTTGGGAATTAACTACAGGAAAACAACCGACTCTGTCAAGAAACAGAGTGTAGTGGAAGACGTAACTACTACATTAATGGGACTGAAATGGACGTGAGCAGGACATGTAACCTAACAATTGCATATATATATATATATATGGACCAGAGAAATTACTTGGTAGATTCCCAGATATGCGAAAACTCTAAGGTGACAATGCAAGCTGGCCTAATGACATTAGGCGACACGCGTGTGTATGACGGAAAAGTCTAGAAGATGGCTTAATCCCGCGGTCGATGTCAAGTCACTGGTGGTGCTCACTTTAAAGTGTAACTACAGAGCAAGAAACAACAGCAGTCGACCATTTTCGCTCAGACGTATGCAGTTCAACTGCACCAGTTACGATTGTGCAGTTCCCGGAAAACTTTTTTTGTATGTAAAGCAAATAGTTGATTACTCGAATTGCGGCCAGCATTCGTCACTGGATAAACTAGAAATACAATGTGCAAAAAGCTGATGACCTTCAGCCCACTGTGGTGCGCTTGTTACCGGCCTTCCAGAGGAATACCACGATTACTTCAGTCTGTTCCCAACCAGAACACGTAACTGCTGCACCTTCCAGTGTTTCCATGAACAGGAAATTGTCCGTTAATATTGCCGACATTGGAAGCATACAAAGCGACAGCTTATCTTCAGAGGTATAATCCGAGCCGTTAATTATAATGGATTTGGTTTGACGCTACCATTTGCAATGTTCAGAAGGGAGAACCTGCCCTGTTAGTTGCTGGAGTTCGTCAGTCTGCCGGTTTTGCCTTCCCGTATTTGTTTGATCGTGTTTTTGTTTTCTTTTTTTATTACCTCCGTTTTCTTGCCTTGTTTCTTGCAATTTTTATATTGTTCTGACGAGTGTTTTAACTCTATTTTTCGTAACACCGGTCCTAATTGCAATTTTTTGAATATTTCTCCGCATTTTAGGGCAAATGCCTGTCCTGAAAATGTCCCCCCTCCCATACCTAATTGCAAATCACGATGACAGCCGAAAAGAATTAAGCCCTCCACCGAGCCGAGATGTAAAACGGTTCAAGATAGTTAGTCCACTGAAAGTGGTACGGTATCGACATAGCACTTCACGCTCTCTCCATTTCCCATTTCCACACTCCGTCATAACGAGAGTTGTTGTTGTGGCTATCTTTAGTCCAAACACTGGTTTTATGCAACCCGCGATGATTGCCAATCTCGTGCAACCCTCTTCATATTTGCTTAACTGCCACAACCTACATGGATTTAACCACGTTTGCTGTACGCAGACCGTGGTCTGCTACAGCTTTTTACTCTCATTTACCTACGCTACCAAAGCGACGATTCCTTGATGCCTTGGAGGAGTCCTGTCAACCGATCCGTTTTTCTATGTCCATCCATGTGATTGATGGTCTGCGGGACTTCGGCCATTCACTTACATAATAAGTTGAAAGACCTGCAGCCGACGTATGGAAGTTACTTTATTATATTGCAACCAGTGTGGGTGACTCAGTACACCATGTTCAGATCATAAATGACGCGGAGGAGGTGAACTCCAAACGTATACACGATCATAACTAATGAGGAGGTATTGACTAGAAATGAGGAGAAGAGGAGTTTGTGGCACAACTTGGCTAGAAGAAGGGATCGGTTGGTAGGACATGTTCTGAGGCATCAAGGGATCACCAATTTAGTACTGGAGGGCAGCGTGGACGATAAAAATCGTAGAGGGAGACCAAGAGATGAATACACCAAGCAAATTCAGAAGGATGTTGGCTGTAGTAGGTACTGGGAGATGAAGAAGCTTGCACAGGATAGAGTAGCATGGAGAGCTGCATCAAACCAGTCTCAAGACTGAAGACCACCACCACCACCACAACAACAACAACAACAACAAAGCTGTCTGAACCATGGTTGCAGACAAAGCATCGGTTTTACAGCCAGTTAATAAATTTTGGCCACTGATGGAATTATGTATACGATTGGAATTCACCTCCTCCGCATCATGTAAGGCCTGAAGATGGTATATTGAGTTAATACAAATAAAAAAAAAGTTTTTGTGTCACTGATTTCTTTATTTTGTCACAACGCGTTTCGGTGGTTCGCACATCATCTGTTTATTTACGTGACTTCTGTTGGTGAAGAGTACAGACGTCTCATCACAGTCTCAGACCAAGGGCAGTGTAGGTTATTTTGCACCTCTCACTAGCGGTGAATCATAAGTGCCCAGACTAACAAGGAATGACTTAGCCGTTTCGTCCAATACAATAACCTCCGTCACGTACACTCTGTCCTCTACACGGTTAAAATCGCTTCAATACGCAGTCTTCAAGACGAGGGAAGTCCCCGGGTCCGATTCCGTCCTTAGTATGATACGTTCTCAGCAAACTTACTTTTCTGCTTCCGAATTGCCGACAGCATGGGTGACCTAATACCGGAGGTTTTTCCGTACATATTCAATTTTTTTTCCCTACTTCGAATTCTACAGCATCAATAACATGCTTCATTTTTGCAAAAGTCAAACGCTTGTATTTCTTTGAAGCCATTTTTAGAACTGATTTGTGCGCTGTGTGCACATACAATTATCTGAACGGTTGACAGAACAAAACGTTCGAATTACCGAGCGCTAAATAGCCGCTAACTTCAAATTATAGAGTGGCCTCTCATGGGTCCTGATAATCACTTCGATTTAAAAAAAGAGTGCCAAAACATACAGGTTTTTCTTCACTTTATCGATATTCAACATTTATATCGAAGTAAATGCATGGATATAAATCTTAGGAATGGCTTTATTCGGTTTAAATAGAACCATAATCTTGTGACTGTAGGTAGACACAGACCTTATCGCTTTTATTTGTCCGCTTCTTGGCATTGCTAAATTTTTGATAAGTTGTTTTATTCATTTGTGTACAGTGGCGCACCTGAAGAAGCAAATTTAATTTGCGACACCAGTCGTGTTCTCCAATAAAGAATTCTAACAGTCGTAGCGGTCTTGTTTACTCAAATCACGTAATATTTCGGCTGTGATTGCCCTGCATATAAAGTAGTGGGTTGAAAATTAGTGCCGGATCGGGATTTTAACCCGGGTTTTCCGCGTCCCAAGAGCGGTTGTGTTAACAGCCTCGTCCATCCGGACACGATCCCTGATCGATGCCGGCACAAATTTTCAACTTTTGCCGTTGCATCACCACAAAGCCCCGTGCAGCTGGAAGACACGAACTGCCACCCTTCGCTTCCCTTTATTTCGCTGCTGCGTTTCATATAAACCCAACCAAGCATTCGTGCGGCCCAAGGATGTCAGCCGAATCTAAAAACGCAACTAACGTTAAGGACCTCTTAAATGTGTAGTTTCCCTGCTCAGTAAAAAACAGAAATAACTAGAGACAGTAATATTTTACGATGTGCGTAATTGTAATTGACGTTTGTGAATTCGATAGCGAGCTAAGAAAGTTGGCCGTATATCAGGGGATGAGCGGTAGATTGCCCGGCCACTGCGATGTTCAGAGGATGTGAGAGAGGAATGTTTCATTGTTTGTGTTTCAGTACGCACAAGGCTCCGGCGATAGTGACTCGTACGATCAGCTGCTATGGTACGAATCTTGACACAGAAGTAACATGGATTCGTGAGTGGACTTTATGTAGACGGTCATCTTCAAACGCGCTACATATTTATAACAAGGAATGTGTAATTAAATGAAGACTGCTGTAGAACAACGCGATGACTAGCAGAAAAATGACATTCAAAACAGTAAACATACGTGATCGTGTCTCCTGTTGTACGAGGGCCCTTCGGAAAATGAGGAACGATCGGTCGCGAAATGGAAACCACTCTGAAAATCCGACGAGGCTTTGCACAGATGTGTTGGGCAGTGTCTCTAGTATGCTCGTCGATCGCATCAAGACGCTCTTTTCAGTTGTGAGCGAGTAAAGGTGCCTAGAACAACCATGTCTCCTATCAAGTAGGAGGACTCACTGAGAGGCTTCGCCTTAATGAATGCAGCCCACCTAACACAACTGCCACGCACTTCCTTCTTCATGGCATTTCTCAGCCGCACTCTGCAGGGACAATGAAGACACTCCTGCAGCCGTTTCGATGGGAAATGTTCGATCACCTACAACACAGCCCTAATTGGCTCGTCCTGAGTACTGTCTCTGTTCACATGAAACGCTGGATACGAAGACAACACGTGGGCGCTGGCTACACGCTATAGACCAGCGTAGAGAATTATCGGAAAGCACAGGCGGCTGCCTTCTATGACGATGGTGTTGGAAATTTGGTATAACGGTCCGACAAATGTCTGACGTTGGAGCGGCGACTATGTAGAGAAGTACCTGTATGGTGTGACTAAATGTGCAAAGAAAACAGTTTTGATTTTCACTGTGGTTTCCATTTCGCGACCGATCGTTCCTTACCCTCGTATAACGCGTTAAAGTATAAGTACGGTTACTGTTATTAATCGACTAATCATCCGCTCACACAGAAAACACAACAACACGTCATCAGCGTTTAACGTCGTTGAGGGTGGCAGCAGTACGAAACAGAGAACAGTCGATGCAAAGTGTTGTTAATGGTGCCGACTTTTAACGATCAGTACTTGGGAGCCGGCGCCTATTACACGGGCGGAAAAAAATCGCAGCAGCGAGGAGGAGTTGTGCGACATGAACGGAAGTTGGTAAGCGTGTTTCTGCACCCCAAATATGATGTCTACTCAAATTCCGCGTCAGCTGCGTAAGAGCGGTGCTAGTCGCGCCGCTACGAGGAAACGAACCCAGTTTACTTTAAATACGCTTCAACGGCCGTTAGCGTTAGTTGCCTTTGAGATTGGACGTGGTGAGTTGGTTAGTCAAGAATATCTTTAAACCGACAAAGATGTCATTATCAACACCTCACCGAGCTTGAACGGGGTCTTTATCAGAAGCTGGATTTTCCTTCTGCGATATTGCAGCAAGACTTCGCAGGAATGTAGCCATTGTACATGATCGCTGGGAGCGGTGGTTACGAGAATGTACGGTCCCGAGAAGACGAGGCTCCGACGGGCACGTGGCACTGGGGAGGGACGACCGTCGTGTCCCGCATATGGCTCTGTCGCATCGTACTGCATCTGCAGCAGCAGTTCGCTCCGCAGTGACACAACCAACTGTTACGAATTGGTTACTGCAAGGACACCTGGGAGCCAGACGCCCTGTACAGTGCATTCCACTGACCGCAGACCACCGCCATTTGCGACTTCAGTGATGTCAGGCGAGAGGTTATGGGAGGCAGAGTGGAAGTCTGTTGTGTTTTCTGGTGAAAGCTGGCTCTGCCTCGGTGCCAGTAATGACCGTTTGTTGTATAGCAGGAGGCCAGTTGAGGGCTGCAAGCAACCTGTTTGTGTGCTATACACACTGGAACTACACCTGGAGTTGGGTCTGGGGGTGCGATTTCGTGTGACAGCAGGAGCACACTTGTGGTTATCCCACGCATCCAAACTGTAAATTTGTCCGTCAATCTGGTGATTCGACCTGTTGTGCTGTCATTCGGGAGCAGCATTCCAGTGCTGTTTTCCAACAGGATAACATTCGCCTACATACCGCTGTTGTAGCCGAACACGCTCTTCAGAATGCCGACATGTTGCCTTGTGCGATCACCAGACATGTCTCCAGTGGACTACACATGGGACGTCATCGGACGACAACTCCAGCGTGATTCGCAACAAGCGGTAACCACCTGTTATTGTCGGACCAAGTGCAATAGGCGTGGGACTCCACCCCACAAACTGACATCCGGCACCTTTACGGCACAGTGCATGCAGGTTTGCATGCTTGTGTTGAGCTTTCTGGCACTTACACCTTGTTATTTCACATTTGCTGTGGCTTATGTCGCGCTTACATTAGCCTGTGATCTTACAGTGTTAAATACTTTACACAGACAAATGTATACCGGAAATTTCATTACTCTACATTAATTATTTTTTATTGCAATTTTTTCCGTCAGCGTTTATTGCACATATAGTGTAGCCAATTTATTGGGGGCTCGTAAGACGGTAATTTACGTAGCGTACCATTTAGTAATAGGATTTGTATATATGCGGCCGGAGATCCCGCCCCGCAGTGTCGGGATTGGCTCATGAGCAAAGTTCGTCGAACAGTGGCCTAGATGACGGTTGGGTAGTTAGTTCGTTATGTAGCGGTGCGGTAGACGAAATTACGATCGTCGGCGGACTCAGTCGAAATGAGGGTGTGTCTAGAGGAGGGACGTGGAAAGCGGTGGCCACGCCCATCGCAGGTGCAGCCAGCGGCGGTGGCAGCGGCAGCCCACTGCCCCACTGGCGGCGGGAATCGATTGGCGGCAGCCGCGACCTTGGCCGTCACGCCGCGCCGCGCACGTGTTGCACCACCCTCTCCTCACCTCCCTTCCTTTCCTTCCCTTTCCTTTGATCCGGCTGTTTTTCGCTAGACAGCGGTCTCTCACACACCGCCACACCGGTCCAGCATCCTCTCTGCAAAACGCAGGCGCTGCGCTGCTCCTCTTCCTCCTCCTCCCATCCTCGTTGACGCATGCTCCCAGTAGCGTTTTGTACTGGGATTTGAAGCCGCGTGTTCTGAGCCTTCTGGCCCGGCCGCTGCTGCACCACCGAGCTTTTGAGGACGTCTCTCTATCTATCTATCTTACACACACACACACACACACACACACACACACACACACACACACACACACACAGCTCACTTCAGTAGCCGGTTCAGGTCTGTCAATCAATCGTGTTAAGCGTCCGCGGTACGGCCACCTTTTTCTTGAAATGTACGTATGTGGCTGCTGAAACAGCACACTGGCAATGCACGAGGGACGTTCAATAACTAATGCGACACATTTATTTCGTTGCCCAGTTTCAGTTGCAAAAAATTCGGAACATCGTGAAATATTGCCGCTTCAAACCCTATAGTTTCAAGAAGTTCCTATAGGTAGCGGTGCTGTACATAGCCTTCAAAATGGCGCCTATAACGGAGGTGGGTTCCAAGCAGGTATCTGTTATTGAGTTGCTTCTGGCGGAAAACCAGAGCATCGCAGATATTCGTAGGCGCTTGCAGAATGTCTACGGAGACCTGGCAGTGAATGAAAGCACGGTGACTCATTGGGCGAGGCGTCTGTCATCGTCGCAACCAGGTCGCGCAAACATGTCCGATTTCCCGCGTGCCGGCCGACCGCACACAGCTGTGACTGCTGCAATGGAGGAATGTACGGACACACTCAATCTTGGTAATCGGGGAGTCACAGTCAGACAACTCGCTGTTTAACTGGACGTCTCTGCTGGTAGTACTGGTTCACCAATTGGCCTACTCAGTGTTCCCCACTGGGTTCATCGCAGAAGACCATAAAGGGCATCTCTGCGGAATTGCTTGCGGGTTGCGAGCCTGATCGTGACAGTTTTTTGTCCCACATCGTCACAGGCGATGAAATTTTTGCTATCACTTTGAACCGGAAACAAAACGGCAGAAAATGGAATGGCGCTACACCACCTCGCCTCCGAAGAAAAAGTTCAAAGCCGCATCTACAGTTGATAAAATCACGGCGACGGTCGTCTGGGGCTCTGAAAGTGTTATTCAGTTTGATGTTCTCTTTCATGGCGCAACGATCGCGTCTGAAGTGCTTGTGCTACCCTCAGCAAACTGAACAAACGACTTCAGCGTGTTCGTCGCCAAGAAAGGACAAACGAACTTCTTCTCCATGACAACGCAGGGCCTCACACTGATCTGCGCACCCGAGAGTAGTTCACAAAACTTCACTGGACTGTTCTTCCTCATGTGTCCCGCAGCCGGTATGTCGCATCTTCCGACTTCCATCTGTCTGGCCCAATGAAGGATGCCCCCCGGGGGATGCAGTACTTGGACGATGGGGAGGCTGTTGACGCAGCAGGACGTCGGCTTCGTCGTCGACCAGTAGAGTGCTACCATGCGGGCATGCAGGCCCTCCCAGTAACGTGCCGTAAGGCCGCCGCATTCAACGGAGGTAATGGTAAAAGATATGCTTTTGTTCTTTTATCAAATACAAACAAGCTGCGGAGCACCCAACACTCTAGTTCATCTGACCGTTTAACACCAGTTCTCCATTTTCGTATCTCGGAAATCCCCAGAGCCTGCACGACTGTTTTAAGCTTTTCCGTTTGGTAAGTCTTCTGCTTGTACTCACAGGATCGTTCTTAACGTTCAAGTACCGGGGTATATGCACTTCGTCCATCTGGACTCGTACATTTTTCATATGGATTGTAAAAGAAAACTCGGCATCCAAGCGCTCTGTCTGTAATTTTCTCAATTTTAGAAAAAATTTATTTTTTATCCTCCATGTGTAACTCAATTTTATTGTTTGAATAAGAACTTCCTGTTTGTCCTCAATAATTGTAAGAAAATGTCGGGAAGGATGAACAGCCAGATACATGCACCCATCGGCTTGACGACAGAATTGTTATACAGACGCACTAGTATGCTGACAGATTAGTATTCATAAATTTTTGTGTCAGTTGGGACTGTTTGTTATGGAGGCTGTCTTCGTTTTCCTGGCTCTCGCTTTCGAGGTACCTTTAGCTTTGACTTCAGTATATTCTCCCAGTGATTTAAAGCTCGTTGTGTTGTTTCGTAGCTGCATTGTAATTGGGTTGTACTGTCCTTGTTTGACATTATTGTCTGTTTTTCCTTCGATGTAGCCTTGTAGTCCATAAGCTGCGATGCCTTTCAGCACCTTAAACGTACACTACCTGATCAAAAGTATATCCTGACAACTCTATGTAATACCGACTCGAACGCTACATCTCACAAGAGACGGAGACGCCGGTATAAAAGGAGGCGTTGTGTTGTCAGCAGAGATGTAGCAACAGCAGGATGCGTAGCTCAAGAGAGGTCAGTGACTTCAAACGAGGACTAGTCATGGGATGTCATTTCCTCCGTACTTCACTGTTGGCACTACACATGATAGCAGGTAACTTTACCTAGGCGTTCTTCCATCGGACTGCCAAGGGGTCATAGCGTGATTCATCGCCAAATCACTCGTTCCCTGTCATCCCTTGTCCCGTGGCATCGCTCTTTACCCCACCTAATGCGTCGCTTAGCATTAACTACGAGAAGCTGCCCGCCGTCGTACCTAATTCTTTTTAACTCCCTAGGCTCAGTCACTGTGCTAACTGAAACTCATGAGTGATCCTTCCGCTGATTTCGTGCGATTTGTTGCGGTCATCCTTTGCACTGCTAGACGGTCCCAGTCTCTCAGTACATGAGGTCTGCCCGGTCTTGCTTTAGCTGCGGTCCTTCCTCCGTGTCTCCACTTCACAATGACGGCACCAACAGTCAACTTGCGCTGCTTTTAGGGGGGTTGAAAAGTCCTTCGTCGGTCTTTTACTCAGTTGACGTCCAATTACTAGTCCACGTTCGAAGTCACTGAACGCTCGTGACTGCTTCTATACTGGCGACATGTTACTCACTGCCTCCTTTTGTACTGGAGGTTCCGCCTCTCGCAATGTCTAGTGGCCAATCACGCATTGGCCGGCCGGTGTGGCCAAGCGGTTCTAGGCGCTTCAGTCTGGAACGGCGTGACTGCTACGGTCGCAGGTTCGAATCCTGCCTCGGGCATGGATGTGTGTGATGTCCTTAGGTTAGTTATGTTTAAGTAGTTCTAAGTTCTAGGGGACTGATGACCTCAGATGTTAAGTCCCATAGTGCTCAGAGCCATTGGAACCTTTTCTAATCTTTTTTATCCAGGTTTCGCTTCAATAAGATAACACAGTAACCGCCCTCACTCTATAGAATTTCAGTATGGTTTCTTTGTAGCTAATGGCCCAATACTCTATTATTGTACCACAGACGGCTTGGAATTCGTGTATTTTATTTTCAGTATGAGAGTCAAAATCAAAACTTATGGCACAGCCTAAATAAGAGAGTTGCTCTAAAACTGAAGTATCTAAAACAATTTCTGATCTGACTGGATGCTTTGCTCGGAATGCAGGATTTTTTTTTTTAGTTTTATTGCTGAAAACCTGTAAATTGTATTTCTTTCACCTGATATACTGATCTCTTGAGGGCCATCTCCATTCTTTTGAATAATAGCGATATCAGATGCAAACACAAGCACATTGAGGTATTCGTAATTTGCTCTCTTAATTGCTATGTGTATTTTACGTTTCCATAGAATAAGAATGAAAATGTAAATATTAAAAAGGGTATGTGATACTCCACGGCCGTGTCTTACATCTTGGTTAATAATTATTTCTTCTAATTGATTCCTGCCTGTGTTTATTACAATGCGTACATTTTTAAGACTTTTTAATACCTCTGTGAGGTGATAAGGATATCCAGATTCAGACATAATTTCTCGCAAGCTGTCAGGACTCACACGATCAAATGCCTCACTATGATTGATGAAGGTCATATGGGTTTCTACATTAAATTCTGTGTGCTTTTCTATAATGTTCTTAATTAAACATTGTCTGTGCGTAAACGACCTGATCTAAATCCATTTTGTTCTGGAAACATCATCTCTTAAATCCTTGATGTGGTTATTATCTTTGAGTATACTTCGTAGCCAGTGTTTGAAGACTTATGCCACGATAGATTTTACAGTGATCACCTTTCGTATAGCGACGGTCTGGGATCTTACAGTACATCCAACATTCATTTATTAATTGTAAAAGTCTTTTATCTAGTGATAAGCATCCAAATCTAATTAGCTAGGTATTTGTTGCATCTATTCCAATAGTTTTTGCATTATACACCATAAGTCGGTACAATGATTTATCCGTTGGTCATTGGGTACAATGTTCAGTGAGTCAGTGTCTTTCTTCCTTGTTCAAGGCTTTACTGACGGTCTATACACATTGTTGTCTAGTACGTATGTATGTCGTGTTGACATTTATGAACGTGTCCCATGGCTCTTGGTGTTCTTGTGCTCTATTTGTTTCCCAGTGCCTCTTTTTACTTTGTATGCTTTCCATGTCTCTGACGTTTTTGTCACTAGGAGCAGATAAGCTACCTGTCTTCCACATTCTGATTCGTCTTTTCTTAAATTTTCTTTTTAGCCAAGTGGTTCTGAGGCTGTTACGATGATGCACGTTATACCACATTCTACATCGATGTCTTTATTAACTGGTTGTAAAGCAAGCTTTTCTTGGAGTCTGTGCTGATAAATGTTTGTAATACTGTATTGCGAAAGGAGATGTCTTTTTAAGAACCCATGTTGCGGCTGCTTCTGGAGTTTCTTTGCATTTTTGGATTTTGATAGTAGCCTTGTCTTACGGTCTTAAACGAAATGGTCGATACCTATGTCGCTTCCTCTATAAATACGTATATAATGACTCAGAGACTTTGATTCTCGTGCACTCCATGTAAAGTTGTGAATGTCTTTCTTTCTGTAAAACGTCTTAGTAATTTTAAAATTATTGAAAGAGGCAAATTGGTGTATTTCCTATTATTATTATTATTATTAAGAATCCCCTCTCCAAATAATGCTACTATTCCTAATATATGTAGTTTTCGAACACTAAACAGCATCGGTGGACGATGACAACACGGCTTTCGTAATTTTGTTCACTTTTTCCGAAGGTCTTCATGAAAAGTATCACTATGATCCTTCCTCCCCGTCCTTCTTTGTGCCATGTATACCTACAACTGTTAGATTACCTCTTGGAATTTGAATTATGTCATTGTTTCTTTTGAGAAGTTGTATTCATGAATCTTTCCTTTCCATTGTCCCTGACTAAAATTGCTGCTCCAGTACTAGCTCGTTTTCTTCGTGAATCGGGACCTTTGCCTTTCGCGGGAAAGTGCTCTACCATCTGTGCTACCCAAGCACGACTCACATCCCCCAGGCTGTGGCTAAGCCATGTCTCCGCGATATCATTTCTGCCAGGTGTGCTAGTTCTGCAGCCGGCCGGTGTGGCCGAGCGGTTCTAGGCGCTTCAGTCTGGAACCGCGCGACCGCTACGGTCGCAGTTTCTAATCCTGCCTCGGGCATAGATGTGTGTGACGTACTTAGGTTAGTTAGGTTTAAGTAGCTCTAAGTTCTAGGGGACTGACGACCTCAGATGTTAAGTCCCATAGTGCTTAGAGCCATTTGAACCATTTTTTGGCTAGTTCTGCAAGGTTCGCAGAAGAGCTTCTGTGATGTTTGGAAGATAGGAGACGAGGTACTGGCAGAAGTAAAGCTGTGAGGAAGGGGCGTGAGTCGTGCTTGGGTAGCTCAGTTGGTAGAGCACTTGCCCGCGAAAGGCAAAGGTCCCGAGTTGGAGTCTCGGTCCGGCACACAGTTTTAATCTGCCAGGAAGTTTCATATCAGCGTACACTCCGCTGCAGAGTGAAAATCTCATTCAATATTTCGTTGTATGTTTCCATTGCTGTACGGTCACCGCATCTGACGTATGAGAAGGACCCTATTTCAGTTCCCGGATCTGCCAGAGATTTTTACTTGTCGGGAGAACTGAAACGGGGTGCACTCAGCAGCGTGAAGACAGTTGACCTGCTTGAATGAGAAGTGGCGCGCGGAAGTCTGGGAAGCTCGCGAGGGCGGGAGAGCGGCGTGTGTATTCCACGTGTTTCAAGTGGCATGGCGCCATTTCGCACAGGATGACACGGCGGTCGGTCGGCATCGCGAGCTCCTCTGAGTCTGAAAGCAGGAGCTACTTTCTGTGTACTGGTTTGCCGCAGTTCGTCGAGTGATCTGTCGGAACTGTCATCTCGGGTGCTGTAAAGACGTCCGGCAGTTGACGATGTGGTAGTCCTCGAAAACTTCGTGATTCGACCGAGTGAGGTGGCGCAGTGTTGAGGACAGCGATTCATGCCCCGGGCAGACCGCAATCGCCTGCCTGAAGTGAGTTAAGAAACCCACGGGAGACGTAAGCCAAGAGGATTAGACGAGGATTCGGCGGCCGCGCGGCGCCCTCGCCGCTGGCCCGGCTGCCGTACTCTGAGCTTGTTGGCTCGCGGCCAGGGGCTGCTCTCAACGTCAGTTGCCGCCGCCTGGCGACCCCCCCGGAGGCTCACGTGCGCCGCTGCTCCTCTGGCCGCAGTTGGAGGCGGCGCCGGGTATCTTTCTAAAACCGCCGCTTCATCACACCTACCTTCACCGCGTCAAAAACAGTTGACCCGATGAAATGAGTCTTTCACAGACGAGCGCCTTGCAGCCGAGTTCGTACAAGAACCACCCGATGACTTCCGTTTGTTTTGTGACCGACACATGTCGTCCAGAAAACTTGCGGTTTCTTTACATATGTCGCCCCTTTATTCGGGAAAGCACAGAAGGTGCACTGCCACATGTAAATATCCATTAGATACTGTTGAAGTTTTAATTGCACAGAACTTCCAGATCTTCGCAATTATCCCTGAGTGTAGCACGTGCTGTTTTAGTGCTGACTACTGTACCCGGCACACTCTGATGTGGCTCAGTCTGCTTAAATGGAAAGAGAGAGCACACGTTTGTAATACGTACGGGAATTGGGTATACAAGGGTCACTTCAAAATAAATGCACACTATTTTTTTAAATCCATCTTTTATTCTACATGTTTGAAAGTTTTACAGGGTGTAAATAGATCCTTTAGGAACAATATTTTCATTTCTCCACATAATTTCCATCCCTCTCAACTGCCTTACGCCATCTTGGAACCAGCGCCTGTATACCTGCACGGTAAAATTCTGGACCAACCTGTTGGAGCCACTGTTTGGCAGCATACACAAGAGAGTCATCATCTTCAAACCTTATTCCACGAAGAGAGTCTTTCAGTTTCCCAAAGAGATGATAGTCACATGGAACCAGGTCAGGACTGTAAGGCGGGTGTTTCAGTGTTGTCCATCCGAGTTTTGTGATCGCTTCCATGGTTTTTTGACTGCTATGTGGCCGTGCATTGTAGTGCAACAGCAAAACATCCTGCAAACACTACCTTCCCCTATCCCAACGTAGCGTAACAATTCGTTCACTGTGATGCGTCTGTCAGCAGTCACCAAGTCGTTAACTCTCTGCACATTGTCTGGAGTGTGTGCAGTACGAGGCCTGACGCTGCGAGGACAGTCCTCAATATTGCCGTGCCCGCTTTCATCACGTAACCTGCTTTCCCACCGACTAACTGTACTGCGATCGACAGCAGCATCCCCATAGACCTTCTTCAACCTCTTGTGGATGTTTCCCACTGTCTCGTTTTCACAGCACAGGAATTTTATGACAGCCATTGCTTCTGACGAACGTCAAGTGTAGCAGCCATTTTGAAGACATGCTCTGACGGCGCCACTCACGGGAACAGGTTGAACTAAGTTTGAAAATAAGCGGGAAGGATGTATCTACACACTGTATAACTTTCACACATGCAGAATGAAAACTGTATTTTTACAAAAATAGTGTGCATTTCTTCTGGAGTGACCCTCGTATATCCAAATCTCCTCTCCATTGTCTCTGTCCATCTCACCCTCCCCCGTTCTTTATCCGTCTTCTTCTCATGTCCCCGTCTCTCAGTCCATCATATCCTCTCTTCCCCCTCCCCCTCTCTTTCCCTCTCCGTTTCCTCCTGGTCCGCCCTCCTTTGTCCCTCTCCTCCTTCCCGTTTTCTCTGTCCGTTTCCTTCACAAACATCTACATTTGTATTTACGTAGAAAATGTACATGTTCCTAATCTCAAATTTTCTAAAGTTTTTGACCGATTGCTTTGACATTTTGGCATTTCGTTCTGTTGTTACACGCGCCTGTCCTTTTTGCCTATTTTTAAATGTATGTAATGCATAAATTTACATGGATTTAGTAGTAGAGAACGTTGTTACAAAAATGTCAAGAAGTTACATATACATGTATTAAACATCATGTTAAAGAATTAGCTACCTGATAGTACGCCTATATTAGAGTGCAACGTTGTGTCAAAATTTCAAAGCATTCGGTCAAGAACTTTCGCAGATAAGCGATTTTAAACAAACCAATATTTACATTTTTATTTATATAGATAGATAACAGGAGGAATTCACCAAGGGAAAAGGTAGCATAGAAGCAATTCTGATATTACTCTTAGTTGTAGAAGATAGTTTGAAGAAAATTCTGTATGCGTTCCAAGCACCTGTTAACCTAGACAGAGAGCTATTCACAATCTTTAAAAGTTTGGAGCTCAAATTTAGAAGCAGACGAACAATCTTAAAGTGATACTAATTAAATTAAATTGGAGGATCAAGAAAGATACACCGAATTAATATAGTTGCAAGGTAGTTTTGCAACTTATCGTCACTGTTATTCAATGTGTACGTCGGAGAAGCAACGAAGGACAAATGGACAGGTGCCAATATTAAGGCAAGCGGATAACATAACCCTTCTGTTGGAAGGAAGGAAGGAATAGTCTGAGTAGCACAGAATATGAAAGAGTTACACAAAGCCATGACCAAAAGTGATGAAGGGTGGTAGCAAGCAGACTGGCTTAACGTCAAAATTGGAAACGATTCACAAGCAAAGAAAATCTACCTCAGAAGGAAGATGATATAGGACGGTTGAGGCAACAAAGACGTCAGAAGTTCATGGACAGAACTCTAATATCGCCTTGACGTTCTACTAGCGCGGAGTGGGGCACACATTGAAATTCTGGCATAACGGAAGAAATGTTTGAGAGCTGCTAAAAGTTTTATAGCAAACTACGGTGATCCGTCTATAATAATTTGAAGTTATGATTTTTTGAAATGATAACGGGAGTTAATGGGCACCCCACATTTCCTGGCCCTAGCTATGTGCTCCTTCTGTTGTCTATTGTGGACGCCGGGGCAATGAGTCCGGTGGCTGGAGGTGGGCGCTGAGGTCGCTGGTCTCTCCCTGATCCTCGTGAATGGGTTATGACGGAACGTACATGGCAGGCTAGCGACATTTCGTGGTGGCTTGCGTTTCCCAACACCCGCTGCAAAGAAACTTGTGAAAGTCCTGGCAGGAAGCAGCTACCTTACAGCCGGTGCTATCGGCTAATGGAAAGGTCTGCATTCTGTTCCAGAGGATCAGACGCCGAAATGATTGAATGTCTAATTGTTTCGTTGAGCGATTTGCAGCTCGCGAAATCGAGGTGTCGGCCGGCAGCCGTCAGCAGATCGAGGTGGCAAATAGTGAACCCGACAGGGTGGAGTGCGTGTTCTGAACAGTTTTACTGAAGTCGGGGCTAGTGAGCCTTCGTGGTAAACAAATTTAAGTTTTTGAGATGGAAATTCGACGGGAATTGGAAGTGCGTTCCCCTGTGCAGGCATGGAACGCTGTTCAGTCCGTTTCCGTTTTACCCGGCGACTGTTTGATTTTAATGAAAGTGCAAGTGCTCGAAAGGAAGAGCACCTTATTTCAGAATGAAGAGATATTAGCTAGCAGGAAGTAGTTTTTACTGAGGGAAGTGGACTCGTCAAATTGGATTGAAGCCAATAAATTCCATCCGTTTCAGTCAATATTCGATGTGGTGTTTTTGTGTGATTTTTCCCATGTTGATTTTAAACTGAAATCCTGTTTTGTTGCGTCGATAATCTACGGGAGGGCCAGTAGCTAGTTTGAGATTGTGTATGAACTGCTAGCGGTGAACATGTTCCAGTCCAATGGTAGGGTATGGAAATCTCATTGAGAGCAATTAGACAGCTACAGGGCTGTAGTAATTGACTTTGGACTTGTCAGAAGTTTGACCCTGTCTCGCGGCTCGTAGTGATGCTGGCAACCATTGCTTGGATTAGTTTTGATATGATGAAACTGCAGGGAATTAATCCACTTCTAAGACAACCTGCGGAGCTATACTTCGCATAATTTATCCCGGGCCTCCACAGCAAATGAACATCTGCTATGCGTGGCACAACCTGATCAGTAGCGTCTCACCGTCCCTGCATCTGAAGTGCAATATGTTACACGCCGCGGAAGAAAGGGTTGTTGGACAGCTGCTGAAAGCAGCAAAGCGCGTGGTTCATTGCTACCGGAAGAGGCACTCGAATATACGAGTTGGCGCAGAGCAACTTGCTTATTTAGAAATTCAGTTATTAAAAAATTGCGCAGATATATGTTTAATTCGTTGAACATAATCAAGAACAACATTTAAATTTTATGTTTACACGGTTTAAAAGATCATGTCATGCAAATGGCGCCGGCCGGAGTGGCCGAGCGGTTCTAGGCGCTACAGTCTGGAACCGCGCGACCGCTACGGTCGCAGGTTCGAATCCTGCCTCGGGCATGGATGTGTGTGATGTCCTTAGGTTGGTTAGGTTTAACTAGTTCTAAGTTCTAGGGGACTGGTGACCTCAGATGTTAAGTCCCATACTGCTCAGAGCCATTTGAACCATTTTTGCAAATGGCATACATTATTCTCAATAGAACGAAACTTCCCAGTTCAATTATTTCCAGCATATCGACGGTATGTTGGCGACAGCTTGAAGACTTGTGTATTTTAGGTGAGCCAGGTTCCAAGGACGATCGATGTAAAAATATGATTTTAGATGGCCCCATTAAAAAAAAAAATCGCAGGAGGCTAATCAGGTGACCATGCTGGCCGGTGAAAATCGCTCCCCAAGCGAGTATTGCAGCAAAGCAGTCACTCACACACGCGTTGGTGTGCCGTGGGATCGTTGACTGTTGGCAGGAAAAAGTCCTGAATCGTGTAGACCTAACTATCAGAAGTCAGCGAAACTGCCAGATCGTTTTCTTCAAAGAAACATAGACCAGTTATCTCAACTCGCGATAGTGCAGACCAAACAGTTACACGTTGTGAATGTAGTTGCCGATGAAGTTGTCTCCGGTGGTATCGGGGCTCCAGTAGCGCGTGTTGTGCGTATGTGCAGGTCCCGAAAGATGGAAAAGAGCTTCGTGACTGAAGAAAACAAATGCGTCATGAGGCATGCCGAGAAGTATCTCACATACATTTTCTCGAACAACAAAATCGCGTGGATTAAGTTCCTGCACCACAGCCAATTTGTAGGAATGAAATTTCATTTCTTCACGGACAATTCGCCTCACAGAACGAGTAGACAACCCAGTATCAGCTGGACGTTGGCGGCCAGACCGCTGAGGAGATCGTAAAACAAAAAGCCGTACTATTTTAGTGTTTTGGGGTGACTTTGCTGTTCGTGAAATCCCGCTTTTTTTTTTTTTAACATTACTAGTTTCCGTGAAGTTGTTTACGCACGAAATATCGACTGACGTCCAGGAACAGTGCGGTATTCAAATAGGTACGGAATGCACGTTGCGTGGCGGTGATTGAGCGACCGTCAGTAAAGTATGCCACTCCATGATGCTAACCGAGCCAAGCGGAGCTACAACTTCACGCTCCACCCTCTCGAATGTGCTTACCTCCACACAGGGTGCGATTTGTGCTTTTACCAGTGTGGGGGATGTCTTCGGGGGTTATTAGAATTATATATGTTACTAGCTTGGACCGTGGCGTTACGCATGGTTAAACAGCTATTTATAAATAAATGTTAATGCCGGAACTCACTGTTCACGCGTGTGCACTATCAGAAAAGCCATCCCTTGTTATATCTTTAAAAGTACATTATAGGTAAAGCATATTTACAAAATCCTCTACATACAGGTATACGAGGGGAATTCAAAAAGTAGAGGCACATTTGTGAAAAGCTGTACTTATTCTGATGATAGGAAACTGAAACATATTAATAGTATTAATAATAAGACTTATTAAAAACTTTCAGTATTCGGCTCCACAAATTTAAATTATATGTAAAGTTTTACTCCAGTGCTTGGGAAATAAACATCCCAGGTTGGGACGCATAAACTAAAACCAGAGGAGGGGATGGTCTGATGCAGAGGGGGCGAAATCCCCCCCCCCATCCCCCCCTGCAAATCGCACACTTTCTCCACACTCCTCGGAGCAGCTGTCGCTTCTGGTCGCCAAATTAAAGTAAGCAAGTTGCTCTGTTCCATCCTGTAGGAAATTCACGCGATGCACGGAAGCGTCACACCTGCTCCTCTCGAACACGCGGGCGGCGTTACCCCGCCCGCATTCTCCTTCGGAGTTGGTGGAGCATTTCTGCGACACTACCGCGCTCGCCGAGCACACCAGCGACCGATCGTGAAGGTCTGTTTATTAGTGGGAGAGGAGACTCGTTGTGGAGTGTTGGAGTGCGGCGAGGCCAGTGCACCTCTCTATAGTTAGGCACGCGCCGGCTGCCCACGCAGTTCGCACGGCGCGGCGCGGCGCGGCGCGGCGCCGCCTGTTTTGCCTGAGCCGACGCGGCGGGACGCCGAGCCCCGCGGGGCGGCCAATCAGGGCCCGTATTGTGGCGGCGCTAGTTGCCGGCACGTGCTCGCGGCCGGCGGCCGGCGGCCGGAGCTGATGTCTTCTATTCAGCCGCGCCTCCTACCACCGGCGCGCCTTGTCTTACCGTAGGCGCCCGCTTCCCGTCAACAAGTTCAAGGTGGCGCAGCTTCGAGAAATCGCACGTCTCCACATCGACGCTCTCATCTCGTCGAGCTCTCCGGTTCCACGTTGCTGACGTCGCAAATGTACCGTAAGCCAAGGGCCAGGGTTCTGAGAGACGCTCCCTCCAAGTGTGCAGCACTGGGAGAGGTACGTGGCAACGGAGGGTTCGCTTATGTCCAGCTAAGGAGTTATTCCAGAATGTATAAGGAGTGTTCCGATGGAAACGTAACAAAGGTCGTAACAACAAAACCCGGTGAAATTCGCATATGCCGCTTTGGGGTAACGCAGCGAGACATCCAGGGACGCCGAGGCATGCCCCGTCACCCCCCACCCCCCACCCCCCCCTTAAAAAAAATCAAACTTTACCTTAAGCGGGCAAAGTGCTGCTCACCGTCTTTTTCGACGTCAGAATTCCTCGAGCGCGGGAAAAACCACTAACAGCGATGCGTGCTGTGAGACACTTCTCAGTCTACGCCAAGTCCATCAAGAGCAAACGGCCTGGGATGCTCACGGAGGGAGCCCCACGGTACGTTTCGCAGGTCACACGAAGTGTAATGGCCAAGTTCGAGGAGTCTGTGATACTTGTTGACATTTCCATGGAGCCCAAGGCACTACAGGTAGTAGTGCCTCGGAACAGGTTCTTCCGGAAGTACGATACACCGACCTGTTAGCCGCTGCTCGATATGTACTTCTGGGGAAAGTCCACTTCCTGCTCTAAGAACCCTGCCCGCGTGTCAGCTCATTGACAGACTGGAACGTCTGTGGTGCGTGACTTTCTTCCGGAGTTTAGTACTGCAGTTAATCTGACTGGCAAGTCATGTTCCGTGTGGGGATGGAGTCCAACTAGACCACCAAAGGGAACACTGTTGATTTACAACGGGCATGACTGTTTTGTGGGCTATAGCAACAAACAAGATTAAACAGATTGCCATTGTGTAAACTATAGCAAGAGCAACTGCAACGGAAGAATATCCACTAAAAATTCCATATTAGCAGAGTGTACTTCAGATGAAACAGCGAATGAAGTGCGAAAACATTTTGTAAGTGGAAAAGAAACAGATACTACGATTTCATCAATTTACGCTGAAGAAGTAGGGCAGCGGTTCAGTCGAGGCTACGAGTTAGTACCATCGTTAGCGTCACATAAAAGTGCGGAACCATCGCTCCATAGCTACACAAGATCTGATCGATGCTGGAGGAATCTTCTTTGAATAAAACAATTTACTGATCAATGATGGCAGCAAATTTGTACTTGCATATGACAACAGAGGACGGAATCACAGAATATTGATGTTTGCTAGAGGGAAGGGAAAATAATGTTTATTCAAAATGGTTCAAATGGCTCTAAGTACTATGGCACATAACATCTGAGGTATTCAGTCCCCTAGACTTAGAACTACTTAAACCTAACTAACCTAAAGACATCACACACATCCATGCCCGAGGCAGGATTCGAACCTGCGACCGTAGCAGCAGCGCGGTTCCGGACTGAAGCACCTAGAACCGCTCGGTTACAAAGGCCGGCATGTTTATTAAGCTGTGTATCATTCTTTGAACAAGCTAGCAGTTCAGACAGTTGTTTATACTTCACGCTGATCGCAGAAGTCACTAACAACGTCTCTGAATGATGGAATCGAAGAATAAAGAGATTAATATCGAAAGTTGATCCAAGTGTGTAGTCTTTAGCAAAAAATTCTCCGAGAGATGATTCCATCAGTTCGAGGATTAATTTTAAATATCGATGGGAAAAGAACTACGTCAGCAATGAAGACTGACGGGACCATTGCAGAGGCTTTAAAAACACTTGAAATTGACGGTAACGTGAGATCGTTTCTAATTTATGTGGTGTACGCACAGAAATTAACAGCGATGAAGAAAGTGTCAGGCACTGTAAGTTACGTATATACTGAAATGAATTTGATGCACGTCATACTAATTGGCAATCTTGTAAATAAGTTTAACGGTGGGCGAAAAGGGAGCAGCTCCGCTTTGTGTTTCATGGAAACGACATAAAGGCGGTTAAATGTCCCTTGCAGTTTGAAAAATACTTTATTTTATCCTTGATGGATGTTTGAAATGTTGATATAATAGAGACATCCTGGAAGTAACAGTCGATGCAAAACTGTCCTTATATGTAGAGGTTCGTATGTAACCGCCCTCTCGAAACGGCCTGAAACAGCGTTGTTTAACCTTTCATCGTATGATTACTATCAGTATGTCTCGCTGCACTGCTAGACAGGAAGCAAATTCGTAGAGTGCCTGTACTCGCCGGTTGCTATATGAAGAGCCCCAGACTCCGGGCAAGTGTCACTCTCTGCAAGTGTGTCAACCCCAGTTCAAGTGGGAGCTGCTCATACATCCGCCCTGCAGCCCAGACGTGTCGGCCTGCGACTTCCATGTGGTAGGTCCGCCAAAAAAATATCTCCAAGGGAAACGTTTCAACTCGGACGACGAACCAAGACACACAGTGGAGCACTGGCTCCTGTCATAGCAACAGGAATTCTGGCAACACGCAATCGTTCGGCGCGTGAAACAGTGGGATAGTTGTGGTCATGCTTCTGGCGATTGCTTTTGAACGAAGACTTCAGTTATACTACAGTGTTGTTTCGTACCTTCTCTTTCGAACACCCCGCATATTTTCGCTCTGCAGCCGAGTGTTCGCTGATTTGAAACTTCGTGGGAGATTAAAACTGTGCGCCGAAAAGTGACACGAACCTGGTACTTTTGCCTTTCTCGGGTAAGAACTCTACCAGCTGAGCTATCCGAACGCGACTCACGCCCCGCTGTCACAGCCTTAGTTGCGCCAGTACCTCTCATCGTACCTTCGAAACTTCACACAAGTTCCCGTGCATACTTTGGAGAACTAGCACTCCTGCAAGGAAGGAAACTGCGGAGAACTGGCTTGTTTTGGAAACTTTTGGTATGACCGTCAGGAATCATCCTATCTACACAGCTACTTGAAAGTAGCTGACGACCTCTTAGGAGAAGACGTGTAGCGCTCTGTTCCAGAGAGTTCCATTTACGAGTGTTTGGCATTTGCGTGCTAGCTTCGTCCATACTGACCTAGCGGGTCACGAAACTTCGTGATTCAGATCGATCTCCTGTAAACAGTGTAGGTGGCGAAACCTGCGTTGCAGTGGTGGCGACCACAGATACAAGCACAGTGGCCAAGGATGTAACGCGCCCCCGGTGGGGCGCCTGCGAAGATCAAAACTAAGATTGCGGTTTATCGTCCCGTCGACGATGACGACACTAGAGATGAAGCACATGCTCGGATTTAGGGAGGCGAATAGGTCGTGTCCTCTCAAAGGAACCATCATGCCATTCGGCCTGAACGATTTGCGGATTGTTCCGCATGCAGACTTGCTCTTATCATCCTTGGTCTATCCGGACTCTTCCCTATATTAACCATACTCATTCTTACTTCCATTTCGTTGCCTATAGAGCATCAAAACTTTTACCATAACCAAGGAGTAGTTTGGATCGTAAGTTTTGGAACAGTTTTCTTGCAATAGCACTTCTCAGAAATATCTTGTCTCTGAAAAGTGTCAAAGCTGCCTGTGTTGCCTCCTGCTTCATTGACATATATATTGAGTTGTTATTGCCACATCGGCGCTCTTTTCGGCAGTACAACGTTGCTTTCTTTATTGACATCTTCCTATCGGAAACGACACTGTGATCTGTCCACTAGGGAAGCTGTCCTAAGAGGTTTGGTATTCTACCTAGGGCATCGAAGGAAGATACTTTCAACTTATGCCAACACTCGACTCGTGGTCCCGTGGTGACAGATCCAGTGAAAGCTTCATCCAGTACTCTGGAGTTTTTGGTTAGGGGGTACCACAGAGCCATAACATTATGTCTTAGTGAACAGGAGCACAATTCATTCTGTGCTAAGACGGTAATAACTAAGATCTGAGTTTACCAGTTTGCCTGCGTCCTCTTTATTCTAAGTGTTGCGGGAGTCAGTGCTCTCATAAGCTCTTGGCTCGAAATAACCCCCTTGTGTGCATCTGACTCGCCCCGAAGATGGCTGGACGTTTTACAGCCGAAATGTTAGCGGCAGACAAAGTATGGTTACAGCTGAATATCAGGAATTTTATAGTGTCTTTTAGGGCAGTTGATAAGATAGCGATATGTCAGTATCGAAATGGCAATATGGAGTGCCGATATTTTTATTTTATATTTCTTTCGCAATTTTCGGTAAAAACTTGCTTTTGTTCTATTGAAACTAGTAGAATATAATTTTAAATTTATCCATTTTACATGGATGTTGTTTGAGGTCTGCGACTGTATTATAAGATTATGTGGAATAATTTTATACTTCTGTAGTCACATTTTACTAAAAATTTAATTAGCACAATGCATTTCGGCAGCATGCTGCCATCATCAGGTGCATTATACAGTTACTGTATAATGCACCTCATAATGGCAGCATAACACTTGGTTCAAGAATCATGAAAGGAGGCTGTATACATGGAAGAAGCCTGGAGATACTGACAGGTTTCAGATAGATTATATAATGGTAAGACAGAGATTCAGGAACCAGGTTTTAAATTGTAAGACATTTCCAGGGGCAGATGTGGATTCTGACCACAATCTATTGGTTATGAACTGAAGATTGAAACTGAAGAAACTGCAAAAAGGTGGGAATTTAAGGAGATGGGATCTGGATAATCTGAAAGAACCAGAGGTTGTAGAGAGTTTCAGGGAGAGCATAAGGGAACAATTGACAGGAATGGGGGAAAGAAATACAGTAGAAGAAGAATGGGTAGCTCTGAGGGATGAAGTGGTGAAGGCAGCAGACGATCAAGTAGGTAAAAAGACGAGGGCTAATAGAAAACCTTGGGTAACAGAAGAAATATTGAATTTAATTGATGAAAGGAGAAAATATAAAAATGCAGTAAATGAAGCAGGCAAAAAGGAATACAAACGTCTCAAAAATGAAATCGACAGGAAGTGCAAAATGGCTAAGCAGGGATGGCTAGAGGACAAATGTAAGGATGTAGAGGCTTGTCTCACTAGGGGTAAGATAGATACTGCCTACAGGAAAATTAAAGAGACCCTTGGAGAGAAGAGAACCACTTGTATGAATATCAAGAGCTCAGATGGAAACCCAGTTCTAAGCAAAGAAGGGAAGGCAGAAAGGTGGAAGGAGTATATAGAGGGTTTATACAAGGGAGATGTACTTGAGGAAAATATTATGGAAATGGAAGAGGATGTAGATGAAGATGAAATGGGAGATAAGATACTGCGTGAAGAGTTTGACAGAGCACTGAAAGACCTGAGTCGAAACAAGGCCCCCGGAGTAGACAACATTCCATTAGAACTACTGATGGCCTCGGGAGAGCCAGTCCTGACAAAACTCTACCATCTGGTGAGCAAGATGTATGAGACAGGCGAAATACCCTCAGACTTCAAGAAGAATATAATAATTCCAATCCCAAAGAAAGCAGGTGTTGACAGATGTGAAAATTACCGAACTATCAGTTTAATAAGTCACAGCTGCAAAATACTAACGCGAATTCTTTACAGACGAATGGAAAAACTGGTAGAAGCCGACCTCGGGGATGATCAGTTTGGATTCCGTAGAAATGTTGGAACACGCGAGGCAATACTGACCTTACGACTTATCTTGGAAGAAAGATTAAGAAAAGGCAAACCTACGTTTCTAGCATTTGTAGACTTAGAGAAAGCTTTTGACAATGTTGACTGGAATACTCTCTTTCAAATTCTGAAGATGGCAGGGGTAAAATACAGGGAGCGAAAGGCTATTTACAATTTGTACAGAAACCAGATGGCAGTTATAAGAGTCGAGGGACATGAAAGGGAAGCAGCAGTTGGGAAGGGAGTGAGACAGGGTTGTAGCCTCTCCCCGATGTTATTCAATCTGTATATTGAGCAAGCAGTAAAGGAAACAAAAGAAAAATTCGGAGTAGGTATTAAAATCCATGGAGAAGAAATAAAAACTTTGAGGTTCGCCGATGACATTGTAATTCTGTCAGAGACAGCAAAGGACTTGGAAGAGCAGTTGAACGGAATGGACAGTGTCTTGAAAGGAGGATATAAGATGAACATCAACAAAAGCAAAACGAGGATAATGGAATGTAATCAAATTAAGTCGGGTGATGCTGAGGGAATTAGATTAGGAAATGAGACACTTAAAGTAGTAAAGGAGATTTGCTATTTGGGGAGCAAAAGAACTGATGATGGTCGAAGTAGAGAGGATATAAAATGTAGACTGGCAATGGCAAGGAAAGCGTTTCTCAAGAAGAGAAATTTGTTAACATCGAGTATAGATTTAGGTGTCAGGAAGTCGTTTCTGAAAGTATTTGTATGGAGTGTAGCCATGTATGGAAGTGAAACATGGACGATAACCAGTTTGGGGAAGAATCGAATAGAAGCTTTCGAAATGTGGTGCTACAGAAGAATGCTGAAGATAAGGTGGGTAGATCACGTAACTAATGAGGAGGTATTGAATAGGATTGGGGAGAAGAGAAGTTTGTGGCACAACTTGACTAGAAGAAGGGATCGGCTGGTAGGACATGTTTTGAGGCATCAAGGGATCACAAATTTAGCATTGGAGGGCAGCGTGGAGGGTAAAAATCGTAGAGGGAGACCAAGAGATGAATACACTAAGCAGATTCAGAAGGATGTAGGTTGCAGTAAGTACTGGGAGATGAAGAAGCTTGCACAGGATAGAGTAGCATGGAGAGCTGCATCAAACCAGTCTCAGGACTGAAGACCACAACAACAACAACAATGGCAGCATGCTGCCGAAATGCATTATGCTAATAAAATTATTAGTAAAAATTGACTACAGCAGTATAAAATTATTCCACATAATAGTAGAGTATAATTTTACTTTCGCTGTGTGAAGGACTCTTACTACTTTTTGACCTTTCATCAAGTCCATTCTTTCTCTTTGACTGTGTGAAGCAAGTATAGGAGGCACAAAGAAGTAGTCCTGTTACACGGGGGGGGGGGGGGGGGTTAATGGAGTAACAAGATTTCCGATGTGAAGAAATAACACCGGTTGCGTTAAAAAAATTTTAACCCAACTAGTGTGCTACTTCTTCACATTGGCATTCTTCATAAACAGTTGCTGAAAATGACGAACAAAAATCTAAATGACAAAATTGGTCTTTGCGGTAGGCGAAGACGTGCGAGGGGAAATGCTCAGGTAGTCGGTGATCGGCACTACTGACAGCACCTGCAACGTTTAACTTCACCACACAATTTTGACACTACGAGTGCTTTTGCAGAAATGAAAAAAAACAGCGAAGTCGACATGGTGTGTTCCGGATGAATCTGATGTGACGAAACCAAGCGACAGACCTATCGGACACCTTTCATTGTGCTACTTTCATGCAGTTACCATTGTGAGCGAACTGGTTATCGCCAAGCGTGAACGTGCATTGTTTTCCTTTCAGTTCTTGCTGTAAGGGGGTAAGCAGGCTGCTAGCTTGTTTTACAGAGTATCCAGTATTACGAGGGTTGCCCAGGAAGGAATGCATCGCACTTTTTTTCACAGCCGAAAACAATGCTACGAATGCGAAACGTTACGTATGTATTTTTCGAAGTCCCAAGTTTGTCACTTCCGACAGATAGCGTAGCTGCAAGCCAGTTTGAAAATGGTGTCTGTAGGTGATGTACGTTACAGGCAACTTGCCGTCATTGAATTTCTCACTGCAGAGGATGAAACTGCGGGAAATATTCACAAACGCTTGCGCAAAGTCTATGGAGCATATGCTGTCTACAGAAGTACAATTAGCCGCCGAACACGGCGAGGCCTACGAGAAAGACAGGCGGCGGCGCGTTCGTCACGAAGGTAGTCCTCCGCTCGCTCGCTCATATCAGCAAACTACGTTTCTACACCTGTTAACCCTTAACTAGGCGTGTCCGTACAAACGAAAACTGAATCTCCTACTGGAATCCGCTGTTATGGAGTCTTACTGTTATTAGACCTATAAGGATGGGAAGTCCATGGGCCTACGTATAACTTGTTACGGCTGTACTGGCGTACAATAAAATAAAATCATGCTAAAATGATTATCAGTTGCATAATGCCCTACTTCCAGTTGTAATGAGTACTGTTAAGCTGAAGAGACTAAGTGCTATAAACAAGCCATTATACCATTTATGTGAGTATTGATCTTAAATTAATTTTGCTGTAGTACTGTTAATCAGTAACACTTCATAATAGTCGATTCCAGTGGAAGATGCAATTCTCGATGGTACTTACACACGCGTTGACAGGTTTAGAAACGCATTTTGTCTGCTGAGCTGAGCGAGCGAGCGAGTTCAGGACTACCTTCCTGACGTACGCGCCGCGGCCTATCTTTCTGGTAGGCCTGGCGGACACGAAGGGTGAGCTCATCAGATTCGGCGGAGCTCCACGGTTTCCAGCGGTCCGGGAGACAATCCACGGCTGTCACACCTGACGTGTCGCAGCGAACTGATGTTATTCGCGAGGACAGACGTATTACGATTCAACAGTTTGCGCTACATCTGACAATCAGCGAAGGGAACGTTTTGAAGCCGAGGGGGAGGCCGCCTCGGATTGTAAGAGGTAATGAAACCTGGGTTCACCATTTTGAGCACGAAACAAACGACAGTCGATGGAATGGCGCCATTCCCACTCCGCAACGTTAGTCACAAAGTAACGGATTAACGATAAGCGAAGTTAACTTTGTGACTAACGTTGCGGTACACAGATATGTTACAGAACCGCATCACCCCTAGCCTATGGGATAAATACCTGCTGGAATGTACGACGTTAATGCAGGATGGCAGCAGACCGTATTATTCGTTTCGGACCTCTTGATAAGTATGGAAGTGTGATTACGCATGTCAATCACATCGCGATTACGGGCAGCATGGGGTTCACGCCTCAGCCTCAGGACGTGCGCTAGCAGCGCATGTCGGATGTTTCAAGCGTCAACTTCGCGTCTTAATATCTCGGGATGTAATGGGAATATTGCGATGCAATCAACGCCATTGTGTATGTGCGCCTTTGTCATGCTATGGATTGCTGAAGAAAAAATATAGGAGGTCCATGTAAAAAAACATAAGTTTGTGTTAAAAAACATATGCTTTCGTTTTAGAATGTTTCCAAATATGTACATTCATGGGCCCCAGCCCTACATTGATACCGGTGAAAGTCGTTTTCCAATAGCTGTTATTGTTCCAGAGATATTTTGGGTGGACAAGATAGCTGGGACACCCTATATATATATATATATATATATATATAGGATTCCCGATATTTTTGGAAAGCATCAACATTCCTACTTTCTTACATCTTCTTTCTGTCGTGTTCTCATTATCATACGTTTCATACAAATTATTTAAGTTGTACATCACGTCTCATGCATGTACACTCAGCCACTATGTGAACCTGCCATATAACAGATTTTCTTTATTGCTCGTCTTGATTGCTTTAATATTTTGAAATGACCTGTTTGGTTTGATGATAAGCCATCCTCAGATCTGATTGTATCAGTTATCCTGTGAGGTAGTATGTAAAATTCGCTGATGAGTTGGGCGCGTTACTCTTGTAACTGAAACAATCAGATTTGAGGGAGGTTCATGTTGAACCGAAACAAATCATTTAAAAAACTGTAAGCAATCAAGACGGACAATAAAGAATGTTGTACTACCAGTGATTGCGGATTTCGTCCAAAAATGTTATGGGTCATTCCACGACAAGTGTTCTACTTTCGGAAAAAGAACCCGCGCGATCATCACGGATTTTGCTGAAATTTTGTGTCAACATTCGCACTTGTTCCCAGTGAACATTGGTAAAGTTTCACGATCATTAATTCAAAACTTCAGATCTAATATCTCAGCCAATATTTTCTTGAAGGAAATAACCCTTGGCCATCGTCCACAAAGTTTTGTGCTCTATTAAGAGAAATAAATATTTCCTAAGCGATGTGCATGTTGATAATTTGAAACAAAGCTGACCGAGAAAAAAAAGTGAAGTTTAGCGTTTTATATCTCCGGAAGTAACTGCGAGATAAACCAGAACCTTTCTACGTAGTGACTTACCAATGCAATTTCTTAGAATATAAAATTTCATCATCCTACTGCTTCCCAATAGCTTCCAAACTGATGACAAAGTTGACGGTTTTTCTAAAAATGCCACAAAACTGGCTATTTTTTTCCCACTTTTACAAGAATATTTTCTGTAAACTCTTAAATCGTTTTCATTAAAAGGACCATGTACTAAACCATTGAAAAAACTGATTGGTTTTGCAATGCAAACAAAAGGCCTTAAAAAGGCTGAGAAGCATTGAAAATGGACCCGTAATCCGCTGGTACTCAAATCTGGCATCTTTTGTTATGTTCTACAGTTGTTTAGTACTCTCTGTGGAAGACAATATCAGAAATCCTGATGACTACGAAATGAGCTTGAGTCAGAAAAACTGCACGTAAGTAGTTTTTGTTTTTTAGACGTCTCTACGGCATTCAGCTATACAAAATTCTTTTTATAAAAGATGAAATGGAATAAGGAATCCAATATAAAGTTCTTTTTTGTGGCTGTAATAATTTGGAAGTGTAATTTGTCGTATGAAAATTTCGATATTGCAGTGCCTGTGTCATTCTGAAATATGATGCAATATTCCTTCGGACAAGCATGCATTCCATAAATGTCAGTTTTTGCACTGCTCGTATAGCTTTATGATCAGCGCGCTAGCCTGTCAAACAGGGATGCGATCAAATCCGCGCGGCGGATTAACTCTAGCAGTACGAGCAAGTTTTCGATAATGCGCACTACAAAGTGGGTGGGGTACTATTTGCCCACTACAAAACAAATAATTATTAACTTTTATTAACATCTTTTTTTAAATAGGTACTGCTGCATAAATCTGGTTCGGAACCTGAAAATCGTTCAGTACAATCTTAGCAATACTAACGCATTATCCGTAATTTTTAAACAGTGGAGCCAGTTTTGATGGAAATGGACGAGTACGCATTAATTGTCGAGGCTGACTTGAATGAAATTCCTTTACTTCTTTAAACAGTTGCAAATAGTAAGATCAGGCTCTTCAGGATGGCCGGCACCCTCTGGACGATGGGAAGTTGCAAGACGCCCTCTCTGTCCTGCCGGCAGAATTGTGAATCTTCGTCGAATGACACGGAGGCATCCCGCAGATCGCAAGGGCTGTGGCGACTGAAATACCAGGCCTTAATTTTATCAATCAACATAAAATGCAGGAGAAGCAGAGCTAAAGCTTTAGCAGCGGAACTTTTAAAACTTGCTGTACTTCAAAAAGGGCTTAGGTCGGGCCAAGTTCATGACGCCTCAGCCCAAATACAAATAAGTTACTGCCGCACAGGCTGCGCATACGGCCACAGAATCACAAAATCAGCTACAGATGTCGATAAACTTAACCATAATTGGACGTGGCCTTTGAAGCAAGGGCAAATACCGGACGGGCTTCAGCACAACCGACCCAGGGCCGCTGCGCAGACCAAGTTCAAAATGTTCAGATGTGTGTGAAATCTTATGGGACTTAACTGCTAAGGTCATCAGTCCATAAGCTTACACACTTATAAACCTAAATTATCCTAAGGACAAACACACACACACCCATGCCCGAGGGAGGACTCAAACCTCCGCCGGGACCAGCCGCACAGTCCATGACTGCAGCGCCCTAGACCGCTCGGCTAATCTCGCGCGGCGCAGACCAAGTCAAGTAAGACACTGTGACCGTATCCAGATCAGTACCATAAGTCAAGCAATCTTAATTAAAACAACTAACAACTGTCGTGTTCCACTTCACTATACAAGCGAAGCGCCCCACTGCGCACAAACGTGCGCCGCAATAACAAATGCCACGAAAGGCAAAAACACCATAAAAACCTTTCAAATCAACTCAGCAAACCAGTGACAAAGAAGGCAACTGATCGCACAACGCCCTGCACTGTCGGGAACAGTCTGTGCGACAACACACCATAGGAAAGCGTCAGTTTTTCACAATCCAAGTTTCACCGTTTTGGAAACCATACCAAGGCGGCAGCCCACCACACTTTTCGATTAATCCGGTAACTACAACAAGATAGATAAAATCGACGCATATCACACACTCTTGAGAGTAATGATCGTTTCCGTCGCTTCACAACGGCAGTCTTTCGCAAATAATAGACTTAAAATAACCCACGTAGCTGTCTTAGCCAGTCCTCACAGTAATCCACAACGTAACACCGCACAACTTCTTGACGACGGCCTACTATATCGGCGTTTCCTTCTTATAACTTAAAGTAAACGTTTTCGAGTCGTTTTTCAGCGCATTAAGGCACCATTACCCGCCTTGCTGACAACGGTGAAGCTACATACAAGAGAGAGCGATCAACCACTGAATAACCACCACTCTCGGCTACAAATTACCCAAGTCTGTACCTTAACTGTGGCCAATGCAATAACCAGAAACGGCGAGCAACAACGTCAGGACTCCATATACAACGACCAGACTTCAGCCGAGCTATCGAAACCCACCATCGTGGCAAACACCAACTCTGCCTCCTTGCCGTAGTGCCCCTACCCGACGCTGTGCTTGTGAACACGGACTCGAGCTTCTAATTTACCGGGAGAGGAGACCAACTGGCATAACCTAGAGGTACTTTATGAGCACCACAAAACAATTTTCCAAAATACAAATTTCGTTAACTTAATTGTTTTCGCGACATACTGTTTTAAGATATATGGATGTGTAACGAAGGTCCTGATCTTGAAAATAGGAATATCACATTTTTTGCGAAAAATCGCTTTCACTTAAAGATTTAATTTTTCGGGTTACGTTTTACTGAAAAAATCAGAACAGTCACGGAATTTGGTAAAATAATTCATTAAGAACAGTGCTTTTTAAATCATCATTTACAAAGGGTGGTCATAAAGTAATCCCCACCCCACCCCGACCTGTGGTATTTTGAGGGTTAACCCTAACAATACCGACCCGTGCGAGGGGGCCAGGTGGCACTTTATGCCTAGCTTTTGTCATCTTCTACATCTACATCTACATCTACACAGATACTCCACAAGCCACCGTAAGGTGCGTGGAGTAGGGTACCCTGTACAGCTACTTTTCATTTCGCCTCTGTTCCACTCACAAGTAGCGCGAGGGAAAAACGACTCTTTGTACGCCTCCGTATGAGCTCCAATTTCTCGCATCTTATCTTCGTGGTCCTTACGCGCGATATATCTGTGGTGGTAGAATCGTTCGGCACTCAGCTTATATGCCGGTTCTCTAAATTTTCTCAATAGTGTTTCTCGAAAAGAATGCCGCCTTCCCTGCAAGGATTCCCATTTGAGTTCCCGAAGCATTTCCCGTAACACTTATGTGTTGTTTGAACCTACCGGTAACAAATCTAGCAGCCCGCCTCTAAATTGGTTCGATGTCTTCCTTCAATCCCACCTGGTACGCATGCCAAACACTGGAGCAGTACTAACTTCCTATATGCATACAAACGTCCTCCTTTACAGGTGAACCACTCTTTTCTAAAATTCTCCCAATAACCCTATATCGACCATTTGCCTTCCCTACCACAGTTTTCACGTGCTCGTTCCACCTCATATCGCTTCGCAACGTTACGCAGGACACTAGTAACACTATATCCGAACATTACAGGTTTGTTCTGTCTACTCATCCGCATTAACTCACATTTTTTCACATTTAGGGCTAGCTGCCATTCATCACAGCGACTGGAAATTTTGTCTATGTCATCTTGTATCTTATACCTAATTCTATAATTATAATTCTTTCGTATTTTGGCATTAAACTTAACCCCCCTCCCCTTTTTAGTAGACACAGACTTTCACAACAAATGTCCTATGCAACGCATAACAGCATTATAAGAATTTTCGGGGTCTGGAATCTGCTTATACATCACTGTCTCTTTGAAACGTATGTTGTTAAACTACCAGCACCATCACTACCCCTCGGTGGTCGTATCCGTTATTGAAAGTGCTTTGGCACTGGGAGGGTTAACGACCGTAACTCGTACAACCGCCAACCTGGGTGTGGTTTTTCGGCCGTTTGCCACGCTCGTTTACGCAAATCCTGGGCTGGTTAAGTGACGACTTTGGCGTCAGGAAAAGCATGCGGTGTCAGAATTAAGATAAAAGTAGATCTTATACATTCCCGACATATTGCCGGTGGGGCAGCGACCAATACGGTACTGAAATAGTAGATGGGCCAAATAATGAGAACAGCGGACGCTTTATGACGGAACAAAGGCTAAGGAAGAGGGGAAAACATTAAGGTACTATGCATTTCTGTATGCTTACCACAGAAGTACACACGCGTTAATACACAACTTCGATTCCGAATATATTTTCCGTGTCTCGTCCTCTCTGGTCTCTGTTGCTTATGTATCCGTGGGTAAAGTCTTTCGAAAAAGTGATGTGACTGAATTACAGGCGAGGCAAGGAATCCCAGTTAGTAATAGAACCAAGAGTTTCCCCTAATGCCCAGAGACTTGGATGATTATAACAGTAACCGGGCAGTAAGAGAGAAAACGTTGAGACAGTTTAGAGTATTACGGCGCCCCGTGCCACCTAGCAAAGGCAGTGTGGCGCAACGCAAGCAGTATGCGGGCAGGAGAAGCTGTGTGTGAAGCGGCGCTTATCTCTCGGGAGTCGGCAGGGAAGCGGAGGGCGCGCCGAGGTGAACGCCTGATAGCGGGCCACCCACCGTGGGAGGAAGCCGCCTGCCGCAACCGCCGCTGCGCGAAGGCTCGCCAGCAGCTCCGAACCTCACGCGGATGTGGCGTCGCTGGGGGCAACATTCTCGCCTTTCGTACTCACTGGGCATATCGCTGGATAATAATCCGACAGCTTCTCAGCAGTTATCGAAAAATTAGACGGTGACGCATATTTCGCACGAGTAAATAAAGATGTCGGGCAGGAATGCAGCCTGTTGTCATTTCTCATCAACAATTGAGAATGTAATAAAAGAATGGAGAGCTAAGTATGCCGTAGAAATAACTATGCGTGGACACGTTCCTTTCGTCCGCGCTTCTGTGCTCCCGTGCTGTCGCGCAAAGTCACTCTCGGCGATCTGCTGCGCGCGACGCAGAGAACTTCACGTAATTCTGAAATTTGCTGGCGGACCGCCCGCATTAATTCTCTGCACTGGCACACATGCAAAGCCAGTCTGAGTAAGGGTCGCTTGCTTCGCTTTGATCCGCGAGACAGGGCTAAATTCGCAACTCCAGAGTCAATAATCAGAAGCCCTGCAGCCGTCTAACCACTTTCAGGAAATATGCCGAGAAGCGACCACTGGACAGGAATGTGTTCACCGCCAACAGTTCCATACGATAATCACCACAACTACAAACAGTGAAAACAGTTCAAAGTCAAAAGGGGAAGATGGTTCTGAGCACTATGGGACTTAACATCTGTGGTCATCAGTCCCCTAGAACTTAGAACTAATTAAACCTAACTAACCTAAGGACATCACACACATCCATGCCCGAGGCAGGATTCGAACCTGCGACCGTAGCAGTCGCGCGGTTCCTGACTGAGCGCCTAGAACCGCGAGAAAAGAGGAAGAGTCACACGAAAACATCACTCTCAAATTTGGACGGAAAAAAGTGTTATTTATTGGCCTGAACTAACCCTAGCCAAGCTCGTCACTTTTGTCCAACACCACCTCCAGCTAGCTAACGGCTCTCATTCTACCCTGAGATCTCTCTTTTTATTGAGCAAGTGAACGCTCATTAATCTTCAACAATCACCGATAAAGACACTGACATGCGTGAGCAGAGATCCACGCCTGCGCACGGGAAAGCCCTTTCAACTCCCCCCCCTCTCTCTCTCTCTCTCTCTCTCTCTCTCTCTCTCTCTCTCTCTCTCTCTCGTAATGCACTAACAAGGAGACCAGGCGGCAATCAGATTTTTGTAATCTTTTATATTTAACAGGCAGCGTGTTTCACAAGGTGGCATTGGAGAATGCTACTCGGGCAGCCGATGGATCGCTCGTTCGAATCTTGCTTATGGTTTTATTTTTTCCTATATCATTTAAAGATAAAGTTCATCAAATATATGCTAGTTAACACATTTTCATGAACGACGCAATTTTTCTGGCAAAATTCCAATCTTCAGTGCAAATATGACCTCCTTTATCGATATATTATAAAAGATTTTATAAGTTTAAAACGTTTTTTAATTTAAATAATGTTTGTTAACAATATTTTATACTGGGTGATTGAGCTGCCCCTCCCTATGTGTTTTGTGCAACTAACAACACCTTCAAGAACCAACCGCGACAGTTACATATTCTGTCGCTCGTTCTCTACATGCCAACTACTAGTCTCGCAGAAAAAAATGAACAGGACCTTTTTGTTCGACATTTAATGTAGTTAAATTTTGTTCTGGGATACTTTTCGCTGGAGGCTATAGTTTTCTAGTTATTCAAGAAATACGTACAAAATTTAACTACATTAAATGTCCTCCAAAAAGATACTGTTCATCTTCCCTGTAGAAGTAATAGTTTGCGTGTAGCGAGCGAGAGAATATGAAACTCTTGCACTTGGTTTTTGAAGGCGTTGCGGGTTGCATAAAATAGAAACAAGAAGACACGACTTTTTGGTAAAAATAATGATAATATCTGTTAATTAGCGTATTTTCGATGAATTCTATATTAAATGATGTAGGTATTCGAAATGAATGAAAAGAAGAAAATGAAGAAAAAGTCACCGTAGCGAGATTCGAACCATCAATCCATTCATTACCCGATTACCACTTGCAAAAGCTACCGAGCGAGCCACGCTGCCTGTCGTGAAAATCATCTTCATTTTAGAGGTAACTGGGTTGATCGCGGAGTATCACCAACTTCGGACTTAAAAAAGGCACTGTAAAATCACCACCTCCACCCTAGAGGGCACAAGAGTTTTGGAAGACTAGAGATTAATGTCCTATCGACAGAGAGGTCATTAGAGACGGAGCAGATGCTGAAATTACGGAAGGATGGGAAGAAAAACCGGCCATATCGTTTCCAAAGGAACCATCTCGGCACTTGCCTTAAGTGATTCAGGAAAATTACTGAAAACCTAAGTCTGTATGGCCAAACAGTTGAACACTCGTCGTCCTGAATGTACGAGGTCGCCTGCTGACTCCTCAGTTTCGCTGTCACCAAATCTTTCCACGAAATTGTCTTACATTTAGGTCTTCCAGGCAATCAGAATATGGAGCCAAGTGTAGGCAAACTTCTAAGAGTTCCTCTGCCAGGGAGTTGGAAATCCCGGCCGTTATGGGGTACAGCTGAAGGAAGGGCACACAGACACAGCCAGGAGGGAGGGAAAAAAATTAGACTTGCAGATGTTGTTGCAATTTAGAAGAAGAGGTCGGTTGGTAGGACATGTTCTGAGGCATCAAGGGATCACCAATTTAGCATTGGAGAGAAGCGTAGAGGGTAAAAATCGTAGAGGAGAGACCAATAGATGAATACACTAAGCAGATTCAGAAGGATGTAGGTTGCAGTAGCTACTCGGTTACGAAGATGCTTGCACAGGATAGAGTAGCGTGGAGAGCTGAATCAAACCAGTCTGTGGGCTCAAGAACACATCACAACAACACACAGCAGTGTTAACCAAAACTGAAATCAGTCTCCAGAAGGCCATAGAAGGCATGAACAAGTTATTTTCAGAAAGATGTGATATGAAAATAAATAATAAGAAGAAAACGGAAATCTTACCAACAGTGGTAAACCTGAATCTGAACAGAGAGATTCTGAAGCAAGTCACCAGCTTCAACCATATGGGTAGCAGAATTACGTAGGATGGAAGACCATGGTAGGAGATTAAATGTAGAATTGCACAAGCTGAAACAGCATTCAACAACAACAAGAAACTACTAACATGTAAAAATATTGGTTTAAACGCCAAGATACAATATGTAAAAACTTGATTCGTAATGATTTCATGGGCAAAGAGAATAACTAATGAAGAAGTCTGCAAGAACGTAGGAGAGAAAAGATCGTTGTGGAGGACTATCAATGGATGGAGAGGCTGTGGGGTTAATTACATACACAGATATTCCCCTTTCACTGAGAAATTACCGAGTGAGGTGGCGCATTGGTTAGCACACTGGCCTCACATTCGGGAGGATGACCTCATATCCGCGTCTGGATATTCACATTCAGTTTTTCAGTGAGTTCCCAAATTGCATCCGTAAATCGGGATGGTGTTTGAAAAAGCACGGCTGATTTCCTTCTCAATTCTTCCTTAATCCGAGCTTGTGCTCTCTGATGATCTCGCTGTCGATAGAACGTTAACCTCTGATCTTCCTTCCTTCTATCATTGTGAAATTAATAGAAAGGAAATTGTCTGGGAAGAATGCTCAAGGAAGATCAAGGCAGATAAATCAAGTTCCCAAATTGACCGTATATTATGAAAAATTGAGCAGGAGAATTGCTGCCGATCTATCAACGGCTTGAGAACAAAAGAAGATGACAGTCATTTACATGTGGCGCAGCGATGACAATCTAAATTCGAAAACCAAATTTTAGAATCACTTTTGCTAGCCCAATCATTTATCAATTTTCCCAGTATTTTACTCGGATTGTGTCTGAAAATCAGGTATTCCATTTTCGTCAGTACGGTTAAGTAATGTTTTCAATAACTGTGTAATTAATTTTTAAATAAGAGAGTCTTTAATTTCCTGCTTTATGAGACTGAATTCTTAAGGACGTCGAGGAGGAGGAGGAGGAGGAGGAGGAGGAGCAGATGTTTACAAACCTCACCGTCATCAATCGTTGCGTCCGAAGCTTTTTTATTCTGGCCGGCCGCGGTGGTCTCGCGGTTCTAGGCGCCCAGTCCGGAACTGCGCGACTGCTACGGTCGCAGGTTCGAATCCTGCCTCGGGCATGGATGTGTGTGATGTCCTTAGGTTAGTTAGGTTTAAGTAGTTCTAAGTTCTAGGGGACTGATGACCACAGCTGTTAAGTCCCATAGTGCTCAGAGCCATTTGAACCATTTTTTTTTTATTCTGTCATCAGAGTCACGCACGTCGTGAACGCAAACGTGATCACTGATGGAACATTTTCCAAAATGGGTTGGCTAAAAATCTTCCAAATACTTATACACAGTACATTCCTGTACAGCGAACTCTGTATTGTGCGTAGCTGTCTCATTTTCAGACTCTTTCTTTAAGTGCCTAATGTTCTTATTATGCAGCCACGGCATATTGCGCTTTTGTGTATTCATAGAGATCAAGAAGATTTCTTCTGGAGAGGACGCCTTCTTGAATTTGAAATTTCTACCACAAAAATATCATTTTCTCTTTCTCACTTTGCATTTGGATCAACAGATGAAGCATAGATTAGAACACCTACAGTATAACATGGTAATTTTTTCAGGGTCTGCTAACTTGGAACAGCAGTTGAACCAAATGTCTTGAAAACAATATCAAAATTGAAACAAGGGTAATAGAATGTAGACTTATTAAATCAGTTGATGTCGAGGGAATGAGATTAGGAAATAGGACACTCACAGTGTAGACGAGTTTTCGTATTTGGGCGGTAAAATAATCATGGCAGAACCAGAGGGGATATAAAATACAGTCCGCCAATAGCAAGTAAAGCATTTCTGAAAAGAAGAGATATTTTTCAACATCAGCTATAAATTTAAAGTCTATTCTGAAGGTATTTGTAGGGAAGTGAAATATGGATGATAAAAAGGTGAGACAAGAAGACAACAGAAACTTTTGAAATGTGTGGTGCATAACAGTGCTGAATGTTAGATGGATAGTTTGGGTAACTAATGAACAAGTAGTAAATAGAACTGGGAAGAAAAGAGATATATCGTAAAACTTGATTAAAAGAAAAGATTGGTGGATGGGATGTATTAAGAGCACCAGGGAATCGTCATTGTAGTGATGGAGCGAAGTGTGTGTGTGGGGGGGGGGGTGAAAATTGTAGAGTGGGAGCAAGGCTTGGAGACAGTAAGCAGCACAAAGTGGATTGTATTGTACTAGTTCCTTAGAGACGAAGAGGTTTGCACATAAGAGATGAACTCCATCACCTGTACTGTTATATACAGAGAAGTTCTTTTGTTAACATTGTTAGCCAAAATATATTTAAAAGTTCTTGACTGTTTACTTCAAAATTTTGCACAATACTCTAATAAACATTCAAGCAGACATATTTGCACAGATCATCAGCACTTTGGTGTTTATAACCTTCTAACTGCCCTGCACAACAGTCGCGTTGTGGTGTTGTAGTTATCGGTCTGTTCTATCGACGTGCTGTGCATGGCAGGCTGGATGTCAGGGGTAAATAAATGATTCTCAAGTCCCTGAAAGACAGACGTCGTGTGGGAGAAGTAGTATCAGCGTGCTTTATTTATTTATGCAGGGGCTAGATGTGCCGATGAGGATGGCTGGGGAATGGTTACGCTGGATGGAGGAGGGAATGGACAGAGCGAGGGCTTGGAGGAAACGAACGGAGAGAGGGGAGGAAAGGGAGATACATAAGGCAGGTGAAAGGTGTAGAGTGGTGGTGGGAAGGCGGTAAAGCGAGGAGGGAAGCAGAGATGGGAAGAGAGAGGGGAAGGAGGAAATGGTCAAAGAGAGGTAGAGGAGGAGATGATGGGCAGAGATAAGGGGAAGGAGGAGTAGATGGACTAAGAGGGGGGTGAGAAGGAGATCCAATGTCCAGATATATTTAGCAATGGCAAAGTATTAATACAAGAAAGATCCGCTAGTTCCGATTGCACAGGCAGCACTGTTGTGTTGCAGAACGACCTGCTGGGACAGTCGCTGTACAACATCACGCGGCCGGAGGACCACGAGGAGCTGCGGCGCAACATCGAGACGGCTCCCAGCGACGGCCGCGCCTCTTCCGCCGCTTCCGGCTGCTCGCCAGGTGCGTACGTCTGCCCTGCCTGCAGCTGGCTGTCCGCGCACGAAGGGAGAGCTGAAGGGCGTGACATCCGGCGTGTCTAGCCGCTGTACTCTCCGTCAGAGGGCTTTCTGCGAATTAAACGTACAAAGCGCAGGTACCACGCTAACACCGCCTCAAACCTCGACAGTGACCGCATTTCGGCGATAAACAGAAACCGTAAGTTGCCTCAGGTATGCCGTATGCAACTCGAGCCACTCACTGATAATTAAGGAGTTGGGCAAAAATATGGAAACACCGCGAGAAGTGCTTGTTTGAACATAAATGCAGATGCCGGACGAGGCTGCAGGTTGCGCTCTTGAATCTGACCACGGACGGCGCCCGTGCAACGTCCTCGATACGTTGCAAGTGTCAGTCGTGGTCACGACAGTGTTCTGCGCAGGCGTGAGTGCGTGATATAGGAACGTGGGCAAATTGTTGGTGCTCGTCTGGTGGGCGCTTCCGTAACCAAGGTAGCCGAAGTACAACGGTCACTCCAAAAGAAATGCACACTATTTTTTTTTAATCCATCTTTTAATCTACATGTTTGAAAGTTTTACAGTGTGTAGGTACATCCTTTAGGAACAATATTTTCATTTCTCCACATAATGTCCATCCCTCTCAACTGCCTTACGCCATCTTGGAGTCAGCGCCTATATACCCGCACGGTAAAATTCTAGACTAACCTGTTGGAACCACTGTTTGGCAGCGTGCACAGGGGAGTCATCATCTTTAAACCTTGTTCCACGAAGAGTGTCTCTCAGTTTCCCAAAGAAATGATAGGCACATGGAACCAGGTCAGTATTGTAAGGCGGGTGTTTCAATGTTGTCCATCTGAGTTTTGTGATAGCTCCCATGGTTTTTTGTCTGACATGTGGCCGTGCATTGTCGTGCAACAGCAAAACATCTTGCTTTTGCCGATGTGGTCGAACACGACTAAGTCGAGCTTGAAGTTTCTTCAGTATAGTCACATATGCATCAGTATTTATGGTGGTTCCACTTGGCAAGATGTCCACAAGCAAGAGTCCTTCGGAATCGAAAAGCACCGTAGCCATAACTTTTCACCAGAAGGTGTGGTTTTGAATTTTTTTTTCTTCGGTGAATTGGCATGATGCCACTCCATTGATTGCCTCTTCGTCTCTGGTGAAAAATGATGGAGCCATGGTTCATCACCTATCACGATTCTTCCAAAAAATTCATCTCGACCATTCTCGTACTGTTCCAAAAGTTCGCTGCATACCGTTTTTCTTGTTTCATTGTGAGCCACTGTCTACATCCTGGGAACCCACCTGGCACATACCTTTTTTAACGCCAACACTTTCAGTATTTTGCAAACACTTCCTTCCCCTATCCCAACGTAGCGTGACAATTCGTTCACTGTGATGCGTCTGTCAGCAGTCACCAATTCGTTAACTCTCTGCACATTGTCTGGAGTGTGTGCAGTACGAGGCCTGCCGCTGCGAGGACAATCCTCAATATTTCCGCGCCCGCTTTCATTACGTAACGTGCTTGCCCACCGGCTAACTGCACTGCGATCGACAGCAGCATCTCCGTACATATTTTTCAACCTCTTGTGGATGTTTCCCACTGTCTCGTTTTCACAGCACAGGAATTCTATGACAGCACGTTGCTTCTGACGAACGTCAAGTGTAGCAGCCATTTTGAAGACATGCTGTGACGGCGCCACTCACGGGAACAGGTTGAACTAAGTTTGAAAACAAGCGGGAAGGATGTATCTACACACTAAAATTTTCACACATGCAGAATGAAAACTGTATTTTTACAAAAATAGTGTGCATTTCTTTTGGAGTGACCTTCGTATTTGATGTTTCATGAGGCACCATAACCGAAAATTTATTTCGCATGCAGGGAGAGCGGAAAAACATCCACTAAGTCACAACGCGAACGGAAGTATGTGTTGAATGATGGTTGCAGACGGCCACTGAAGGGGTTTGTGATGAAAAATAAGGAGACGACAGCTGCAAAAGTCACTGCAGAACTGGATGTTACATTTGCGAAGCTCTATAAGCAATGAAATGCAGGGCGAACTGGAATTCCAAAATCACACATTAGCGATGCAAATTACCAGTAACAGGCAAACATGGCGCTGAAGCAATAAAACTTGGACACTACCGCAGTGCGAGAAGGTCATTTGGTCGGATGAATCTTGTTCCACAGTTTCCAACTTTTGGTCGAGTTTATTACACTAGAGCGAAGCGCGGCAGAGTTCGGTTATGATTTGTGTAGCTGGATTGTGCTTTTCCAGGGTTCCGTAGTTGCTCTGCAAGGTAGCATTAGTGCCAAGGTTTATGTGACCATTTCTGGGTGATGAGGTCCATCTCGTGGTGTTGCTGTGTTCCAAGACGATATGGCGCCTGTTCACACACCTCGCATCATCCAAGGCTGGTTTTGTGAGGACGATGATCAACTGTCGCATCTCCCCTGGGCATCACAGTCGCCAGATCTCAGTATTATTGAGCCTTTGTGACAGACTTTGGAGAGAAGGGTGTGTGGTCGATATCCACCTCCATCATCATTACCTGAACTTGTCACTATCTGTAAGATGAATGGTATGAGATTCTCGCGTAAACCTCACAAGAGCTGTGTTTATCCGTTCCGAGATGACTGGATTTCTGTTTCGAACGCCAACGGTTTTCCTGCACCGTATTAAGCACAGTGATGTGTCGTGGCTATGGTGTTTCCATATTTCTGTCAACCTTTTAAATTCTCTAGAGCTACCAAATTGCAAGGGTCTTGATTCCAACGTATCACATGTTCCCAGCTCCAGACCGATTACCATCGGTTGATGTTAGAGTAGTAGTGGAGTTGCGAAGGCATGTGAATAATCAAACCAGTTGTCAGCTTGGATCACAAGAGAGTCCACAGCGTAATCGTGACGAAGATGGAGAAAAAGGGCAACACTTCCTCATTGAGAATGTTGAACTAAACATCTTGGTTCACAATCATCTTGGTCTTGAAGCTCTTGCAGTAGCCGTGCTTGCAGACTCAATTACGGGAATTCAGGTCCGCCTATTATGCAGACAGCTTATCTTTTTAATGCCGAAACATATTTCAGCACCTTTGTGGCATTATCAGTGGCTACTTTTATTCAGGTCTGCAAAATTCAAACCCGTGTTAGGCACCAATTACTCGAAAAAAATTTAGGCCTTAAAACAGTCTACACTGAAGCGCCAAAGAAACTGGTATAGACATGCGTATTCAAATGCAGAGATGTGTAAGCAGATAGAATACGGCGCTGCGGTCGGCAACGCCTATATAAGACAAGTGTTTGGCGCAGTTGTTAGATCGGTTACTGCTGCTACAATGGCAGGTTATCAGGATTTAAGCGAATTTGAACGTGGTGCTATAGTCGGCGCACGAGCGATGGGAATAAGCGTCTTCGAGGAAGCGATGAAGCGGGGATTTTCCGGTACGAGCATTTCACTAATGTACCGTGAATATGGGCAGTCCAGTAAGACATCAAATATCTGACATCGCTGAGATCGGAAAAAGATCCTGCAAGAACGGGACGAACGACGACTGAAGAGAATCGTTTAACGTGACAGGAGGACGAATGACGAATGAAGAGAATCGTTCAACGTGACAGAAGGGTAACCCTTCCGCAGATTGTTGCAGATTTCAATACTGGACCATCAACAAGTGTCAGCGTGCGAACCATTCAACGAAATATCATCGATATGGGCTTTCGGAGCCGAAGGCCCACTTGTGTGTACCCTTGATGACTGCACGGCACAAAGCTTTACGCATCGCCTGGGCCCGTCAACACTGACATTGGACTGTTGATGACTGGAAACATGTTGCCTGGTCCGACGTGTCACGTTTCAGATTGTATGGAGCGGATGGACTGGTGCGGGTGTGGAGACAACCTCATGAATGCATGGGCCCTGCATGTCAGCCGGGGACAGTTCAAGCTGGTGGAGGCTCTGTAATGGTGTGGGGCGCGTTCAGTTGGAGTGGTATGGGACCCCTGATACGTCTAGATACGATTCTGACAGGTGACAATTTGTAAGCATTCTATCTGATCGTCTGCATCCATTCATGTCCATTGTTCATTCCTACGCACTTGGGCAATTCCAGCAGGGGAATGCAACGTCCCACAAGTCCAGAATTGTTAACAGTGTGTGTCGAGGAATACCCTTCTGAGTTTAAATACTACCGCTGGCCACCAAACTCCCCAGACATGAACATTATTGAGCATATCTGGCATGCCTTGCAACGTGCTGTTCAGAAGAGATCTCCAGCCCTTCGTACTCTTACGGATTTCTTGACAACTGTGCAGGATTCATGGTGTCAGTTCCCTGCACCACTACTTCAGGCTTTAGTCGAGTCCATGCCACGTCGTGATGCGACACTTCTGCGTGCTCACGGGAGCCCTACACGATATTAGGCAGGTGTGCCACTTTCTTTGGCTCTTAATTTTATATCTGTTGCCGTGATCAGCTTATTTTCTGCCTTGCTCTATTCTGTAGAACGTTCTCAACATTACTGAATATCGGTGGCTTGTCATCTCCAACGAAATGATGTTACTAGGGCTTTTGTTCGTGAGTTAACAGATTACTTATAAGCATAATTTTGTTGTGCGAAAGGACACTGCCTGAGAAACAAAAGTGCAGCAACCGGAAGGGAATAGGAAAAACTAAATGAAACTTTACGAGTTGAAAGGGTATATGATGTTGTTTCAATATTTACAATATCGAGTGAAATTTACAAAGAACTTGGTAGGATGAGCCCACTTAACAGTGTAACGTAGTACCCCCTCTTGCCGGGATGCATGCCCTGATTCGGTGGGGAAGGGTGTCGTAAAGCCGTTGTATCCTGTACTGACGCAAACTGGCCACAATTTCTGTAGTAACTGATCCTTCATATACTGGATACTGGCAGTGATGGTGTTGACGTCTGATCTGGTCGGATACATGTTCTACTGGGAAAAGATCTGGCCGTAGGAGTACCACAGCATAACGGATAGTTCATAGAGATTCGTGCCATGTGTGAACGAACATTATTCTTTTGAAAAAATGAGGATGCCACAGGACGTCCGTGTCGTACTGTAGTGCTGTCAGCCAAAATCTGAAATCGTACCCGATGGTTCCCCCCCACTATGACGCCAAGAGTACCGCCGTTGTGCCAATGCAAAACAATGAAAGAATGGAACCTCTCCCCAGCCCGCCGCCATAATCGCCGGCGTTTGTCATCCGGTGTAGTGAAATGAAATGTGAGTGTGGCTAGGGCCTCCAGTCGGGTAGACCGGTCGTTTGGTGCAAGTCTTTTTTTTTTAAAAAAAATGGTTCAAATGGCTCTGACCACTATGTGACTTAACATCTGAGGACATCAGTCCCCTAGAACTTAGAACTGCTAAAACCTACCCACGCCCGGGTTCCCGGGTTCGATTCCCGGCGGGGTCGGGGATTTTCTCTGCCTCGTGATGGCTGGGTGTTGTGTGCTGTCCTTAGGTTAGTTAGGTTTAAGTAGTTCTAAGTTCTAGGGGACTTATGACCACAGCAGTTGAGTCCCATAGTGCTCAGAGTCATTTGAAGCCAAAACCTAACTAACCTAAGGACGTCATACACATCCACACCCGAGGCAGGATTCGAACCTGCGACCGTAGCGGTCGCGCGGTTCCAGACTGAAGCGCCTAGAACCGCTCGGCCACACCGGCCGGCGCAAGTCTTTTTAGTTGACGCCACTTCGGCGACTTGCATGTGAATGAGGGTGAAATGATGATGACAACACAACGCCCAGTTCCCGAGCGGAGAAAATTTCCGACCGGCCGGGAATGGGAATCTAACCCCGGCCTGTCGCATGGCATCCTGGCACGCTGACCACTCAGCTGTGGAGACGGACGGTGTAGTGTAGAAGCGCTGGTTACCGCTGAACGCAGTGCAGGGCTCCCAGGTAACGGAAGGCTACGCATGCGACGTAATTCTCTATTCCAGCTGCTGCTAGTCTTCAACCAGTGATGTGGGATGACACAGAATGTTGCATTAGTTGGGGTTACGACGTGCTTGGTGCACAGTACGGCGATCCTTTCTTGTAGCGATGAGACTACGTTGCCTTGAACCTCGACGGCAATATACCTGCCCTCACGTATCTGTGCAGTCCAACGTAGGACAACCGTTACATTCGAATGCCTCACAAAGCTGGATATTGCACGAGTCGACTAGCCAGGTAAGTGGAGACACATAATGAAGACCCATTTCAAACTGTCAAGTTTTGCTAACGCTTACAGGAGTACGCGGTATCTACGTGTGCTTCACAGCGACCATTCAGCATCTGACGCTGTGCGCGCCCCTTATATACCCTACCAGGCATGTTAACAACATTACACACGAACAACAGTACTGCACTACCGTGGCCGTTCTACTTCTCATAGCGAATTGCAACTCGTCATTTACATACGTGCCAGTCTGTGTACGTGCACGAAATTAGTATTGGCTTTCGAGCAAGTCTTTTGGATGCTTATGTGCATACTCCTCGGTTCGAAAATAAATGTAAGTAATCGCAAAACATTGTCGCGAAATATGTCACGAAATAAAATTACGTTTGTAAGTTAGTTGGTAACTCTCAGCCAAACTCACAATAGCATCACTTAGTTGCAGATGACATGCTACCGGCATTTAGGAACGTAAAAAGCGTCCTACAAAACCTAGCAAAACAGAAAATAAGCTTACAACCGCTTTAGGTCCAAATTTAATTAGAAAAATTATTAACTACAACTTTTTGCTTTTTGCAGAACTGAGTATTTCTTCGTGTCGGAAGCATGACCAAGTTACATATTATAATGTATAGAACACAATTCCCGAGCGGAGAAAATTTGCGACCTGCCGGGGATCGGACCCCGGCTCCTGGAATGGCATTCTGGCGCGCTATCGACTCATCTATGTAATACATACGAAAAACGCAACTTAGGATTGTAGACATAAAAGTATGTGAAGATTACAGTACAATAAACATAAAAATACGAAATACATATCGTGATTTTAAGCTAGAGCTAAACGTTTCTTGCCCAGAAACGGGCGACGTCAGTTGTATTTGACTTTGTTGCTATAAGGTCCTCAATAACGCATTTGGCGCGGTGCTGGGCAGGAGTGCATATGAAGCGTCGTTTGTAGTGCTCCGCATTCGCAGAGGTTAAAATTTTCGGGGTAGCCCCATTTATTGAGAGTGTACGTAGACTGTTTAGCGCATTGCAGGTGTCCCAGTTTTCATCGCGTCCTGCTGCTAGTTCCCCTTTCCGCTCCATCCAGTGTTGATTTGAGGTCTTCTTCCGAAGGCCCAGTCTGGTTTTAGGTTCTTCATAATCTTCCGTCGATCTCAGGAAACTTCGCCTTGATTTTAATCACTGGTGAGCCGGTGGGAGACCGTAGAGGCATTTTAGAGCCCGAGTTCACAAGACTTTATTGCTTCCTTCCTGTTATATCCCCGATTAACCTTTCCTCCCGGAACACCCTGTGTAGATATCCGACTGCATATCTTTGGCGGCTTTATGGGAAGTGTAGTTGTACGAAGAGAGAGATGTACAAAACTCTTGTACGACCTGTTTTCCAGGTTTTTTAGCCATGACATTAAAAATGTACGTATCGCTTGGAGATTTTCGTCATATATCAAAGATGGTATGCTCGAAGGCTTGCAGGCACTTTATCGTTCAGCACGGAGTTAGGAAACGAAATGACATGAGCAGATATTCGAAAATAGTGCTCCTACAATGTGCTCGCCACCGTACACTGTGATGGATTTCTGAATATAAGTGCAGGTAAAAGTTAAGTTCTACTTTTCCGTTTTACTTGTTTCAAACAGCACGTTAGTATTTATGTTCTTTTGTTGCCGTGTATTTATTTGTTACCTCTTGGAACAATAGCGCGGCTTATTTTTTGTCACAGGCCAAACTATGCCGCTCTGAAGATTTTTTAGCCAAAATATTTGTAGTTGATAGCACTAGAACTTACAAGATTTGCCCTGGCTCAGAGAGGACGCGTGACCCAGATAACCTCGTTCTTGGAAATCGTCCGATGTCCCCCCTGACGATTTTAACATGCAGAATGTTATGTGCTAAGCGGCGAACTTGTCGCTCGGTTTCCCTTCATAATAGCCCTAGTATTAGTTGGATACTTCCATGTGTCTGCGCAAAGCGTTACTTTTACAGAGTAGTACTTGGTTGGGAGGCTATTCCGTCGTATGTCCGTTGTTCGGGTCAAGCCATCACTCTCTTATTTTCGTTTTGTTATTGCCAGTCCTTCGTGGGGTTTTGGACTATTCTTCGCCGCCGTAAAAGTTCTGAAGAAACCTTTTAATTCATGTATTTTGGGAGGAATGCAGGCTAAGTAGTTTCAGGAGAGATTTTTCTATATTTAGGGGTTTTAACTGTTAGTCTGCTGCACCTGAAATTCCGATGTTTACAAGAACGACATACTTGAAACGAGATATTGGGAAAAGGGGGAAGCGGTGGACGGTAGAGAGGAACGATAAAAAGAAAACCACTGATACTGTTGTTCTGACTTTTGCGCTATTTTTCATGTGCCTCTAGGTTTCTTCCATCCTGTAACGCATTTACGTAGTTCATTTTTGTCACTTCCTGTCGTCTGATGTCTCTCATATATGAATATTGCTCCGGTTCAGAGCGAATAATTGTCGGAAGTAGTTCGTGACAGTTCACACACGAGGCATTGTTTCTTACAGCATTGTATACATGTACTCCTCGAATTTCGACTTTCACTTTTCCACCAACGTCCTGTTCTGTACGGTAATATGTTGCTCACCCACGACCGCATATAGCACCACAAGGACACTCCGTAATGAACCTCGTGCTCGCGTGGGAGATAATCATTAATTAATTTTGATTAACTAAAGCAGAAACGTATAGAATAATACAAGACCTTACGCCGTTGCCACTGCCACATAAATCTATGTCGTGTGGTGGGGAATGTAAGTTACATGTGCATAGCTGAAGTTAACTTTCGGATGCACTTTATACAGCAACTTGCTTTGCTTTGAAGAATTCATGTTTAGGGCAGCAGTGATAAATAAAGTTTCGCGTTCTAACCTTAGGCGAGCCAATTGGGCCCGATCGAGCGCCCTGTCACCCTCTGCCAATAGCGTCATTGGATGTGCGTTTGGAAGGGCTTGTGGTCAGCACACCGCTCTCCCTGTCGTTGTTGGGTTTCTTGAGCTTGGAACCTCCACTAATCGGTCGAGCAGCTCCTCAGTTCACCTCACGAGGCTACGTGCATCCCATATCAATCTTCCAACCCAGGAAAAATGCGTGGCAGTACCAGGAATCGAATCGGAGTTCTCTACGTCTCAGCCAGCCGCGCTGATCTCTCAACTGCGGAGGCGGACACCTACGAATAATACCACCTGTACCACTCAGAAGTCTGGTGTGTCTATGATCGTCGGCAGCACACAGGCTCTTTCTGTTATGATGAAAAAATTTCAGGATTATGGACGAAGGTAAACGTATCAGTTTGAGATGCGAAACCCTGCTTCGATAATTATAAGCGAGTCGAAAGTTGGGAGCGAAAATGTCTGCTATCGATGTAAAACTCCAAGTACACACAAATTTCTGAAATTATTTCGTTTATCTGCACAAAAGTGCTACACTTACAATAATTGTTCAGCGTGGCATCCAACAACTAGACAGGCACGTCCATTATGAAACTCTGCATGGATTCTGCGAAGCACAGCTTGCTCTCATCGTCCATGACATCTAAGTGCTCTAGACAAAGGCGCCCAGGTTGACTCCGCGTTCCTCGACTGTCATTTAGGGAACCGAATATCGGAACACACCTGTGATTGGATTCAAGGTTTCGTTGCAGATAAACCTCGTCATTTTCAACGGAACAAAATCGACAGGTGTAAAGGTAATTTTGGAAGCCCATTAGGGAGTTTATAAGGCCGGTATTGTTTACATTGTTCAGGGTGTCTCAAAAGGTACGCATAAACTTCGATGTATTGTAGCTTCCAAACTAATTAAGATATTTACGCTACGTTTGGCTTATGTGACAGACAGACTTAAAAAGTTTTGTTTCTGTGTGTTCCAGGATGTCGTAAGTGAAGCGTAGTGAAAAAAGTTCGGAAAAGGCCCGTTTGTGGAATGATTTATTTAGAACAAATAGGGCAATCAAAGCAACTTCCAAACACTGTATAGAAACCAACAACTCTCGCGGACGTCGATATGCCAGTGGTACAGGAATTTTATGCAACATGAAGTGTTGATATTCTAGACCAGGTGTTTCCAGACTGCTGGATTAACAGGGATGGTCCAGTTCCCTGGCCTACGAGGTCGCCTGACATTACACCCATCCTCCTATGGGAGTATGTCAAGGACAGAGTGTACCAAATACCTGCCGACAACATCAATGGCTTAAAGAAACGAATCGTTGCTGCCTTTGCCACAGTTGATGCGGATATGTTGCGCCGAGTGTGGATGGAGCTTGAATATGAACTGGATGTTGTGCTTGCCACCATATGTTGAGATTGGTTGAATGGCATAAAAACTTTGTAAGATAGTGTGTCACGTGAGTCAGACATGGTGTTAATATCTTAATTAGTTTGGATGCTGTAACACTTTAAAGTAGTATCGTAAATTTTGAGACACCGTTTATGTAAATGATCTAGCAGATAACTTCGAAAGCTCGATGGCTGTTCAGAACCTTTTGTTGCCTATGGGAAGGTTGCTCCAGAAGACTTTTAGCGAAAGACAGGAAGACCTGCAAAGCACTGGTGATTGATGCAGGCGGTTGATCCACAACTTGAATAAATGTGAAGTACTGCCTATAGATAGCCGAAGAGCTCCACTAACTTTACGGGCGACAAATTAAATACCGTAAAATACGTAGGAGTAACAATTCAGATCAACGTAATACAGATTGTTGGAAAAGCGGGTGTGAGACTGGGAGTTATTTGGCGAATCTTAAGGAAATGTAATTCATCCATTAAAGAAGTGGCGCCCTAGGTGTTTTTCAGCCGATTCTTGAGTATTGTTCATTAATTTGAGATTACGAAAATAGATTAAAGAGAAAGAAATAGAAAAGATTCAACTAAATGCAACGCGTTTTGTCACGGGATCGTTTAGTAGGCGCTAGAGCGCTACGGAAATGTTCAACAAGCGCCAGTGGCACACTAATAAGAAAGACGTGCTTCACGCACAGGTTTACTGCTGAAATCCTAAAAGCGTATGCTCCAAGAGCAGGCGGGCAACATATTACTTCCCGTCACGTACGTCTTGCCAAATGACCTCGACGAAAAAACCAGAGAAATTAGAGTTCGTAGGGAGGTGTATCGAGCCATTATTACTTCGTGTCATTCTTGAAAGGAACGTATGATACCAGAAGTAACGTCCGCCATATACCGTAAGGTGACTTGGCGTTGTTGCAGAAAGTTCTATTGTACTCGTTCGAACAACGCCGGTGTTGTTGCGACAGTGCCAAAGGGCAGCGAGAATTCTTGCGGGGAGGGGGGAGGCTTGGGGCTCAACAGCCACGACTGGTGCCTGGGATCCGATCGTATGGTCGCGGTGCTCGTGAATCAGGAATTCCGGGAAAGGCGTATAGGGGCAGGACAATGTTCTGAAGCTCCATCAGGTTGGAACCGAGTACGCGCGAAAGAATCAAATTGAACATCTTCCGACAACGTGTGGATTGTGTCTTCCAGTGTACTCTCGCGTTGTGTATAGGGAGCTGTGGGACTACTGACCAATCATTGAGTATGCCTGCACGCACTTACGATCCAAATCTGTGCTTATAGTTTTTGACAGCTGCAGAGTGCGATTTCTCAACGGTCCGCACACGAGTGCTGCGACTGTTGTGCGTTCTGTCTGCGGTGAAACGGGCTTTGTCCGAGAAAATTGAGAGGGCTGGTGATAAAATTTTCATTGTCAGCTCGAAGAAATCAGCTTTGGGTTGGACCCCGTGTACGATCTGTCACCCGACTGCACGTGTGTGCCAACTTTACCATACGAAACATCTGCGGTCGCCCGCCGTTAAGTTAGCTGCTCCAGTGCACCTGATGTGCAGTGCCATTAGAGCGTGTCGTGAGACTTCTTCAGCTTCTGCAGTTGGGCGGGCGCTGAAGGAGAGCTCCGATCTGTTCAAGCTGCTAAATGATCTAAACCATTTTGCAACAACTGTTCTGTATCGCAGTCGCATTGTATTATCTGTACAATTACTTTTACTGTTCGTGGTAATACAGACCGCTGATATTTCGTAGCCAACAATAGATCAGTTATCAAGTCTTCTTAATTTGTTCCGCATTGACATTTTTGCCCGTGTCTCTTTCCCAGTGACCTTCAAGGCAAGGAACCGCCCAGCCGCAACGACAGAGTATAAGCGGGCCTCCACAGCAGTGGAGATTGACGCTCCCCATCGCGTCTTGTCGATAACTTGAACCGACAGCTTTCCACTCCCCATCTGCAAATATGTTAAGCCAAAACGCGCACAGTGGGATGTTCCATACTTAAAAACTACCGAAACATCGGTTTGGGTTCCCACGAACGTCTTTCAAGGGCCTGTCGGGGTTAGTAGTGGAACATGTTATTCCTTAGAATCGAAATGTTACACCATAGGACCTTGCTTGTAGAAATTGCTTCGTCTAAGTTGGAACCGACTCACCTCGAAAATCACCTCTTCCTCATTCTGGAAATGCCTACCATGCAGTGATAGAAGAAGAAGATGATGATGATGAAGAAGAAGAAGAAGAAGAAGAAGAAGGAGGAGGAAGAAGAAGGAAGAGGAGAAGTCATTGTGTACCATGTCATGTTCACTGGGTACCATGTCATGAGATAACGAAATGGGGCGGAGAAAATACACTCCTGGAAATTGAAATAAGAACACCGTGAATTCATTGTCCCAGGAAGGGGAAACTTTATTGACACATTCCTGGGGTCAGATACATCACATGATCACACTGACAGAACCACAGGCACATAGACACAGGCAACAGAGCATGCACAATGTCGGCACTAGTACAGTGTATATCCACCTTTCGCAGCAATGCAGGCTGCTATTCTCCCATGGAGACGATCGTAGATATGCTGGATGTAGTCCTGTGGAACGGCTTGCCATGCCATTTCCACCTGGCGCCTCAGTTGGACCAGCGTTCGTGCTGGACGTGCAGACCGCGTGAGACGACGCTTCATCCAGTCCCAAACATGCTCAATGGGGGACAGATCCGGAGATCTTGCTGGCCAGGGTAGTTGACTTACACCTTCTAGAGCACGTTGGGTGGCACGGGATACATGCGGACGTGCATTGTCCTGTTGGAACAGCAAGTTCCCTTGCCGGTCTAGGAATGGTAGAACGATGGGTTCGATGACGGTTTGGATGTACCGTGCACTATTCAGTGTCCCCTCGACGATCACCAGTGGTGTACGGCCAGTGTAGGAGATCGCTCCCCACACCACGATGCCGGGTGTTGGCCCTGTGTGCCTCGGTCGTATGCAGTCCTGATTGTGGCGCTCACCTGCACGGCGCCAAACACGCATACGACCATCATTGGCACCAAGGCAGAAGCGACTCTCATCGCTGAAGACGACACGTCTCCATTCGTCCCTCCATTCACGCCTGTCGCGACACCACTGGAGGCGGGCTGCACGATGTTGGGGCGTGAGCGGAAGACGGCCTAACGGTGTGCGGGACCGTAGCCCAGCTTCATGGAGACGGTTGCGAATGGTCCTCGCCGATACCCCAGGAGCAACAGTGTCCCTAATTTGCTCGGAAGTGGCGGTGCGGTCCGCTACGACACTGCGTAGGAACCTACGGTCTTGGCGTGCATCCGTGCGTCGCTGCGGTCCGGTCCCAGGTCGACGGGCACGTGCACCTTCCGCCGACCACTGGCGACAACATCGATGTACTGTGGAGACCTCACGCCCCACGTGTTGAGCAATTCGGCGGTACGTCCACCCGGCCTCCCGCATGCCCACTATACGCCCTCGATCAAAGTCCGTCAACTGCACATACGGTTCACGTCCACGCTATCGCGGCATGCTACCAGTGTTAAAGACTGCGATGGAGCTCCGTATGCCACGGCAAACTGGCTGACACTGACGGCGGCGGTGCACAAATGCTGCGCAGCTAGCGCCATTCGACGGCCAACACCGCGGTTCATGGTGTGTCCGCTGTGCCGTGCGTGTGATCATTGCTTGTACAGCCCTCTCGCAGTGTCCGGAGCAAGTATGGTGGGTCTGACACACCGGTGTCAATGTGTTCTTTTTTCCGTTTCCAGGAGTGTATAATAAAGGAGCAGCATATGTATCTGTCTCCTGCACTGAGTGAGCTGGGGCGTTGTCGTGTAGCAGAAACACTTCTCGCCACATGTCCTCTTGACAACCTCCCGTAAATTCGTCAGAAGATTTTGGCAGTATGCTTCTAAGACGGTTTACACCTTACGAGCGTAATCCGTTAGCGCTACGCCATGGCTGTCGCAAAAAACGCTCAGCGTCACCTTGCCTAGATGATGCTTTGGCTTTCGCCTTTTTCGGCGATGGTAATTCCACACGTTTCCACTGCTTGCTTCATTCCTTTGCCCTGGAGTCCTAATGGTACATTTGACACTCGTCCGTGGTGATTAGCTGGCTAGGGAAATCATATGTGTTGGCCTGACTTGATTGCCTTTCCGCTACTGCATCAGTTCAGCGGTCTGCTTCAACGGGAGTGAACAGTCGCAGATTCCAGCGGGTGGCGACCTCTGTCATGTTCACGATGTCGTAAACTGATACGTGACTTATTTTCACTTTCTCCGCTATGATACGCCGATCTTCGAGCACAGGGTCTCCACTTTGTCCTGCGTCATCCAGACCTACCTGACCAAACTGGAAGTTTCTGGATCACCTGACCACTGTGTCAAATAATGGTGGCGTGCTTTGCTGCGCTTCGATCACCTCAGTGTGAATCACGTTCAGCTGCAGAAAACGAAATACCGCACGAAACATCTTAGGTTCGAATCCTGCCTCGGGCATGGATGTGTGTGATGTCCTTAGGGTAGTTAGGTTTAAGTAGTTCTAAGTTCTAGGGGACTGATGACCTTAGAAGTTAAGTCCCATAGTGCTCAGAGCCATTTGAATCAGAGCCATCTTGTTTTTGCTTTGTAGCTGCGCGGTACGGTACTGTGGGGCGGGAAAAAACTTAATGGCTACTCCTCGTGTAGATGTGCTCAAACGCTTAGCTTCAGTAATATTTACGCTTCATGTAATTGCTGATGCGGGCACCAGAAAATGGACTTGCTTGATGGCATTCGGTAATATCTCGTTGAAGAATTTTCTGTGGCAATTCTGCACATAAGCGCAAAGTTTTGATTGCTGAAACGCTTTGTAAGACTAACATCTGATATCTATTCGCAAACCTCACATAGGAAACTGTTTAGGCGAACTAACAACATTCTCTCAATAAATTTGTTCTTTAATGATGTTTTATTTAAAGAGCTGTACATTATTAAACTCCATTGATGATTAAAATTAAATTCCTGCTACATAACTTGCTAGCCATCTTCTCACAGATAAACTCTATCTTGGAATAAAATTATTTTGAGTGTTGGTCGCGTCTTTATAAAACATCGAATGTATCTTATTTGCAAACATACTGACACATGCCTCAATATGGGGAATTGTCACATAGTTCATGTTCCGGGCCGATACACGGTCGCTCGGTGCCCACAGCACTCACAAACTGTGGGCATCTACTCGGCAATATTATTTTACTTCCCTATACACTGTCCAGTCACACTGCTATGGAGCCATGCCGCCTCCAGTGGCCTCCGTGGAATATCGTCTCAGTTATGTGCAGGATCCGTGATTTCCTGTCAGAGAGGTCACAGTTTGTAGTAACTGACGAAGTCATCGGGTAAACCAGCAGTGATTTCTGGCGTTTCCCAAGGTGATGTTATAGGCTCTTTCCTGTTTCTTACTTATATAAACGATTTGGGAGAGAATCTGAGCAGCCCTCTTATAGGTTGTTTGCAGATTACGCTGTCGTTTATCGACTAGTAAAGTCATCAGAAGATCAAAACAAATTGCAAAACGATTTAGAAAAGATATGTATATGGTGCGAAAATTGGCAGTTGACTCCAAGAAATGAAAAGTGTGAGGTCATCCACATGAGTGCTAAAAGGAATCCGTTAAACTTCGGTTACACAATACAAATCAGTCAAATCTGAAGGCCGTAAATTCAACTACATACCTAGGAATTACAATTATGAACAACTTAAATTGGAACGAACACATAGAAATGTTGTGGGGAAGGCTAACCAAAGACTGCGTTTAATTGGCAGGACATTTAGGAAGTGTAACATATCTACTAAGGAGACTGCCTACGTCACGATTGTCCGCATTCTTTTAGAATACTGCTGCGCAGTGTGGGATCCTTGCCAGATAGGATTGACGGAGTACATATAAAAAGTTCAAAGAAAGACAGCAAGTTTTGTATTATCACGAAAGAGGAGAGAGTGTCACTAAAATGATACAGGGTTTGGGATGGACATCATTAAAACAGAGCCGTTTTTCGTTGTGGGAGAATCTTCACACGAAATTCCAGTCATCAACTTTCTCCTCCGAATGCGAAAATATTTTTTTGACGGCGACCTACATAGGGAGAAACGATTACCGTGATAAAATAAGGGAAATCCGAGCTCGTTCGCTCTTTCCGCGCGCTGTACGAGATGGGAATAATAGATAATGGTGAAGGTGGTTCGATGAACCCTCTGCCAGGCACTTAAATGTGAGTTGCAGAGTATCGATGTAGATGCAGATGTTGGTGGCTGCGGTGGGTTTCTCCGTTGAGGATCCGTGGTGCGAACATCCCGATTGAGGGGATCCCACAGATTCTGGCTTGCGCTTCAATCGAGAACTTTGGTGGCCAGGGGAGCACGGTAAATTCGTTCTGGTGCTCTTCCAAGCAAGCACGTACACTGTGAACTTGTGACGCGTTGCATTGCCCATCGTGCTGAAGAAACACAAACTGCTTGTAGGGGTGAACATAGTCCACAAGCCACTGTGCCTTCCAAAATGACAAGATCACTCATTGAGTGGCACGAAAACATTCCCCAGACCATAACACCCCCTCCTCCAGCCTGAGCCCTTCCGACGATTGTTGCAGGGTGTTTCCAACACGCCAACGGCCATCTGTGCGATGGAGAATAAAACGTGATTCTTTTGAAAAGGCCACCTCACGCCACTCAGCGGACGCCCAGTGGCGATACTATCGTGTAAATTCCAGCCTTCGTCGCCGATGAGTAGCAGTCAGCACGGGTGCATGTGAACTAGGCCCCTGCTGCGGATGCCCATACGCAGCAGGGTTCGCTGAGTAGTCGTTGAGAAGACGCTGTTGGTAAACTCTTAGTTTATCTGGGCGGGCAGCTGCTTAACAGTTGCACGTCTATTCAAATGGCTCTGAGTACTTTGGGACTTAACTGCAGAGGTCATCAGTCCCCTAGAACTAAGAACTACTTAAACTAACTAACCTAAGGACCTCACACACATCCATGCCCGAGGCAGGATTCGAACCTGCGACCGTAGCAGTCGCGAGGTTCCAGACTGTAGCGCCTAGAACCGCTCGGCCACTCCGGCCGGCGCACGTCTATTCGCCCGCGCACATCTCCACTACCGTCTTTCATCCCTGTTACCTACGGCACGTAATGCACACAGTTGCCTCGGTGCGGATTTTGGATAGCGCTATTGTGCCATGCTCGGCATACTTTAATTACTGCGGCACGTGAACTGTTTACAAACTTAGGGTTTTCGGAAATGCTTCCACCCATGGCTCGGAGGCCAACGATCAGGCCCGTACACGATTATGTACCCTCTACTGCTAGTGCTGCTGTCTGTGAGTGGTTATTACACGTTTACGTCGAACACAGCCGATGGTCACATGAATGTGACTGGACCGTGTAACGTGTGAAGCAAACATGTGTAACAAAATTTTGTTTGACTAATTTCAAAACCGACAAATAATGCGCACTCTCATTTTTATACCATTATCTTAGCAACGTAATCAACATTACGCAAGATACCAAAACTGCCCTTCGCAATGGACTCTTATTAGTTCTTTCCACGCAAGAAACCTCACTGCTAACCATTAATAATTCACTCTGTCATATAACTCAGATAAGTTTTTAGACCACAAACTCCTTAGACTGTGCCGGCCGAACTGGCCGTGCGGTTAAAGGCGCTGCAGTCTGGAACCGCAAGACCGCTACGGTCGCAGGTTCGTATCCTGCCTCGGGCATGGAAGTTTGTGATGTCCTTAGGTTAGTTAGGTTTAACTAGTTCTAAGTTCTAGGGGACTAATGACCTCAGCAGTTGAGTCCCATAGTGCTCAGAGCCATTTGAACCATTTGAACCTTAGACTGTGCATCCATTAAAACTGACCAAGCGATGAGTGAGCTTTTACTCTAGTTTTCACTAACATGGGGACCGCGCCTAATCGTCACCACCGATTTCGTCTAAAATTATAGTGTATGCAGTGGTTGGCCAGAAATAAAAAATGACTGAAGTGGGAGATCCAGATGGACAAGCGTTCACATACGCGCGCGCGCGCGCGCTCGCACACACACACACACACACACACACACACACACACACACGAACAAAGTTACATGCGCGCGCCATAACCTAGTAATATATTTAATCAAGTAGAAACTTCCTGGCAGATTAAAACTGTGCGCCCGACCGAGACTTGAAGAAAGAACCTTTGCCTTTCGCGGGTAAGTACTCTACCAACTTAGCGACAAAGTACGACTCACGACTCGTCCTCACAGCTTTACTTCCGTCAGTACCTCGTCCCCTACCTTTCAAACTACTCTGAGGTGTGAGAACGCGTCGTGAGTCATGTCACTTGGCAGAGCACTTGCCCGCGAAAGGCAAAGTGTCCGTCCGGCACACAATTTTAATCTGCCAGCAAGTTTCACGCAAGCGCACACTCTACTGAAGAGTGAACATTACGTTGTAGTTTAATAAACGCGTCTGTAGTTAGTTATGCACCTTAATTTTGAAAAGTTGCTTCTACTGTTTACTGACGTCACCATCTTCGTATGATTAAATCTCTCTAGTGATTGAATTGCTGTTAATTCCGTAACCTGTCGTAATGAACTAAACAATAGTAACTCTCTTAATTAACGTCTTAAAGTCATGCTTGAAATTGCAATGATCTCATCTCATCGTCGTGATGTTTTCGAAGTACTTGCTTCAAATGGTTCAGATGGGTCTGAGAACTATGGGACTTAACTTCTGAGGTCATCAGTCCCCTAGAACTTAGAACTACTTAAACCTAACTAACCTAAGGACATCACACACATCCATGCCCGAGACAGGATTCGAACCTGCGACCGTAGCGGTCGCGCGGTTCCAGACTGTAGCGCCTAGAACCGCTTGGCCACTTAGGCCGGCCATTTCTGTAGGGTCTGTAACGTAGTTCCATTGAAAATATAATGTTCATCTTTCTTAAGGTTGAAGCTCTTCTGCTGGTGTCTGCTAAAAAAATGTTTGTTTTTGGAAGGGGTTCGCCTTGAACAAAAACAATTTTTTTCTTTGCTTCTGTTACCCAGACAGGTTTCGCTGAAGTTTAAGCATGACCAGTGAGCTTTTATTATGTTTCGTCAAACAGCAGGAAAAATACTCTTCACTACTTGTATACATACAAATTCAAATTCTTAAGTAAGTCATTAAACAACGGAAAACCCAGGATGGAAAGAAAATTTTTAAAAATTTAAAAAGCAATGTGTATATATATGTTGCCATCACGTGCCAGGAAAACAACAGCATGTGGTAGCAAGGTATATAAAAAAGCATTGTTTTTCACATTTGTAAATACTTTCTTGGAAATTCGAATTTATAGGTGTACAAGTAGTGAAGAGCATTTTTCCTGTTGTTTTATAGAAAGAAAATAAAAGCCCACTGATGTTATGAAAGTTCAGCGAAGTACGTTTGGGTAATAGCAGAAAGAAAAAAAATTATCCAAGGCAGGCACCTGTAAATTTATTCGTAATGAAATTTTCCCTATACGGCGGACTGTGCTCTTATATGAAACTTAGTGGCCGGACCGAGACTCGGAGTTCGGGACCTTTGCCTTTCGCGGGCAAATCAGTAGAGCACTTGCCCGCGTAAGACAGAGGTCCCGAGTTCCAAGTCTCGATCCGTCACACAGTTTTAAGCGAACAGTAAGTTGCATATTTATTCATGTTTTCTTCTCGATCACTTTAGCCGCTAGTGAGGCTACGGCCTCAGTGCAGCGTGGCGGGGAGCGCGCAGAACGCTGGACGACGTCATAACGCGAGCCGACGCTGTAGTATGTGGAACAGCAGTTCCCTGTCCAGCGGTATCTGTTATAGCATCTGCAGAGACCAAACAACAAAGAGTCGGACGCATTGCTATCCGATTTGATACTGGAAGGACATACATTTCTGAAAGGCCATGTCTTCGTTGTAAGGAGAGGTCCAATTATTCTAGTGAAACAGAGAGAATTTGTTGGTTGGTTGATGGCACCAAACAGCGAGGTCTCGGTTCCATCGGATTAAGAAAGGATGGGGAAGGAAGTCGGCCGTGCTCTTTCAAAGGAACTATCCCGGCATTTGCCTGAAGCGATTTAGGGAAATCGTGGGAAACCTAAATCGGGATGGCCGGGCGAGGATCTTGAACTGTCGTTCTCCAGAAAGCGAATCCAGTGTCAGAGAGATCCGTTTGAAGAGTTTAATACATTATGTGAGAGTTTACAATTAGTAACTAATAGTGACTCTAGCTTCTCTTTTTTCAAATTTTATTTTAAACGAAAATAATGTTACACAATTTAAACAATTGCATCTAAAGTCACTAGTGGCAAGAAACGTGCGAGGCACGTTAGCGAATTACTTTTGTCAGAACAGAATTACGCTATAAAAATATTTAGTTACCGTCAGTATTAAGCTTCATTGCTGTTTATTCTATAGGTCTTTCATCCAGTCGGCCTACTTTTGCACTGAGAATGACTAGATTGCAAAATTTCTGGCCCTTGTTGTACAGCTATGGTAATTTCTTCAAAGGACACGGCTCTCTGCTCGCTGCACGCTCGAGAAAAGCTGGTTTGTGTTGCCCGCGCACGCTCTGCTCGACGCCGATGCTGCCAACTGCGCGCGTCTTCGGAAGTGCTCGCAGTCAGGCCACTCCTGTATCGTCAAATAGGTTTGTGTTGCACGCTGCGGGAGAAACAGCGTCGGGCGCTGTCCGCTGCGCTCCACCATTCGGCCGAGCACGCCCGCTGCGGCACTCGCGCACCTGCACGCCTCGCTCGCCCTGTCTGCTAGTGCCTCTCGCAATGTGACTGACTGACTGTCACTGTATGTGTGCGCAGCGCTGACGTCCGACGAGAGCAGCTGTGAGGACGGCGCGGCCGGCGGCTCGACGCCCAGCAGCTCGCCGTCGGCGTCGCGGCCCGGCACGTCGGCGTCCACGGCGTCGGTCGGCTCGTCGTGCGACGGCAGCCGCGCCGGCCTGGGCGGCCTCTTCGGCTCCGCGGGCGCCGCCGAGCACCACCGGCGCTCCTTCTACATTCACCTGGCGCAGCGCGCCGGTGGCCGCGCGGCCGGCTCTGGCGCCGCCACTGCGTGCGCCGGCGCCGGCGGAGGCGGAGGCGGCGGCGGGGGCGGCGCGGCCGGCCAGGGCGCCGAGCAGACGACGTACGAGCTGGTTCACTTCCTCGGCTACCTGCAGGTCCCGCGGGCCCACGAGCCGCCGCCCACCCCGCACCGCCCGCGCCGACACCGCGGTAAGTGTCGACAGAAACGCTAAATTACTCGAAAAGAAAGATTAAAACCCGGAACCTCGCCCGATATTAAAGGCGGAAGTAAAGCTGTGAGGGCGGTTCACGAGTAGTGAGCGGCTAGCGCACTGCCCCCGAAAGTCGGAGGTCCCGGGTTCAAATCCCGGATCGTGTTCTACCGGGAAGTTTCGTAATAGCACACACTCCGCTGCAGAGTGAAAGGTTGCTTCCGGAAACGATTCCCGAGGCTGTGGCAGAGCCGTTTCTCTGCGACGCCCTTTTGTCGCGGTGTGCGAGTCCCGCGACGTATGCGGGAGCGTGAACTTTAGGAGAGAGATACTCGTAAAGCTTCGAGGGCTGCTCTGTCGCGATTCCCAGTAATGATGTACAGTTTGACACAACTCTTTACTTACAAGTCACAGCATATATAACAAGAGAGTTGACAAAATTTGATGGTTTAGGAAAAAGTACTGCCAATCACAAATATAAATATCTCGAGTACTTCGGTTCCTGACATCTTCCCCACTGTGCTCAATCTCCGAGAGGAGGACCCTCTACCTGTCATCCTTTTCTCACCGTTCTCCCCACCGAGACGTCTGTCGTGCTGTGAACTTCTGTGCAATTCTGATGTCGGCAAGGAAATGATCGGTCTCTGAGATTGCTGGTGAGAAGTCTCCTGAAGCAATGTGACTTGCTGACGAATATCCGATGTCGTCGCTCACCAGTGAGGTCTGAAAATTGTAATGTTCCTCCCAGAGCGAGAGTCCGTCTTCGACGAATGGGTGAACGTATCCGACTTCTTTGAATTTCCTACGCGAAGTGTTGGCATCGTACTGTTTTGATGGAATAAGTGTGTGTGTTTGCAGGTTCGAATGCTGTCGACACTTTACGAGTTTATCTTTGTGACGAATCTTGTGAGTCGGTCGAAGGATTTGGCCAGATGTACGAGTTAGTCTCCAGCAGGAACTGAATTTGGAAATGTCTGAGAGGCTGTGTGGTATAGCAAGTGCCATCACATGTTTTACATTCCTTCTCTCTTCTGAGAGGTCATGGCTAGGTCACGGCACGTGTCCGGAGTATCAGGTGACCGATGTTCTTCTGCGTGTGCAAACCACAGAGGTCCTTTCCACCAAACGTGCGCAAATTGCATTTGATTGCCCAGCAGTCCTTATGTTAAGTGATACGTGGCACTAACTTGGTGACGTTCGTGTATAAATTTCTGTCACTTTGTTACAGATTAAAGTATCCCATCGATTAGCATTGCTCTGCATCCAGCCTAAAGTCACTGTAACATCTGTCCACAACACTGAGTGAGTAATTTCGTACCTTGTAACTTCACAGAAATATCATAGTAACTGTGCTCTTACAAGTGCATCTAGAAGTTCGAGATGTGGCAGTGTTATCTTTTTGACGAGTGCAAGTCTGTTCTTTCTTCCGGTTGAGTGAGTCATTGTGCAGCCATGTAATATACTGCGGATGTACAGAGCTGCCCAGTATGCTTGTTCCGAAACATCACAGAATATTTGAATCTGAACATTTGGGTTTTTAGTACTTGACATCCATTGTGGGATACAAATGTGAGGCAGAGAATGTAAAGTGGACACTCAAGTATTCCACTGTGTCACAAGATTGTTGGGTAGCAATTCATTTCAGTCAAAGCCCCTACACCACATTCCTTGGAACACTAATTTTGTCATGATTGACACAGGAGAAAATAGTCCTAGTGGGTCATAAAATTTGACTACAGTCTGTGGTAGTTTCCTTTTGGCAGTGGATCCATCCGGTAATTTTTCTGTGACATCTGTGTTAATGTAGAACCTCTCCCTTGCCGAATTCCATTATACACCTAAAACTTGAGTATCTGTGGTAAATTCTTATCCTTTGGTTCTCCATATCTTATGTAACTGGTATGAAGCAGTGCCTCATTTTGCTAATTGAAAGTTCAATAATTTCATGAGGGCCGTTGGTTCATAATACACAGTGATAGCTACATTGTCATTACCTGTGCCAAAAATGAAGTCATCCATGAAAAAAATTGTTTTCTAGTATCTGTGTGGTGACGTGAAATACAGCCTCATGTCTAGAAGTGTGTTCTTTCAGCATTGCCAAAAGCAAAAATGGACTGCATGTCAGGCTGAATGGAGGTCTAGGGAATAGCAAGTCATTACTTCATTTGTGGCATGGTATTTTTCCATAACTTTGTTATTCCACAGAAATTTTGTCAAATCCTTAATGTCTTTGTGGTACACAAGTTGCAGAAATGCTTGCTTAATGTTACTGATAATAGCCAAGTGATGTAATCGGAAACTCTAACAAACAACAAGTATTTCTGGCTGAAGATTTTGCCCTGCCTCAAAAGTATTGTGATAGAGAGTGTGTTGATCTAGTGAGAAGATGCATCAAAAACCATCCTTCACTTTATTTTAACAAGTTTATTCTTGTTATTTGCCTGGTGCAGAAGGAAAAACATGGCGGTACTTGGTTCTTCAGGAGGAGCGAGTTCTCATGGGTCTTTGTAGTGTAGTCCAACACAAGATTGGTAAGTATCCTTTGGGGAAATGTGCCAAGACATCTTCTATGTAAACTATAAGTTCTGCTTTCTGTGTTCAGTTAGTTAATACAATATAGAACTATATTTTGTTTCTTAGTTAGACAAAGGGTGCTTCAAGGATCACGTACAAGATAAAATGCCTGAAATTGTCAAGGGAGGACAGAATCTTTATTGGTCTTTACTGTATCATGATGTGCAATTATGCTTATTGTCTCTGATTCCTACAGTGGTCTCAGTTGGTCGTCTGTGGACATGGAGCCTGAAGTACAAAGTTAACAACGACTAAATTCACTCAGATGGTAGATCTGCTCCCACTGAGGATCCAACTGAATATGATAGGAAACAGAACAATTTATTTAAAAATGTGGATCAGTAAACTGCAGATGATGGTCTTCCAGTAATTTTCTGCCGGCTGTTGTCAGTTTTCTTGACTGGAGCTGCTACTTCTCAGTCAAGTAGCTCCTCAGTTGCCCCACAAGGGCTGAGTCCATCCTGCTTGCCAACAGCACTTGGCAGACCCATATGGTCACCCATCCAAATGCTAGCCAAGCCAGACAGTGCTTAACTTCAGTCATCTGATGGGAACCAGTGCTACCACTGCAGCAAGGCTGCTCGCTCCAGTAATGATAACTACCAAATAAAAGCTTTACGGGCATATCTTCTTGGGAATCTTTCTGTGGATCAGCTAACTGCAAAGTGTGGATATTTGCTACAGTCCTCTTCAGGTTTGAGGCAGAGGTAACTTTCATATCTTCTGTTCTTAGTCCTAGAATTAGCCCACACTCATCTGATTTCAAAACTGACTGTGCTACACGATTCCGAGGAGCTAGTACAAGATTTGTATGTACAAACACTAAGTTGTCATCTGTCAAAGGCAGGCAGTTTCAAATCTTCCGGTAATAACTTCGCTGTGTAGGGTGCAGGGTGAGAAGGAAAGTCTACTTCTTATTCTGTCCAGTAAGTCCCCTTAACTGGGGGTTCAGGACAACTTTTCCGTAACTCACCCCATTTCCTAAATCTCACCAGTTGTTTTTCTTCAGCCCTCTTCCTGTCCCTTCTACTCTTCTGCCAGAAGCAGAAGCCACTGACATATTTCCATATCTTTATATTAGTTTTCTCCAGCTACTGCTTGGTGAGTAGACTCAAACATTGATTATTTTCATTGATAAACACTGGAAAGAGTTGCTTGGTTTTTGATGTGTGAACTTTCTTAGCAGATTTCCATATCCCATAATTAACTTCTGTTTCCTTTTTCATTCAAAGTTTATTAAGTCATAAACAGAAATAAAAAAGAGGGGCATAAAAGAATGTTTTGATCAAACTTTGGCCGTATTTATTGCCTTAGTTAATCTCGAGGACTATGTGACACAGCTGAATACTGTTGACGTTTCACATACGATTTTACTGTAGAATTTTATGCCTTGTTAATCCTTTTTTAACATATCATAAATGTTTTGATGATAAGTATTTCATTAATATTTTGGTGGGAATTTAAATGTTTCAGACACAGTTCCAAGTAGCAACAGTGACAATGTCCTGGTTGCTGTCGTCCAACTGTTCCGGGAGAAAAAAGTCATGGAGTTATCTCTCCTGGAGGCAACACTGGATGAGTACCAAACGAGGCATCTAAAAGATGGCAGTATTGTGTATTCAGATCACAGGTACTACTCAGTTTTGTGTAGTTTTCATCTACTTCTGTTTGTAGTAGTTGCTAGGAATATACACATAGCATTTCATGTACAGAGGTTGTTAATAGAGACTGACTCGCAATGACTCCTTTGTTCATTGCCACATTCAGCATTTTGGGAAATTTTTCTGTGTTTCTGTTATATTGAGGATTACATTGTTGACAATAACATTACACTTGCTTGACATGTCAGTAGGTTAGAAACAGTCTAAAATTTCTCTCCCAAAAAACAAACTTAAACTGTTCCTTTTTCTGTATAATGTTCAGTAAGAGAGTATTACCTTAGTCTAATTGCATTTGACTTGGAATGAAGTTTTATTTTAAAATACAAGTCTGACTTACTTTCAGTTTGTGGAACTATCTCAGAAAAAGTCCTTAATTACAGTAGAGAATGAATGTAATGTGGCACAAAATGTAGTTAGTACATAAGAACACTTAGCCTAGATAGACTTGTTGTTGAAAAGATATTTCAGTATGGTGATTTTTTTTTGTTTCAGAATATCTGTCGTGGCCGGATATCTGGCAGATGAGGTTCATGGCCACAATGCATTCACATTCATGCATCAGGATGACATGGCATATGCCTTAATAGCCCTTCAGCAGAGTAAGCTGGTTTCATTTCATATAATTTTAATGAATCATTGATGCCTCTAGTGAATTGGGAGGGAGGTGTTGCATAGATGTTGAATGTTTCTCTTAGTTCACATTCTGAAAGTGGAAAGAGGGTGGAGGGAATGCATCACTATGTGTTTCACAATATCAACTTCGAGTAGCAATAAGGAACCTAATATGCAGCTTTTACTTGTCTTCTTTAAATGAAGTGTTAATGTATTTAATCCAATAAGATGTTGACACCTGACATTATATTTCGCGGGTCACTCATGAAAAAGTAGTTGTACACTTGGAACAAAACGGCAAGTCAGATTTTACAAGGTATGGAATGAATAAGATGTGCAGTTCCAGCATTACTACTACTGCTACATTGCAGCTGCTGCCGCTACTACTACTACTACTACTACTACTACTACTACTACTCCAACACTAATAGTTTTCATTTGGTGGTGTACGGGAATAATTTTACTTTGGAGAACAGTGTACTATCACTCAAAAAAGAAAGGAGCATTTGTAACATTTCAAGTTTTATCTTAGAAGTCACTAGGTAAGTATTAATGCTTATCCTCTTAAAATGATCATTTGAGATTATTTATGTTGAGCCATTGTTTTGTGCAGACTTTGGATGGAACTGAAAAGTACCAGTTGCAGGTTTAGAGTGGAAAGAGTATCTGCAGATGTATCAGTATATGCATCTGAAATTGCAGTTAGATTCTTCTTGATGTGAAACTTGCACATAAAAGAAAAGCCATGGGAATCCACCTTAATGTCATTGACATGAGACACATTAATACTCTTTCACTTGAAAGTGTCAGTGTTCACTTACAAAGAATAAGCGTTATCACATGGAAATTTGTGTCATCAACATTATGTTCCAAATAATTATGAGTAGTCCTTTTAACCAGAATTACACTAGTCTTGCAACAATCTCATTTAGCCCAATTGGGAGATACAAAGGATGCATCCGCCCCTTGCTCTGTTGACTACAATAATTGCGGTAATAAAAAAATTAGCAAACTTTGTAAACTACTGACATTACATGTGTTTGCACAGTAAAAAACATATTGGTATGAGCTGGTGCAGGTACAGTAATCAAAGTTTATTATCTCTACTTAACTTTGTGCTTGTTGAAATTGTTATTCTACTGTTTGTCTAGATGGTAGGTTGTCCGTCCTGTGAGACACAGTTGGGTTGTTAATTGGAAATATGTATGTTGAAATAATACTGTGATGCATATTACTTTCTTCACATTAACTTTTTAATGAACATGTCTCCCACAATAGCTTTACAATGCCTCATTTCACAGACTAAACATTCTGGCTCTATAGAGCAACCACAACAGACTAACTCCCTATTACATGTTACTCTGTAACTGCACAACAGACTGACTCCAATTACTTGTTGGGAATTACAAAGATATACGAAGTTCCCATATGTAAGGAGATACAATCAGTGTTTCTTAACCAAAGAGATACAGTTAATTAACATTTCATAAACAAAAGCATTTTTATATCAATTTATTTTCTTGACTAATTATAGAAAACAATAATTATGATTATAATACAGAATTTTAATATTCATAATTTTAAATTATAGTGTACCAGCTACTTCGATACTTCACAAAAAAAGAGGTGTATTGAGCAGTTCCATTACAAGATATAACATTATTTTTGCTGTATGGCTTTGCGTGCCAGTTGACTGCATTAGCAAACTTTCTTATCAGGAACATGGCCATATATAGGTTTGTGCTTTCAACCGCTGACTGTGTGCTGATGTTAACATCTGAGTGGATCTCGGAGTTAATGTAACAGTATTAGCAGACTTTCCACTATTGCATCACCTTGTATGGCCTCATAATTAAAGCCATCAGCTACCAGATTGTGTCTTGCGATGTTAATGGAAACTTTATTCACATGACTCTGTGTTTTCAGATTTACAGTCTTATCATGAAAATTAGCAAGATTTCTAATTTTTGACAGTGATGATCAGACATGTACACCCCCCCCCCCCCCTCTCTCTCTCTCAACAAGTTACTAGTGTGTGATCTCCTCATGTGCGTGTTATCAAGTCATTTGCAGTTACGAACTAAGTATTATGTGTCATGCTTGTATTTTCAAACGAAATCCAAATGAGCTGCAAGTCCACATTATGCGGTTGTGAACAGCGACATTTTTCAGTTAGACAAAAACTTAAATTTACAAGCTGAAAACTACAGAAGTAAGTTCATTAACATGCCAAATATGGCTCGTATGACTTGTGCATACAGAGTACATGGAGTTCAACTGGAAATGCTGTTGTAGTGTTATCACAACACTTTGAGAAAACATGAGATTTGGGTGGGGATACCTATCTGGAGACATACCGCAAGCTTCAGTACCTGGTGAAGATGCTTACAGACATAGCTAGTGATAGACAGAAAAACAATAGATACAAAAACAAAAGACAGAAAAACAAAAGGAGCCTTTATTTTGTCCATCAATCCCCCTGCACTGAAGCAAGTAAAGAACTGCACTACACCACGTCTGGCATGGCTTAAAATCAAATCAGTCTATGAATCCAAAGGACCTGCATGCAAAGCAACACTGCTCACTGCTCAGATGCCTTGTGCTTCATAAAATGCAACCTAGTGATGATGTGACATATCATCTTACTAAATTCATTGATGCACTGTGGATAAGTCACAAGCTGTGGATGCCAATGCAAATTGTGATGTATTGTCTATAATGCTATTGTACAGTCTTCCAGATAGCTACAACAACTTTAGGTGTGCTATTAATCCCATGACAATCTACCACATTCAAGGCACTAAAAATAAAAATCCTGGAAGAACACAACATAATGAGTCAGAAAACAATAAAAGTGCAAATGCTGTGGTGCTAAATTAGGTAAGTTTTGTGAAAAAGCCAAAAAGTGCTGTAAGTGAAAGTGACAAATCAGAACAAAAACAAAAAAGGGAAAATCGGCCTACAGATGTAGCTTTTGTAACAGGAATGGACTCAAAGAAAATGAGGGGTTTTTCAAGAGGAAACTAAGTGTACAATGTGCAAACAATATCATCAAAGCTTATTGATGTTTCTCTGTGAATGACCCAGTTACAAAGTTTTGTGGCTCCAACATTTTTTGGTGCATAGATAGTTGTTGCACATCACACATGTGTAACAATCTAACAGTGAGTTAGAAACACAAGAGAATTTAGTGCTTGCAGACAACAGTGTTACCCAGGTAACAGCTAAAGGTGACATGCATCGCAACAGCAGTCAGTGATGCTAACTACATAATGCTGAAAACGCTTTGTATGGGTGAAAGCTCATAACTAAACTCATTTCATTGACAAAGGTTGTGAACAACAAACCCACATTGACTTCTGAGAAAACTTGTGCCGTCGTATGAGATACTAGCGATAAAGTCAAGCTGAATGCAAACAGAGTTTGTAATTTGTTTTATTTACAAGAAAATGGTCCAAAGGCATGTGTCTTTACCAAGCCAAAAGTTAGAAGTGATTTGCAAATCTGTCATACTCACTTAGGCTATTTGTCCTTGCAAGATGTGATTAGAATGCTCAAAAATAATTTAGTGACATTTTAAAATTCAGTGATGTCACTCTCACTAGATTCACTACATGTCTTGAAGGAAAAATCAGTTCACTCCCTTCACCAGATTAAAAAAGGATCTTCAACAAACTTCTGGAGTTAATCCATTCTGCACACAGCTGACTACGTCTGAAATCATTGCGTAACTAGAGGATTGCCTGATGGAACTCCATATGAGAAGTGACTGAAGAGAAAACCTGACATATCTCACCTTTGTATGTCTGGTCAAAAGGTTGACATCCTGGATAAATTGCCAAAGAAAGGAAAGTTCGATCCTAAAGTCAAAGAAGGGATTTTTGTGACCGTTCTTACTGTTCAAAAACCAATTGTTTGTGGGTACCAAAAGATTACAAGATTCATGTGCCAAGAAGTGTGAAGTTCCTTGATCATGACAGTTTTGAGCCCAAACAGACTCGGGTGGACTCCTGTGAAGATGAACATGAAGCAGATCATCACCAAAGAGGAGGCACTAACATGAATTCCTTGGGAGGAGATTTCAATGGTGATAAAAACAGCGAATCAGAGCCATTGTCAGATGATGAACCTGTCTACGGCTTTGAAAAAGAATGACTTCCAATAATTACTGGTCAAGAATTGAATCCCGATGATGACTTATCATGTGATGAAGCTGATAATTCTCCAAACATCACAGCTACTCGACACTCTCTGCCAGGTGTAAACTCGACAGATGTTAACTTCATTGTTAGTGCAACAGAGCAGAATGTCAGTAATGCATTACATGGTCTATATCATCGAGAGTGATTTGAGGCCATATATGATAAAATCTGATAATTGGTAAAAAATTATTCTGGGACATCGTAGATGAGCCATCATAAATGAAAGGGTAATTGATTGTGGGACTGTTTTGAGGAATAAATATGGAAGTGATGGATCTTTACTGGGGAGAAAAACAAGAACAAGTGCATGTGGAAACAACCAATGGCCTTTAGTTGACTTTATGGAAACACATTTTCCAGTTGCAAGAATTGAATCATGTAAACTACTCTTGGCTTTGTCAGTCAAATTTGATTAGGCATGTCATACAGTTTGATTTCTCAGTGGTGAAATTGACACAGAAATATTTCTGGAACAGCTGGACTCACTGGTTGAATTCTTACAAAAGATGAAATATGTTGAGAAAAGTAATCATATACTCAAGAAGGCAAGTGACATGCTCTAAACATTGAAATCTGGTGATAAAATGTGTAAACTTAGAAAAGCCATTTATGGGCTATGCCAAGCTGGTTGATAGTAGTATGCCAAACTGAATGCAACATTAGCATCAGTTGAGTTACAATCCAGAAATTCAGATTCATGTTTTTGTCTAGACAATGAAGAAAAACATCCAGCCTTCCCACTCATGTATGTAGATGACATTGTAATTGCGTCAACAGACTCAGATAGGTCAGAACAATTCAGGGATGAGTTATCAGCAAGATTTGATGTCAGGGACCTTGGTGCCATGAGATGCTTTCTGAGCATTGAACTAAATTAATCAGTTGACAGAATTACATTTTGTCCAAGTGGATCTATCAGAGAAGTTTTACACCGATTCGGAATTTTACCTGAAAGCCACTAAGGAACCCATTGGCAACTGGGAGCAAGATGGATACAACAGGTGTGAATACAGAATGTGGTACTCATTATCCATTCAGAGAACTGATTGGAGCATTGATGTTAATTGCCATTGGTACTTTCCCCGACATATGCTGTGCAGTCATTGAGCTATGCCAGTACATTAAAAGCCATATTTTTATTCACTGGCACATGGATAAGTGAATCCTTAGTTACCTCAGAGGTACCATAAACAAGAAACTGAACTACATCAAGGATAAGGAAGGAATCTTCGGTTTCGCAAATGCTGATAGGGGATGTTCCGATGCTGATAAGAAGTCATATGCTGGCTACAGCTTCACCTTATCCAGATCAGCAATCTCTCTGTGTTCACACAAGCAGAGAGCCATTGCTCTTTCATCAACTAAAGCTGAATATTGAAGCAGCAGAGGAAGCGATTCACCTGCCAACATTCATGAATGAGCTAACTGTCATACATGACCCTGATCAGTGACAATCAGTCAGCTGAAAGTTGGCACATAACTCACTTTTTCACTAAAAGATGAAGCACAAAGTGTCTCCTCTGAGGTTGGAATACCAGCCAACAGGAGATACGATGGCAGACATCTGACAATGGCTCTTCCTGAACCAAAGCGTGAGAAACATGTTGAAGGTCTTAGACTTCAATCCGAGAACCAGACTCAATTCTTAATTTGTGATAGTGTGTAAAGATTGAGTGGGCATATTGAGATTCAAATTTTATCACCATGTAATATATTTGGTGTCTGTAGATATCACTGCACACTTGTTTTCAAGTCAAATGTTAGTAATACTGTATTGTTTCTGTGCAGTGAGTTACGAATAAAGCTGTTGCATAATTACATGTCATGCATGTGTTGTCAAACCAAACTGCAATAAATGGTGTAAGAAGAAAGAGCATTGAGCAGTGTTGTGGTGAAAATTAAATTTATGTAGGAGGAATGCTGGGGAGACAGCAAGAAGAGAAACTGAATGTACTTAGTTGTAAGCACACATCCATCTCTTCAAGGAAGTGGAACAAGTAGAGGCACATTAACACCAGAGAGAGAGAGAGAGAGAGAGAGAGAGAGAGAGAGAGAGAGATAGTGTGTGTAAAAGAAAAAGAGAGAGGGAGGGATGTTGACCATTTGCTGCCAAAAACACACGACACTCCCTAATTTTCATGTAAGATTGGACATTTAGTTTGCTGTTTTATACTTTATAGAAATTGCCCGCAATAAGTGCATCTTAAATATTTCCAGATACCTGACGGCTCTCCTTCTTGATGGGTTTTGTGGATCGCAGAGTGTGAAGGAATGAGTGACATAATAATGTTTGCAATTCCTGTCTCTTCTGAATAAGACTATTCAAAAATACATCATATTTGCAAATCAGATGCAGCTCACAAAATAAACATCAAAAGCACAAGAGTCAGAATTAATAGCTTAGTTCCTGTCTTTCTTTTCAGTGGGAGAGCGTTAACATAATGCATTTTGTGCATTTTGAATATTTTATTTTGCTGATGGCCAACATTCTATTCCAATACCTAAAAAGCATTCGAATCACTGGATATTGCTACTGCTTTATGTGATTGGTTAAAAATGTACTAATTACTATAGTCACTGTAAATTACTAACACACATCCAGATAGGGCTTTGTATTCAAAGCAATAGCCAGCTAGCACCTTCTAAGTGCCCCAGGGATTTCTAAGGCGATTTAGTGATCATACTGTATATCATACATTAAAATCTGTGTTCCGTAAACAGTTACTACATATTGTAAGATATGCTTTATTGTCTTTGACTGCTAAATGTTTTTTATGCATTTCTTAATTTCAGTGTTTGACAAGAATGAGCCCTTTGGCAGTTCCACTTACAGGCTCGTTACAAAAAATGGGCAATACATTTATATGAGAACAAGAGGCTATTTAGAGTTTGCCCATGGATCAAAAGATGTGGAGACATTTTTGTGCATTAACACACTTCTGTCGTAAGTATTGTTTATTGAATTAAAATAATTACACAGACCTTCAAAATGTAGGTCATTGAAAGCCCATTTTCACTTTCAGTTGCAGATTTAAAACATAAATTACTTTTCTTTAGCATAGAACACTAATTAATAAATCAGTCGCAATATTTGGGAACAGGGCTGATTTGTGTTAGGCATACCAGGAAATTCAAATAAACATATTCAGTTAAGACAGAAAATAAGTGTGAAAATACTTTCCTGCCTTTACAATTCCTCTTTTTCTCCTGGGAGTTTCTTTTGATACACCATCTCCTGTGGACAATGTGTGGCTGATCACAGTGTAACATGTAACAGTAGTTAGAATAGAAAGCATTTTTAAACTGTTAACTATATTTTGTTAAAGTCTTCACAAACTGTTTCATTAGCCCTCCAGCAGTGGGCTACACTCAGGTGTGCATTCAGTTCTTTCCATACGATTCTGTGGGGCACGCCATTATGGCATCCGATATAATTTGTGGGCTAGTTCTACACTGTAACTCAGTATTTTCCCATCGAATATTTTTCTGTTGCTCTGAAATACCAGGAGTCACATTTCACACATTCTCAAGTCTCACGGCTGTTAGAAAGTTATGACCTGATAGATCACACTCCACAGTTGTAAGCAACAATTTCTTGCTAACAGTTTATAGTAACAGTATGAAGTTTACATCTAAGCAGCAAGAAAAATCTGTAAACATGCTTTTTCACTAAAACAGTGATCAGTCATCTCATTACAAAACAGCATATTTACACTTCAAATAGAATCAAATTTATTATACAGCTTCACTTGCTCTATAACAGATGTTGTTATTTTCAACTACTGGATGTCACTTGAAAATCGATGTGACTGTCTGAAACAGCTATTTTGAATGAAAGGGAAAGCATGTATAAGAAGGAAGTGAGACAGGGTTGTAAGTTATCCCCAATGTTATTCAAACTGTACATGGAACCAGCAGTAGCGGAAACCAAAGAAAAATGTGGAGTAGGAATAATAAAAGGGATAATAAATAAAGACTTTGAGGTTTGCCGATGACATTGTAATTCTTTCAGAGACAGCAAAGAACTTGGAAGGGCAGTTGAACAGAATGGACATACTCTTGAAAGGATGATATAATATGAATGTCAACAAAAGAAAAACAAGGGTAATGGAATTTAGTTGAATTAAATCAGATGATGCTGAGGAAATTAAATTAGGAAATGAGACATTTAAGGTAGTAGATGAGTTTTGTATTTGGGCAGCAAAATAACTGATGATGGCTGAAGCAGAGAGGGTTTAAAATGTAGATGCAATGGCAAGAAAAGAGTTTCTGAAGAAGAGAAACTTTTTTAACATTCAGTATAGATTTAAGTTTTAGGAAGTCTTTTCTGAATATATTTGTATAGAATGTAGCCATGCAAGGAAGTGAAACATGGGTAACACTCAGTTTATACAAGAAAAGAATAGGAGCTTTTGAAATGTGACGTTACAGAAGACTGCTGAAGATTAGATGGGTAGATCATGTAACTAATGAAGAGGTACTGAGTAGAATTGAGAACAAAGAATTTTGTGCCACAACCTGACTAGGAAAAGGAATCGGTTGGTAGGACATTCTGAGACATCAAGGGATCACCAGTTTAGTACTGGAGGGAAATGTGGGGGATAAAAATTGTAGGAGGAGACCAAGAGGTGAATTCAGTAAGCAGATTCAGAAGGATGTAGGATGCAGTCGTTACTTGGAGATCAAGAGGCTTGCACAGGATAGAATAACGTGGAGAGATGCCTCAAACCAGTCTTCAGACTGAAGACCACAACAACATAACAGAAGAACAATCTTGGCAAAAACCTCGAAACATTCTTGACTGAATTACTACAGATTTTTACACTATTCTTAAGGATGGGGAAATCAGAGTGTTGTAAAGAGGCAAAGTTACAGTCATAATTTGGCAAGACAAAAGAAACGATTTGTTCTTTGAGCAGTATTTGCATCCAGTCATTGTGTATGATGGAAACAAAAAGAGGTGATGAAATGACTAAACCTCATGTGGTATGTGAGTGTAACGATACAATGGGCACCTCTGGCAGAGGTGATCAAAAACTTTCTTGTTACTAGACAACTAGGAAACAGCGGAAGTCTTACAAGAATGTGCTTTTGCACCTTATTGATCAATCGCTGTTTACTGCATTTATTATATTGGGGGCAAGGGGGAATTATTGTTGTTATTGTTATTGTTGTTATTATTATTATTTCTTTACTTTCTCAGACGTTAAGTCTGGTTGAGAATGGAAAGTGACGCGGACCTTGATCAAGCGTCACTTCCTATTAACTGTACGGTATGTGTTATATTGCATTTAGGAACTTTCGGGTAATTGAACATGTATCAATAATTACGGATTTCTGTAGTTGTATATATATGTTTGGATGTAGCTGTATTGCATTGATGTACTGGTGGATATTGTGTGGTATGACTCCTGTAGTTGATAGTATAATTGGTATGATGTCAACTTTATCCTGATGCCACATGTCTTTGACTTCCTCAGCCAGTTGGATGTATTTTTCAATTTTTTCTCCTGTTTTCTTTTGTATATTTGTTGTATTGGGTATGGATATTTCTATTAGTTGTGTTAATTTCTTCTTTTTATTGGTGAGTATGATGTCAGGTTTGTTATGTGGCGTTGTTTTATCTGTTATAATGGTTCTGTTCCAGTATAATTTGTATTCATCATTCTCCAGTACATTTTGTGGAGCATACTTGTATGTAGGAACTTGTTGTTTTAAAAGTTTATGTTGTAAGGCAAGCTGTTGATGTATTATTTTTGCGACATTGTCATGTCTTCTGGGGTATTCTGTATTTGCTAGTATTGTACATCCGCTTGTGATGTGATCTACTGTTTCTATTTGTTGTTTACAAAGTCTGCATTTATCTGTTGTGGTATTGGGATCTTTAATAATATGCTTGCTGTAATACCTGGTGTTTATTGTTTGATCCTGTATTGCAATCATGAATCCTTCTGTCTCACTGTATATATTGCCTTTTCTTAGCCATGTGTTGGATGCGTCTTGATCGATGTGTGGCTGTGTTAGATGATACGGGTGCTTGCCATGAAGTGTTTTCTTTTTCCAATTTACTTTCTTCGTATCTGTTGATGTATGTGGTCTAAAGGGTTGTAGAGGTGGTTATGAAATTGTAGTGGTGTAGCCGATGTATTTATATGAGTGATTGCTTTGTGTATTTTGCTAGTTTCTGCTCGTTCTATAAAGAATTTTCTTAAATTGTCTACCTGTCCATAATGTAGGTTTTTTATATCGATAAATCCCCTTCCTCCTTCCTTTCTGCTTAATGTGAATCTTTCTATTGCTGAATGTATGTGATGTATTCTATATTTGTGGCATTGTGATCGTGTAAGTGTATTGAGTGCTTCTAGGTCTGTGTTACTCCATTTCACTACTCCAAATGAGTAGGTCAATATTGGTATGGCATATGTATTTATAGCTTTTGTCTTGTTTCTTGCTGTCAATTCTGTTTTCAGTAGTTTTGTTAGTCTTTGTCTATATTTTTCTTTTAGTTCTTCTTTAATATTTGTATTATCTATTCCTATTTTTTGTCTGTATCCTAGATATTTATAGGCATCCGTTTTTTCCATTGCTTCTATGCAGTCGCTGTGGTTATCCAATATGTAATCTTCTTGTTTAGTGTGTTTTCCCTTGACTATGCTATTTTTCTTACATTTGTCTGTTCCAAAGGCCATACTTATATCATTGCTGAATACTTCTGTTATCTTTAGTAATTGGTTGAGTTGTTGATTTGTTGCTGCCAGTAGTTTTAGATCATCCATGTATAGCAAATGTGTGATTTTGTGTGGGTATGTTCCAGTAATATTGTATCCATAATTTGTATTATTTAGCATGTTGGATAGTGGGTTCAGAGCAAGGCAGAACCAGAAAGGACTTAATGAGTCTCCTTGGTATATTCCACGCTTAATCTGTATTGGCTGTGATGTGATATTATTTGAATTTGTTTGGATATTAAGTGTGGTTTTCCAATTTTTCATTACTATGTTTAGGAACTGTATCAATTTAGGATCTATTTTGTATATTTCCAATATCTGTAGTAACCATGAGTGGGGTACACTTATTATTATTATTATTATTATTATTATTATTATTATTAATAAAAATGTGGAAAGAAACAAGAACCTGGTGCAAAGATTGCGATGTGGGTGTATAGAACCTTGCTCAGAAAAATTATCAGGAAATTTCTCCTATGTTTCTAACACTGATTATGATGTTTGCTTTTCCTGCAATATATATGTTAAATGTCAATTGAAAATTACTTCTAAATTCAGTTTTTAGCTTTCTTGTTATATTTCTTTAGTACAATCTTTATCTGATTATTGAATAAAATTGGTCCACAACTTTATAATGAAAAATCATAAAATTTCCCTGAGTTGGAGGGTTAATGGCAGCTAATGGGGAATGGAGGCAAGGAAACTTTCTTCAGAAACAACCGCACTATTCTGAATTATATTTTTGCTTTCAGTTTTGAAGTTTATTCTATAAGATCAACTACAGCATGGAAAGGATAGACAGCAATTTGTCATGTAGTGGAGGCAGTGAGTTGCAGACAGACATGACGAAAATCAATGCTAGAAAAGTTCAACTTTTGGACAACATCCTTAATCAGAAGTAGAAAACGCACACGCATTCACATAATCATAGTTTACATGCACATGGCCACTGTCATCTCTGGCCACTAAGACCTTACCTTCCAGTGGCAACAGTGGCCATGTGTGTGTGAACTGCACCTGCGTGAATGTGTGCATGTTTTCCACTTTGAGAATGAGATTTTTCACTCTGCAGTGGAGTGTGTGCTGATATGAAACTTTCTGGCAGATTAAAACTGTGTGCCGGACCGAGACTCGAACTTGGGACCTTCATATCAGTGCACACTCCGCTGCAGAGTGAAAATCTCATTCTGGAAACATCCCCCAGGCTGTGGCAAAGCATGTCTCCGCAATCCTTTCTTCCAGGAGTGCCAGTTCTGCAAGTTTCACAGGAGAGATTCTGTGAAGTTTGGAAGGTAGGAGACGAGGCACTGGCGGAAGTAAAGCTTTGAGTGAGGACGGGGCGTGAGTCGTGGTTGGGTAGCTCAGTTGATAGAGCACTTAGCTGCGAAAGGCAAAGGTCCCGAGTTTGAGTCTTGGTCCGGCACACAGTTTTCTACTTCTGATTGAGGCTGAACATTTCTAGCATTCTTTTTATTGTGTCTGCCCACAGCTCCATGTCTCCACTATGTTGTTGTTATTCTATCCTGGACTTTCTATTAATTGATCCTTACTTAAGGTCATTCCGTTCTAATCCATTGTTAGCCTTTATCAGGGCTGTCCAATTTCATAAAATGCCGGAATGTTTTGTGCAGCCTCTCTGTTGACCAAAAAGCGTGGAAATAACTTTCAAGTTACCCCTTATGGTCCAAAAGTGGTCACTGTATTTCAGTTTTTTTGGACAAATACTAAGTTTTCAAAGCATATCTTGAGATGCACAAACTTTCCCACAGGTACAGGCACTGAAATTATCATTATGGAGGAAAACTACAATGAGACTTATTTATGAAGAGCCATTGAGGAGTCTGCTTTCATTATGTCGCTCTTTATGTTAAATTATGGTACCCTAACATCGAGGAATGATACTGGAGTAAATTAGGTTATGCCCCATAGAAACATGTTGGATCAGCTCTTGTTCTCTCTTTCCAAAGCATAAAAAAAGAGGTCTCAGGGATGTGTCCTTACCTTTCCATTATTCTAGAATCTAACGGTTGTAGTAAATCCTTAGGAAGACATAAGCCTCATTCATTTCAGCCTGCATGAATGTATCACTCTCGTTGCTATATGGAGTGTCATCGAAGTTCTCCTCAGAATCTGAACCATTGTTTGTTAAGATTTCAAGAGAATCTAATGCTTTTGTGGGTTAAGGTACAGCTAGATATGGTACATTGAGATATAGGGCAGACTCGGATAAAAAACAGCCCGAAGCTATACACATCACAAGTATTAGTTGTTACAATAATTCTAAATTTCTCTTCAAATCATTGGTATCTCAAAATTGAAAGTTGCTTTCTTACCTTGAAACCTCCGTTGGAGCTCTTTTACACACAAAGAACACTCTTTATGTGGGGCCATCTGTGATTTTGATTACAAAGGTTTTTGCCAAAATATGCTTAGTATATTTTCTTTACCAAGTCAGTAATCTTTCGTTACTGTTTATTGCCTGCAAAGTTACCACAGATGCAGAATAAGTTGTCAGTTGAATTAAGGCAACTTTCAGCCACATTTGCACAAACGAATAAAGGGATCACTTAAATGAGGTACATTCAAAAAGTAGGGGAAAATTTGTTCATGTTTAATTGTTGGCAGCTCAGAGCAAAGTTGCTCAAATTCAGTGCCACGTATCGATTGTTTACGAAAAAACAGAAGTCGTTGTTTTGTTTCGGTAGTTGTTGGATTGCAGGTGAAAGAAAACAGCAACAGCGTTGAAAATTATTTCTCCCGCCAGTTGAGAAGTGTGTGCTGCAATTCGATTTTTATGTACAAAAGGAGTTACGTCTGCTCAAATTCGTCAGGAGCTGTGCATAATTTATCTGCCTGCTGTAGTGAGTAGAGCAGAGTACGGTAATAGAAAGTCCTTGATGTAATATAAATAATTGAAGGAGAAATGGAAATTACTCACTATTAGGTTGAGGTCAATAGGCACATCAGCAAGACTGAAAACATTTTGCATAATGTACTTCTTCAGAGCTAACTACTACAGAAAGCACTGACACCAGTATGGCTCACTGTAACAGCGAGGTACATTGTTCCAGCACAGGAGTGGAGTTGCAATGTGATCTGATGCTTTAGCAGCTGAATTTCCTCCTGTCAGACACACGACTATGTACACGGCTGTGATGAAAACTCTAGTTTATCACAGATTATTTGAACGGTGTGTACTGGGAATCTTAATGACCAACAAAAACAGACCAAAGATGAGTGTTTTGGACCACAGTTGACAAGATAGAACTGGTATGTGTTCCTTCATTGTTAGAGCAACATGGCAGGGATAGCCTACACCAATGCAGATTCAAAATAGCAGTCAATACTGTGGCACAATTCAGACAAAAAAAAAGAAAAAAAATTTTGCAGTTGCCATAAATCAATAAATGATGACTATAATTTTTCTAGGATGAAAAGAGTATTCTTTGTGTTGATTTCATGTAATTTGACTCAACAGTTACAACCGAGGTGTACTTTGGAATGTCCACTAGAAGGAGACGCACCATCCAAAATCAGTAGCACAGAAAATTGTCATTCAGGAGGATATTCCTTCTCCACAACAACACTAGTTCTCACACTGTTGCCTTTTGGAAATTTTTTGTCACTCACGTGCAGTCCCAGCCTCACACCCAGCGACTCTTAGTTATTTTGCAATCCTTTTACCCAGCAGAATTTTTTGTCTGTAGGCCTGTTACCTTTCTCAGTGCACTTTCTAGCACTAGATTAAATTGGGGGGGGGGGGGCGGTAGACAATCTCCCTCACACACTCCAGTCCTTATTTTAAACTTCTCCGACAGCCTTCCATTCACTTTCACTGTGCATGTCATCCCTTTTATATGTGCTTATGTTAGTTTCATTAGTTTTCTCAGAACTTGCGCTCTTTCTCGTTCTTGTCATATTCCGTGCCTGTTCACATTGTCATTTGCTTTCTGGAAGTCTGCAAAAAGACAGTGAACATGTCTGTGAAATTCCCATCTCTTTCATCACACTTGCCTTATTATATGCAATTGGTCTACAGTTGATTTTAACTTTTTTAATCCTGCTTGCTGGAATTCAATTAAGTCCTCAACTTATGGTGTTAGCTGCTTCAGCAACAGCATGCTCAGGATGTTATAAGCTGATTATAGTTAGGCAATTCCTTTGCAGTTGCTGCGTCTCACTGGGTCTCCTTTCTCGAGTATCAGACAGGTGCCAGAGTGATACCTTTCTGCTGGGATACTTTCTCTCCCACAGATTAAACAGAGGTACACTCTCTCTTGTAGGGTATCTCTTCCCTCTTTCAGCATCTCTGTGACTATTCTGTCCATTCTTGATGTCTTTAAATTCTTCAATATTTTTATAACTTCTCCTACCTCTTCTGTGCTCAGCAATTCATCCTCTCTTGTTGGAACTGTCACTCTATTTTCTCTGTAGAATTCTTCTTCTTCTTCTTCTTCTTCTTCTTCTTCTTCTGCTGCTGCTGCTGTCATAACACTGTTGATGATTTCATCCCATTCAGAAGATGTTTGAAGTAGTTTTCCTATTCCTTTCCATTGGAAAGATTTAAAATATTTAATTTCATGTCTTGACTAATACTGTACATTTTTTCTGTACTTGCTAAATAAAATACTAATTTTGTGAAAATATGTGAACGATGAGATTTTTCTATTATTGTTACTGCAGTCAACATTGAAAAATCTCTTAAGAATTAATAATGAGCTTTTCCATTGCAGTCCTTTGTCACATTGACATATGAATAGCATAATAAACCACATCACAAAAACACAAGAAAATATGCAGTAATGTCCAAACCTTATGGGAGGGTATAAGCACTTCGTCATTAACAACATTCAGCCCTTGTATAACTGTGTTGAAAATACACTAATAGAAAAAAGTCCCAGCACCAAGAAGGAGCTGTGCAACATAAATGAAAACTGACAGGCATGTTTGTACCTCTGAAAGATTGCATCTGTTTAAATTTCAGTTCAGTCTCTTCAGAGTGATGCTAGTAGCACTGTAATGGTTGTGAGTGTTAGTTACCTTGGAGACTGAACATAGTGAGTTGATGTTAGACAAGAACGACTTAAGGGACGAAGGTGCTATTACAACAGATCATTGATTTTGAATGAGGTTGTGTAAGGTGGCTGTGAGAAACTGGATGTTCATTCTCCAATACTGCAGAATAACTTAGCAGGAATGTGACCATTGTACACGATTGCTGGAAGCTGTCATCATGGGAAGATTTGGTTGAAAGAAGACTGGGCTCCAGACGGCCACGTAGCACTACCGAGAGGGTAGACCGTCGTGTTTGCTGTACGGCTGTGGCGCTTCGTACTGTGTCTGCAGCAGCAATTTGAGCAGCAGTTGGCACCACAGTGACACAGCAATCTGTTAAAAATCATTTACTTCAAGGACAGCTCTGATCCAGATGCCGTGTAGCGTGCTTTCCCGGGTGATGGCCATTGTCGATCAGGAGAAGGCCAGGTGAGCGCCTACAACCAACCTATCTGTGGCCTAGACAGACTGGACCTGTTGGGGCACTATGGTGTGAGGTGCAATTTTGTATGAGAGAGGGAACACTCTTATCATTACCCTACGCCCCTTGACTGCAAATTTGTACATCAGTCTGGTGAGAAGACCTGTTGTGCTCCCATTCATGAACAGTATTCTAGGGGGAGTTTTACAACAGGATAACACTCTCTAAAATGCCTCTGTTGTAACCCAACATGCTCTACAGAGTGTTGATATGTTGCCTTGGCCCACTCGATCACCAAATCTGTCTCCAATCGATCACATAGGGGACATCATTGGATGACAACACCAGCATCGACCACAACCAGCATTAAGCATCCCTGTATTGATTGACCAAGTGCAGTAGGCATAGTACTCCCATCACACAAACCGACATCAGGTGCCTGCATGACACAGTGCATGTACATTTCCATGCTGACATTCAACATTTTGGCAGTTACATCAGTCAGTAATGTACCAGACTTTCACATTTGCAAGGGCTTTCCTAGTGTTTGCATTAACCTATGAAATTTCAGCGTTAATCACTTAATATGTTACCTATGCAAATGTGTTCCAAACATTTTGTTATTGTACATTAATTATTTTTTGGTGTTGGGGTCTTTTTCTGTCACTGTATACGCTGCATAATTTTTTGAAGGGTGGCTAAGCATACTGAACATTTTTCCTCTGTGTTATGTTTACTGGATGATTGCTACTGTTACTTTTAAACAAGTTGGATGATGAAGTTTATCTCTTAATCCCATTTCAGTGTATTCATTCGCATAAATTCATGCTGGTGTTAAATATCTTGCTGTAGTCCATATGTCATACTATTACAGTGCTAAGATATTTCATGATCATTGCCATAGTATCAGAATTATTGGAGAACTGTATCTGCCAGCAACAGTTTGTCTGTTATACACTTGAAATTATAAATGACAACTAATTGATGACCGAATACACCATGCTGTATATGCATAAAAACTTTGCTAACAACTATGTCTATGAAAAGCTCACCCTTTTAAAAGAATTGCATTTGGAAGGTAGAAAAGATGGTTCAGAAATTATAGATTGTAATGGAGAAGTAATTAAAAGGAAAAACGTTGGGATAAGAAGTAGTTTGATGTTCCCTACAGCTCTATCGTGGTCTCATTGTAATATGACATCTTGGCTAAACAAATGTCAATCACCTCAATACCCATGCACCAAAGAAGTAAACTGTTCTGACTGAGATATTCTTGGAACAGCTTGTTCTTTATATAAGATTTTGGGTGTACACATATAACAGGTTATTGTGAAAGCAGCAGGCTTGGAATGTACGCAGTAAAACAACAGCCAGTGTATGTCTGTTAATAAGATTAGCTCCACATTGAAATTTTCAGACTGTATGCATTGTGTATTGTGGATTAATACTTTCGGAATCTGATGTTGAAGTACTACTACATTTCTAGAAGCAGGTTTAACTCTTATTGTTTTCAGGCAGATTCTGTTACCGAACAATATCCAATAGCCTTGTGCTTTAGAATTCAGCATGATTTTGTGCAAAAGGGTACTTACTTTGGAATCTCTGGGAGGTATCTGGTTACATCCTTTTTTATTCCACGCTACATTGTCAGTAATATAAGGAAAAGTTATACTCATGCATTGAACAAGAAAAAAGTATCAGAATTATTAAATAAAAGTTCATGGTTGAATATAGAGCATTGCTTTCCATGAAGATAATAATTTTTCTCTTTGTTACTGAGTTGACTGAGTCTGGCTGTACACAAGCTTCAGGTTTCCCTTGGTCAAAAAAGTGGATTTGTGTTAATAAAGAACAGGCTTTCTCTTGCCCTTTCCATCTTGATTTGGGCTTCATTTGAATATGTTAACCCCTTTTATCTTGCCATCTTTGTAATCACTGCCAGTGATTTGTATCTAGTCCTCTCACTGTAAAAATTAACTGTAACAAATAATTGAATAAAAAATTGAAGATGCAAGATAGTGACGTGTACATATATCATGAGAAAGATGAAATATTTTACTGTCTGTTTACTGATTGCAGAAATATTGCTTAGAAGGAATGCCTGTAACAGTATGATACTAATATTTTCCAGGAAAGAAGAAGGTGAAGATGGGCTGCGGGAGATGAAGCAGCGCTTCTCTGCTTATGTCTCTGCACTGAGAGCTGCTGGAGCTGACTTGTCCTTGGCTGGCATTGCTGCTGCTATGAGTGCTGCACCGCCCCCACCCCGCATGGTGAAAGGTTCCGAGCTTCCCAAACTGCCACCCCCACCCCCACCACCATCTTTACAACCATCATCACCATCGCCACTGCCACCACCACGACCACCACCACCACCACCGCCACCACAACCACCTGCAGCAATCACGTCATTGTCATCGCCTGAGATTATGACTAATTCAGTGAGTAAACACAATTTCAATTATCCAAGAATATGTAATCATTGTGTGTATGCTAGGTCTGTCATATTTATAAAAAAAGAACCCATTTGCAGTAAATTAAAGTTGAGAAATAAAAGGTCATTTTGTGACATATGTACAGTACACCGGTTGCTGCTGTAGTATGTTAATTAAAAATTGCAGAGATTCTCAATGTGAGGGATGTGCTGCACCTCCTCCTCCGTCCTTCCCACCATAAAAGGGGTGAAGGGGTGACAGAAAGGCTTTTGGCAGTATCATAATACAAATATTCTGAACAGAACTTTTGTTCAGAGATTGGGAAAGGGGAGGGGGGGGGAGGAATAAAAAAAATGAATAATGCCTTTCAGTGTAGTGGCTTATGGTATTTTATATTCTGATGGAAGAAATAACAGTGTTGAATTCTTTTCTGATGTTTAACCTTTGATGATATTGCAAAAGTAATGAAGTTAAAATGTAGCTAAAAATCTTTTGCTTGCTTATGATAATCTTCGGATATTTGTTATCTGGCAGTAGCTGCAATAACTGAAGGAGTAAGTTGTTGGCTGACAGATTTGTAGCTAGGAGGGATTGAGTTTTACAGAAGTTCTCAAACAAACATTTGTATAATTGATGGGTCTGTTTTTTAGGACAGTTTCTATCAATATGTGACCTGATATTCAAAAGGCCTGTTTCCTATTCAGTGGTTATGTTTAAACACAAAAATGTGTTACATTGGTGGTTCAACAATAACAGGACAACAGTGGCTTCAAAGGGATGGCTATTACATCAGCTGCTTGCTGGATTTCTGATATACACAGCTAAGGTTGTGTTTGCATTCTTTTACTTTTTCATTTCAGTTGAGAGTTTTGTGTGTATTCTTCTTGACGGGACTCGACAAAGAAAACCCCATTCATCTAGTGTCTGGAAATACACAGTGTCTTGCAAAAATGAGGAGATACACTATTTATCTCTGTGCTTCACGAACATTGTGATGGATGGTGAAGAGTATCGAGAAATGGTATGACTTCACAAATTTGACAAAATGCATTTTTCTCAAAAAATCCTGTTTGGTTGAAGTCCACACTCAAAAACCTCTCTTGTCCAAAAAACTCCTAAGCTAATACTCTGTTGGCATCTTATAACATTTATTACAGAATTGCTAAATGCAAGAATGTCACAAAATTGAGCTACACTTACCTTATCAGTGGCAACTAACATAGTCTCAAAAGTATTTAGTAAATCCACTTCTCAGCAGCTAAATTCTCCAACAACATAGTATGTAGAGCAGTTCCTGTGCTTGAAAAATTGTACAACAGTTGCTGTGTCCTTCAACTGGATCAAGCTGCAGATATTCGTATCAAATATTCGTCTGATGCCATACTGAACACCCCTTATATTTTGCTGAAGTGTAAGAAAAGTTTCTGTTATGTAAACATAATTCTGTTTATGAAAAATGCTGAAAGCCCTTTAGTTATTGTCAATAATTTATTTACTGAAAATATGATGCCTTAGGATAAATGTATTGTAATATGTACAACTGGAACTTTTTACAAGATCTGGAGTCAGTTCTGGGTTACCACAAGGTGTCAAAGACTCACGGGCTCTATTCATGAAGTGCTGTAGATTGTAATATAAACTGCATGTTTATTCCAAACTAGTTCAGAAGTTACAAGGTCCTGTGTGAGGAAAGTGAACTGGAGCAGATGTATAAAGTTGAAGAGAGTATTTGTTCCCTTGCTGGGGATTCTCAATCATTGTTGCCAAATGTAATACAAGTTGAATGTATGAAGTTGTAATATGCAGACTGAACTGAAAGACATCATCAGTAGTAACTGGCACCATATAAAGGAACAGAATTGGCATTAAAGTTAATTGTATATTGCTGAGTAAAATTGGAATCTTTTGAAACATTTGGTTAAAAGTGAAAAGTACAAGTGGGATAACTGAGGTGATATTGAAAAGATGCAGTCATTAAAACCAGGCATTAATACGTAGGCTATGCTGATGGGTGAACTCCATTCTGTTGAAAGGAAAGCATAGATGGTATTATTAGAAAACAGTATTCAGTGTATTATTTGAAACTGAGTTCTCCTGTGTCAGTTACATGCTATAAGTCACTTCAGATGAAGTTTTTCTGTACAAGCAATACAATTCTCTCTTATTTGTGCTTTGAGTAAAGTTTAACTCTGATATTTTCTTTCCTTTTCTAGACTCTCTGTGAAGTGTCTCCGCCCTTCACAGCAATGGTGACGGAGAGTACAGCTAGCTCAGAGCAGAGTGCAGATGTCTTTAGCAATGTTTCACACTCAGAAGCTGCAGCAAGCAAATACAGAAACCAAGCACCGACAGCAGCTTCCAGATCACCTACAGTGGATCCATATCTTCCAGCAGCAAGACCTCGTGCAGTTTCTGAAGGAGATGACACTACTGGATTCAGTTTACAGAATTTTGTAAATCTCTTCAAGGTGCCTGAAGAGGAAGAAAATAGTGTTGAAGTTCAGCTGTCACCTCTTGCCAATAGTACTGGCATTACCACAGACTTAGAAGAAAAAGAACGGCTCAGAAATCCACTTTCTCCTTCATCACCTCCATCGAGGCACCCATACACCGCTGCCCAGAGGATTAGGGCAGCATCAGAAAGTGAACTACAGACTGCCAATAGTGGATCGACCTTTATTCAGTCAGATCCTGCGAGCAGAGGGGGCAACTGGCAGTTTCCGAGGCCCGGAGACGTGCCTCATTCGGGAACTACGGAGAGAAGGCCCCCAGAAAGACCGACGGTTATTACTGGACGGTGCTGTGCTGGATCTGAGAGGATGAAGTGCAGTAGATTGTCAGTTATGTCAGTCACAGGAGATGAGAAGAGGATTACCAGTGTGCGTGGTGAAGTTACTGTGTTAAAAAGGACTATGAGTGCAGATGTAGAAAATCCGAGCACTACAAAGAAACTGAATGTTGGACCCCGGTACTGTAGGCAGCGGCACAGAGTTGAGCATCCTCCTACGGAAGCTCTGAGTGTGGAAGTAAATACACTTCCACCCGATGAACTGCAGCATATAATATTGTCGAGGGACAGTGGCATGTACAATTCACAGCCGACAGTTCTCGTATCACAGCACAGCCTGTTTCGGACATCACAGCCAGCACTTCAGACTGTGACACAAAATGTGCCTGCATCTTCTTTGAGCCCCCCTCAACTAGCCGAAATGCAGAGCACGTCTGTTACACCACCATCGTTTATTATGGAAGAACCTAGTGGCCTGCCTCTTGTAAACTTAAGTGATGCCAACACATTGTCAGTTGGTTGCCAGGATCCTCTTATCAGCCCTGATCATGGAGACAGTGACTCATTTTCATCTCTAGGATTACCTGATCCAGAGAATAACCCAGAGGTCTTAGACCTGTTAGAAGCATCTGAACTGAAGCTAAATTTTGACACATTGCAAGGTGAGGTAGCATTTTAAATTTTTTTGCCCCTTCATACATATCTTTGTGTTTTTGTTCAGTGATTCATTCAAATACAGATCTAGCATAGTATATGTGATATTTTATTAATGTTAGTATGTATTTTCTTTTTCTTTTTCTTTTTTCACTCAGTCATTCCTCATTGTCTTGTACAGTCATTCTCTTTGACACTGCTTTTGGTATGTGAATTTTGCTCCTTGCTTTGAATTAACCAGGCTCTTGCTGATACCTTCAACATGTGGTCACCAGGTAAGTTGATGAAACTATTAGAAAAATATTGTACCAAAAGCATGTGCTTATTGCTTTCTGGAATATACACTGTTATCTTCACTCTTCCATCAGTTGAAAGTTTTATTTGTAATTTGGTTACTGGTTTCACATGCAGTTTGAATTCGTGATGTTTGTGTTCTGTCTTTTATTGAATGTGCGTAGTACCCAATACTTTGTCAGATCCAGTACTACAAGAGATTAAAGAAGACTTGCTCGTTACTGTAGGTAACTCTGTGTAACATGAGTTTTTGGTCAACTTACTTGATATATGATCATGATTTTTTCCCCACAAGATGAAGTTTGAACTTCAGATATTTTTGAAGAAAATGAAAATGCTTTTGTGTTCAGCTTTAAGGTTTTAAAAGACTCAGCTTTTTTTCAAATACTGAAGTAAGTGTGACTTCAGGATTATTGTTGTTAGGGTTGTAAGTTGAGCTATGATGACAAACATTTTATTAATACTTATGTAAATGGCACTATGTACACAACTGTAAAACTAATTGTGACAGTTATGAGTGTCTCTCGTCTGTTAATCGAACCTCACTTTGTGGTCTTCTTGCAGTTATGTATTTGCTGTATTTCTGGAATTCTTTAAGGTAATTCACATACCTACATCATTTTCACATTCAGCACTACTCTGTTCCAGCTTCTGCATGTGGCCAATTTGCTCCAAAGTGTCAAAGCATTTGTGTTTTCTTATGAGTACCTTACTCATTTTTATAGTTGTGTCATAGAAATATCCCAAATCTTTGTTGTTTATGTTACAAATTTGATCTGAATGATTGGTTTTATTGTCTCTTGCTGCCAAAAAGGATGTATAGAGGATATGCAGAAATTCCATCTTACCTTTCTCTTTTTCATATTTAAGAAAATTTGCATGTAATCAGCATACTGTTTAGAAGTAGTATCTCTGTCATTCGCATTCAAAGAGAAAGCTGTTATCACTATAGTTTGTCCTGACAAAGTGTAAATAATTTAAAATTGAAGGAGACCACTCACGAAATAGCAGATGTGTTGAATCATTGAGAAGCACACAAAAAGAATGAAAACTTTGCTAGACTGGGGTGGGGGTTGTATTGGGTGGGGTGGTTAGATCAAGAAAGAGATGGAAAGCAGGAGAAGGGGGGGGAGGGAGGGGGGGCAGGGCAGATAGTTAATGGCTCTGAAGGAGGCGGAAAGTGTGCAGGATAGGAATGTGGATGGAAGGAGCAGTAGGTGTTGGGCTAGGCATGTGGCACATCGATACTGGAGCCAGGGAATTGGTGTGGCGTGCTGTGAAGATGATGTAGAAGTGTGGATTGGAAGGGAGTGAAGGACACACAAAAAATTGTCACGTGGACCACATCATGCTGGATAATGAAGATGACACATTGAAGTGTGGTGGCATAAATAAAATTGTCCACATCAAATATATCCTACACACAAAATTTGTGACTTGTGAAAATGGGCAAAGCATGAAACTAATCAGCCAGTAAATAAAGAGCAACTTGGTGTTAAACATTTTAAAATGTCTTTTCTTCACAAGCAGATTTGTGTGTGTGTGTGTGTGTGTGTGTGTGTGTGTGTGTGTGTGTGTAGTTGCTTTATCTGTTTCACACCATGAAGGAGTTGTGCAGATTGGTCACTTAAAATATGTATTGACAGAAAATGCAAACTTATAAACTTTGCAGTGTACGCATTTGGACAGTAACTGTGCATCGCAGACGGGTGCGTGAACAATACACGCAGTTGTCGGCATTCACCAGAGGATGTGTTGTTGGGCTTAAAGAAGACAGTTGGAGTAAATGGTGAATTGCTCGACATTTTAATAGGAGTGATGCCACTATTTGGCGATGCTGGCAGAAATGGGTGAACTGTGGCCGAATCCAGCATCGAGAAGGAAGTGGGTGACCTAGAGACGGTAGAATGTGAGGACCAAGCAATCGTCAGAGAGACACTGAGAGCCCTGGATTCATAGTTATTATTGATCTGACGTGCAACTGCTGCTACGGTGACACCGAGGACCATTAATAGGTGGCTTATAGAAATGGGGCTGAGCTCATGGTGGCCCATGTGCCAACTACTGTCGACCACTGTACACCTACAAGCCTGTCTGAATTGGTGTTGGGCACATTTGGCCTAGAATCTCATTGACTGTAATAGAATTGTCTCCAGTGATGAGATCCTCTTCGAACTGGGCCCTGATGATCAGTGAAGATGTGTCTGGAGACTCCCCAGACAGTGGTTGGATATCAACCTACCAACTGCTGTGGCCGGGAGTGCCATTTCATTGGTATCTCAATGATATTCTACACACCATTTTGTTGCCCTTCATGGCAAGTCATTCTGGGCTTACATTTCAGCAAGATAATGGCCACAAACATGTGGTGAGTGTTTCTATTGTCCTTCTTCAGCTTGCCAGACCCTGCCTTGGCCAGTAAGGTCGCCAGACCTCACCCCTTGTGAGAATGTTTGAACATTATGCATGAGGCCCTCCATCCATCTCGGAATTTGGATGATGTAACATGTCAGTTGGACAGAATTTGGCACGATGTCCCTCAGGAGGGCATCCCACAACTCTGTCAATCAGTGCCCAACTGAATAACTGCTTGTGTGACGGCCAGAGGTGGTTTGTTCAATTTGTGATACTCTTTCTCTTGGATAAATTGTCCTATTTTTCTGAAACTGTAATAATTAATGTGTTCTGATGTGTCTTTCTTTCTCTCTTTTTTTTTTTTTTTGTTTTAATGAATAAAGATTGTGTATTCTGAAAGAGTACTGACTGAAATTTCCTGCTATAGAGTTCTGATCACAAAAGCAATTTCTTTTCTTTCAGAAATATATATTAGTTTTACTTCATCTTGGTAAAAATCTGAAATATACCTTTTAAGTTCAAACAAAGAAATTAAAATTTGTCGTTTCATGCTGTTAAATTTTACTATTTTCCCATAAAATTTAAACGTGTATCAAAAATATTATTGCTATATTTCCTAGTACATGATACAAGGCCATTTCTTCCTCCATTTTGTGTTGCCTCATTATGTATTGAGTACTGTAAACTTCTAGTGGTTCTGTGCAGGCTGGATGAAAGTTTGACTTTAGTATCTGGTACAAGAGGTAGAGTGAACAGTGTAGATGTAATTTATGTAACCAGGTAGAAAAATCAGTTCTGGGTTTTGCTACCAGGCACAGTAGCATCATGTACCATCCAACTTCTATCATGTGCCGTACTGTGATGAACTTCATAGGTGGTGAAAGGGCATTTGCTATTGAAGCTGTGTTAGTAGAATAGTGACAATGTCACAGTGATAATGAAAAAATGATTAAATGACTGGTGACAGAGAATAGTTATAGATGATAATAAATTTAAAAATACTGGCAATGAGATTGAGGCACCATGTTTAGGTACATGTCTTAATTTGGTGGAAGTTGTTGACTAGCTGAATGCACCATGTGTCCCACATATCGCAACCAGTGCCTCATATAAACTGTTTCTTTGTGGCTGTTGACAGCTTTGCAAAATCATGTGACACTGAAAGCTTGAGAAACTCACCATTGTACAGAAACTGAAAAGTCTCATTGTCTGCACTCCAAACTCCCCCCCCCCCCCCATATGTGCTGAATATATTGTGAACTGAAACAGCATGTTGAATAACAGTTCCACTTGTTCCTTGTAGTGTTTATCTGCCCTATGTGTTGTACATGAAAGCAATTGCTTTTATTGCGCATATGGTACACATTCACATCCATTCTTCACCAGTTCTTCTTTGATTATTTTTGTGCAATGTTGGGCAGTATATATACTGGGTGAGTTGCATAAGATGTGACACCCATTTTATTTGGTGAACAGCTCAAGATATCAAAACAAACATTAACACTTGTTAATGTAGATGTTGAAGCTGTTCCAAAAGATATCTGAGAAATATTTGCAACATTGCAAAGCAAGGTGGCTGACTCGTGTTATTGTGGTGTAAACAGAATGAGGTGGGGCTGTTGGGCCTGACTCCACTGTTCTACACAGAAAAGAGATAGGCCTGCTCTTAGCATATACATCTTATGATATTTGTAAATGGAACTATATGTCAACTTCAGCACTAGAAAGACTATTTTCGATTTGTATACATACTCGTGTAAGTGGACAGCTTTTGTGGAAACAAATATACAATTCAAAGGCTGGACATGACAAACCCAGATACAAAGGCCATCCCCCCCCCCTCTCCCCCGGCCCCTCCCCTGACAGTGTTTATGCTGTAATAGTCAATGCTGGCTGCAATACCTTTCAGTTCTAGTACAGTTCTCAGATATTAGTTTCAACAACTACACAAACAAGTGCTATATCACTGTACCCATCTTTTCATGAGCTTTTTTTTCTTTCTGTCTTTTCCTCTCTCTGTCTCTTCTTCTTCTTCTTCTTCTTCTTCTTCTTCATTATCTTGAACCATTTGTGAAATAAGAGGGACATTATGTCTTATGCAACTCACCCTTTATGTAATTAAAATACCATAAAATAAAATGGCGGGCCGTTTCTTGTCTTCAGGAGGTGAAATTCTGATACTGCTGATAGATACTTTAAAATAGAAAAAAATCTATTTGTAGCTTTCAGAACTGTTAGTTCCTTCAGCTTGGAGGAAAGGAGGATAGGTTGTGGAAGGTTGGGAAGGAGGAACAGGTCACTCAGACACCAGGATGTGAAGACTAGGGGCACACAGATCGATATAATATATTTGTCATTTGCAAGATTTGGATTTTGAAGACTGCACTGTCATTTCCATTTTCCCCTTTTGTTTTCTGGAGATGTGACGTACAAGAACACTAAAACGGAACCCATATGAGTTACAGCTGTAGTGGGATGTAAGTGATAACGTCTACAGAGAAAAATCTGCCCCGACTACTCCTTTTATTTTGTCCCTACATTCTGAATCTTTCATTTATTGATACATTTGATACTGACATACATTGCTTCGCAACAAAAATTTGGAACATTTTTGTTGTAACTTTTTTGCAGTTATCGGTGTCATTAGTCTATTGTGGGTTGCACTGGGAAGCTGTAGGTAAAAACCAGTAAACTTCTGTCAAAAGTGTATACTATCATTAGAGTGTAAGTAAACAGAATAAGTAGTGTAACCACATGCTTAAACATAATACTTGGATACTGTTTTGTGGTGTATGTAATTAATTGTGTCTAGGCAGATACTTTACATCAGCACTCTGAAGTGATAGCTAACTTTCCATGCTACATACATCTACATCTATATCTATTCTCTGCAAACCACCATGATATACATACATTATATTTATCACAGCTGTGAATACTTACCATTCATTTATTTTGCCTCTGGCAGTTATTCATTTTCCACTCTCCTGATACTCCAATAATATTTTTTTTTATTTATTTATTTTTTGCAAACTGATTATGTAGGAATTAATTTCTCTTAAAATGAAACTTTCCTGTATGTGGCATTTTTTCTTTGTGGAGAACAAAAAATATTGAATCTGTCGTTGCCTTTCCTCTTCCAGCTGTTTCATCTTTTTTCTGTTGATTTTAATGTAAATTTTAGTTATGATATGATATGATGTGGAATGGGTAAAAACTCAAAAGCTAGTATACTTCTCAGTCTTGTTTTTCTGCACCTCTAGGTGACTCAACGCCTCTACTATTCTTTGAGTTGTTACTTGTACTTCTAAATCATTTATATACTACCAGAACTTCACATTATCATAATTCCTGTGGTTTGTTATGCAGAAGGAGGGATTGTGTAAATCATGAAATTCTGCTAGACAAGCTCAAGTATTGTGGCATGAGTGGGACAGTGCACAAATGGTTTAATTCGTACCTAACTGGAAGAGTGCAGAAAGTTGAAATAAGTAGTTCTCGTAACATGCAAAGATCAGCACATTCCTCAAACTGGGGAACTATCAAGAATGGGGTTCCACAAGGGTCAGTCTTGGGTCCTTTGTTGTTCTTATTATATATTAATGACTTGCCATTCTATATTCATGAAGAGGCAAAGTTAGTTCTCTTTGCTGATGATACAAGTATAGTAATCACACCTGACAAACAAGAATTAACTGATGAAATTGTCAATACTGTCTTTCAGAAAATTAGTAAGTGGTTCCTTGTAAACGGACTCTCACTGAATTTTGATAAGACACAGTACATACAGTTCCGTACAGTGAATGGTATGACACCATTAATAAATATAGACCTTAATCAGAAGCATATAGCTAAGGTAGAATATTGCAAATTTTTTGGTGTGTCCATTGATGAGAGATTAAATTGGAAGAAACACATTGATGATCTGCTGAAACGTTTGAGTTCAGCTACTTATGCAATAAGGGTCATTGCAAATTTTGGTGATAAACATCTTAGTAAATTAGCTTACTACGCCTATTTTCACTCATTGCTTTCATATGGCATCATATTTTGGGGTAATTCATCACTGAGGAATAAAGTATTTATTGCACAAAAGCGTGTAATCAGAATAATAGCTGGAGTCCACCCAAGATCATCCTGCAGACATTTATTTAAGGATCTAGGGATATTCACAGTAGCTTCTCAGTATATATACTCTCTTATGAAATTTGTTATTAACAACCAAACCCAATTCAAAAGTAATAGCAGTGTGCATAACTACAATACTAGGAGAAAGGATGATCTTCACTATTCAAGATTAAATCTAACTTTGGCACAGAAAGGGGTGAATTATACTGGCACTAAAGTCTTTGGTCACTTACCAAATAGTATCAAAAGTCTGACAGATAACCAACAAGTATTTCAGAAGAAATTAAAAGAATTTCTGAATGACAACTCCTTCTACTCCATAGAGGAATTTTTAGATATAAATTAAGAAAAAAAAACAAAAAAATATTAAAAAAAGAAAAATAAAAAAAACATAAAAAAATAAAAATAAAAAATAAAGAAAAACAAAAAAACCACAATAAAATCAAGTTGTTATATTAACTTAAGTATGTTGTTAAATTAACCTAATTATGTCATGTATTGGAAAATTCGACTCGTTCCACATCATTACGAAATATAGTATTCATGATCCATGGAACTAGTATTAATCTAATCTAATCATTAAAGAGTAGGTAATGTACTGGGATACTCCATGTGGGCACCACTTCACTGGTGCATTCTTAAAACTGATTTTTTATGATACTGTTGTTTTGGCACCAATGGTTCTTTGCCACCTCAGACTTTAAGCATCCGTTTTGTAGACAATATGAATTCATGGGGAGTAAGGCGTGAGGGTTCATAGTGTATTTTACATAAGAAATCTCCGTACTAATGCCATTTATGAAACTGTGCAGTGTCATAATAATGACTAAAATTTGTGTTGAAAAAATATAAATCAGCAGTGCTCCTATACTGTTGTATATGAAAAGGTGACTGCTTATTTAGAATAAACACTATCATATGCTCAGCTATAGTTTGATATCCACTACAGTCCTTACAGTGAAATTAAACACATTAAAATTTGAGTCTTTCGTAATGTTTTGGAGCATGTGGTTACACCAATCAATGTGCCTCCTGCTATGCTCAGCTGTACACAGATGTGTCAGCCACAGATTGATTGAGACATACCTTAGCTTAATTACCAGCTCTGCTCCAGGCAATTTAAACTTCCATTTCTGTATCTGTATAACTGGTACGGCTGGCTCCAACCACTGTGTTTACAAGTGTGTTACATTCCAACCTTTTGCTGTGAAGTGAGAAAACCCAAGAGGTGGCCTTTTGTTACAGCATGTACTTCTGTTTATTAATTCATTGTCCTTATTGGACTGCATGGCGCATTGGAAGGAAGTTCAGATGTCACTTTAATAAATATTTAATATCTAAAATTATGTTAAATCCTACAGATTCTTGATGCTGAGGCTACACTTATTCAATTTGTGTGTCAGCTCCTGGAGTACATGTAGTTGCCACTTTTGTCCTCTCTTTCTGCACCAGTTGACCAGAAGAGGACAGTATCCACATTCACAATGAAATGGTTGCTCAGAGTGACAATTTTTATAACTGAGCAGGTAGAGATGGTGGTATTTAAAGTAACAAAGGCAGAGTAAAGGATAAATCACTTACAACCAATGTTGAAAGGTACACAAACTATATAAGTGATTTTGGTTGAATATAAAGAGCTGGAATAAGAACTTTATGATGTTGTTGTTGTGGTCTTCAGTCCTGAGACTGGTTTGATGCAGCTCTCCATGCTACTCTATCCTGTGCAAGCTTCTTCATCTCCCAGTACCTACTGCAACCTACATCCTTCTGAATCTGCTTAGTGTATTCATCTCTTGGTCTCCCCCTACGATTTTTACCCTCCACGCTGCCCTCCAATACTAAATTGGTGATCCCTTGATGCCTCAGAACATGTCCTACCAACCGATCCCTTCTTCTGGTCAAGTTGTGCCACAAACTCCTCTTCTCCCCAATCCTATTCAGTACCTCCTCATTAGTTATGTGATCTACCCATCTAATCTTGAGCATTCTTCTGTAGCACCACATTTCGAAAGCTTCTATTCTCTTCTTGTCCAAACTATTTACCGTCCATGTTTCACTTCCATACATGGCTACACTCCATACAAATACTTTCAGAAATGACTTCCTGACACTTAAATCTATACTCGATGTTAACAAATTTCTCTTCTTCAGAAACGCTTTCCTTGCCATTGCCAGTCTACATTTTATATCCTCTCTACTTCGACCATCATCAGTTATTTTGCTCCCCAAATAGCAAAACTCCTTTACTACTTTAAGTGTCTCATTTCCTAATCTAATACCCTCAACATCACCCGACTTAATTCGACTACATTCCATTATCCTCGTTTTGCTTTTGTTGGTGTTCATCTTATATCCTCCCTTCAAGACACCATCCATTCCGTTCAACTGCTCTTCCAAGTCCTTTGCTGTCTCTGACAGAATTACAATGTCATCGGCGAACCTCAAAGTTTTTATTTCTTCTCCATGGATTTTAATACCTACTCCAAATTTTTCTTTTGTTTCCTTTACTGCTTGCTCAATATACAGATTGAATAACATCGGGGAGAGGCTACAACCCTGTCTTACTCCCTTCCCAACCGCTGCTTCCCTTTCATGTCCCTCAACTCTTATAACTGCCATCTGGTTTCTGTACAAATTGTAAATAGCGTTTCGCTCCCTGTATTTTACCCCTGCCACCTTTAGAATTTGAAAGAGAGTATTCCAGTCAACATTGTCAAAAGCTTTCTCTAAGTCTACAAATGCTAGAAACGTAGGTTTGCCTTTCCTTAATCTTTCTTCTAAGATAAGTCGTAAGGTCAGTATTGCCTCACGTGTTCCAGTATTTCTACGGAATCCAAACTGATCTTCCCCGAGGCCGGCTTCTACTAGTTTTTCCATTCGTCTGTAAAGAATTCGTGTTAGTATTTTGCAGCTGTGGCTAATTAAACTGATTGTCCGGTAATTTTCACATCTGTCAACACCTGCTTTCTTTGGGATTGGAATTATTATATTCTTCTTGAAGTCTGAGGGTATTTCACCTGTTTCATACATCTTGCTCACCAGATGGTAGAGTTTTGTCAGGACTGGCTCTCCCAAGGCCGTCAGTAGTTCCAATGGAATGTTGTCTACTCCGGGGGCCTTGTTTCGACTCAGATCTTTCAGTGCTCTGTCGAACTCTTCACGCAGTATCGTATCTCCCATTTCATCTTCATCTACATCCTCTTCCATTTCCATAATATTGTCCTCAAGTACATCGCCCTTGTATAGACCCTCTATATACTCCTTCCACCTTTCTGCCTTCCCTTCTTTGCTTAGAACTGGGTTGCCATCTGAGCTCTTGATATTCATACAAGTGGTTCTCTTCTCTCCAAAGGTCTCTTTAATTTTCCTGTAGGCAGTATCTATCTTACCCCTAGTGAGACAAGCCTCTACATCCTTACATTTGTCCTCTAGCCATCCCTGCTTAGCCATTTTGCACTTCCTGTCGATCTCATTTTTGAGACGTTTGTATTCCTTTTTGCCTGCTTCATTTACTGCATTTTTATATTTTCTCCTTTCATCAATTAAATTCAATATTTCTTCTGTTACCCAAGGATTTCTACTAGCCCTCGTCTTTTTACCTATTTGATCCTCTGCTGCTTTCACTACTTCATCCCTCAAAGCTACCCATTCCTCTTCTACTGTATATCTTTCCCCCATTCCTGTCAATTGTTCCCTTATGCTCTCCCTGAAACTCTCTACAACCTCTGGTTCTTTCAGTTTATCCAGGTCCCATCTCCTTAAATTCCCACCTTTTTGCAGTTTCTTCAGTTTTAATCTACAGGTCATAACCAATAGATTGTGGTCAGAGTCCACATCTGCCCCTGGAAATGTCTTACAATTTAAAACCTGGTTCCTAAATCTCTGTCTTACCATTATATAATCTATCTGATACCTTTTAATATCTCCAGGGTTCTTCCATGTATACAACCTTCTATCATGATTCTTAAACCAAGTGTTAGCTATGATTAAGTTGTGCTCTGTGCAAAATTCTACCAGGCGGCTTCCTCTTTCATTTCTTAGCCCCAATCCATATTCACCTACTACGTTTCCTTCTCTCCCTTTTCCTACACTCGAATTCCAGTCACCCATGACTATTAAATTTTCGTCTCCCTTCACTATCTGAATAATTTCTTTTATTTCATCGTACATTTCTTCAATTTCTTCGTCATCTGCAGAGCTAGTTGGCATATAAACTTGTACTACTGTAGTAGGTGTGGGCTTCGTATCTATCTTGGCCACAATAATGCGTTCACTATGCTGTTTGTAGTAGCTTACCCGCATTCCTATTTTCCTATTCATTATTAAACCTACTCCTGCATTACCCCTATTTGACTTTGTGTTGATAACCCTGTAGTCACCTGACCAGAAGTCTTGTTCCTCCTGCCACCGAACTTCACTAATTCCCACTATATCTAACTTTAACCTATCCATTTCCCTTTTTAAATTTTCTAACCTACCTGCCCGATTAAGGGAGCTGACATTCCACGCTCCGATCCGTAGAACGCCAGTTTTCTTTCTCCTGATAACGACATCCTCTTGAGTAGTCCCCGCCCGGAGATCCGAATGGGGGACTATTTTACCTCCAGAATATTTTACCCAAGAGGACGCCATCATCATTTAATCATACAGTAAAGCTGCATGCCCTCGGGAAAAATTACGGCCGTAGTTTCCCCTTGCTTGCAGCCGTTCGCAGTACCAGCACAGCAAGGCCGTTTTGGTTATTGTTACAAGGCCAGATCAGTCAATCATCCAGACTGTTGCCCTTGCAACTACTGAAAAGGCTGCTGCCCCTCTTCAGGAACCACATGTTTGTCTGGCCTCTCAACAGATACCCCTCCGTTGTGGTTGTACCTACGGTACGGCTATCTGTATCGCTGAGGCACGCAAGCCTCCCCACCAACGGCAAGGTCCATGGTTCATGGGGGGAGGAACTTTATGATATCTTTGGTTAATATCAAACTAGTGTGTGCAATTGCTCAGTTAAATCTAAATGTCTGTGGTAGACCAAGTGCAGGGTTCATACCTATCACACTGCTCAACACAGATCTTGGTGCCAAGAATCTGAGAACTATTTTAGGGGCACTTTACTGCACTAACACAAATATAGTGTCAGTTTTTGTAGATTGGCTCTAGTTTTCTAGTTATTTTGTTTATTGAACCAAAAAACTTGTAAAAACATAGAGTTGAACAGGAATACTATGAGTCTACTCAGAAACAGCACAAAACAGTACTAAATCATTATAAAATAAAAACATGAAATAGACAGCGACATTGGCATTAGTCCTTAACAAAAGAAAAACATAATCTTTCCCAATTTTACATGAGAAAATTCAGTTTCTGTGGTTGTCTCCTATGTGGTTGATGAGGATAGTCATGATTGAGATTCCAGCAGTAGTATGCCATCAGGTGGCTGTTCAATCTTCCTTGATACCTTTTGTCCATGATGTGGATGACGGAAATCACAAAGATTGACAGGAAATTTATGTAAGTGGTTACGGAGGAACTGCACCTTTATCTACATCTACATCTGTACATTATAAACTGCTGTGAGGTGCATGGCAGAGGGTACATTCCACTGTACCAGTTACTATGGTTTCTTCCTGTTTCACTCACATATGGAGTGTGGGAAGAATGACTGTTTGAATGCCTCTGTATATACAGTAATGATTCTAATCTTATTCTTACGATCCTGATGTGAGTGATACGTAGGGGGTTGTAGTATATCCCTAGAGTAATCATTTCAAGCTGGTTCTTGAAACTTTATCAATAGATTTCCTTTGGATAGTCTGCTTCAGTATCTCTGTGACACTCTCCTACAGTTTAAACAAAAGCTGTGACCATTTATACTGCCCTTCTCTGTATGCATTCAATATCGCCTGTTAGTTCTATCTGGTATGGGCCCCACACACTGGAGCTATATTCTAGAGCTGGTCGCACGAGTGATTTGTAAGCAATCTCTTTTGTAGACTGATTGTACTTACCCAGTATCCTGAAGTCTACCACGTGCTTTACCCACAACTGAACATATGTGATCATTCCATTTCATATCCCTACAAAGAGTCATTCCATTTCATATCCCTACAGAGTATTACACCCAGGTATTTGTATGAGTTGGCCAATTCCAGGAATGACTCATTGATATTATAGTCATAGGATACCATGTTTTATCATTTTGTGAAGTGCAAAATTTTACCTTTATGCTCATATTAGCTTCAAATTAAGAAAGTTCATGAGCACGTTGTGGTCCAATTGTTCATATTGTTTGTAGTTCCATCCTTAATGATTGCCCAAGAAATTCCTGACTACACCAGGCAGATCCTTAGGTGATGGTCATCACTTACTGAAATCTGAATCATTGATAAGCTTGCGAATTCGAGGACTGTAGAAGATTCCTGCTTTAAGTTGTTGATGACTAAGTTCAGGGTAGGATATTCAAATGTGCTTGAAGTGATTAGAATTTCTGTCCAATGGTTTATGCATGCTACCTGGATATGGAGCAGATGGAGAATGACTTTGTCCTTATCAGCCAAAACTCTCACATATGATGTTCGCTACACCAACTGTCATATGTTCTCTGGAAGGCCATGCCACATTTTTCCATTGCTGTTGCTTAGCTGTACAATCCCCTATGCAGATAAAACATGGTTACTTCGTGTAGCCACCTTGTTGCCCAAGCAAGTTATTGTCGATCTTCAGAACAGCAAAAATAAGCCACCTGTGCTGATGATAACGAAGTTTCTGCAGAACCATCTTCATATTGTTATATTCTTCATGGTGTTTCATGAAGTGGGCGAGTGAAATAGATGCATAGTTACTCCCATTGTGTAACGTAATGCATTTCAAGCTTTTTATAGATTTCTCTATAAAAAGTCACCAGTCTTCTGGTTGGTACTCCGGCAGATCCATTGAGAAGTAGTAGCACTGGGATATCATTGCAGTAAATAGTGTCATCATTTTCATTGAAATAAGGGAGAAGCCCCTTTTCTTTTGTCTGGTAAGCTGTTATAGCAGTTTCTGGCTTGAGGCAGTTCATTTCTTTGAAACTGGATGCCAAGAGAGCAGAAGCTTGTTTAGACAGACTGAGGTCTTAAATAAGATCACTGAGATTTTCCTGGGAGAACTGTTGAGGTGTAGAGATACTGGCTTCATATTCAGTGTCATCAATGCTACTTTTTTTCACAACCTACAATTCTTCAACATCTGACCATGAGAAGTTCAGGCCATGAGGTAAATACTGACACTGGAGTATCTTTACTAGGTGTCACAGGTCACGTTGGCAACTCCCAATTCAGGGTACTCCCACTTCCGTTTCTTGTATTTATTGGAGCCTTTTATACTCACAACACAAAAATAACAGTCACATTGACGGTGTGGTTTTGTGGTTCTCTCCATACCACTGGCACTCCAAACTTTAAACAACCTTGTTGTGGGGAACTCTGTTTCATATTTCTCTGTAACAAAGCATAGAAAATATGAATATTTATTTTGACAGAATACAATGTTGTATGACAATAAAGAATCAAACATTAATTTAAAACACTGGAATATTCTCCTAAATAAGTAAGCAGAGACAAAAAGGTTTATTTGATGAACACCCTGTATCTTAAAAATAGAGCCAATTTGGAAAAACCAATGACAGATTCGGGTTCAGTGACACCAAAATACCCAAATGTTCATAGCAACTTCCTTGCCACCCAGAATTTTTTTTTCACCTTTGTAACTTTTCTGATAGCTTCCTTATGAAGTAGCTCTGGCTCTATAAGACTTTATTGACATTACCCACTCTCTTGCCCTCACCCACTCTCCCACCCTGTTCCCCTTGTCAATCACTCTCCCCCAGTCCTTACTCATTTTTATCTTTTTATCCACTCTCTCCTGTTACCTGACAGCCCACCTCTCTTGTTTATTCCCCTCCTTACCACCTGTCTTGCCCACTATTCACTGTCTTCCTCCTCCATTCTGCGTACCGTATTACCATCTCTCTTTTCTCTCTCCCCTACTTTCGTCTCTTTCTCTCCCTCATTCTTTCTCCTAGACTTCTCTCTCTCTCTCTCTCTCTCTCTCTCTCTCTCTCACACACACACACACACACACACACACACACACACACACACACACACACATGAAAGGTTGAGTAACACACCAGTATTTCCTGAGAAAATCATGGGACATACAGCTTGATTTAAATGAACAGTCAAAAATGGTTGGGATGTGTTCAAGATCAGGGAATAGTCAGACTTTTGTAAAGAAGAGGGAATCAAGAGCAAGCAGTGCTTGGAGTAGCTGGTATAAGGCCCTGATAAAAGAACATTGGCATATTAAGAATAGAGCTAAAAATAAGAACAGGGTGAAGTGAAAGCTCAATGAATATCAGCGAGGCTCTTACCGTTTCATCCTTGGATGATGGCACTGAAAGTATGTGATTCAGGCAGTAATGACCAAAGCTCATGTGCTAGTTGTCAAAGTCCCAATACATCCTGCTTGCTATGTTTTATCAATATACTCTCATATAAATCCAGTGGATATATTATCGGTATCTGTTAAATCTAATAAGTAGATTTTATATTTCCTGTGGTTGGAAAATGTGTCTTTTGATTGCATTCAGCAAGTTTTTGATCATCATTGTGGGAGAGGGATGGGAATCATTGTCATGTTGTAGTGTGCAAATGTATATCTGATGGTTATAAATGATGTACATTTTAGGTAGAAATTGCTCCACCACTGCTGGAGACAGTTGACAGTATTATCCGTGTACATTTTCCTACCATTACACGAGTTTATTCTGTGACTGCTTTCAAATGTGTACTCCGTAAATCCCTTTGTGACTTCATTATAAACCATTGATTCATCTTTTACTGGATCAGTATCCTTTGAATAAGCAATTAATTTAATTCTGATGATCAGATATACTGGAGTCAAACAGGCGTATGTGCAAGAATGATTCTTCATCTTTGTAAAAAAACATCCTAATTGATCGTTTTGAGACAATGTTCTTCTTTAGGTTTGTAACCCTGTAGGGATCTTTCAAGTATTAGAGTTATTGCTGAAAACTTCACAGTCTCATCTTCCAACAAACCAGAAATATTAAATTTCTTGTTGTAGCCTAATTTCTTCTTCAGATAAATATCTGTGGTCTGAAAGACGAGCCTCCGGTAATGACAGCTCAGTGGTGTAGTTTCATTGCCCAGTGAATGCAGGAAGTCAGTCAATGACGGATGGCATTTGAGCAGCTAGAACGGACCACATTGCTGCATTGCAGAATTAGTGCACACATGTGTTAAACATTAACACTGAGTTACTTTCATGGAACTGGTTTTTTAGTTTCAGTTTGTCTAACAAGAAATCTAGATCATAGTTTATTTCATTTGATATTTTTAGTAGTGTTTACTCAGTCGTTTCATTTTAAACCAAGTCCATTGCGGTGCATGGTGCAATCCCAACACGAGAAGTGAAAAAGTGGAAGAAGAATGGTGCTACATGGTCAGACTTGCAAATTTGTGTACTGAAAAAGAAAATGACCAAGGTGAGCCCATATTTCCTTATGTTCCGGTCATAAAGACAACAGCAAATACTTTGAAACTAAACAAAGTAACTGTTATGACAATAGGGAAAGGAAAGTATAATAAAGACCGTAATGAGATTTGCACAAGGCTGCTGCAGGAACCAGGAAAAAATAGTCAAGGAAGAAGCAAGTGAACTTTAGACCGATTTCAGAAAGACACTGTTTGTTGTCCCACTTGTAACTGTTATAAGAGGAAGGAACAGCCCACATTATTAAAACTGTATGTGTAGCTTCTGAAAGACAATAATTTTAAGACCACAAATTTTTATTATGTACAGTGGTCAAAGACATAGGCTCAGCTAGTTCAGTTAGTAATGAAAATGACAGGTGTTGTTGGCATGGTGGATCAGTTTTCTGCACAGTGTCATGGGTGTGACATTTAAAAGTTTTGTGTAGTTAGATTGAAACTTAGGTAAATGTCAGTGATTGCACAAGCAGTGCCGAAAGAAACATTTCAAAATTGCATTGTGACAGCAATGAGAGTGGAGTTTTTTGATTACAGTAACTGTGGCACATGATGAAATTTAAGGGGGGAACATACTATATGTCGATCATCATATTGTGAAAACTTACTTCAGGTTAAAACTCTTAATATACTGATAAATTATTCTGTCTAGTAGATACTAGCTAATCAGACAGGAATAATCAAGTTGATTCTAGACACAAACCATATAACAGTATATGAAGGCATATAAATGTTGAAGGACTAAAAAATGGATACTAGGGAACTCAGTTCAAATAAAAAGCTCAAAGATGAAAGCAATGAAATTTCAATGAGGAAGAAGAATGTCTCAGACTATCACACTTGCGGTGGATCAGTATTACAGTTTGTATCCAGATTTAAGTACTTTGGAGTAATGCTACAAACAGCTGGAACCATTTTCTCTCTGCATATACAAGAACGAGCAACAGTGGCAACAAAACTCATTTATGACTTCCATAAACTGCAAAATTTATCCTTGCATCTCTGACAATGCTTTTCAAGCTGCCACATATGGAATCCAATTAATATGGACTTATCAGATGGTGAAAAAATTCAAGAAACTGCAGACAGTGAAAGAAAGATTCTTAGAAAGATCGCTTTCAGTCTCAAAATTCACAAGAAAGAGCTACATGTACATAACAGTGCAGGAGTTTTTCTTCATAGAAGGTATTAGACAATGTTCTGCTCTTCCAAAGATGCAAGCAGACAAAACTCTCACTGAGGAGACACACAATAGAACCAAGCAGGTACTGAGGAAAGTTGTGGAAACAGAAGCGATGAAGTCAGATATGTGGAAAGAACTGAAGATACAACTCTGCCATTTGCATACACGTTTTGTCATCCATAACTTCCAGAAGGGATCATATCACGACCCCAAGGAGGACTCCATCTGTAAACTATGCAAAAAGTTATGCCCCAAATACCATGTAGCGAAGTGTGAAGGCATAACTTGATCTGTAGGCACATTAAGAAAGATTAGTGAAAGCATAACTCAGATGTGTTGAAGCTATTGTAAATTATTATTTTGCTCCTCGTAGAACACATTAATAATGAAAATATTTAACAACAAGGAGAAAAATTGTGAATGTTTCACAGTATTGCAAAAGTATTTTGCATTTGTGTCATGAAGTAAAAAAAAAAGATATAAAAAAGTATAAGTCAGCATACTAAGCACTTAATAATTCTTCTCAATTTTTTAACTTGTATATTAAAACTAGTTACTGTAAGTAAATTTTGGTTTACAGATAGGAACTGCATGCTGTTGAGTTTCTTTTTTATTTCTGCCATTAGAGCAACTGAGCTGCAGTGACTGGGTGCAGTACTCCACATCCAGCAGCAAGCCACTTGGCCATGTGAACTATCAGTACCAATCATTTGTCTCAAGGACTATAACTGAATTCATGATGACATTCTTAGAGTTGAGCTATTAATTTTAAGTGATTGTCTTCATATCTCTGTGCATAACAAAGCCATTAGCGAAGAACAAAACTTCTTAATCCAAATGTCACCTGTTAGTCTTGAATGTAATATAGGCCATTGTTCCAGATGAGCCAGTTATGTCATAGCAGACACACAACTGAATTCACTAAGGCTTTCACTTGTATAGATTATTTAACAGTCTGTACAATGTTGAAGTGGCACCACATCAGTAATATGCTCATTTAGACATATAAACATGTAATTTTGTGTAAACTTGGAAAATACTCTTCAAAGTCACAACATTTAAAAAATTACAACTTACGTGAAAAGAGCTCATGCAGCACCTGTATGCAGTTTTGTGCTCTTGAAATCACATTGAAGCTCATTTTATGCAGAACTGTAATAATGATTGTTGCAATACTTCGGTGTACATTTTCATACAGTTGGTCTACAATTTTACGGTTATTTTCATACACTTTTACGTTTAAATATCTCTATAGATGAAAATAAAAGGCAGACATGTCCTGCAAATGAGGTGGTCACAAAGCTTTTGTTTACTGTGGATTCTTTTGTGAAGATGTCATAAATACAAGCCAACATTCAATGAGACATGTGGCATCCCATTGAAAGAAGGATAAAAAGAAAATGGCATTGATATCTTGCTGACTGGTGAGTGAGAGTAGAAGCTCTCAAAAATATGAAGATAAACATCTATATTGACAGTGGTTTCAAAGACCACTTGACTGATAATGTGACTACCAGACTTTTGACCCAAACTTGCTTACTGAATTTTTTAAGAGGAATTGTATGCACTGTGCGTGGTTTCCATAGGACCAGTAGCAGTTAGTATAGCTATTCACAGGATGGAAAAATGGAACCAAACTACGGCACCCATAAAATACGATCTTGGTTCAAGTTTGCCTTCCACTTTTTAAACGACCACTCGCAATAATTAATAAGGTTTCAGATGTAAGAAGCGAAGTACAGCTAGAAAAGATGTTCGTTTCACACTGCCTGTTGCAGAAGCTATCTGACAAATTTATGCAGAGTTTGAACAGAACATTTATTGTTCCACTTAAAATCAGAAACATTGCCACTCAACTCCAATTTTGCTATCAACTTTTTGCAGAAATACTGGAGCTCAGAAATTGTTCATGAAAAATTTCATGAGTTGTCTTATTGGAACCTGTACAGATGTAAGTTTCAACTATACACACACTTTCATTTGTAGAATACAGTATACTTTTCTTCCTTAACTCAGAGAGTGACGAAAATACACTAACATCACTTTCAAACAATGAGCAACAACTGAGACAGTGACTATTAACCACCAACTTCACATGAATGGGAGGTTTGGGAAGCGGGAAACAGTGAAATTAAGCACATTCCTTACAGAGTAGAGCCACTTCTGTTTTGGCCGAGCTTTCCGTTTTTGTCGCTAAAACTAAGACTAGGGGCTTGGTATCCTTTCAAATTCGACTTGAACGCCTGATAGAAGCCTCCTGAATAATCTGTTCTAACTGCTGTTTCTCATACTATCGATTAGCCCTTCGTAAAGTTCTGGCTACATGTTTTTGAACTTCACGGAATACATCAAAATCTTCAGGTCTCCTAGTTGAGTTCCACTTTTTCCAGGCATTTGTTCTTTGGGCCACCACTCATCACAAACCTCTTTCCACCATCTATGCTTTCTCTTTTTAGCTCTAGGATTGCAGTATTAGCTGCTTGTTGGATTTTGGTGGCGATGTCTGTCCATTTATGAGATTCAAATGTCAGTCGCTGGTAGTATTGTTCCAATACGTTTTGATTGATTTTGAGCTTTACAACATCATATTTATGAATTTTATTTCCAGTTTTCACGGCCTTATTAAGAGGGATGAAATTCATTTTGATCTTGGAAAGGTAATGATTTGAGTCAAAATGAGCACCTCTGTGTACTGTAACATTCATTATTGCCTTAATTGCTCTCCTAGAGAATGCTACATGATCAATCTGTTTCTTTCCACACACATTGCCTGGTGATTGCCAAGTCTTCTGTGTACTTGGCTTGTGTTTGTAAAATGTTGACATTATCTGAAGATTGAAGAATTGACACAAATTTACGAGTCTTATACCATTTCTGTTGTCTTGTGAGCAGGATACTTTCCAATTGTTGATCTGAATTGCGGTTCTGTTCCCAGGTGAGTGTTAAAGTCACCTAGTAAGTTCTTTATGTTCTTAGATGGTATTTTCTCTAACTGTTCTTCAAGAAGATCCTAGAACTGTTCAACTTTCTCGGGAGTACGTCTGTTGTCCTCATTGATTGGTGCATGCGTATTGAGCAGTGCGAACCTTTCTTACTGCAGCTGAGAGTTAGGATAGAAAGTCTCTCAGAACGGTCGAAGAACTCCACGATTGAACTGACAACCTTCTTACAAACAACAAAAGCTGTGCCAAGTACAGGCATGTACTTACCTATTTCGACTACCCTTTTGCCTTTATAAATGTTATGATGACGACGAACGAATTATTGCCAATGTGAATGACTGGTGGCCAGTGCTAAATAGAAACATACAAATCTCTTCTTTGCATATACAGCAGGTTTGTCAATGAAGTCAATAAGGAGCTGGCTGCTAGGTTTGGGTCTACAACAACTAAAATAATTAGAAGTCGTTGGTAAAAAATAATATATTGTACGTAACTGGTGGTACAGGAGTCTTCATAGTCAGGAGGAATATAATTACAAACAGAGAGCTATAGAGGCATCATACAGGCCATACTTCAACTGAGTGCCTTGTTAGAGGTTACTTCCTATCAGCTGAAGGCTATACTACTTTCCTACTTGACGTGCTGAGCAAGAGTGGACGAGCACTCGCTAGAGACTTGTTACAAGCCACAGAGCGGCGCTAGTGGCGACTTGCGGGTCCAGCGATACTAGTACGGACCACGGTCGATAACTGCAATCCCTAACAAGTGTGGTATCAAATGTTGGTACCACAATAAATCGTGTAACCTTCCATTTCCATTGTGTCTTCATCTAGGTATCTGGTCTCTTGAATGGCCAAGATAGTTATGTCATGTTTCTCCATCATCATTCTCAACTCTTTGTGTTGCCCAACTTTAATAGAGAATTGATGTTCAAAGTCCCAAAATAGTAATTCTGTTTTGTCTTGAATTTTGCATGTGTAGTCGTGTTTTCAAAGCATCTACGTGCAGGCTCCCCAGAATCCACAGGCCTGATTGCACTCCTAAGAGTGGTAGATTCCCTCAACGAGGTACTACCTGGGGTAGTGCCCTTTTTGTGACGACATTCCATGATGCTTGGTTGTTCAAACTGGTGTGGGTCAAACAAATCCTTCCCGGTAATAGAATCGAGGTTGTAAGCCTACCTTTGGAGTCAGATGCCCTTCACAGCTGCTTCTCTGAAGAACAGATGCTGCTAAATGAAGATAGTTCATCTGCTTTATCCATCATTGGGACACGATTGTTGTCTTCCGCCTTCAAAGCCATTGACCAACTTCACCGTCACCCTGGCAAGGGCCCTCACGAGGTACTATCAGCCAGACCAGCTGAACCAAGGCTTTTTAAAGAGGTGTTGCTCCTCTATTACTCCCCCTTTGTTCTGGCTTGTGACAGACAGACAGCCTAGCTCTGGTGGGGTTTATGATGTACTATATAATCCATAATCACAAAGAAATATGTTTTGTGATCTGATTTATACTTTCTGCACTTGAAATCCTTATGCATTGTGTTGTGTAAGACTTCGTTTGTTTCCAAAATGGCTTTAGACAGACAGTTCCACTGCTGCCACATGGAGCATGCTCAATCCTGAGCACCTGCAGCTGACCCGCAGGCAGGCAGGCAGCCTCAGGTAGTATAGGCTGCTTGCCACGTAGTCTTGTTGCACCGTGTTCGCATCTTGTTTTGTCGTGTATGTAAGCCACTTGACCACCCTTTCCCGTGGGTGCTTGACTGAAGCAGTATGGTCACATTGGCAATGGCTTTGCTCCCTGAATGCGTATTTGTGAGCTGTTTTCTCACCCATGCCTACCTCTGCCCAGGGAGATGGACACCCAGCTGTCCACAGGTGGACGTTGGAGAACAACATCTTTTAATATATCAAAATGAGATGTTCAGCATATGATTGTATGTGTGGGAGCCCTGTGATTCTTTTGAATATGGTATTTGTATACTTACATTCAAAACCGTCTTGGAAAAAAAGAGTACAATGGTATGTGCTTGTTAATGTTGGCCTTGAAACATGTTGCTAAATCATTTGAGTAATATGCTAAACTTGAGGAATAATACGCTGAAATTGAGAAGCAAATCAGCCAAAATTTGCTGTTACCCTTGATTCATACAACAATAGAACTCGGCACGAGGTTTTCTCTTAGTGGTACTCACTTGGCAGTAGAGGAATCTGGATGCATTATCTTTCTATTGTAACAGGCTTCTCAGATGCTGCAGAAAAAAGCTTCATTGTCAAATTAACAATTTTATTTCACTATTCTTGTCTTTCTTTTCCAAGAGTTTTCAAATGCCATTAAAAAGTATACTGTTCCATAAAAAAGAATGTTCTTGCTTCAGTATTACAATTAATACAGCAATTAATAGTGCTTGCAATTAACAAAATTTTGTGCTCCCATAGGTAGTATCAGTTACTGAAAAATCTTCTGTTGATACCTTGAGTCATTCATAAAATGAAGCGGTGTTACATCTTATGTGCCTCACCTTGCATAGTTGCGAAAAGAGTTCTCAGCTATTCCACATGTCACTCTCTTTGACGCAAATCCACAAATCACCTCAATTGTGTTGATGTTTTGTGTTTTGTTAAACAAATTCTCAAAATATGGCTTACCACTTCTGCATAGTATTCGTGCTTGGCCTGTGATGTTTGTGAACTTCCTTGCTCCTACCTCTCTGTGCATAATTCAGTTTGATGTAGAAACTGGTCTGCCTAGTACAGAATTCTGTTCAGAGTTGTTCCTCATTCACCGAGTCAAAGCATTTATTATCCAGCAGTCAAAATTGCTATATTGGTGCACACATAGATGTTGCCCAGTTTTTCATAACAAGGGAACTATACTTGAAATAATTGTTCATAGTCGGTTGTGCAGGCAAGTAACTTAGTGCTCGGTGCCTCTTTGCATTGCAAGCCTGTGACATCATTCAATTGATTAATGATACTACAACCCAACATGACTGCTCAGAAACTGTGATGGAGGGAGATTATGTTAGCCATGGGCTTCACTCTTAGGGTTTCTTATTGTTCCATATATTTATTTCTACTTTTTTTGATCTGCTTCAGCAGTATTTCCTATGGCAATGTGAAGGATTCAATATGTTTCTGAATGTCATGAGACATTCTATCTACGGAGCATGTGATGTGTAACACTGTTTACGATGCAGGAGTGATGGCTGTATTGTGTCGTATCTGATCTGCCATTGTTGCTGTTAGTTGAATCCATAATTTGTATAAATAACTTCTACAAATAAATAAAATATGTGGCAGCTAGAGTGCTGAATTGCGTTAGTAGCCTAAAGCATTTGTGATGACGTGAATACTTTTATTTCTCTGATTTTGTTGAGGACCATGTACAGTAGATTTCCTTTATATTTTTTATTATCTTTCTGCCAATTCTTGAGAGGAATAAATTCGATCAATACTTAGCTGATTATGAAAATGAATTAGATGGCATGTGGATCCAGTATTGGTTGTGAGGACCTGTGACATTTTCCGTTCTGTTTCACCGCAGAATGCTGAAATTGTAGGAGCTGTTGGTGAATTTGATTGTTTACATTACTCTTGTGTTACAAATTTTGTTTACTCAATGTAGGTGCTGTTCCTGTGTGTTCATACAGTAGTTACTATGAAGCATTATTGCAGTTTAGTGTTTACAGGTACTTTGCCGCATGCATTAGGCTGTATTTAATCTGTTATTAGGTGTCCAATTTCCAGCCTCACCAAATTAGTCCAGTTGTGTATAAGATCACATGTTACTGCTATAAAATAATACTAATTAATTAGATCTTTACAACTACTTGAAAACTGTACATCACCTAGGTTGAAAATTCCACTCCGTGTTCTCCACAGAATGTTATATGTTTTAAAGTAAGTCTGTTTTTGTTTAGTGCACTTCCTGTTCCTTTTAGTATCATTCATGCAGGAACTGATTGTGAGATGTTCTACAAAAACTGTGGAACCTCTTAATTAAAGGCTTGTTGTTGCAACCAAAAATGTGTTATAATGTAGTATGTTGTCATTTACTTGCAGTGGCATCTGAGTATAAGACCTTACGTCATAGCTGTCAGTTCTTCAGACAAGGACAAAGTTTGAGTAGGAACATTGTGTTGCTGTTATTCTTTTGTAAAGTTTCTTGCTTGTTCTCATTTCATAGCCCACAAGTTTTCCTGAAATTAGTATTTCTGTTTTAATTGTAGACGTATGTTCACACTTAATGATGTATTAATTTTCGCTGTAGGTGTGTTTTCATGTGTCAAGTGATAATCTTTCCTTACACCTTTCATCCTGTAGCGTAAAAATAAAAATGTACTGAATGTAGAGTCCTTAGTTTAATCACAGTAGTGCAGTTGTAATGCAGTGGTGGTTCAATATTATTTTATGAGTATAGAAAACTCTTAAAGTGAGAGTATCCCAGTTCAATCCTCTGTGACATCCCTTTCTCATAATACCAGTGACCCCCTCATGGTACTGATGTTGTACGTGGTACAGAGGTGCGCAGTAGCAACGAACCAGAAGCACCTTCCGGACCGGAGACTGCAGTCACTCTGGAGCGCTTTCTGGCACGCAAACACCTACAACTCGAGTCGTGCATGCAGCGACAGGAAACACAGATGCACTGCATCGAGCACGACCTGACTCAGCTCCCATTGGCAGACCATGTGTTCCGCTCAAACCTCACACAACTGCAGGCAAGTGGCCCGATACATGCCAGGAAGGAAGAGAGACAAGCTTCAAAATTACACATTCCTGTCCTCACACCTATATTTATGAGGTATGTCCCAAAAATATCAAATTTCCTAATTTAAGTCAGAATTTCATTCAGTAACTGTGTCAATTTTTAAACATATGAAGGGGGCGGGGGGAGATGGGGAGAAGCATTAAGAATTCATTATGTTCTATACGTATTCAAATGTTTGCAGGTAAGATACCTCACCGAGGCTTAAGCATTAGAGTACATTAGGTGCAGGAGTTGTTTAAAGTATTATTACTACATAATGAGAAACTGTGTGTGTGTGTGTGTGTGTGTGTGTGTGTGGGAGAGAGAGAGAGAGAGAGAGAGAGAGTGAGTGCAAGTTTGTTGTAGGCATGTAATTCACCGTCACACTTCTCTTTTTTGCCCAGTATACACCAGTCTGGTCAGCATCTGAAGTATCACTTTATTTCAGTTGTTGGGAACTCTCATTTCCAAACTTTTATTCATTTTACCACGTTTACATTGTGTTATGTTGCAGATTTGTATTTGGGATGTCCTCTGTAAAATATTACTATGGATCTTTTGAAATAGGAAAATTTTGTGTTCAGTTTCTAATTCATAACTGTTATTTCATGCACATAATGCTATATTTATTCGCATTACTAGTTCGTGATTGAAATAGACAATACCAGACTCATTTTTTTACAACCAGGATAAATCTTTCACTCTACAACACAATGTTCACAGATTTGGATCTTCCAACGTGATTAAAACTGAGCTCTAGGTATTTGCCTCTTAAGGTAATATGAAGCTTTAATCCAATACTGAGTTTCGATAAAGAACAATGTGGACAATGTAAGAATTCTGTATTGCTGTCGTAGGCAAGGTCCTAGTGCAAATATTTTGCCATTGCTTTTCTCCAACCTATTGATGAAGTCTTAAATGTGTACTAATATTATGTGAATCACTTTGTCAAGAGCCAGTGCAAGGTAATGTTATGTTTCTGGCATATGGATGAATATGGGATGGAACAAAAACCAGATGATGATGAGCACTCTTGGCTCTTGAATGATACTAAGGAGGGCAATGAGCTTAAATCTTTCCAACAAATAACAATAATGGAAATTCCTGGATGGAGCAATACATAAAATAAGGGAAAGGCAGCCACCAACCTACAGTGGATCAAAGCATGGAGCACAGATACACGTCACAGAAAACGGCATTCCCTCTAGCTTCCTAATTGTAGCACTTGTTCTAGCAACAAATGGAAGGCTATTAATAATGTTATGTCACTCATACCACTACATGCTTCACATATGTTTTAATTTAACCCTGCATACTGCTAGGCACTGAGGAATTGCATGCTTCCACATTGTTTGCACAATTCTAGTAACAACAATTTCTACTACTGCAAGGATTTTAACCTGTTTCCTTTGTGAAGAATGCCACAGCATTTTAATGAATTGCCCATGGGGACAAGTTTCATACATGAAGAGTGAATAAAATAATTTCTTCTTCTTCTTCTTCCCCCCCTATCTCTCTCTCTCTCTCTCTCTCTCTGTGCAGTATACAATACAGTTTGCAGAAAGTATATAATAGGGTTGCAATGATGGCAATGTGTGGATATCAAAACATACAGGATGGTGCTGGAAAAGGGTACACAGATGATGGGAGGAATGGCAGAGTGTGCAGCTTGAAAGCAAAAAAGTGCTTTGAGGAATGAGAGTGACTGGAAACAGCAAGAGATAAGTAGAAGAAGGAAAATGTTTAAAAATAAATGAACTAATATAGATTGGCAAAAATAATTACTGTAACTGTAGTATCATGATGCCTAAAAATGAATCACCATAAGAATACACCACGAGGCATATGATATAGCTGTTAACTTCTGAGGAGAAATTCTTTAAATCATGTGCTGGTTGTGCCACATGAATTTGGGGCTGAGCTATTCAAAGAAGAAAATTATTGCAATGAGACTTTTATAGCAAGAAGGGGTTCTTGTTTATGGAAAGTTGACATTGCTAGTGATGTTGAGGGGTCCAATAACAAGCAGTGCTACAAAAGAAAGATGAAGAAAGAACTATTCACAAGTTCCCCTGGAGGGATGTAATTGTTTGTTATATAAAGACAGAAAATGCATTTATATTAACACAACTGAAAACTGCAAGACCTGCTAACTTGTAGAATATAGTTCCCTTCACTTTGAATAAAGGACAGGTTTCCCTGCAAATTTGTAGGACGTAGTTCCCTTCGCATGGAAAAAAAGGACAGGGTTGGAAAATATGGTCTGGTGAAGATATTCATAGAGAGGTCTTCCAATACCACGTACCAAAGAAGCAACACCAGAGTAAGATTAGGTGAAAATTAATCAGCTTACTTATTTATGAGCTTTTCATTTGTGATGTATGGATCGTAGGTTTTTATGTGCTTAGCTGAGTTGATAATTTCATTTTAAGTGCAGTATTCACACAGCTGGCCTAATCACCTTCATTGGTGATATAGATAATGGTCTTGTGTGTGCCCAGTGCTTACGCTCCAGATTAATTGAAGGAACCCACAAAGACACCCAAAAGTGTGCTATGAAGCAAGTCACATTCTTTGTGATATCAAACATCTTTGAAAATAGGCACTGTGTAGAAATGGTTGCCCTTCTGTAGTTGTGAGTGTTTCACAAACCACAATACCTGTGTATACTGACATCACTACTACTGGTGAATTTATGTTGTTGTTGTTGTGGTCTTCAGTCCTGAGATTGGTTTGATGCAGCTCTCAATGCTACTTTACCCTGTGCACGCTTCTTCATCTCCCAGTACCTACTGCAACCTACATCCTTCTGAATCTGCTTGGTGTATTCATCTCTTGGTCTCCCTCTACAATTTTTACCCCCCATGCTGCCCTCCAATGCTAAATTGGTGATCCCTTGATGCCTCAGAACATGTCCTACCAACCGATCCCTTCTTCTAGTGAAGCTGTGCCACAAATTTCTCTTCTCTCCAATTCTATTCGATACCTCTTCATTAGTTATGTGATCTACCCATCTAATCTTCAGCATTCTTCTGTAGCACCACATTTCAAAAGCTTCTATTCTCTTCTTGTCCAAACTATTTACCGTCCATGTTTCACTTCCATACATGGCTACACTCCATACAAATACTTTCAGAAATGACTTCCTGACACTTAAATCTATACTCGATATTCACAAATTTCTCTTCTTCAGAAACGCTTTCCTTGCTATTGCCAGTCTACATTTTATATCCTCTGTACTTCGACCATCATCAGTTATTTATCTGTAGGAATTTGGATGTAAAAACAAATTGCTATAAGAAGTTACACTAAATGAAATGGAACTCGTGGCTGTAGTTTTCAGAAGGCTGATATTGTTTCTTTTGGGGCATTATTGGTGCTTATGTAGTGAATTTGAGGTTCTTTGTATCTAAAATTTGAATTGCTGTTTTTATTGGGAAATGGACCATGAGCTGCAATTGGTGAACTATAATGGATATTATGCTTCATAATTTGAAAGTAAGCCAGTCCAACATACTGACGGCATATCAACAATATCAACAGATATAAATGCTGTGCAGAATTATCGATTAGTGAATTTTTTTCTGCATTGAGGTTCCAGTTAGACAGCTTTTACATTTTTCCTTTAATTTTCATTATGACTTCCTTTTCATCTTTATTACTTATTTCTGTATTAATTTTCTCTTCCTTTCTGTTACTTCATGTAATGTTAATTTGCCATCACTTTGCTTAACCAGAATCTATTACATTTTTCTCTTTAAATTCAATGTTGACAGCCTTGGTACAGTAAATGCTTAAAGAGACTTTTTATTTGATACTGTCTTCTATTTCCGCAGACATTTCTCCATGTAATTTCTTGTAGCTCATTGACTGTGTTTATGTGGCTGAAACTTTTCCACTTTCACTACCAGTGATATTTTTGAAAGTTATCTCAGGGTCATTTTAATTGAATCAACTGTGGCTCTTGGTGAAATATTGTAACTAAACAAACACTTTTTTGCCTGTTTCACAAAGTTTATTATTTATGTTACTGCACAACCTAGGTTTTGGGTTATAAGCCCATTTTCAAGTACAGTTGGTTGGTTGGTTGGTTTTGGGGAAAGAGACCAAACAGCGAGGTCATCGGTCTCATCGGATTAGGGAAGGAAGTCGGCCGTGCCCTTTCAGAGGAACCATCCCGGCATTTGCCTGGAGCGATTTAGGGAAATCACGGAAAACCTAAATCAGGATGGCCGGACGCGGGATTGAACCGTCGTCCTCCCGAATGCGAGTCCAGTGTGTTCAAGTACAGTAAACAGTGTTTGTTTAGTTTTCTCTGGGTGGTTACAATTACTGAAGCAGAAACAACAACATATAAGGTCAGATTTAATTCATGCTGTTTAAAGTTAACATTGAATTGAATTGATATTAATATAATAGAGGGAAACATTCCACGTGGGAAAAATATATCCAGAAACAAAGATGATGTGACTTACCAAACGAAAGCGCCGGCAGCTGGCAGCTCGACCTGCCAGCGCTTTCGTTTGGTAAGTCACATCATCTTTGTTTTTGGATATATTGAATTGAATTGAATTGAATTGAATTGATCCTGTAGGATTGTTTGGTGCACAGTAGATGTACATGCAATATGGGGCACGTCAAAAATGGAAAACATTCATTATCAGGTACTTCCTAAGCATTTTTCTTACAGTCTAACATCACTGATTATAGATGATATGTAAAAATTTAATGTGATAAGTACTATTCAACACTGTAAAATTCCTTTCCCAACAGAGAGTCTTTGAGAATCTTTGGAAAGTTAGTGGCATGTACACTGTCATGCAGACTTCTTAGTAATTTGATACCTGAGCACTGAGATCCTTTTTCAAGCATTGTCAGTTGATGGGGTATGCTTCATGTGTCATTCTGTCTCTGTTTGTTGTGGACGTGTAACTGTAATGTGTAATCCAGTCTGTGCTATCTTTTGTGATATATATATGATTATTTTATGCATCTACAATTATCTAAAACTTACAGATACCTAGATATTTGTAGAAGCTTCTGTGTGTTTCAGAAGTTGTTGTTCTTAATAGATTCTGTACTTTTATTTTTATTTTATTTTGTACACACTCTTTTTTTGTTTCTCAAATGTTTTAGTTTCCCCACACTTATACTTCATACTGCTGGTATGGTTCTAAGGGTCTATGATATACTGTGCCACTGTGCACACTGTGATAGCTTCTTCATTATGAATATGATGCAGCAGAGTTTTTTACAGGCAGAATTAATATGTTGTTTCCAATTGAGCTCATTATCCACAGTAATACCTAAGAATCACGTGGTTTCTACTTCTTTCAGCCTTGATTCATTCTCCTCTAAACTCAAGTCGGAAGAGTTATCTTTGTTTGTGACCACTGTACATGTAATCTTTTTTTATCTTTGTGACCAGTCCATTTTCCAAGAGCCATTGAGCCGTAATGTACAGAAATGTATGTTCTGCTGTCAAGTTATTCCACATTTTGGTCACTATTCAGTATTATCAGTCACCTGCATACAATATTTTCTTCTGTTACTTTTCAACACCTATAATCATTAATGAATAGATCAAATAGCAATGCCTCCATTACCAATCCATGTGGTACTCTATATTTGATGACTTTGGTTTCTGACTGGTATGTTTTTCCTATTGATATGAACTGATAAGCGAAAACAGTATGACCACTGCCCACCGTGACGTTCGATACTGCCTGGTGATGTTGTGGGCATGTGATGCAATAACAGAAATATGTAAGTGGAGCAGACATGGATGGGGGGATCAGCCTAGTGAAGATGTGTGCTGCATATGGATAAATTCATTGAGATAAGTGACTTTGACAAAGGGCAGATTATTGTTACGCAGAGCCTGTGAACGAGTGTCTCGAAAATGGCGAAACTGGTTGAATGATCAAGTGCTACTGTCATGAGCATCTACGGAAAGAGGTAGGACGACAGTGAAAGTACCACTAGGAGCTAAATGGTTGGACGTCCACAACTCTTCACAGAACGTGGGGTTTGGAGGCTTTTTTGCACTGTAAAGCAGGATGGACGGTGACCTGTGGCATCTCTGCTGAAAGAGCACAAAGCTGGTCCATATACAAGTGTTTTGGAGCACACCATCATCATACAGTATTGAACATTGAGCTCTGCAACAGAACACCCCCACATGTTCACATGTTGACCCAATGACCTTGACAGTTGCAATTGCAGTGGGCATGGGACCATCTGGATTTGACTGTTGATCAATTGAAATGTGTCAACTTTTTGGGTGAATCACTAGCTCAATGGTTGTCTCCACAAATGCCATCATTCAGGTGAACAGCACAATGCAGGCTGCTGGAATCAGTATTATATGATGGGCGACGTTCTCTTGAGCTTGTATGGGACCTGTGGTAGTAATTGAAAATGTGCTGATAGCCGTGGTCCACCTGCACCCTTTCATGCTTGATGTCTTCCCCAACGTTGATGTCATCTTTCAGCACTATAATTGTCCATGTCTCGGAGTGAGAACCATGCTACAGTAGTTTGAGGAGCATTATAGTGAACTCACATTGACATTTCAGTGACCCACTTCGCCTAATGTAAATTCTGTGGAACCCAACAGGGTCATTGTTGGATACCATCACTGCATACGCAAACCAGTGCCCCATTATTTATGCAAATTACGCGATCTGTGTATAGTCATCTAATGCCAAACACCTCCACAAACCTACCAACAAACTATCAGATCCCTGATGTGCAGAATCAGTGATGTATTTTGTTCCAAAGACAGATGTAAGTATGATTCTGTCCACTACCCTAGCCTGCCCTCAAATAATAGAATTTTCCAATTTTCGTTTCAGGGTCGCTGGTGTCAAATGCTTTGGAGAGACCCAGAAACATTGCAGATATAACTTTTTTTCATCTAATAAGAACTGTATAGTGTATTCCGTCAGACAGGCAACTGTTGATTCTGTAGATTTGCCAATACCATGCTGTGATGGTACAGGAATGTTATATTTGTCTATTTAATCAATTAATCTAGGATACATAAGCATTTGCAGGAGTTTTGAGGAACTTGAGACCAGTGAAACTAGGCTGTAGTTGTTTGGGTCATTGTTATCCCTTTTCTTGTACACAGTCAACACCCTGCTTATCTTCAGTTTTTCGGGAAAAATTTCACCTCTGAAATAGCTGCTCACTGTGCAGTGTTGATGTGATTATGTGCTCACTTACTAGCTTTAATATGTGAATTGATATGTCATCACCAGTTGACTTATTGGACTTCAGTCTCTGTACAGTTTTACTCATTCCATCTTCTGTGACTGGTTTCAAGAACACGGTTCTGCAACCTACATCCTTCTGAATCTGCTTAGTGTAATCATCTCTTGGTCTCCCTCTACGATTTTTACCCTCCACACTGCCCTCCAATGCTAAATTTGTAATCCCTTGATGCCTCAAAACATGTCCTACCAACCGATCCCTTCTTCTAGTCAAGTTGTGCCACAAACTTCTCTTCTCCCCAATCCTATTCAATACCTCCTCATTAGTTACGTGATCTACCCACCTTATCTTCAGCATTCTTCTGTAGCACCACATTTCGAAAGCTTCTATTCTCTTCTTGTCCAAACTATTTATCGTCCATGTTTCACTTCCATACATGGCTGCACTCCATACAAATACTTTCAGAAACGACTTCCTGACACTTAAATCTATACTCGATGTTAACAAATTTCTCTTCTTCAGAAATGATTTCCTTGCCATTGCCAGTCTACATTTTATATCCTCTCTACTTCGACCATCATCAGTTATTTTACTCCCAAAATAGCAAAACTCCTTTACTACTTTAAGTGTCTCATTTCCTAATCTAATTCCCTCAGCATCACCCGATTTAATTTGACTACATTCCATTATCCTCGTTTTGCTTTTGTTGATGTTCATCTTATATCCTCCTTTCAAGACACTATCCATTCCGTTCAACTGCTCTTCCAAGTCCTTTGCTGTCTCTGACTGAATTACAATGTCATCGGCAAACCTCAAAGTTTTTACTTCTTCTCCATGAATTTTAATACCTACTCTGAATTTTTCTTTTGTTTTCTTTACTGGTTGCTCAATATACAGACTGAATAACATCGGGTAGAGGCTACAACCCTGTCTCACTCCTTTCCCAACCACTGCTTCCCTTTCATGCCCCTCGACTCTAATAACTGCCATCTGGTTTCTGTACAAATTGTAAATAGCCTTTCGCTCCCTGTATTTTACCCCTGCCATCTTAAGAATTTGAAAGAGAGTATTCCAGTTAACATTGTCAAAAGCTTTCTCTAAGTCTACAAATGCTAGAAAAGTAGGTTTGCCTTTTCTTAATCTTTCTTCTAAGATAAGTCGTAAGGTTAGTATTGCCTCACGTGTTCCAACATTTCTACGGAATCCAAACTGATCTTCCCCGAGGTCCGCTTCTACCAGTTTTTCCATTCGTCTGTAAAGAATTCACGTTAGTATTTTGCAGCTGTGACTTATTAAACTGATAGTTCGGTAATTTTCACATCTGTCTACACCTGCTTTCTTTGGGATTGGAATTATTATATTCTACTTGAAGTCTGAGGGTATTTCGCCTGTCTTGCTCACCAGATGGTAGAGTTTTGTCATGACTGGCTCTCACAAGGCCATCAGTAGTTCTAATGGAATGTTGTCTACTCCCGGGGCCTTGTTTCGACTCAGGTCTTTGTGTCCTCTGTCAAACTCTTCACGCAGTATCTTATCTCCCATTTCGTCTTCGTCTACATCCTCTTCCATTTCCATATTATTGTCCTCAAGTACATCGCCCTTGTATAAACCCTCTATGTACTCCTTCCACCTTTCTGCCTTCCCTTCTTTGCTTAGAACTGGGTTGCCATCTGAGCTCTTGATATTCATACAAGTGGTTCTCTTCTCTCCAAAGGTCTCTTTAATTTTCCTGTAGGCAGTATCTATCTTACCCCTAGTGAGACAAGCCTCTACATCCTTACATTTGTCCTCTAGCCATCCCTGCTTAGCCATTTTGCACTTCCTGTCAATATCATTTTTGAGACGTTTGTATTCCTTTTCGCCTGCTTCATTCACTGCATTTTTATATTTTCTCCTTTCAACAATTAAATTCAATATTTCTTCTGTTACCCAAGGATTTCTATTAGCCCTAGTCTTTTTACCTACTTGATCGTCTGCTGCCTTCACTACTTCATCCCTCAGAGCTACCCATTCTTCTTCTACTGTATTTCTTTCCCCCATTCCTGTCAATTGTTCCCTTATGCTCTCCCTGAAACTCTGTACAACCTCTGGTTTAGTCAGTTTATCCAGGTCCCATCTCCTTAAATTCCCACCTTTTTGCAGTTTCTTCAGTTTCAATCTGCAGTTCATAACCCTTCACTACCTGAATAATTTCTTTTATCTTGTCATACATTTCATCAATTTCTTCACCATCTGCAGAGCTAGTTGGCATATAAACTTGTACTACTGTAGTAGGCATGGGCTTTGTGTCTATCTTGGCCACAATAATGCGTTCACTATGCTGTTTGTAGTAGCTAACCTGCACTCCTATTTTTTATTCATTATTAAACCTACTCCTGCATTACCCCTATTTGATTTTGTATTTATAACCATGTAATCACCTGACCAAAAGTCTTGTTCCTCCTGCCACTGAACTTCACTAATTCCTACTATATCTAACTTTAACCTATCCATTTCCCTTTTTAAATTTTCTAACCTACCTGCCCAATTAAGGGATCTGACATTCCACGCTCCGATCCGTAGAACGCCAGTTTTCTTTCTCCTGATAACGACGTCCCCTTGAGTAGTCCCCGCCCGGAGATCCGAATGGGGGACTATTTTACCTCCAGAATATTTTACCCAAGAGGAAGCCATCATCATTTAACCATACAGTAAAGTTGCATGCCCTCAGGAAAAATTACGGCTGTAGTTTCCCCTTGCTTTCAGCCGTTCGCAGTACCTGCACAGCAAGGCTGTTTTGGTTAGTGTTACAAGGCCAGAGCAGTCAGTCATCCAGACTGTTGCCCCTGCAACTACTGAAAAGGCTGCTGCCCCTCTTCAGGAACCACATGTTTGTCTGGCCTCTCAACAGATACCCCTCCGTTGTGGTTGCACCTACGGTACGGCCATCTGTATCGCTGAGGCACGCAAGCCTCCCCACCAACGGCAAGGTCCATGGTTCATGGGGGGTATCAGTGAGTATGTTGGCTATTTCTCAGCCATCTTTAAACACTGTGTTGTTTACTTCTATTGAACTAGTCTTTGTTTCTTTGTTTGCTCCATCTTTTTCCTTTCTTTCACTGTTAGTTACATTCCAAGCTGTTGTTATCATGTTTTTGAGTTAACTATGGTGGTATTAGTTCCTCTTGCTGTCTTATTATTTTTCTGTACTTATGTTTCAGTGTTTTATAGTTTCCAGCTTCTCCCTACTATATGAGAGCCTGTAATTTCGTACACATTTCTGTTATTTCACTGATAATCCATTATGTTTGACCTTGCAGCTTTTCTTGTCTCTCTCTACTTTGGGGAATGCTACTTCAAAATTGTGTTTAATTGTTGTAATAAATGAATCATACTTTCCATTTACATTCTGCACCTATGGAGTTTTATTCCATGTTTCCCTTCTTAATATTGTTCTAAAGATTTTGCTCACTGATGATATTGATCTCTTTTAGTGTTCATTTTGATTCTGATACTGTGTTATTACTTCTGCAGAAGCAAATCATCTGCCCCATACTAATAATAGTAATGCTGTTGTCGATAACTGTCTGACTTTGGAAAGTCGCTCTAGTTGGTGCAGATATTGTTGGCACGATATTATACTGTATTAACGATTCTTCAAAATCTTTTCTTGTTTTTGATCATTTTGCCATGTCAGTATTTAAGTTTCTATGTGTAATAATGTTATATTCTTAGTAAGCTAGCAACTTTTTTCAGAAAGATGCTAATCTCACCACCTGATTATCAGTGCTTAGTGTATGTAAATGCTTGGTGTCCTTCCCTAAGCAGTTTTCATATATAAATTTGCTTGGATCTATGAAAACTGTACAGAGATGATCACATTGTTCTTTGATGGCTCAGTTTATTTTGGAAATATATTTGTTAGTCGCTGACCTTTATTTTATGATTCTACTAAGTATCACTCCGGATCCCACATAGACAGTTGTTGCTGAGTGAAGTTCGTACGACCACATGCAATTTTGTGGCCTTGTTGTTTTTCCATTTGGTGGGTTTTGCACACACACATATTGATCCTTTTTTTTTTTTTTTTTTTTTTTTTTTTTTTGTCTTGAATGACTCGGTGTCATTTTGTAGTAATTTTATAATTTCATTTTTTGAATCCCTGCACTTACTTGATCGGCTGATTAATCATGTAATAGTAGTTGCATTTGATACATAAAACACCTTTCATCACTGGATTTTCACATCCTCTACAAGAAAAACTATTTATTTTTGCCCTTTTAATGAGAGTGAAGTGTCACTACAGTTTTCTGTCACTGCAGTTTTCTGTCACTGCATCAGAGTGTCTAGAGGCAGCTAAAGTTTGTTCAGTAATTACTGACTGTCACATCAGATTGTTTAGATGCAGAAGCTTGTAGAAGAAAGGAGGTTTGTGTGTGGCAACAAAAAGTTTAGAGTGGTTACCATGACACAGGGATTTTAGTGGGTCTTTCTGACCAGGTTACCTAACGATACCTCATACTCCAACACAGACCTAAACTCTGTCATATTCTCTCTAGAACATTACAAATGCCATAGAGCATCATTAGTTTTGTTTGCTGGATAAAAACATATTGTGCGTTGTATCTTTGATCACAAGAAATTCTGAGTACATTTTGAGGAAAGGACTGTTAAGCTGTTTCACTTTGAGTGCAGTGTTTAATAATGGAGGTGCTTAAGAGTGTGAAGCCCTCTTGCACGTAGTAAACCCTATAGAATTTTGTTAGGGAATATTCAGGCGAAGGCTAGGTGCATGTAAAGTAGAGATGACCACATGCTAAGGTTTGCTTTCATTCTTCTTCGTGGGAAGGGGTATTCTTCTTCATGGGAAGGGGTTTAAATGCACTGACTTATACACACACTATTTGAGCCTTTAGTCTGTAGGTGGGTATGGTGTAATTAAATTTCTTGCTGTGAAGAAAGTTTACAGTATGAATGTTAATATGCAAACTGTTCAGCAGTGTGGGGCAGGAATTTATCCTTCTGGAATATTACACATTTCAAGATAATATGAAAGAATGGTATCACCTCAGATTGTTTGCAATTTGTAGGGTGTCAGTTACCACCGTACAAGTCAGTTCTCAACAAGTGTAATTGGGAATTAATTATGTTATCACAAATTCTATTAATGGATCCTGCTTAGTCTGCCAATAGAAGTTTATCATCCTAAGTAGTGTTCATCTTAAAATCTACAACTACTTGCATGAGCATCATGATTTGACAACTTCCATGTGTTATTGAGCAGTAATAAAACTACTACACTCCTTTATTCACGGATTCTGTTCTGAATATCATTGTTACTGTGACTCATCCACTACATATGTAATTTTCGAGAAGAATTTTCCAACACAGCATCTTTATTAGAATATCCATTCAGTGTCCATAATTTATCATTTGTTCAAGATGCATTAATTGTCACTACTGGATTGACTATTGGTTACTCACATAAAACAAATTCCTATGGTCCTCTCTGAAATCCCATTGTTTATATTATAGCAAAACTGTGTAGAATCCATTACAATTTCACAATATATGCAGACATGTTGGGAATGTATTCAGTTGTAGAAATCATTGATGTGCAAATAAGTCCACACACCTTAAATTTACGTCCTGAATCTAGTCAAGTGTCTCACATTGATGTATGTAATAATCTAACTAGCAACATAATGACATTTAAGAGTTTAGTGAATGATGTCTTTTATTTTGCTGATATTGAAGCTAATTGCCTGTTTCTTTGGATTTCCAAAGCATATACCAAGACTCAAAAGGCTGATGTCACTGCTTTATTATTATCACATTTCTTTTTCTCTGGAATGTTTTTACTTATTTCAAAATTTTTGGGACATACCTTAAAATAAGAATCATAGGTGTTTAACACATATTAAGTATCTAATTTGTTGTAGTTTTTGGTGCTGGTGATCATATATTACACTGTATACAAACGTAAGACATAGACTGCATGCTAAGTCATACCAGAGTATGCTCTTTTCAGGTGTCCATGTAACCCATCCATCACAACAGGCCTGTTCTGTACTACCTCAAGATTATGGTAGTACATATGGATTTTCATATTACTGCTGTAGCACTGTATGATACTGTAGCACTGTATGATACTGTGTGTTTCATGGAAGGGTTGCTTGTTTTCATCTGAAAAAAATTACATAACACTTTATTATTGACTTTTTACTAACATTAACTATTGGTATAACTCTAATAATTTGAACTTCTGTAACTTAACCTACTTGTTTATATTAGCTATGCTTTCTTGTGACATCCTCATGATCAGTGGAGCAACATTTGTGATTAATTTACAGACATTCTTTTGTGTTGTAATAAATCTGTAACCAAAACGTTGTATCTGTTGTTTTGATTTAGAATTTGCATTACTACAGTGCCTATGCAGGTCTGAAAACAAATGGATTTTGGATTTCTTTTCTACAACTTAGGGAGTGCTCATTAAATATGTACATTTTTAACAGCACTGCTAGCTGTCAGGAACCTTCTTACACTTACTCAGCTACAGCATAAATTTCCAAAATTATTCAGACTTTTTGTAAAAGGGAGTCCAACAGGACTTGACTTATGTTTGTAGCATTGTTTTATTTTCCAACTCTTCCTGGCTCACAGTTATGTGTTCTATTTTATGTAATCCTTGAATCGGTCAGTTTTTTCAACCCCATCTCCTACTTCCATGGATGAAAGGATCTTCAGTTTACCCAGTTAACCGTGAGTGTAATTTTCTTTCTCATTAGAGTGATCTATATTTAGATGAGTGTTTATGTAAATGGCGAAATCTTCATAATCACCCATGCCAGAAGCAAATATTAATTTGTTCATATTTACAGTCAAAATCCATCCATGTAGTGACAGTAATCAGTAATGAAGTTTCAAATCTGTATATAATCTATCACAGGGAGTTCACATGAACTGATAAGAAATATAGATTGTTTAACTTGATAGTAATTAATTCATGTTATGGCTTGTTGCATTGAAAATTCTGTTGTGAAATAATTGAGTGAAGCCCTCCCTCAGAACACATTCACAAAATTTCATATAGTCTGCTGGTGATTTCTGACTTTAAGGTTAGGAAATGTTATGAAGCCTTCAGTTAGTAGGAGCTACAAAATTTTTAAGCTGGATTGTTTCTAATACATTAATTTCACTCATAAAGAAAGTAATGAAATCAGTACACCTGGTTCAGGGCTGAGCTGATATTTAGTGAAATGGCATAATTATATCAAAAGAATGCCACTCAGATTCCAGTCTAGCCATCCTGGTTTATGTTGATCTTTTATTTATCCAAATTACTGTGACAAGTGTTTTGATTATTGCCGGCACAAGAACAGACCAACTCTTTCTAGTTCGATTGTGTGACATAACTGGAGTTCCACCATATTTCACCTTGCATTGATGTAATATTTCCATTCATTTTTCATGTGTTCAAATCTTAAATCATTATTTGAAGTACCTTACTTAGAAGTATTCCCATAATAGAGCAACAATTGTATTCACTTATTTATTAGTTGTAGCACATGCCCTTACATAACATGAATAATGTTTGATTGCTACTCCGTTTTCCTTGTTTTTGCTCAAGCTAGTGCACTTGTATGTTCTGAGATCTTAAGTCACCTGTATGAAGAATGTTGGACAGAACCAGAGGTGTATGTTGCATAATGAAGTCAGATGACAATGATGAGCTCAGGGAATCAGGGAAGTTTTACGTTCTTCATGGCACTGTTCTTACGGGTCACAATATTTGTCTGTTCTTAGGGATCATAATTGAGTGTATCAACTGCTCTAGTTAGTTAATTTTATATTAATTTTGTGTTAATGAATAATTTATTCTAATCCCAAATGATGGAAAAAAAGAAGTTGCTGCTTTTAAGGCTTGTGCATGAGCTTAGTGGGCAATTTGGAAGATTGATATGAGTTGAGTTCTATTGGGTCGTATTTTTAGAGAATGTAAGTGGTTGATACTGTAAGTAAATCACTGAATTTCAATGTCAGATCATTTTTACTTTCATCAACTCAGGGGTTTCAAAAAAAAATTATAATGTCAGTTGAATAAATAACAAGTTTGTGAACTGCAAAAGAAGTTAACTAAAGTGTGACCTATTTCACAGTATTTATCATTCAGTGGCTAAGAATACCATTGCTAAATACGTTCAGTATGTGGATGCATTGCAATTTGAAAGCTGTACTGAGACATAGTAGTGAAAATCTCTCGTAAATTAAATTGCACTAAAAATTTATGAACTGCCTCCGTAAACAAATTTTTGCTGAAAGATGTCTAATCGCAAGTTATATGTAATGACTTTGGAAAGTGAGTTACACATGTGGTACCACACTAGGCCCATTGCACAAGAGTGGCTCATTGTTAGAAGAGAGTACACATCTCAGGTTTTGTGTAGAGACAGTTCTGCTGAGATATGGATTACAGATGCAGCACTGTGTGTGACTGCTGTGTCGTGCAAATTAGAAATGTAGTCCAAAGTTGACGTCGTGGACAAAATGTCTAAATTTCACAGTGACTTACCCTGTACTTTTGGCAGTATATGGACCAAATGCAGTGTCGCTTCCAGGTGTAGAGAAGTAGTGCCAACAATTTGACCTAAGTCGTGGGTGATGCTGATTGGGAGGTAGGCCACCATCATCGATCAAATCTTCCATTGTGAGATTTCCGTCTTTTTGGCAAGCTGAACATCATCTGGAGGAAATAGATCTTCCAACAGTGAGGATATTCACACAACAGTTTTCTGATGTGTATGTGACCAAGGAATAGATTTTAATCATTGAGGAATTGAGCGATCGACAGAAAGTTCTGATATTTACAGAGACTTGGTGACTGTTTTTCTGTATAGTGTCATGTACCTGTCTAATTCTGGATTGCAGTGGAGCACTCAGTAAAAGTTGCTTGGCCTACCATAATAATGTGTAATTCGCTTTTTGAAGTCTCCTCCTTTTCTAAAAGATTAGATGCAGTTATCAAGCAAATCAGTGTTCAAAATTTTCTTTCCAGTGGGTAGCTTCTTTATTTCTCAGTGTTTATTTCACCCCGATAGCAGATTTTCACATTTAGTGAAAACTACATGTTTTAATGAGAATTTCAGTTACAAGTTTCATTTCACTTTTTTAGTTCAGTTTAACACTTCTCGTTTTGTCACTCTATGTGTATGTGATGTGTGAAAAGTCATTTTGCATTGGTTCATTGCTAGAGGCATACAAATGTTTGAGAGATCCTTTAATTTTATTGTGGAAATGAAGAGCCACTTGGAGTACTGAAAACTGTGGTGCCAAAGTTGAATAATGTGTATTTTGGTTAAATATTGCTTTAAGCGAGCCACCATATCTCCATTACAAAATCTAGCCCCCTTTTTGTTGGAAGAAGCAATATGTCTTATTTCTTCCTTCCATCACAGGAAGGTAGCAATGCTAAACATGTATTAATTCAAGTATCTCCGCTGAAGGAGTTAGGGCCCACTGAAAAGATTTAGAAGTTAATAGTGGCTAAATACACCATTATGTACATGAAATAAGTCTATTCTGTAGTTATCAGCATATAAGTAGTCATGAATTTAAAATAAATATCTCATGGATAGTAAGTGGGATGGAGGATTCACCTTTTCTTCTTCTTCTTTTCTTTTTTTTCCCCAGTGCAGTGCAGAATGCAGTGGCTCTGATTATTGTAAAAGTTTAATGTGATCAGTAATGGAAACTCCATGATGAGTGAAAAGTTTCTTATCACCTTAATAATATTCTTTACTCTCAAAGTATCATATTAAAGCTGCATTAAGTATCACATACTAAAATAAACACTTATCATTACAATATCTCATCAATTTTTTCCCTTTATTATTGTATACTTCAGTTATAATTTATTACCAGATCAATAATGGAAATTCCTGGATGGAACAATATGTAAAATAAGGCAACCACTCACCTATATCAGATCGATTCGTTGAGTACTGTAGCACATAACAGAAAACAGCATTCACATTAGCTCTCGAGCACTAGGTCTTTTCTCAGCAATAGTACACAAATTCAGCCACACAATGTGTGAATGTGCGAAATATTGCTTTGCATGTGTACTTAGAATGGTTTCCCTTAAATTGATGGTAATGATTAATTAAAACCACCAGAGCTGTGTATCACTCATTTATTGTGCTTTTGCTGGCTTTGACAAGTGTGACATTAAGTGAATAACTGTAAAATACGTTGACAGAGTAATTATGTAAAAATATCAAGAACAGTAATGTTACAAAAGATGTATTGTCATTGAACATATACATGAGCTAAAGTGACCAAACTTGTTTTCATCATATGTTGTTAACAAAATTACAGGCAAGCTGTGTTAAACTTGCTACAATTATTTACAACAGTGAAGAATTAATGTCAGTGTTTACACAAAGCCATATCGTCAGTAAGTTGATAAAGTGGTCAGCATAATATTTGGGCTTATTGATTCTGAATTTGGTCTTTAAAATTTAATGCAACAGCCACACCATTTGTATCACGGCCGTAGCACAACCTGGTGAGGATTTAGTATAGGAATATTGCAGTGAGCATTGCTTATTGTATACATTAAGCGTAATTTCTTGTGTTGTTTAACTGCAAGCAAGCTGAAGATGTTCTTAGAATGAAATCGGCCATAACACAATAAATATGTAGTAATATATCTGAGATGGTTTTCATTAGTAATTAAAATTAATGTCAACCATTATTCCTGCAAAATATTGGCAAGTTCAGGTAACGATGATGGAGATAAATAGTGATCGTGCACCCTTCTCTTCAATCTAGACCATGAAGGCTAGTTGTTTTGGGGCTGACAGGATTTACGAGTGTGACACTCAGTTATGCAGTGACGTTTCACTGTCATACGCTTATTTTTTGTCACATTCTTCTTCAGTGACTGTCCATCATGACCATTAAACACACACTTTTATCCGCATTTTGACTTAGTGAATGATGTTTTAATGATTTCCTGGAATGCAGTATAAGTCTTCGAAATGGTGCCTCTTGAAACACCAAACACTTCAGCTGCCTGGCTTACTGAAGCACCTGCCATACAAGCACCAACAATTTGCCCACATTTGAATTCACATAGCTTCGACATAATGTACTCACAACTACACAGAACACTGTTCTTTCCATGTCTGACACTTGAAAAATATTGAGGACAGTGCACAGGTGCCATTTATGGTCAAACACTGCAGCACAACCTGCAGGCGTGGCTGCCGAGCATCTGTGTTTATATTCAAGCAAGCATTTCTCATGGTGTTTCCATATTTTTGTCCAGCCCCTGAATTTGGGCAAGTGAACATGTCAAATGCTTATATCCTAGAACAGGGATACAACATGCGTTGAATTAGGAAAGTGGCTTTGCAGTTTGAGTTGGTAACGTAACTTTTTATAAAGAATTCAAATGAATATGAACTACTTATGCAAATTTTATCCTGGCTGTATATTCAGAAATGTGAACAACATTAGAAAAGTAGCAAAATTAATTATGGCACAAAAAATAGATGGACGGAATATATGAAAAATATCAGTGAAGGATGCTGAGGTATGGGAAATTTAAATGCACTATTTTCCACAACCTGAGAAAACAGATTTAATGACTCAAATGTTATCTTTCAAAGGTGAACTGTAACAAAAGTGTAAATCACCTGGTGCAGCAACATAAAATATGAAAATAAAGTTTAGATAAAGAATTTATGTTCAAGTTTAATGTACGTAATGGCTGTGTCCATTTAGTACAGAAAAAAGTAATGCCTATACTGAGTGTGATTAACATGAGCTGCAATAGAATCCAGTGATTGAGTAATGTTGATTTTGATGTGTTAGAGTTGCTTAGAAAATGAATACTATTATTACAGAAAGATGCTTGAAACACAGGGAAGGTCAAGAGTGAGCTGTGAAGAAAAACACGCAAAGGAGGAACTAGATAGGTTGAGGAGGGTGAAGGATAGTGGGGAATGGGAACTGGCAGTTGGCAAGAAGGCAGCTAGGAGGAGGTGGTATTCAGACAGTTATTCAGTGCGTGTATGCAATAGATTTGATCAACTGTCAGAGTTGAGTGGAGAGGAGCCTCTTGTAGCTGTAGATGTAGGGAACATGCAGCAGTCCTCAGCAGGTAGGAGGCCTAGGTTAGTTGCAAAGTCAAACAGAAAGAAGAAGGTTCTGCTGCTAGGTAGCTCGCATGGTAAAGGTGTGGGCCAGCAGTTGCGGAAAGTGTTGGGGGGTGAGTACCAGGTCACCAGCATTGTGAAGCCTAGTGCAGGGTTGGCTCAGGTGACTGACAGCATAGGGGAGTTATGTAGGAATTTTACAAAGGCAGATCAGGTAGTGATAGTGGGTGGAACAGGGAAGAGTCTCGATAGGGACGGGGAATATGATGTAGGTGGTGACCTGGTAAAGATAACTACTCAAACTGGTGGCACTAATGTGCATTTCGTGTAACTGTTTCAGCGTTATGAGCGACCTCATCTTAATGCAGCTGTTAGGTGTGTTAACATGGGGCTGGAGAGGGTGCTGGTGACAGAGGGCATGGGTTACATATCAGTGGTGCCAGCTGGGTCTGTCAGCAGATCAGGTTTCACTAGGCATGGTATGCACCTCAATAGGTATGGGAAGGGGAGGCTGGCAAAGTTTATAGATGACAGTGTAGTGAGCAGCAGTGGGATCACTCATGGAAAAATTCCTGTAGTAGTTGGTGTTAGAGGTGCACCTTTTTTTAGCCTGAAGTCAGCTGATACGTATATCGGCTTAAAGGAAGACCCTCTAACTAAGATCTCACCTTCAGAGGATGTCATGTTTCCAAGTAAAGAAGGAATTAGCATATTTCATCAAAATATAAGAGGTATTAGAGATGAAGTTAGTGAACTGCTTACAGATGTTGACTCTGAAATTATTGGTACGTCGGAGCACCACTTAAATTATTTTGCAATTCAGAGGCTTCCTTTACCAGGATACAGAGTAGCTGTCTGTTTTTCGAGGAGTTCCTTGTGGGGTGTGGGATTGGCTATGTAGGTAAAAAACAGTATTCCTTTTGAGTCCATAGACCTATCATGGCACTGCACTGAAAAAATATTTGAGTGTTGTGCAGAGGCAGTTGAATTTAATGAAACTAAACTTCTAATTGTTGTTGTTCATAGGTCCCTGAACTCTGACTTAAGAGCATTTATGCTCAAGCTAGAGAGGGCTCTTAATTCACTTTGTAGGAAGTACCAGCAATTAGTCATATATGGTGATTTCAATACACATTTTGTGTATGATTGTGCAAGAAAAAGGATGGTGCTAGATCTGATGCAGACTGTTTTTTCCAACTAGGGTGCAGGGGAACAGTAGCACAGCCAAAGACAATATTTTTATTCATTCTTCATTACTAGATGGGCATTCTATTAGTAAAAGTGTGAATGGCCTTTCAGACCGTGATGCACAAATGGTAACAGTAAAAGGCTTTTGTGCTCAAACAAATGTCACATGTAATTGCAAATTGTGTAGGAAAGTTAATCCAACAGCAATAGAGAGTGTTTTAAACCTTGTCAAGGAACAAGAGTGACAGGGTGCATATAGTGCTGATAACATAGATGATAAATATAATGGTTTCTTTAACATATTTCTCATGCTCTTTGAGAGTTTCTTTCCATTAGAATGTTCTGAATGGGGTACTAGCAGTAATAGGCAGTGCAGGTGGCTGACTAGTGGGATAAGGATATCCTGTAGAACAAAGCAGGAATTATATCAAAATGTTAGACGTAGTATCAATCAGGCTGCAGTATCCCATTACAAACAGTATTGTAATGTGCTTAAAAATGTTATTAGGAAGGCAAAGAGTATGTTGTATGCAAAGAGAATAACTAATTCACAGGATAAAATTAAAACCATATGGTCAGTTGTGAAGGAAGTGTCTGGTCAACAGCACAAGGTCAACGATATAAAGTCAGTTCGCAGTAAAAATATTTCTGTTACTCATATCAGATATATATACACTATTTAACAATCATTTTCTGAGCATTGCTGGTGTATTAAATAAAAATTTAGCTTCTACAGGGAATCATACAACTCTCTTGGCAATTGCCTTTCAAAGATTGATGTCTGAAATACTCCTCTGTGATACAGACAAGGGGGAGATTGAGTCAATAATTAAATCACTGAAGACAAAGGACTCTCATAGTTATGATGGAGTGCTTAGCAGAATATTAAAGTACTGTGCTGCACATGTCAGCTCTGTATTTAGCCATATTTCCTTTAGGAATGGTCAGTTTCCCGAATGATTAAAGTACTCAGCAGTAAAGCCACTTTATAAAAAGGGAGAAAGAGATAATGTAGACAATTTTAGATCTGTTTCTATGCTATCAGTATTTGCTAAAGTTATAGAAAAGGTTGTGTTTGTAAGGATAATTGAACATTTTATGTCACAGGATTTGCTATCAAATGTACAGTTCGGCTTTAGAAATCACGTAACAACTGAAAATGCTATATTCTCTTTTCTCTGTGAGATACTGGATGGGTTAAACAAAAGGTTTCAAACGCTAGGCCTATTTTTTTATTTAACTAAGGTGTTTGATGGTGTTGATCACAAAATATTGCTCCAGAAGTTGGACCATTACGGAATACGGAGAGTAGCTCACAATTGGTTCACTTCTTACCTTAGCAACAGACAGCAAAAGGTCATTATTCACAGTGTTGAGAATGGCTGTAATAGGGGGTCTGAGTGGGGTACAGTCAAGTGGGAGGTGCCCCAGGGATCAGTGTTGGGGCCACTCCTGTTCCTTATGTATATAAATGTTATGTCCTCTAGTATTAAGGTTAACTCTAAAATATTTCTGTTTGCTGATGACACTAGTTTGGTAGTAAAGGATTTTGTGTGCAACATTGGCTCAGTTCCAAATAGTGCAGTACATGACCTAAGTTCATGGCTTATAGAAAATAAACTAACGCTAAACCATAGTAAGACTCATTATTTAGAGTTTGTAACACACACAACGAAACATGATGTTTTAATTTCACAGAATAGGTATATGATTAGTGAAACTGAACAGTTCAAATTTCTAGGTGTTCAGATAGATAGTAAACTGTTATGGAAAATCCAAATTCAGGATCTTGTTCAAAGACTTAATGCTGCCATTTTTGCTATTCGAATGGTATCTGAAGTGAATGATTGTTCAACATGAAAATTAGTTTAATTTGCTTATTTTCATTTGCTTATGTTGTATGGTATTATATTCTGGGGCAACTCTTCCCATTGTAAAAGAATATTTTTGGCTCAGAAAATGGCAGTTTTGGCAATAAGTGGTATAAGTCCACAAACCTCTTGTTAACCCGTGTTCGCAAGTCTGGGTATTTTGACATTGGCACTCAGTTAATACTTGGCAGAATTCAAACCTGCATTTGGATCAGACTTCCTTAACTCTTGTGCAGTAAGGTGTGCAGTATACTGCTGCATCTATTTTCGATAAGCTACCACTGGAATTCAAAAATATTAGCAGTAATCCACGTGCTTTCATATTGAAACTGAAGAGTTTTTTCATGGGTCACTCATTGTATTCTGTCGATGAGTTTCTTGAAAATGGAAGTTGATCCTTGTTGTATTGTTGATTGCTTTTACTTAAACTAATAGATTGACTTTTTTGGTTCATAAACATTTTTTGTATATGTTATTACTTTTGTGTTGTAATTTCTTGTACTGACATGTTCCATGACCTTGGAGATTGGCTCCTCATTTTGGTCCTATGGAACTTGGCTACTCCAAATTGTCTGGTAGAATTTTGTACAGAATTCAGAGCTGAGTGCATCTTTTAACTGCAGTATACTGTGGACCTCTGTGGCCAGTAGTCGGAAGAAAGTACAGGTCATGCCTGTATACTAGAAGGGCAGCTGCCATGATCCACAGAACTACAATCCAGTGTCATATGTCTGACGTGGAATCTATGAAGATATTCAGAGCTCAAAAGTAATTAAGTATCTAAAACAGAATGACCTGCATTTCAACCAGCATGGATTCATGGATTCTGAAAACAGTTATGATGCAAAACCCAACTTCCCCCCCACCCCCCACCCCACCCCCACCCACACACACATGCACTACGTCCTGTAAATGTGTATTAAAGCAGTCACGTGGATGCATTGTCTCTTAACTTCAAAAAAGCATTGGTCTCACTCATTAATAAAAGAGCAATCATATGGGATATCAAATGAAATCTGTGAGTGAATTTCTTGCTAGGGAGGATGGAGAATTATAGACTTAAGGCCTGCCACTGTTGCAGAGAGGTGTGCTGGAATCCTTCATGTTGTATATTAACTACCTGGCAGAATATGTTAATAGTAATCCGAGACTTATTTCAGATAATGCAGTTATCTAGAGCCAAGTATTATCTGAAAAAAGCTGCAGAAATATTGTGTCAGATCTTGATAAGATTTCAAAGTGGTCCAGAGATTTGAAATCTACTTTAAATGTTCAGAAATGTAAAATTGTGCACTTCACAAAATGCAAAACCACAATATTGTATAACTAGAGTATCAGTGAGTTATAGTTGGAATCACTGAGGACATGCAAACATGCTGGTGTAAGAATTAATGGGGATATGAATTGAAATTATCCACATAGTCTGTTGTAGATAAAGCTTGTGGCTGACTTCAGTTCATGGGAGATATACAGGGAAAAGCCAGTCTGTTTATGAAGGTAACTGCTTACAAAAATTCTGTCAGAGACCCATATCAAGTAGGCATAACGTGATGTGGTCACACATTTAAGAACTCACGGCAGAGTGTCACAGAAATGTTGAAAATCAGAACAGGCAGAGCCCTGAACATATCTGCCAACTAAACACTGAAAGCATATTTCGAAAGCTTAAGGAATCAGCAATACTTGAGGAATCTGGGAACGTATTACAACACACACACCCTCAAATGCCACCCACTTATCACATTGGCAGGGGCTGCAAAGACAGTGTTAGGTTACAGTATGCTCAGATGCATTTAAGAAGTTATTCTTACTGAGCTTCGTATATGAATGGAATGGAAATAAACTCTTAACGACTGGTACAGTGGGAAGAACCCTTGGCCATGCACTTCATTATTTCACAGAGTATGGATGTAGATGTAGGTGATGGTGTACGTAAGCATCAAAGACACATCTCTATAGAACTGACCAGCCATAATTCCATAAGGAAGGGAGTGGACACACAAAGACGTTGCCTCATCTGTACATCTCTCTTTCACAGATGGTTTCAAATCAGAGCATGTTTACTGTCAGTGTTGGCAGTATACAGCAGGACTTGTGTGTAATAAAACATTCATCAATTAATTTACAGTCCCGGGTGCATATTATTGTGCCCGCTTTTGTCTTTCTTTGATTTACTCCGAATCCAGTACTGTCCCATAATTATCTCCCATTTTCATAGAGGATAGCAGTGTCATGAGCAAATCTTATTGTTGATGTTCTTTCACCCCGAATTTTAATCCCAATCCTGAACCTATCTTTTACTTCCATTACCTCTTTACTGTACAGACTGAACAGTTGGGGAGAAAGATTGCATCGTTATTTTACATCCTTTCAATCCAATCATTTTGTTCTTGGTCTTCCTATTGTTCCCTTCTGGTTCTGGAATATATTGTATATTACTTGTCTTTCCTTATAGTTTTCTCCCATTTTCCTCATACTTTCAACCATCTTGCACCATTTTACATTGCTGAGTGCTTCTTATAGGTCAAGAAAACCTATGGACATGTCTAGACTTTTTGTTCAAAGTCTTGCTTTCATTACCAACTGCAACATCAGTACTGTCTGTGTGCTGTCTTTAACTTTACTAAAGCCAAACTGGAAGATCCTCAGTTTTCTTGTCATTCTTCTGTGTATTATCCTTGTCAACATCTGGGATGTATGAACTAACAAGCTCATTGTGCAACAGTTTTTACAGTTATTTGCCTTTGCTATCTCCAGTCCCACCTGTCCACACTTTCTCTTCTGCATTTAACAGTGGAATTCCCCCTGTGGTGAGCAGTGTACACATAGATGAGCACTTGATATACCTGCATCTTTACTGATGCCTTCTGCACAGAATACATAATAGCTGCCAGAGACTGTAGTCGTGTGTGTGTGTGTGTGTGTGTGTGTGTGTGTGTGTGTGTGTGTGTGTGTGTGTGTTTTGTCTATTTTCGACAAAGGCCTTGTTTGCTGAAAGCTCACTTTCCGACAGTCTTTTTATTGTGCCTATCTGTGACTCAACATCTTCACTGTATGGTGAGTAGCATATATCCTTTTCACAACAAAGTTACATTCCATCCTGGATTTTCCAATGTTTGATTTTGCCTGATAGCTTTTCTTCCATTCCATAACCCAGTGCTGTTCTACTTTGTCACTATTTTCTGATGCATTACTCCCATCTTTCTGTCTCTTCATTCCTGTGTTTCTCCTGTTGCCTTACAAACTGCACTGCATGCTGTACTTAGCCACACCGTATCAACTGTCTTGGCTGTGCACAACAGATGGCTACAAGACCATGCTGATTGTTAGTGCAGCGTCTCGTGTCCCACATTATCCTGCCAATATCATTAATCCTATACCAGTCTGGCTTCAGCTGCCAGAGACTGTGGTCATGTATGTGTGTTTTTTGTCTATTTTCAATGAAGTCCTTGTTGGTCGAAAGCTAACTTTCTGACAGTCTTTTTGCTGTGCCTATCTGCGACTCAGCATCTCTGCTACACAGATGAATAATAATATGCTGGCTACCTCTATCTGAAATGACCTTAATAGTTACTGTTAAATCTAAGATGAAACATTTGCTGTGGTATAGAAGATTTACTCATTTGTAACCAAAGAGTCTAAAAAATGTCGCTTTTGATGGTTGGCCTTCCTTTGTGTCCAAATTTGTTTCTTCCCTTCAGAATGAAGTCTCTTTCTTTCATCAGACTACACTGTTCCGGTTCATTTTCTGATTTCATTCTAACCAACTTTCCAAGCTAATATCTTTTGCCTGAATGTTTTTCCATCTGTAACATCTGCCTGAGTTATAATGGCTACTTTAAGATCTTCCTTAATCGCAGCGATCCATTTAATTGGCTCAGTTTTGGCCTTGCTTCTGTTTTTGTAGAATTCTACTATTTGTTTTGTCAACCTAATGCCATTCTTTTAATGTGCCTGTAAAATTTAAGTCTTTGTTTTCTCTTGTCACCATGTGTGTCTGTGTATTCTTCTATTTCCCTATTACTTCTCAGCCTGTAAGTTTCTCCATCAGTAAATTTTGGGTCTAATATTTTTCTAATAACCTTTTTTTCTTTCTTTTGAATTTCTTCAATATCCAGTGCTGTAATGCCTAAGTTTACTGAATTTAGAAATTGATTTTCATTATAAATATTTTGTGTTAATCTGAATGCGGTTGCCATTTTTTGGACAGTGATCTTTGATTGCAGCTTTTTCCACACCTTTTTCTTCTATGGCTTTCCGAAATTATTTAAACTGTGGAAGCCTTTTTATTTTTCCATATTTTGTATTCAATAACTTTGGTGCTTGTTTGTTGCATGTCATATATTCCGTTTTTTTGAATGATATTTGTAGTCCTACTTTTTCTGCAACTTCTTTAACAATTTCAATTTGTTTTTGAGTTGTGGTAATATTCCTAGTTAAAATTGCCAGATCATCTGCAAAGGCGAGGCAATCTATTCTAATTTCTTTATTTGATCTTGTTTCTTTCTTTCAGCTGCATGTTGCTTACCTGACTTACATTCCTAATATCTTACCTTCTGTTTTAGCCACTGACACTTTAGTAGACCATCTTTTGATTTCTTTTCTTGCTAACTCCTATAAAGTGCATACTGAAAAAAATTACGTTGGAGATGTTTTATCATGAGATTCAACAGGTGATGGAATCTGGTGTGTAAATTTTTAAGAGTTCAAAAAAAATCTAAGGGTGTTTTCCAGTGACTTGTTGGATCTCTTTTTAAAACATGACAAATGAAACAGCTCCTGTCACCACATAATTGAGAATTTTTGGCATTTAACAAAGATATGTATACACAAAATAAGTTCATGTAACAAACAGCACAAAATTTATGAATAACTGTTACTGCATTGTTGAGCTTTAGTGTATTACAGGAATAACTTCACATTGTGAAACAGTGTTTAGCTAAAATGAAATTGTTGGGTGTTGTTTAGTAAATGTCAAGAATAGTTAATTAGTAAGCAACACATTACTCCTAAGATATTTAATTATTTTTAACATTTGGAGAGAAATGTCATTCCATTGTGGAAATAAAAACTATGAGGGAAATATTTACTGTTTGAAGTGCTTAACTGATTGTTTAAGATTTATACGAGGGACACGCCAAAAGAAATGCACACTATTCTGTTTTAAAATCCATCTTTTATTCTACATGTTTGAAAGTTTTACAGCGTGTAGATACATCCCTTAGGAACAATATTTTCATTTCTCCACATAATTTCCATCCCTCTCAACTGCCTTATGCCATCTTGGAACCAGCGCCTGTATACCCGCACAGTAAAATTCTGGACCAAGCTGTTAGAGCCACTGTTTGGCAGCGTGCAGAAGGGAGTCGTCATGTTCAAACCTTGTTCTATGAAGAGAGTCTTTCAGTTTCCCAAAGAGATGATAGTCACATGGAGCCAGGTCAGGACTGTAAGGCGGGTGTTTTAGTGTTGTCTATCCGACTTTTGTTATACCTTCCATGGTTTTTTGACTGACATGTGGCCATGCATTGTCGTGCAACAGCAAAACATCCTGCTTTTGCCGATGTGGTCGAACATGACTCAGTTGAGCTTGAAGTTTCTTCAGTGTCGTCACATATGCATCAGAATTTATGGTGGTTCCACTTGGCATGATGTCGACAAGCAAGAGTCCTTCGGAATCGAAAAACACCGTAGCCATAACTTTTCCAGCAGAAGGTATGGTTTTGAATTTTTTTCCTTGGTTGAATATGCTTGATGCCACTCCATTGATTGCCTCTTCGTCTCTGGTGAAAAATGGAGTCATGTTTCTTTCATCCCCTGTCACAATTCTTCCAAGAAATTCATCTCGACCATTCTCATACTGTTCCAAAAGTTCGCTGCATGCCGTTTTTCTTGTTTCTTTGTGAGCCACTGTCAACATCCTGGGAACCCACCTGGCATATACCTTTTTTAACGCCAACACTTTCAGTATACTGCAAACACTTCCCTCTTCTATCCCAACGTAGTGTGACAATTCGTTCACTGTGATGCGTCTGTCAGCAGTCACCAATTCGTTAACTCTCTGCACATTGTCTGGGGTGTGTGCAGTATGAGGCCTGCCGCTGCGAGGACAGTCCTCAATATTGCCGTGCCCGCTTTCATCACATAACATGCTTGCCCACTGACTAACTGTACTGTGATCGACAGCAGCATCTTCATACACCTTTTTCAACCTCTTGTGAATGTTTCCCACTGTCTCGTTTTCACAGCACAGGAATTCTATGACAGCACATTGCTTGTGACGAACGTCAAGTGTAGCTGCCATCTTGAAGACATGTGACGGCGCCACTTACGGGAACAGGTTGAACTAAGCTTGAAAACAAGCGGGAAGGATGTATCTACACACTGTAACACTTTCACACATGCAGAATGAAAATGTATTTTTACAAAAATAGTGTGCATTTCTTTTGGAGTGACCCTTGTATGTCTCATGAAATTATGCATTTCTATATTAGTCCTAAGACATGCTTATGCTACATATATTATATTTTTATGCTTTTACAATTGTGAGTGTTGTTGGTAATGTAGAATGAGGCCTCTTTCTTTTTCTTTTTTTTTATCAATTTTGCTGTTTTTCTTGTAGTTCGAAATTGCTTACAATCATTTGCAAAACTGTTTGATACTATAGCAGATTGTGGTACACCTGTTTCTTACTTCTGAAATGGGTGTTAGACAGAGATTTTTATTCTCACGGTCATGTACTCAATTGTTCAGTCACATCATTTACCTGAAGATAGGAAAGGTGATACGGTGACTGATTACAGATTTCATTAAAAAAAGTTGTTGGAAATACTGGAGCCAAATTCAATCAGTTTTCTGTTATGGTGGTAGATATCTGTACTGCAGGAATGGAATTTTTTATTTTTATTTATTTTGCACCTTTTTTTATCACATTCATTATGTAGGACTTGTCAAAATACAAGACAGTATAGAATGTTACATATTTACATTCATGTACAAAGTATAGGCACAGACAAGTTGTAATATTACATCTAGATGGGTAGTTTTCTTATCAATAAATCGAGGTGAATGTGGTAAGACAAAGAGTATTCTACATAATTAATTATAAGAAACTGAAATTTTATGTACGTACTTAGGCTTACCATACATCTGGGATTAGCCTGGGATGTACTGGTTCTTTAGTCCATCATTGTAAAAATGTGCTGGGTTTGATTTTTTAAAATTCTGGACAAAAATGTTCAACATTGCATTTTTAAACATTCTCGTAAGGCCGTTCCTTTCTCAGACGAACATGAAGCAAGCACGCATCAGTGGGAGGGGGAGGTGTGGTTCCACGAAAATTTTTCTCTTAGTCATTTGCAACATAACAGGGACAGTGTGTCACCTACAAGTTTTTGATCATTTTATCTGTATTTGATTTTTGTCTTGTCATTTAGCAATGGGCAAGAGAAAGTGTGTAATTTTAACCTATGACAGGAATACAAATTTTTGAAATTGTGTAATGGCAGCAACAATGAATGTGTTTATTGCACACTATGTACTGCAAAGTTTTCTGTTGCATTTGAAGGATAGAGTGATATGAAAGACCATGTGCATACAGCTAAACTTAGGATTGCTATTAATCCTGCTCCTTCACAAAACAAGAAATTTCTTAAAGCCGAAGATAACTGTGATCTGGAGTATGCCACTAAAGAGGCTACTTGTTCAAACCACACAGTGGAAAGGAACACCATTTCCAAAAAATGTCATGCCTGGTGAAAAATACAACTGAACAAATAAAATTAATGTTTCAGTAAGCTGTTGTAACTAATTTCAAATATATTTACTGGGTCGGACCCAAAAAAATGTGTTAAGCCAATAATATGTTTACACACAGTTGAAAAGTTACTGAAATATCTTGGTTGTTTTTACTCAAGTATTACATATATTAGTTAAATAAGTGTAACAACATAGAATTTCATATCCACATATAAGGCACAAAAGATACATGATTACACATGTTAATTAATAGGAGTACATTAGCAAAAAAGGACTTTACCTAGAAATACTTTGATAGTTACAAATATCCATGTAAAGAGATCATTTGAGGCACCTACAGATTTGAGCAGTGTTCCAGATATTCATTAATGTTGTAGAAGCTGTTGATTGTTGGTAGATCTTTTTAGTTCTCCTCTGAGCATATTATTCTTTTGACCTTACCCAGCAATGCAGTGTAGAAAATTTTTGGTCTTGATGTATTGGTTTTGCGTGTATATTCCTATGAAAGTCATCCCCAATTCTTGTTTGATAATTGTTGACCTCACTGTTTATAGCTGAAAGCCCTCAATGAGTCATAATGAAATATATTTTCAGATATAAATATAGGTGGCAGTATCATGATATTTATTTCTTAAAAAACAAAAGCAAAATGATGATAATGGAATATAGTCTAACTAAATCAGGTGATGCTGGGGAATTAGATCAGGAGACTTGCGGTACACGTCTGTTAGAAGGGGGGCAAGTTCTTTCGCATACTCTGTGTAGAATCGAATTGGTATCCTGTCAGGTCCAGTGGACTTTACTCTGTTGAGTGATTTCAGTTGCTTTTCTGTTCCTTGGACACTTTTACAAATAATAGTTATTGTGATCTGAAGTTTCTAATGCCACACTTGTCTTTTATAAACCAGTAATACTTTTGACAGCTTCAGTCTGCTTTGAACACTCCAGTTACAAAGGAGTCACTTATTATGTTAATAAATTGAGAGGCACTATTGTTAGCAGTACATTTATTAATTTTGTTAGAGATACCATCCATATCCCACCTCATTTTACTCTTTAGTTTATTGATAGCTCTTTGTACTTCTTTGGGTGTTACTGGATGTAGCTATTTTGTCTTTACACTTACTGGAATTTCTACCTTTATGTTTGGATTATATTTATTTGTGATCAGGTTTTTAACTTCCTTAATGTAATGATAATAAATATATTAGCTATTACAAATGGATCATTGACAACTTCATTTCTGTGTTTTATGGTGAATTAATTACTTGATGTATCACATTTGCCTGCAAGGTTTCTTCATTGATTTATTTTTTCCCCTTTCTAATGTATGAATCATTATATTGCTTTTTTGCACCTTGTATAGCTTCCCTGTACTTTTTCCTACAGCACTTCATGTGTGGTTTCATAGCAGTTTTCTGTTTGCATCTTTATATAGTATTCAGAGACTTTCTGATGACATTTTGATTTCGCTTGTTATTGATGCATTTAATTTCTTGTATATTTAGTTCTCTTCAGAGGAATCAGTTATCATAACGGTATTTATAATTCGACAAGAACTTGTTGGATTTTACATCCACAGAACTATTGGTTTCATTGTCACAATTTACATTTTTAATGTGACATTAAAGACCATAATGTTGCCATCATTAATTAATCTTCTTTCTACATATTTGTCATTGTTACATTTCGTGTATGACACCTCTGTGATATCTTTAAAGTTAATGTAATTACTTAATGGTTTTGATTTATCAATGAATATTTGGTAAATAGTAGTTTCACCTTTGCTGCTATACCTGGTGGTATGTTGTAGATCATTGAAATACTTAGAAAGAAAACATTGAGGACGATTGAACAAAACAGGACTACGATATAAGGAAGCAGGTATCGTGCACCACGTAACGTCCTAATTTCTTTTCAGAACAGCATCATTTTTGTATTATACACTCCCAGCTTGCATCTTTCTGTGTATAAGGTAATAACTGCATGTTGTTTGATCACTGCATTTCTAAGAAAAAAGACGTACTATACATAGCTTATGATTAATCTTCCTTGTCCAACATTTACGTCACAGGTGAGTATATTACCAGCTAGTTTATTGAAAGACTTCAGACTTACCTATAGATGAATCATTGTTAAATTTCAGTGTAGCTACTCTGCAGCACTCTGCAGCAATAGTTCCTTGTGTTTTGTTTAAGAAATGTGAGCTTTGTACTAGTTGGTTTGGCCTCTGTATCAACAATATAGTTGTACTCTTCCTTCTCTTTGACCAGATTACATTTTCCTGAACAAGGACATTCATGTCCATTTCATAAGGGTTCTTCAGGCTGCAGAAAACAGTGTGATTTGTGATCACGTGTGTCCCTCAAGAATAAACATTGTTGAAGATATGTGATTTATTGAAATGCCTTCCATAGGTTGCACTTACAGTGTCTGTCCCTCTGCTGGTGCAAGTCACAATATTGATATGAATTGCAATATTGTCATATGATAATGCAGGATGGATAAAGGCTCCCACTTCTGCGGATGAGGTGTCCAATACGGCGGCCTGTGGTCCACCTTACTGGACAAGTGCCCTTGGGATCACCAAAGACCTTTATTTCCGATGTTAGGGCTGCAATCCTTTGACCGAGAGTGGCCCTTGCATGTTCTATCACATTAAATCTGGGGAGTGACCTGATCACCGAACCCTCGATGTTGGCGTGTTGCAGCTATTTGTCTACTTGGCCTGCCTTGTGTATGCAGGGATTATCATCCCATCACGTGAAACCCAAGTTCATAAGTGCCACAAGAAGTACATACATGCTATTGCTGGAAGTCATTCCCATGTTCCAAAGCCCCATTTTACTCCAGGGAAGTACTTGCCGTGATATGCGTGCTCCGAACATGATGTCACTGTAGACGAGAACACAGGCACCACCGTATGAGGCTTGTGCAACACTGTTGGCAGGATTTTAATGTCTGACAGCTGTGTGCCAGATGAACAGATGATGGAAATTGTTTTCTGGACTGTACTGTGACTTAGTCTCGAGTAGGACAGTACCACGCTGCTCATAGAAATGCTCTTGTGAGCAAGACACCACATGCATCAGACTACCTAGTGCCTTTGTACAAGATAAATAAATCTGGTAGGGTCACCGAGCAAAGCAAATAATGCCCAATGTGATAAGAGATGTGTGACCCAGAGCCTGCCTCTAACAAGTGCTGTGCTGGTTGGACAACTTTGTGCACTTGTGACAAGATAATGATCATTGCACTGAGTTATGGCATGTGATGAACCTTTGATTTTCCTACCTCTCAGAATCTGCTTCACATTACTTGCAGCACGCTTCATGCTCGCTGTGGCTGCCCCCTAATCTGTCAATGTTTCATCTGCAGATAATAACATGCCGTAGTTTTCACTGTGCCGTCCTGCTTTCTTGTGACTTGAATACCTTGTGGCAAATGCACACTACATACAGTGATAACCACTATATCCAGTACTTCTGCTTGCTTAGAGTGTTGCAGATGCTCTACATGGTCTGTTACTGACATGCTACATATATCACTTTTTTGTGTTATTGTGCTATAGTGTTGGTCATACAGTAACCTATTGCCGTGATGGTATACATTTTTGTGTGTCTCAAAAGTCACTTACTTTATTGACATGAATGTATGACGCTTGTTTGCAAATTTATCTTAACATTTATGATTTTTGCACTTTATTGTTAATAAGATTCCAGTCATCGTATGGTATTGTCTCTATACCGTTCTCTGTTTCTGTTCCATTTTACAACAGTTGTTGTGTTTTAGGAGCCAACTGTTTCCTAATAAATCCAGCAGAAATATTGACGTAGTATTATTTGTTAGGTTGTCAAAGGGCATTACCTATGCAGTATTGAAACTTCCTCTTGTTAAGTATATATTATCTTTGGTATATGGTTCTTTCAGTTGTGTGACCCAACTGGAAAATGGATACCATCATATTTATCATTTTACTCTTGAACTATACTGATGTATTAGACATCATGTAAACATTCATTACACATTTCGTGTTACAGTTCGTGTTTATTAAATTTGAAGCTTCACAATATTCTTTATGATTTTGTTTCCAGTGTTTAAAGATCCCTTGAAGTGCTCTTTTCAAGATGAAACACATGATAATCAAGTTTGTGGCTGTTCCTACCTTTTCCTTATGTTAATTATCGGAGATAAATACTAATAATTATTTGATTATGTGAGTTGTACTCGGGGACTGTGATAGGTTGCTTTTTTTATGGGGGTGGGATATCTGAGATATTCCTAATCATCTCCTAATGTGGTTGTTGTTCTCTCAGGCCAGTATGGAGACTACTGATTCACAAGATTATCATTTTGGTTACAATTTTGCCTACTCCCACAGAGTTTGTTCCATCTCTTTTTCTTGTAGGAGCCTGTATCATGGAGGAGTAATATCTAATGACTCATAGCTAAGAAGACTTCAATTTAATTATATTTCAGAGCTGGATTTTATCATGCTTGGTTGCTTTTGTTTGACTATAAACAGGTTAATGACAACTGTGTTGTGTCACACAGCTATTTACACATTATTAAGTACGGGAATATGCTCTGTATAGGTGTCAATTAAGCTTGTTGGTTTTACATAGTCTCCAGTCAAGTAACTTGATATTCAAACAGTCTCCATTAACAAATTTTATAATTACTCTCTTCAAGGATAAAAATTGACTCCTGTAGTTGAGTTGTGATCTATGTGTAGCACTGGCCGTGTCATCACACATCTTGTGGTTCTGAATCATACATACACAGTGTCTGTGGTGACTCTTGACTACTGGTGTTGTTTCCCTTCAAAACAATGTTTGTCTTCACATCTCTCACTGGACAATCCACTTTTGTACCCTTAATCTAGCCCTCAGCAGCTACCGTCTGCTCACTGTCTTGAAGGACTTCCCAAACATATTGTGTTTGATTTGATTTGATTTATTTCTTGTTCTATAGGTCCAGCTGTGTTGGATACACAAGGACATGGAACAAGTCAGTTTTTTACAAATACAATCTGATAATCTTATAGCATGTGCAGAAATTTGAGTACATAATTATAAAAAAAATTATGCAGTAAATTCTTTGGACAGCAATACAGAAAAAGAAAATACATATTGTCTTAGAATCATTAAAACACTACAGAAAACAGATACAGAGCACACACAGATACAGAGCTCAGGTTAAATAACATTCTTAGTGGCATTATGTCACCTTGTATTATATAATATTAAAATGTTACAATTTATTTAGTTAAAAATTCATCTAGACTGTAAAAAGCTTTTTCTAGCAGAAATATTTTTAGTGCTTTCTTAAACTTACTCTTGTTATGAATCTCTGTCTTTATTTCGGGAGGAAGGGCATTGAAGAGTTTTGCTCCAGTGTAGTGGACACCCTTTTGTACCAAGCTCAAATTTCTGAGCTCACTGCGTATGTAATTCTTCCTCCGTGTGTTATGCTCATGATAATTACTGTTTGGTTGAAATATCTCTATATTTTTACAAACAAAACACATGAGAGAAAAAATATATTGGCATGTAGTTGTGTATATTTTAAGTTTATGAAAACTATTTCTACATGAGTCTCTTGGGCGCAATCCACATATAATTCTTAAAGCTCGCTTCTGTGCAATGAACACTTTCCTCGCTAATGGTTGGTTGCCCCAAAAAATAATTCCATACTCAATGAGAGATTGAAAATAGCCATAGTATGCCACTTTTGCAATGTTAGGTTCAACACATGTAGTGACAACCCGTAAAGCATAGGTAGCAGAGCTAAGCCTCTTACAGAGATCAATAATATGTGAAGACCAATTCATTTTCTTGTCAATGTGCACTCCAAGAAATTTTGTTGTTTCCATTCTTACTATTGGTTGATTACCACTTGTCACACTTATCTCTCTCTCTTTTTCTGTTTTTGTACAGATTTGAATAAGGCTGTGGAGTTACAGGCTGCATTGACATAAATCGTAAATGGCATGACTACAGGCATACGATAGCTCATCAAGAGATATCTCTTGTATTGTGTATGTAACGACAGTCAAGGCAGTTGCCATATATGTTCACTTATTCCAAAATTGGTGCTGCATTCCATGTGAATCTCAGGATTCTTGGTTATGGCGATTCCATATTCTCTTAGAATCAACAGAACTGTCCAAAGTGAATGTGTGGATTCCAATTTCATGGTGGATGATTTTGTAACAACATAATACTCCAACAAACCATAAACATGCTTATTAAGCACCTGTGAAAATTTATATGAAGTGCTTAACTCAAAAGCAACTTTTATTGTTGGGCACAAACATCAGTCAAGTGTGTATACATCATTGTCAGTCTCCTTAAAGATACCCCCAAGTGCATTCTTCAGTCGTGGCTTACATTAATGATATTTTTATTTATTTATCTTTAATCATTTTGTACAAGCAACCAGTAAAACAAACACACACACACACACACACACACACACACACACACACACACACACACACACACACTATACTGGTTCTGGCATTTATTCTAACATTTCTTAAACTATTATATTTTTTTATTTCATTTTCACACATAACAATTATCCCTAAACTATATATCTGCTTTTGTAGTTGCAGGAACTTCAGATGACCTTTACTGTATTCTTTATTAAAATCGGCTGCATCATCTGTAAATAACTATGTCACTGCAGCTGACTTTGCAATTTTTTAGTCTTTTTGAATGCATTACTCTAGAAACGGGGTCCATGAAACACAAAGCAGATATCCTTGAAATCTGTTAACAATTCTGATGCTTGGCAGCCGTAGTGAAATCAAACAGTGGAAAATTGGGGTGCAATAACACCATTAATTATGATAGAGTGCTGTTCACTACAGAAAGGAGGCACTGAACAACAGAAAGGCACAATTGTAGACTGCTGGATTTTTTAATCCAGCAGCCTACTTCTGTATGTGCTCGTCTGCTGTGCAGTGCCTCCTCTGTGCTGAATGGTGATCTGTATCACTAAACAGCTAAAACTGTACACAGTCCCAATTGCAGGTCTTCCAGGAGCAACAAAAATTTGTTATCCAGTATTTCATATAATTATTGGTCAAATTCAAAAAATTGAAACACTATAATCATATTTTAAAAGCTTAGCACACTAACTCAAGTATTAAAATTAGGAACTGTGTGTATCTCTTGAGGCAACATAACTCATGGCATACAAAATTCACAGACTATATTCATACATTAATTGAGGATGAGAGCACTTAGTGATTTACAACAAACTTCACACATAATTTCAAACCTCTATGAAACTTTTTCTCAATACCACCTCCCACAAAATGAAAGGAACAAAGCTTGTCACTTACTACATTTTTGCTGTTGGTACAGTAAAACTTCAGCACCGGGCATGCCATTTTGTTTTATTTCTAGTTTACTGCTAACAGTATTTGCAAAACAGTTTGGAGGCAGTATCCATATATATCACTGATTGTACATGCAAAATTATGTTATTGTATGACACAAAGTTCAGGAGATATGGCATCACATTTCTTAAAACATAGTGTGAATTATTCAGTCTGTACTCATCCAGTGATAACATGTGAAGCTGGTTTTAAAGATCGGAGTTTTATTCTTTAAAGAACTGAGTTTGGGGGAGTGGGGGTGGCGGCGGCTTATTGGTCTATTTTGATTCATGTTGTTGAACATAGTAAAATAAATGTCTAAGTGGGAAGGTAACTGTGTATTTTCTGATCACCTTCTCGCTATTTTAGGCCCACTTAAGTTAGTGTCTGTCCAGTATCAAAGAATTTTACTAAGAGAATTTCACTTCGTGTGTGACCATTTACGCATATTTCTGGGAACTGTAAATCTGCATCATTAGTCAAGAAGTGCATAATATGAGTTTTGTGATGTGAATTAATGTGCTGATTGTGAGGAAATTGCCTACATTTTCAACTGATTTAATGGCTGTGTGCTGTGGAAAAAGTCTAAATCCCCTTATCACAATGCTGTTGCAGTAAACAAACATTATAGTTGTGAACAAAATTGGGTACGTCTGTGTACCCCCTTTATGCAGGTTAATCACTGAAAGGAACTAAGAAATACTACTGTATTTGATATTACTCTATTCCAAATTTGTCCTTATTCTTCTGATATAGGTATGTTAATTTGGCTGCCTGCTTTCTCTGTACGTAAAATAGGTAAAGGCTACCACTAACCTAAAGTGGATTGTTGCACAGAGCACAGAAACAGGCAACATAAAACAGCACTCACACTAGCTTTTGAGCACTAGTTCTTTTTCCAGCAGAAGTCTTGCCTCGACCAGGGGAGTGTGCGTATAGCTGCCTGCATGGTTGTATGTGTAACTTTGTGTACTTTTTCTAGAAAAAGAGTTAGTGCTTGAAAGCTAGTGTAAATGTTGTTCTTCTTAAAGTGTTATTGTGCTCCATGCATTGATCCTCTATAGGTGAATCATGGCCTTTCCCGTATTTTATATTTTGCTCTATCTGGGAATTTCCATTTTCGATATAAGACTCTATACTTAGAAAATGATTTCGTTATTGCCACAGCACTGGAGTTCATGTGAGCCTTATCTATTTTTACTCACCATGTAGAGGAGATGTTGAGTTGCAGACAGGCACAACAAAAACGCAGCTATCCATTTGAGCTTTTGGCCAAAATGCCTTTTCTAAAGTAGAAAACAAACACATATTCACACAAGCACAACTTAAGGATACACGGACACTGTCTGTGGTTAGGGGGGATGCACTGCATACGGCCAGCTACCCCTGATAGGAGAAGCCATCTATGGGTGGTGGGGTTAAGGAGGTGGCTGGGGTGGAGACGGGGAGGAATAGCAGGATAGGGGTGGGAGAAAGTGTAGTGCTGCTTGTGGGAGAATGGACAGGTGTAGTGGGGATGTGGTGGGGCTGGGAAGTTTGAGGAAGGGCAGGGGGCAGAAAAGGAGAAAATAGGGGAGGGGAAAAAGATTAGTGGATGCGTTGGTAGAAAAGGAGGCTGAGTAGTGCTGATGTGGGGGCAGGGAAGATAGGTTGGTGAGGATGGTCGATGCAGGACAACGACTAGTGTAGGTTGAGGCCAGGGCCATTATAGGAATGCAGGATAGATTGCAGGGAGAGTTCCCACCTGCGCAGTTTAGAAAAGCTGGTGTTGGTAGGAAGTATCCAGATGCCACAGGCTGTGAAGCAGTTGTTAAAGTGAAGTGCGTTGTGTTGGGCAGCATGTTCAGCAACTTGGATCATCCAGCTGTCTCTTGGCCATATTTTCTTGGTCAGACAACTTCTTAGTTGTCATAACGATGTAGGAAGCAGCAGAGAGATTGCAGCTTAATTTGTAGATCACGTGACTGCTTTCACAGGTTGCCCTGCCTTTGGTGGGATAGGTGATGCTTGTGACAGGACTGGAGCAGGTGGTGGTGGAATGGTATATGGGTCAGGTCTTGCATCTAGGTCTATTGCAGGGATATGAACCATGAGGAAAGGGGTTGGAAGCAGGGGCAGTGTAGAGATGGACAACAATATAGTGTATGTACAGTCAATGGTGGATTACCGCTGTGGGAGAGGTGGGAAGGTTAACAGGTAGGATATTTCTCGTTTCAGGGCACGATGAGTGGTAGTCGAAACTCTGGTGGAGAATGTGATTTGGTTGCTCCAGTTCTGGGTGATACTTAGTCATGAGGGGAATGCTTCTTTGTGCTTAGATGGTGAGAATGTGGGGGGTGATATGTGACTGGAGAGACAAGGACTTCTCCGTATGGAATGGTGGCAGGTGGTGAAGTTCAATTATTGCAGATGATTGGTTGGCTTGATATGAATCGTGGCACTGATGTAGCCATCTTGGAGATGAAGGTCAACATCGAGGAAGGTGGCTTGTGTGGTTGAGTTGGACAAGGTGAAGCAGATGGGACAGAAGGTGCTTAGGTTCCGGAGGAAAGTTGACAGGGTGTTGCCATTGATATGGCTCTGAGCACTACGGGACTTAACATCTGAGGTCATCAGTCCCCTAGAACTTAGAACTGCTTAAACCTAACTAACCTAAGAACATCACACACTTCCATGCACGAGGCAGGATTCGAACCTGCCACCGTAACGGTCACGCGGTTCCAGACTGTAGCACCTAGAACCGGCCGGCCGGCCCATTGTCAGTCCAGATCAGGAAGATGCCGTAAATGAATCTGAACCAAGTGAGGGGTTTGGGATTCTGGGTGGTTAGTAAGGATTCCTCTAGATGACCTAGAATAGGGTGGCAGAGGATGGTGCCATCCTGGTGCTGATTGCTGTTCCACAGACTTGTCTGTATGTGATACTATCAACAGTGAAGTAATTGTGGTAGAGAATATAATTGGTCATGGTGATCAGGAAGGAGGTTGTGTGTTTGGAGTCAGTTGGGCATTGGGAAAGGTAATGTTCAGTAGTGGCAAGGCCATGGGCATTGGGGATGTTAATGTGTAGTGGGAGGTGGCATCAGTAAGTGATGAATGAGACACTGTATGGTAAACAGACAGGAACACCTTCCTCAGTGTTGACCTCCACCTCAAAGATGGCTACATCAGTACCTCCATACAAATCAAGCCAACCTCCACTTCGACAGCTGCCATCCATTCCATACTGAGAAGTCCCTCTCATACAGCCTATCCAGCTGGGGCCTTTGCATCTGTAATGATGAGCAGTTCCTCTACAGATATACCAAAAGTTTCACTTAGGCCTTCACAGTCCGAAATTACCCTCCCAACCTTGTACAGAAATGCATCTCCTGACCCTTGTCTCTCTAGTCACCTCCCACCTTCCACATTCGCATTGCCCAGCTACAAAGGAGCAATTCCCTCATGACTATGTACCACAAAGTACTGGAGCAACTGAGTCACATTCTCCACCATGTTTTGACTACCTCTTGTTGCGTCCTGGCATGAGGAATATCATACCTGCTATCCTTCCCACCCCTCGCACAGTGGTATTCCGCCACCCACCAAACCTGCAAAATATGCTTGCCTGTCCCAACTCCACCCTTGCTCCCAATCTATTGCCTCACAGATCATATCGCTGCAATCAACCTAGACGAAAGAACTGTCCCGTACATCGTCCCACCACCACCTACTCCATTGCGGTCCCTGGCATTGCCTAACCTATCAAAGGCCGGGCAAACTGTGAAAACAGTCATGTGATGTACAAACTAAGTGCAGCCACTGTGCTGCTTTTATGTAGATATGACGACCAAAAAATTACCTGTTGGCATGAATGGCCACCAAGTAACTATGGCCAAGAAACAGTTGGGCCACCCGGTTGCTGAACATACTGCCCAAAACAACATGCTGCACTTCAGTGACTGCTTCACAGCCTGCACCATCTGTATCCTTTGTACCAACACCAGCTTTTGCAAAGTGTGCAGTTGGAAAAACTCCCTGTGGTATATCCTACATTTACATAACCCCACTGGCCTTAACTTTGACTAAACCCTGTCCTCCACCTATCTAACCCCTGCCCCTGCTCTCATTCCAGCACTACACAGCCTTCTATTTCACCGACACTCCCACTAGTCTGTTTTCTCTTCTTTAAATCTCTCCTTACTCTCCTCCCCCCCCCCCCCCCCCCCTCACAAATTTCCTGACTACATTTAACAGCCCTACCGTGTTCTCACCATGTCCATGCCTGGTCCCATTGTGTTTATGATCTTGTATCTATCTTCAGATCATTAAGAAAGTCTATGTAGCTCCTCATAGAACGTATTACTGAAAAAACTACAGTACGAGATGTAATAAATAATGCATCCACTTAAATGGTCAGTTGTTTCAAGGGACATCTGTGATACCTAACATAGTATCCCATAATGGTTTCATTTTTATGTATTGAGATTGCGGTCTACATATTAATAGTACTCTTACTTTCAAATGTAAATAATGATGTAACTTTTATGGAAAAGGTTATCACCTGTCTATTTTATGTAGCAGATCTTACTCTTGAATTTGCACATCTGTTCTTTTTTAGATCAGTCTGATGGTTGTAATGATTAAAAATAGTTATTGAATGGAATAAAAAAAATTTTTCATCACAGGCTGTTTTGGTTTCCATGATCTTATAAATTGTCTTAGACATAATTTTTCTGCAGGTGGCATGGACTTAAGTGTAATTGTCTCCATTACCTAAGCCCCAAAAACTAAGTATTTATTGTTCATCTGTTGCTTCATGCGTACTGTTCCTGTGAGTTGTCGAATGAATACATTGTCCATGTATTTAAAAAGTGCGCAGTGTTTTCTGTTATATCGCAAACAGCAATTTACTGACACAAAATTTAGATAATTCATTATTTTTGTTTACTGTGATACTTGAGCTCCCCAATACAGTTTTTATTAATTCTATTATCTCAAGACTTATTAGTGATTATCACATTTAGAGAGCTTTAAATTCATTTCCTGTATTTATGTATGTTGTGAGACTTTTTTGGCGTGTGGATAATTCTTTATAGGCCATCAGAAAGTTAATGTTTGTTCATGATAATCTGTAAAAGTAGGGGAAGGAATAAAATATCTGGACTGACTTGTTTCCATACACGTATTTGTTTAGCAAAGAAAAAGTATAAATTACAGCTTACAACATAACATTTAATGTCAGAAGTAATGTGCCACCATTATTCTTTGATAAGACATTGTACTAATTTTAGATTACAACCCTTCTGCAAGTAATAAAAACCTGTACTATAGCATTAGCAAGATTCCCATGTGTTAATAATATATTTCACTGTTTCAGGAACAACATAAGAAGCACCAGATACTGCTGAACAACCTCAAAGAAGACCATTATAATATACATAGTAATAAAATCAAAATTTGTAATGTTAAGCAAGATATTGGTGTGTGAAGCATAATAGATATCACAAACCACACTGGAATCATGGGTGGATGGTGAAATTTGTGAATTTTTTTATGCATACATCAGAGTAAATAATAGTTTATACACAGTTTATGATTTCAAGGAAGTGATTCTAAACACTCAGGGATTTCTGTGTAGTTACGAAGGAAAGTTTGGTTGATATTGGCCAGTTTTTGCAACATTGTTTTGTAGGCAACATGTATGACAATTGAACATATAAAACCTTATAACTTTAAATTCTGTACAGCCTTAAATTCAAACATGAGCTGGATTCATCATGATAATGCAGATACTTTGAAGAATGAAACTCCATGTTCTGGAAATGCATAAACGAGGTACATCCGTTTCAAAATTTTAGCAAGCATTACATGCCATGATATTTTTATTAGCGGGAACACATCTGGGGCCACAAATTTTATTATTGCTTCCTCTTTCTACTATCTTTCGTCCCTGAGTAGGTAGTACATTGACTTCATTTTTATAGAAAAGGCTAAAATGTTTACAAAAAGTATCAGCTCAGTATTTTTGAAGTAAGTGGGATGTGTAATCCCACATTGACTGCATACCTGACTGACACTGAACATTTATTAAAATGAGTTGACTTAATATACATACATTGGATATAAGTAACTGTTATAGTTTGTTAGTAACAACCTAACCCAAAAAGGAGAAAAGAGAAATAACATTATATCATTATATATCTGCTCAATGTCATTACTTACTATATAGCACAGCTTATCTCCTCTATCTTTGCAAGAGGAAAGAACTGGTGCAAAAGACTTTGCATTTTTATGTTATTTTTGTAGTATGGAATTTTGTACTTTGCATAAGTGTTTTAGTTTTGGGAATTACCTTTTTACTCTCATGTATGCATTAGAATGAAACATCTTTGTACCTGACTTGAATTTTCTCATACATTGTAGACTGTTAAAAGCGAACTGAAATTTTTGGTGTTATTTCACCAACCATCTGACTGAATATTTCATATATAAATTAAGACAGCACTATGCGCAATATATTCCACAATTTATATATTTCGATACACATGTTTTGAACAATTCAGTCTGTCCATATAATCAACAGATCTCAATTTGAAGAACTCACTTTAAACCATGTTCCTGTCATGTTTCCCTTGTTACTGTCCTGAGGAAAATTCTTTTAGCATTGTGCACTGAGGTACTGAGTTTTATGTTATACCCAATGACATGTAAATGATATATTTGTTAAAAATAATTTGTGTATCATTGAGAGAATCAACTAGTCAGCGTGTAAGTACTTTGTAATGCAGAAACAGAAAAGTCAATGAAGTGCCTTCTGATTGCAGAAGAATAGTTTCAGTATGTATGACTTTGTTTTCCACCCAGAAACTCCAGCTTTGCTGTTCATCATACAGTCAGTACTATACCACCATGGAAACTTCAGTGCCCCTACCTTGCTTAATGAAGAACAACTCCTCAGAGATTACCAGCAAGATCCTATAGTGTGTGTGCCAAGTTAAGAAAAACTGATCAGTGTTGTTTAGTGGTCCTACCTGCAAGTTAAGTACAATGACTTCACACATAAATATCCCAGACTTGAGTTGTGTACCTCCTGTCCTAAGTGACTAAAAAGACTGTGGTAGTGAAGTGTGAGTGAGGGAAATTGTTTTAATTGCACCGGAAACATTTTATTTAAAGGGCAATGAATATACTAACTGCTCAATATGATCGACATAGACTGATTTCAAAAAGACTGAAAATGATAATATTTAACACAGCAGCAAATGTATAGTGAGCTTTTTGCTCTGTGTATTCAAAAAGTTGCATTTGATTTGGTTGGAGTCAGAGGCTAGTGGTTAATTTACTGTTTAAGAGATTTTTACAAGAGAACTTTTATACAATGGAGATTATAGTACATCGTATAATACCTCACTGTGCAATACATTAAAGTGATGCTTGTGAAAAGGAAACAGTAAGTTTCATTCTTGTCTTTTATGTCAGCTGTTATGCTGCTTTATACACGTGTTATTTTGGTATAAACTGAAACTGCCTAAATTTGATAGTAGTTGTGCAACTGACATAGCATCAGACAATTCTTGTAATGTAACTTACGGCCTTGCCTCATCCCGTGTCAGTGCTTTGTGTTCTTGGACATTCACTTTGTTGATTATTCACAAGCTGTTGATAATAAATTCTGGATTATAATAATTTGTGTCTGAAAAGATCTATCCTTCATAATGGAATTGTAGTTGTCTATATGAATATCTAAAATTTGTAATGATTGTTTGCTCATTTACCTAAAGAAAATGAACAAAGGACAACAGTTACGGGTGCATTTAGTTGTTTTATGCACTTACCCTTAACTACAGATGTAATAGCTCTCAAATGGCACATAACCATACAACTGTAAAGTTTTTTGGACCATTGCATGACTGTGTGGGTGAACGTACTAAGGGCAATTGTAATTAAAACACGAAAAAAAAACTTTCTTGGTGTACATTGTAAGTAATCATATTGTCTCAAATTTTGACTGGAAGTTATTTTCACATTCATGTCGTGTGGATTATGTAAATTGTAGTGTCAAGATATAATTTAGAAATTTGATTTTTATGTTTCTCTGTATTCAGAAATTGCAAAAATATGATTATTTAATGTACAGGAATATTCAAAAATTTAAATTTGCTATTTGTCATGGGTAAACTGACTGTGTGCCTTCCAGTAAATGTTCAATTATTTTCAAATGACTCAGTGCTTGGATGATTAAATAGTATTTACTCATCTTGAAAAATCGGAAACAGAGGAATAATTGTATGAGAGAGACTTTGTGAATCCTTTTTGTTTTATTGTTGAGTGTGAGTAATGATATGTAATTGTAATGTGACATTTTTCTAGTATATTAAAGCTTCTGACTCCTAGCCACAAAATCAAATTGCTTTGTTAAATGGAAAAAATCATTAATATTAAGACTGTTATAATTACTGTTAAAAAGTCTGAATAATAAATAAAATTTTATACCATTGACCATCATATTGGATTTTAAAACATTCTCTATACGTTGACATTAATGTATAAAATTGAGATATCTGATAATTTTTTAATGGACTGTGATGTAACAACTGACATCCTCTTTACGTCATAAGTTTGAAATGCAGATGTATATTTCACATGAGGCCACATTCTACTAGCTACCTTCGGGTTCAGATTCCTGGTGTGATGATGTAATTGTCATTCCCTGGATAGATCTGAATTTTTTGATTCAAATTTTCTTACTATTGAAGGAAGTACAGTGCCCATTTGTATAATGGGAAAAAAATATTTTGACTGTTGGACAGCAGATAAAGTTTAATGGATCTTTCTTAAATTTTTTAAAGAAATGAACAGTTCACAGATTGTGTAAAATATTTCCTTTAGTACTCTTTTGTTTTGAACTAAAATTTGTATTTGTTATTACAAAGCAAATGTGTGTTTTTTTTACTGTATTAGGAACAACATACAGGAATGATGATTTCAGTAAGTTATTGACTATATCGCATTCAAACATTATCATCTTCAGTACTGATATTGATGTGTGGTGAATTCACAAAGAGACAGATGAATTGGATAGTATTTAGCTTTGGGAAGTGCAACTCCTGAAACATCTGATAGACACACATAAAAGTACATACAGCCATCACTGTTAGCTTTTGGAACCACAGCTTCCTTCTTAAGAACAGGGAAAAAGGAAAAGCTGAGTGATGTTGGAGAGACGGTTCTTTTCTTTTCTTTGGGGTGGGAGAAATCACAACCCAGATCAATGTCTGTTAAGGAAAGGAAGCAGCAGTGAAGAAACAGGTATCTGAAAACATATGGTTCTGAAGAGTAGGGGTAATTTCTTTTTAACAATGTAGTAAAAGACAGATTGCTACTTACCATAAAAAAGATACATCAAGTTGCAGACAGGCACAATTAAGACATTCACGTATAGCTTTCAGCCACAGCCTTCATCAGTAAAACAAACAAACACACACACACACACACACACACACACACAGACACACACACACACTGATTCAGGCCCGAGATGCCTTAGTTTGCGGTCGTGTGTGTGTGATGTGTGCTTGCTTTTGGTGTGTGTGTGTGTGTGTGTGTGTGTGTGTGTGTGTGTGTGTGTGTGTGTGTGTTTCTTACTGATGAAGGCTGTGGCTGAAAGCTACATGTAAGTGTGTTTTAATTGTGCCTGTCTGCTACTTGATGTGTCTTCTTTACAGTAAGCAGCAATCTGTCTTTTCGTACATTGTTGATGTTCTTACCTGGAGTTTTCATCTTTTGGTAATTTCTTTTTTATTTCCATGTGCGTCTATTCACCAACTTAAGAGTTACACCTCCTGAAGTTAAGTGATAGTCACCTGCCTCTTTGTGAATTTGTTAAATCTCTATATGGAATTTTCTTGTTTATAGTATTTTAATATAAGATATGTATTTTTTTTTTCTTCAAATCAATTCATCTGTATTTTGTGTCGTTGACTTGTTGAGGGGGGAAAAATAATCACTTGCCCCTTTTTAAAAGTCATATTAAGTTTTCAGCAAATTTGAAGTGCAGAATTTTTTCTTAAGATCGTAATTCTGTATATCCACATTATTGTGGTTTGTATAAATTTACGAAGCTTGTTTACGTTATGAAGAAGTCTTGAAACATTTCTGGGTAAGTAATTTCTTTTGACCAGTTGAATACGTGTGTGTGTGTGTGTGTGTGTGTGTGTGTGTGTGTGTGTGTGTGTGTGTGTGTTTGTGTGTGTAACGCTTTCAGTAAATGAAGAAGACAACATTGCGGAATTAGCCCCAACAATATTTTTTATGTGACATAAAGTACACCTATTGCATTAATTGTAGGTAGCAAATGTACTTAATTGTGTCTTGTTTTGCTTAACTCCATACTAAAACTGAAACAGTTTCCTTGTTGTTATGTCTTCAGCCTCCAATAGGTATAATTTTTTTGAGTGCTTAAATAGTGTGGCAGAAGTTCAATCTTCAGTAACTGATTACTATGTTTCATCCTGATAATACCCACATTGACATTTTAGTATATGGTGCATCCTCTCTAGTTCTCTGAAGAGAATGCTGTTATTAGCTTTAGTGTTGTTTTAAGCATTCTTTACTTATTATCGTGCTGCTTTTCTCTCTTATTTTGAGAGAATAAGTACTGTTAGTTTAAAAATTGTTGGTCAGCTTTATGAGTCTACATATATTAGCTGTGTTATTACAGTCCTATATATAAGTCATATAATGACTGTATTATTTGCTACTTCCAGAGTCTATTAACATTCCTTCAGAAGAGATTGCTGCCTTTTGGTTCTGTCTTCATTAATTCTTACATTGTGTTGAAATAATTAATGCAACCCTTTTGTATGCCAGTGAGTGCTTTATGCAGTTGTCACATGCTGTCATGGTATTCTTGCTGTATTGAACTACTAAGTGCACCAACAAAAACCCATGAATGCCAGGTCCAACATAATTATACTATTTGTCCTTTGAATAGTAAAATGTTATTGCCTGGGTCTCCTGTCTCACTTACCAGTAGTGTGCAACTTGTCTATTATTGGACAATTGTCAGGTTGTCTAAGGAATATCATGGTTGTTTAAGCGACACTTAAACCTATTCTGTTCAGGTCATATATAAAATTTCCTTATGTCAGTAACTGAGTGTGTTTTGAAATTAATGTTTTTGTGTGTTCCCATGTGTCCATCTTTTGCTCTATTTTTCATTGTAAATTGAATTACTTTTGTAAAGTATCACATGATTCATAAGTTGCAGAGGCTTATTGGAAGTACATTTTGCACATGGATTTAGTCCTTGTATGTAACAGTGGATAAGATTAGTAGATGAAAAGAGAAACATAGGACACAATTTCTGCCACATCTTTCTAAACTTTTTGATTGATGATTCATACTGCTTTTAAACCTTACTTAAGTTGTTATGTTTGACTTTTAGTGTAATGTGATAAGTTTATTTTGTTATTGGCTTGCTGATCTGCCCATATTGGTTACTGCTTATTTTGGACTGCCAAGATATTACCTGTGCTCTACTAGGATTAATTTTCTCCCTTAAAATCTATAAATTATGTGTAATCTTCCTTTCCAAATATGTCCACAGTAGTGACATAGTGCATGTTACATTTTATGGCACATAGAGGATTACTTTAGGACTTTTTTTTAATTTTTTTGTTGTTGTAGTTGATAGTTACCGGGGTAAATTATTTGATGCCATTCGTACAATTAACTAAACTACTGTAGTTTCTGGTGATATGCTATGTGCTACTTAACTCTTAATTGGTCGATCACTTCTGATTACTTAGGTACATACTTCTTGTCTGCTATAACAATTTTTGTTTTTATACAAATGTGTGTTTTGCAAAAAAAGTGTCTTTGTCTACAAAGAACTCAATCACCACTCAGTGACATTACTGCATGTTACATGCATTATATGGTTTTTAAATTATTTATACAGGTGATAGGAATTTAGTAAATGCATAATGCATAGTTTTGTTATAAACTGATGTCCAATGCTAGTGTGTAAATTTCAGTCGTGTAACCTTTGCTAGAAAATGCTGACATATGGTTCGCATTTTTGATATTTAGTTTTGTATAGTTTTGATAAAATTTACACAGAAATTAAAGTTTTCCAATTGTAAACGCAGCTGAAATATTTTTGTAACATAAATTTAACATGACTGTCCATAAGATCGAAGTTAAAGGTTCATTCTGAGAGGCCTCATGTCAAATATACACATTTTACATCACTAGCATCTCAGGCTGGGATTTCAGCTTGCTTGTGTAGTCTGTGAGTTCAGTGATCAGATATAGATGCTACTTGTAGCTACTGGGTGATGGGCTATTCATCTTGCTTTTGTATTATAAACTGTTTGTGGTCATGCCCTTGCATTTTCTCATCAGTTAGCATACCAAAAAAGAGCACAAAAGCTTAAGCTTGATTAGAAAGATATTATCAGTTTATTTTGCTTGTAGAGAAGGTATGTTGTGTACAAAAAATGTAGATATGTAAATTGATAACTCATAAGACCGATAAATGTAAATGCTGTATAATCTTTCTATAGGCTAAGAGATACATTAGAATGGAATTCTGTCCAAGATATCCTAACTTTTTTAGGCGTGATGCCAGGAACATTTTATTGGAAGCTTCTCTGGAAAAAAAGAATACAGGAAAACATTATCTGAAACATTTCTGATGCATGCTGTATTTTATGTCTGTTACATTTTCCACGGTGACTGTTTAATTCTTGTTAATCTGTGTACTGTAATTGTATGAGTACTGGTAAATATAAGACTGATAAAGAACTTTATAGATATTAACACTGTTTGTAAATAACATAGTAGTTCTGTGTAGGACAAAGTTTGACATGTATAATACAGTGGCCAATATTGGTTTCTTATGATTGTCATTAAATTGTGATTGTAGTTCCCTTTATTCCTATGAAACATTCCCCATGAAATCATTTCTTTTTCATTGCAGATGTTGAATATGTAGTTCACAAATTTAATAAAACTTCCAGAAGTTAATAATATGTATTTGTAACAGAACTACGTATCATTTTTTGCAGGATGAGAGTCCTCAGTATTCAGGAACACAATTGTAATGTTACCACAATGATATGAAACTGAATATGCTGGCTGTTCAGAATTGTAGGTTATTTGGAGAGCTTCTGATACAGGCTTTTGGTGTTACAGATGGTTCAATAATACATGGAAACTGTGCTTCTCTAAATTATGTCATGTTTACACTCCTAAAGAAGATGAATCTTTTTCACATAAATCGTTATCTCACTTATTCACCATTTCAGTAATTTGATTAACTTGAATAAAAAATATTGTCATGTTTAAATTGTTTCTGCAAGCTCAGAAGAAATAAAATCAGATGGAATTATTTTCAGACAATGAAATGGCTGGTTTTGGGTCTCAGTGTGTTCTTTGCCATTCAGCAGTCCTATTGAGACACTGATTGATTCCAGATCTTAGTTTTTTGTTCACCATTTGGCTTTGCTCTTCTGCTGGTGTGTGTGTGTTCTATATTCTGCAAAACCACTGTCAAGTGCATGGCAGAGGGTACGTTCCATTGTATCAGTTATTAGGCTTTCTTCTCGTTCACGCGTGGAGCGCTGGAAGAATGATTGTTTAAATGCCTCTGTGCATGCTGTAATTAATCTAATCTTTCCTCCTGAACCCTATGTGAGCAGTATGTAAGGGGTTGTAATATATTTCTACAGTCCATGTTTAAAACTGGTTCTTGAAATTTTGTAAGTAGGCTTTCTTGGGGTAATTTACATCTGTCTTCAAGAGTCTGCCAGTTCAGTTTCTTCTGCATCTTTTAACTAACTCTCTCTCTTGGGTCAAACAAACCTGTGACCATTTGTGCTGTCCTTTATATATGTTAAATATCCCCTGTTAAGACCTATTTGTAATGTGTCCCACACACTAGAGCAATATTCTAGAATCAGTCATACAAGTGATTTGTGAGCAATCTCCTTTGTAGACTGATTACACTTCCCCAGTATTCTATCAACAAACCAAAGTCTACCACCTGCTTTACGCATCAATGAGCCTATGTGATCATTCCATTTTGTATCCCTACAAAGTGTTACACCCAGGTATTTGTATGAGTTGACCAATTCCACTCACTAATGTTATAGCCATAGCATACTATGTTTTTTTCATTTTGTGAAGTGCCTAACTTTACATTGCTGAACATTTAAAGAAAGTTTTTACTACTTTAAAATGCTACCAAGATCTGACGGAATTTGTAAGCAGCTTCTTTCAGACAGTAATTCATCATAGGTATATGCATCTTCTACAAAAAGCCTGAGGCTACTGTTAATATTGTCCACAGGGTCATTAATATACAACATGAACAGCAAGGGTCCCAACACGCTACCCTGGAGCACGTTTGAAGTTACTTCTACCTCTCTCGATGACTCTCCATTAAAAATAACTTGCTATGTCCTCCCTACCAAAAAATCCTCAGTCCAGCCACAGATTTCACTTGATACCTCATATGTTCATACTTTTGGCAATAAGTGCAGATGTGGGACTGAGTGAAATGGTTTTCAAGAGTCAGTAAATACTGCATCTACCTGACTGCCTTTATCCAAAAATTTCAGTCCGTCAAGAGAAAAAAGTGTGAGTTGGGTTCTGCATGATCAGTGTTTTCGTAGTCCATGCTGGTTGGCATAGAGGAGCTAATTCTGTTTGATACCTTATTCTGCTTGAACTCAGAATATGTTCTAAGATTCTACAAAAAATTGACATCAAGGATATTGGGCATTAGTTGTGTGGATCACTTCTACTACTCTTTTTGTAAACAGGGTATGACCTGAATTTTCTTCCAACTACTGGGCATAATTTTGTGTTCTGAGTTCAGCTGTTTCTCAACACCACTGATACTAACACTTACGTCACTTATCTTTTCAGTGGTATGAGGGTTGATTTGGAGCAATTCTCCTGGGTTTTCCTTTGCAAAAGAACATTTGAAAACAGAGTTAAGCATTTCAGCTGTTGCTTTGCTACCCTCAATTTCAGTTCCTGTCTAATTCACAAATGACTAGATGCTAACCTTGGTGCCACTGCTTTTACATGTGACTGTAATTTCTTTGGATTTTATGAAAGATTATTTGACAGTATTCTGCTATTGTAATCACTAAAGGCTTAATGCAGTGCTTTTTTTTGACAGCAAAACGCTTTTCATCATCATATCTCTATCTATAATCCTATACTTTGTTTTACACCTATTATGCAGTAGTCTCTCTTTCTTTAGGAGTTTCTTTACAGTGACTGTGTACCATCCAGGGTCCCTCCCATTATGACTGTTCTACCAGGTACATGTCCGTCTAGAGCATGGTCAACTGTTTTTTTGAACTCGAGGCTTAGTTCCTCTGCTTAGTTCTGCCCTGTGCTGAGAGTTTCAAGTTATTCATTGAGATATGTCTCTAATGCTTTTTTTATCTAGTTTTCTGAACATTTATCCTTCTATTTGTTTTAGTGATCCTTTGTATTTCGTTAATAATTGTTGCTACAATTGCGCCAAAATCAGTGATACCAGTTTTGATGTCGACATTCTCAAAGAGACCAGGTTTATTTGTTGTCATTATATCTAATAAATTTCCATGATGAGTGGGGTTTCAAACTGTGTGTTCTAGGTAGTTTTCAGAGAATGCGCTTAGTAATGTTTCACAGGGTGTCTCGTGGTGCACTTAACAACAAAACTGTGATTTTCTCAATTCGTTGTTGGATGATTAAAGTCCTCACTGATGATTACAGTGTGATTGAAGAACTTAAATACAATGAAGTTAGATTTTCTCTAATGTTTATGGTTACATCTTAAGGTGAGTCCGGCAGGTGATAGGAAGGCCCAGTTCCCATTTTATGCCCATCCCCAATACTGAATTTTGCCCAAACAGTCTCACATTCAGCTTCAGTTTCTATCTCCGTGGATATAAGTTTCTTGTCTACTGCGACAAATACGCCACTCCATTTCCCAATAGCCTACCCTTTTAATATACCCTTAAATTTTCCCCAAAAATCTCACTGCTTAACTCCAGGTTTCAACCAGCTCTCTGTACCTAGTATTAAGTGAGCTTCATTGCTTTTCAGGAATGCTTCAAACTGTGGCACTTTTTGTGACTACTTCAGCAGTTAACCACTAAAATTTTAATACCAATGCCTATGAGGGCCATTCTTTTGCAACTTATACTTCTGTGTCTCCTACAGCTGTCATTTTCTGGACTGAATGGAGAGTCACCTAATCTAAAGAAAGACCTTATGTGAGTCCCACACACCATGAGTAGTGCACACCTGACCCATTTAGGAGAACCCTACAGTTCTTAACACTGCGGTGCAAGTCCACAAAGTCACAGCATGCCTTGTCAAAGAATCTTTGAAGTCTCCGGTTCAGTCCTTCCACTAGAATAGGAATCGAGGGGCCACAAGCAGTGCTGGGGACATTTCTGCAAATTGTGAGCTTCGTTGAAACTCTGTGCACAAGCCAGGTCTTGTCAACCCCTCTGCCAGTTGCTGGAATTATCCGAGTGTGACCGACGTGCACCGTAATCTGAAACTGTTTGCACCCTCTTCCCTCAGTGGCTGCCGGAATTGCCTCTTCAGAATGTTGAATGGGGCCTCTTGGCATGCACACTGTGTGCACCCAGTGAACCTTCTTGTCGCTTGCTGCCATTTCCCTAAGTGGTACTATTATTCATTGTATATTTGAACTGCTGACAGTTAATAGACCCCTGCTGTATTGCATGTGACTTCTCTTGGCACAGGACAAAGCAGGTGACCCCAAAACATGTGCAGTGTGTCCCACTGGATCAGTTTCAGTGAAAGACTGCACATTCAACCTGTTGGCTAATGTGATCTGTGTAACAGCCTGAATCCTCCCTGGCCCCTGTCTGCTCTGTACAGGACACCTAGATATACCACTGACATGCCCCTCGCAGTCAAGTGGACAAACAGTGATGGATCCCACACTTCTTGCAGAGAAATGTTTAATAACAGCTTTCTTGTTTGTTAGCTTTGACAAAGGGCTTTGTCTGAAAGCTGAGTAACTTTATATCTCCCCTAAATGCCAATGTACTACTCAGCACCTGCTTTATTTGGTGAGTACTGACTTAGTCACACTTACATCATATTCCATTCTGAATCTTTCACTTCTGTGTAGCTTATAAGTAAATCAATTAATGAAGAGTTACTACTCTTAAACTACCCAGAGTTCATTTCTGTCATTCATACGGAATACTCGAGACAAACGAGGGGTAACTGTGACATTCTGAAGCATTACATCAAGGAGGTACACATGCTATGCAGAAAAGGTGAAAAGACAAACTAAAGCAATTACTAAGACATTTCTCTTCTGCAAGATTCTGCAAGGTGTTCGTAAGAGCCTTCTTTGCCTTATTAGAAGAACATGTGGAATGGGAGATACGTAAACACTGAGCAGACTTTCAGCACTGTCAGTCATGTGCACAAGGGATCTGAAACCTCAAGATGATTCTGTAGCACTGCCAGGGATCGTGATGGCAGATTTAAAGAAAAATCTGTAACTCGATAGACCACAATGTCCTGTTTAATGTACTGCATGAATACTGTGTGGTTAGTAAAACAAGGAAACTGTTCCATCAGATTTTAACTACTGCAGCTTCGAAAGTAAAATCGATGAGTGAACTCACTGGAACTTTTGAAATAAAATAAAGCATAAGGCAATATCATGAATTATCTCCACTCCTTTTTTAACTGATACTAGATAAGATCTTCAAAACATGGCAGAAGTATGCAGAATAAATGTGTAAAAGAACAAAGTGAATCTGTTTCAAATACCTTGCTTTTGTTGATGACCTATCAGTAATTATCAGGAACACTGTGATTGTAGGCTTTCCTGGCGTATGATGATTTTGAAATGTCAGGTATTCAGCAGAGTAGTGTTCTCTGAATGGTGTGGTATTTCAGCAAGCTGTCTTTTGGCCATCTTCAAGCAGACCTGATGGCTGGTTTGTCTTCTGCTGGGTGCCATCTTGATCTCCTCCCTCCTGCTGTTGAGCTCAGATATGCAGTACCTGGGCACTGCTCTGCCATTGAGGTGGGTGAGATAGTAAACTACTGAGTGAGGTAGTAAACTACTAAGTGAGAACTGCAGTTTGCATGCCGTCACTACAGGAATCAGAATGCCACTGATCCGGAGGAGACACATCTCCATGGTGAGAGCTACATTCCATCCACTCTGTCTATCTGTTCATCGTTATTTCCATAAAATAGGAAGTAGGCTGATGGGAGAACAAATCCGAGGAGTTTCTTCAGTGATAGCCTGACTTTTTCCCCTTTGAGGTTAACGGAGTCTCTTATAGGTACTGGAGTAAGGAGGGAAATCACAGTGAAGCTCACCATTATGTCACCATGGTTTAATCAGAAGTTTTGAAGCTGTTGTATGAAATGTGCTGAATTGCATGTATGGTGCTGGGATTTGTCAACGAATGATCTGAGAAACACTGTCAAGTGTTTTGCTAGCTCATATCATCAGGACTGCCTTAAGATGGCAATAAGACAACTTGACAAAATATAGTGCGATTTGGATGACATTGAGTCACAGACAGACACAATGAAAAAGAGAAATATTTCAACTTTTGAATAGAATAGGACATAAGTTTATTGTCTCAAACATACAATATGTTTACAATGGAATGTAGTGAAATTTTTTCTTTGTGGACATAATGTAGACTGTAAAGTCTTTGTGGTGCAGTCATCCATGGATAAAGTTGGTTCCTGGAAAGTGTATGGAGAAGTTCAGGGGGTCTTCCATCATGTGAGCCAGTGAAACAATTAACAGCTGTGGTCAGCCATTTTGTTGGCATCAAGTGTCAGTGCAGGAAAATATATGTATATCAGGCCATCTGGAGAATGTACAGAAAAACATAAGGAACAGAAGCTTCAATCAGATATAGAGCACTTGAGTCAGTTGTTGCAGAACACTGCCTCTTCAGTGGACATAGCATGAACTATAATAGTATCAAGTTGTTAAAAAAAGCCAACACAGTCTGGAATTGTGGTTCAAAATACTCTGTAGAGACACAATTACATTATGAGCTGATAAATACAAACAGCACTTTCCAGCCAAGTAAGGAAGTCCCAGCCTTGAGTATGCTCGAAGTACAAAACAGTCTGTGGGAAGATCCATTGATGCCACACCAACTGAAGTGTTTTGATCACAACGTGGATGTGTGCCTTCTCCACATCAGCAGCATCCCAACCTGTGTGGTAGTGGCACTGTCCTGGCAGCACGCCTTCACCTCCATCTCCACCTCACTGGCAGAGCCACACCCAAGTACTGTGCACCCAAGCTGATGAGTGGGAGGGAACAGACGTATAAGATGGCCACCAGGGATGACACAGAGAACATTTCAAAAAAATTTCCCTCTTTCCTGATGAGGCAACAGTTTGTTGCGAAAGCTTGAATTTTGTGTGTTTGTTTGTGTGTCTATTGACGTGCCAGCGCTTTCATTTGGTAAGTCACATAATCTTTGTTTATATATATATATATATATATATATATATATATATATATATATATATATATATATATATATATATATATAAAAATAGAGGGAAACATTCCACGTAGGAAAAATATATCTAAAAACAAAGATGATGTGACTTACCAAATGAAAGTGCTGGCAGGGCGACAGAAACACAAACAAACACAAACATACACACAAAATTCAAGCTTTCGCAACAAACTGTTGCCTCATCAGGAAAGAGGGAAGGAGAGGGAAAGACGAAAGGATGTGGGTTTTAAAGGAGAGGGTAAGGAGTCGTTCCAATCCCGGGAGCGGAAAGACTTACCTTAGGGGGAAAAAAGGACTGGTATACACTCGCACACACACACATATCCATCCACACATATAGAGACACAAGCAGACATACCATAAAGACTTGGTCTGTTAATTTCTTCTTTTCTGGCAAGGAGTGCTCTTCCATCTGTAAAATTCGAGGCCACTGTGTTCTGTTCTTTGTTAACCAAGCAGGTCCATGGAACCATGCAGAAGCATGGTGAAGTTTATCTGCTGTGGTACCTCTGGAGGTTAGATCAGCTGGATTTTCGTCACCAGGACAGTGCCTCCACTGTGACGGATTCGTTAGTCGTCATATTTCCGTAACACGGTTCGACACAAAGGTTTTCCATCGATTAGGGTCATGTTGTAACCATCCTAAGGCTACAGTTGAGTCAGTCCACAATGTTCTATAGTTCTTAAACCTAGCTCATCAACCAGGAACTTGGAAATGAAGCTTGACTGACTACCGCTATCCAGAATGCAGCGAGTAAGTTTGCTTAATCCTGCGGGTCCACTGACCCAAACTCGAGCTGTCTGAAGATAAGTAAAACCTGCTGAACTTACATCGATTCTCCCTACAGATGTAGAGCTAATTTGCTGAGAAGATGAAGGGGCAGCAATGTCAGTACAGATAGCCTTGTGATGACTTTTCTTGCACTTAGAACACGAGACCTTGTCCTTCTTACTGCAGTTTCTAGCATTATGACCTCGGTTTGTACATATAAAACAGCGATTATCTTGCTTTAGTTTATTGATACGTTGTTAGCTGTCAGTTACTATGTTGCAGTCTTGGGCCCAATGAGAGCGAGCTTCGCAAAATACGCAATATGGTTGTACCGGTACTTCTCGTTTAGGCTTACGCGGATTTTTCGCTTGCGTCGAATTTGTGTGAAGCGCTGCTGCAGTGGGCGTGAAGCTAGGAGATGACTGATATTCTGTACGAATCTTTTGTGCAGTGAGAGCACCATGAACTTCTTCCAAAAAGTTAAGTAGCTTCAGTAAATCTCCTTCCGCTACTTCGGTTCTTCTAGCATGAATGACCCATTTCTGGCACATTTCAGCGGGAAATGCATGCAGAATTTTTGGAGTGAGAATTTTACCGTATGCCACGACGTCTTCTCCTAAGGCACGCAGTGCTTGAATATGACAGTTACATTTCAGAAATGTACTGTTCAGCATTTCAGGTGTCGCTGACTGTACAGGCTTTAGCGTATCCAAATAATCGAGGTGCGCCTGTATAATGCGATTGCTATCTCCGTATCTATTGAATAACATTTTCTTTGTCTCTTCATACGTGTTAGCCATTATAGGTATTCCATCTACTAGCAACTTCGGTTCGTCTGACAGATACCCTCGTAGGAAAACATGTTTGTTTACTGTAGGAAGGGATGGGTCTTTATCAATGGTTGATTCAAATTGTTCCAAGAAGCGGGACCACATTTAGACATCTCCACAAAATGACTCAAGCTTAATTGCCGGTAGCTTGACAGAATGGAATACAATTCGTTGTGTGAGCACTGGTGCTGACGTGATATTCATCTGCGACGTTGTGGCTGAAAGCTTGTAATCAATTGCTTTTGTAGCCTTCTGTATAGCACGTTTGACTTTGTCTATACATTCCTCACAGCTCAACACGTCTACATTGTATTCATCGTCAGAGAGAAAATTACGAATAGCGTCATCTAATGAAACGAGATTCTCTAGAGTTTCTTGAAGACGTTCCGAGTAATGTTCAACATCATCAAACGGGCTTTCTATGGTAAGAGCATCAACAGCCGCACAAAACCGCGTAGCATTAGTCCTCTCCCTAGTTCGCTTTCTTTTGAAGTTTGCTAACTGTATCTCTGATTCGTCCTGCATTATGTCTTACTAAAGACGGCTGTTGTAAGATTGTTTACGAGTGCGCTTGTGAATAGCTTAAATGTTTAACAAGCAGCGTATGCGCAAACGTAAGTGAACGACAACCTTTTAACAAAACTAGCTACTCTGAGTTCAAGTTTCAGGCTTGCAATACAAAGCCGCAAAAATTGTTTTGAAGCAACCAGTTCATGTGATCATATTATATTGGAATGGACTTAGCTTGTGATGTGGTCCGACGTCGTCTCTTGTTTCCTACAGTGTGAAGTAAGCCGTTAATTGTTGAAATCGTGCAGGAAATGGCAATTTCTTCCCGGGTTTCGGAACCAAAATATTACCGACACATGACACAGTGATTCCAATACAACATTAATTTATTTCTCTCCAAGGAACGTACATCATGGAATATAAAACATTAATTCAAGGACAATGAATGTTTCCAGAGTGTCTATAATTGCAAATATCAACCCGCAACATGACAAGTCTGTTCATGAATGGGACACATACAAGAAACATCTGCAACAACTCTTTCAAGCTTTTGGAATTACTGACACTATTTTATATCGTGCCTTGTTCCTTTCACAGATATTTCCAAGAATGTATCAAGTCCTATGTCAACTTACCCATATGCAGGATTTGTCTTCTTTAACGTTTGACCAAATGTGTGAGCTTCTTTCAAAATACTTCTGTAAGTCTACCCATGTTATTGCACCTTGAATTGAGTTTTAGCACTGTAGGAAGCAAACACATCAATCGTATCAAGCATGGGCAGCTGAATTCCATGGGTTAAGTTGTAGTTATTTTGTGTCCGACGTGTATGCTGATCAGATGGTGCAAGATACTATCATTCGTTTAGCTCTATATTGTGAGGTGTGAGAGTATACCCTCCAGCAGAAAATCCGTACGTCTCCAAGGTTTTAGCTGCCGCACAGATGTTAGAGGTGTCATGAGCTATGGGTAAGCAAATTGAGTCACGGTGTGAAGTAGCAGCAATCCAACCCTCTGCTCCACACCAAGCTTCAGGTAGTTCACGGGGAGAAGGCACGGTTGTTTCGGCCCACACGTTATCACAGCATCAAGGCAGCTGGCCTCTGTCCCAGCAGCAGCCGTATCAACAAAGTAAACAGCAATTTACGCGTTTCATGCTCCCATCCTGCCCTTATTGTTTCCTTAACCATGAGTGCCCAGACTGCCCAAAATGCTGGGCTGTCTATCATAATTGTAGTAAAAAAGGTCACATTCCTTCTGTTTGTAATGCAAAAGTTCAGTACAATGACCCTGATGTGGATTTGGGTGTAAACATTGAATCAACTATTCCTGTTGCACCAGACAAGCTTTTCATTGATGTTACAGTTTTTTGTAAAGTTCTGTGTGTGCAAGTGGATACAGGAGCTGTGGTAACCATTTTAAACTCACAAACTTATGTGTACTTGGGCTCCACTCCCTTTCTCCTTGTGTCATGAAAGTTAGTAAATGACTATTCCTATTCCCAGCCAGTTCTCTGCCCTAGTGACCTACTAGTCAGTGGTCCTGCCAATTACATTTCTTTTTGTATGTAACACATGTTCAGAGAATCTTTTTGGATTAGATGGTTTTAAGTTGTTTGGTTTTACCATTTCAGATGAAGTGAATTTAGTGTCTGAACAAGTGCTGTATACACAGTTAGATGCATTATGTTCTGAGTTTTCCTCTTTGTTCGCTCCTGTATCGGGGTGTGCCAACAATTTTCAAATGCACATTACCACAAAACCTTCTGCTTGACCCCATTTTTCCCCAGGCCTGTCCAGTTCCAGTGGCATTCAGGAATGAATTAGAATACCTCACAGTATCTGGCATTGTTTAGCCTATTGCATCAAATGAATGGTCTACCCCCATAGTTATAGTAAAGAAACTGTCACACCAGTTACACTTCTGTGGCGATTTTAAAGTTTCTGTGAACACACAATCGATAGTGGATAAATGCCTGACACTGTGTCCAGATGAACTCTTTGCAGACTTATCAGGTGGCCAATATTTCTCAAAAAATGATGTGTCAGATGCCTATTTACAACTCCCTTTAGATACAGAGTCACAACAAATATTAGTTGTCAATACCCCTTTTGAACTGTGCCAATACTTGCAGTTGGCTTTTGGAGTCATCAGCATTCCCACTAGTTTTCTATGTTTCCTGGAACAACGTACAGTGCTTGTGCAGGTTGTGCAAACTATTTGGATGACATTGTAGTTTCCGGTGACTCCACTGAGGAAAATTTATGAAACTTCCACTGTACTCTTTTTTTTTCCTGTCCTCTAAGTGGCCAGGTTGAAGTGTAATTTAAAAAATGTCAGTTTTGTAACTTTGTATCATTTATCTTGTGTTTGAAGTGTCTTGTGAGTATCTCAAACCCCTGCATCAACATGTTTCTGCTATTATGTCGCTTCCGTGCCCTATGTCAGTCAGTCAAAAAACCTCAGGTTTTTCTAGGCAGTCACCCACTACCATAAATTTTTGCATGGGGCAGGGACAATCACACATCCGTTACAGGCATTGCTGCATAGAGGAACTCAGTTTTGCGGGTCGCCGGCGTGTGAAACCACATTTTCCACCCTTAAGACCATACTGCAATTGCACCCTGCTTGTGACTTACCAATTATGCCTCCACTTGGTCCTTGCAATGGACACTTCACATTACAGATTGGGGCAGTACTGGCTCATAGATATTCTGATGGCTCCGAGAAGCCAATTGCTTATGCCTAAAAAATGCTGGCACCTGCTCAAGTTAGGAACCCTCAAATAGAAAAGGAAGCTCTGGCCATTGTACGAGGGTATTCGATAATTAAAGAGACAAATTGGTCTGGAGGAAAAAACTGTTAGTAGGGCAGGTTTGGTACTTTTATGGCTTTAAGTTGATATCACTGGGATAGGCCCTGATCAGCTCATGTATCAACATTGTTTTGTTTGTAACCTCAGAAATACATTTCAAGATGATGAGTCTGCTTGAAATGTCCACATTAGTTGAACAATGTTTTGTTACTCATTTTTTACATGCTGAAGGCGAGAAACCAGTGAATATATACTGTAGAATGCTGAAATTTATGATGAAAGTTGTATGAATTTTGCAAATTTTTACGAGTGGGTAGAGCAGTTCAAAAATGGTTGTGAGTCAGTGACTGATGAACACCGTTCTAGCCGACCGGTTGTAGTTTCAACTCCTTCACTTGAAAGTCGAATTGATAATATTATTCATGCTGACCACCATGTGACTGTAGAAACTATAGTTGATAACATTATCTGTAAAAAGCTAAGTACCTCAAAACATGTACAAGATTGGTCCCAGAGGAGTTGATGCGGCTACACAAGGAAACAAGGCTGAGAGTGTGCACAGAGCTAAAGGAACATTATGAAAGAGAAGGTGAGCACTTCCTCAATAAAATTTTAGCTTATGATGAAATTTGAGTTCACTGTTACGAACCAGAATCAAAAATACAAAGCATGGAGCGGAAGCACACCAACTCACCTGTCAAGAAAAAATTCAAAACCCAAGCATCAGCAGGAAATGTCATGTTGATGGTGATTTAGGATGCTGAAGGTCCAGTTTTTTGTGATTATCTCGAAGAGCAGCATACAATGAACAGCCAATACTACTTGGATTTGCTTTTGAACAAGGTGAAGCCAGCCATGAGAAAGAGACATCGTGGATCTCAGAGGAGAGGTGTGATTCTCCAGCAAGACAACGCATATTGCTCAACTAACCAGTGAAACCATTGACAAAATGGGTAGCGAAATTCTGCCTCATCCCCCTTACAGTCCTGATTTAGCATCTAGCAATTTCCTTTTTTTTGGTGCACTGAGGGAGGCAGGAGGTTCCAGGACAATGAGGATGTGAAAAAGTTTATGGGAAATTGGTTCAAACATCAAGATAATGAGTTCTTTGCAGCCAGAATAAAAAAGCTTGTAGCACATTGGAACAAGTGCATCACTGTTCAAGGGGATTATGCTGAAAAGTAGAAAAAGTATTGTTGTGTAAAAATAAATGCTTTTTTTCTCTAGACCAATTTGTCTCTTTAATTATTGAATGACCCTCATATATGCTGTGAAGGAATTCCATGTTTTTCTTTGTGGTACCAAATTCCACCTTGTCACTGATCATAAAACATGTTTCCTTATTCAGTCCTTCTGTGTTATCATCAGGTTAAGTGGCACATTGCATTCGACATTGGGCTCTTTTCCTTTCATTTTACAACTACGTGATTGATTTCTGCCCCACAAATCAACACACAAATGCCAATGCTTTGTCCTGCCTGCCGGCCGGTCGGTCCAAACCCAGTAGTTGATCAGGAGCAATTGCTTTGTTTCCACATTGATGTCGCTGCTCAGTAGATGGCTTATAGTTTTCCTGTAACTAGCACATGGATTGTGAAGGTTGTAGCTTCAGATCCAATTTTGCAGAAGTTTATAACATTTATACAACATGGCTGACTGGGTTCACTGCCTCCTCATGCATCCAATCCCCTCTGTAATTATTATATCTTTTGACACTGATTTTCTGTTGTGGATGGTGTTCTGCTTTTAGACATGGATCAAATGGCCACTCGTGTAGTGATCCCCTCATTGCTTCATTCGGAGGTTCTCTGTTTATTACGTGCAGATCGCTGGGGTGTATCATGCACCAAAGCACTGGCCCATCGACACATGTTTTGGCCTGGCTTGGATGGTGACGTTACCCACCTAGTTGCCTCCTGTTCACTGTGTGTGATGCACCAAGCGGTTCCCCGGGCATCATTGTCTCCTTGTCCAATGCTGTTGTACGCATGGAACCGTATACATGTGGATTTTGCTGACTCATTTCTCGAACACTTATTGGCTGCTGGTTGTTGATACATATTCTCATTTCTGTATGTCGTTAGTTGTGTTTGCACATCCACAACTGCCACCATCACAGCCTTGTCCAAAATTTTTTCACTCGAAGATTTGTTCACGGCATTAGTGACTGATAATGGTTCACAATTTTCATTGCAAGAATCTGCAGCGTTTTGTAATTGCCATGGCATCCATCACATTCTCGCCCCACTGTTCCATCCACAATCTAATGGTGAGATGGAATGCCTAGTGGGAATGTTCAAAACTCAGATGAAAAAGTATGTTGCAAATTCTTCATCTGACGTTTCCTTAGACTGGTTTCTCCCCTTGTACCATTTCACACTGTTCAGCGAGAAAAGCCCAGTGGAGCTACTCCATGGGTGCCAGCTGAGGACACTGCTATAGCTCCTGTGTCCTCCACCTGGACATCAACCTTTGCAGCCACTGCACTTCTTCTGGGCCAGTTGTGGCTGTCTGGGCATGCAGTTTTGGATGTTGCCCTAAATGGAGTCCAGCTGTCATCACCAGATGCAGGGGGCAGCACCTCTGCAACATCTGTACAGAGGCGGAGATGGCCTATGCCTGAGGCACCATGATCAGCTTCACCTTTGTTTGGATTACCAGGCAGCCCCTGATGTCACATCATTGCCATTGAGCCTGTCCACATGAGGCATCACATCACCTGCTACTGTCAGTTCTCCATTCCAATGCAGGTGAGGGCATCTGTCCACAGTGGCCAAAGCAGCAATGCTATCATCAGGGATTCCATCACCTGTTCCTGAGCAACTGCTGATACCAGCATCACCAGCACCACAACCACCATCACCAGAGCTGATACCTGAGGTCAGCACCTAAACAGCCCTGGTGTCACTGGTGTTGCTGTATGTTGGGTGCAGAATGTGTCTGCACCCAAAGCATTTCAGACTGTATGCTCCTGCTGCAGCACACCATCTTAGCCAGAGCTCAGTGGACAAGGAGGACAGCATGGATGTCTCAAGAATCTGTGATGCTCCTAAGAGAGGTGTGTGTGTGTGTGTAAGAGAGAGAGAGAGAGAGAGAGAGAGAGAGAGAGAGAGAGAGAGAGAGAAATGACCATCAGAGCCTGCCACAGGACCCAGCCTATTTAAGGCTAGTTGACTTATGATCAGCCTCAGTTCTCTATGTGCATTGCTGCAGCTCTTTGTGTATGTAATTGGCTCCTGCTGAATGTCACTTAAATACTGTGTTCAAGTTGTTAATGCTTCCAGGAATAAAGTAGTGCTCAGTCTAGTGGTCATGTTGTACTTACACCTAATTACAAAATGTAAAAACCTATGTGTGTTGTATATGAACACATGTGTGTAGAAATGTTTGGAACTCTGTGGCAGGAGAGGGACAAGTAATACTATAAATGAAAATATTACCTAATTTTGTATATTTCTACTTAAAGGTCACTAAGTTGGAGAAGGTGTGGCACAACAATAAGTAATAACAATAATACCAACATATCAAATTTACAAATGTAAAACAATAAAAGAATGCCTAAAGTTTGCAGAGGAAAAAAAATATATAGATTGCTTTGGAAACAGTTTGTGGAATAGCATGAAAATAATATAAAAGGAACAAGATAGTTTTAATGCTTTACAGTGAGGCCCAAAATTTAGCTCATGATTGTTTTGAAATTGGTTCTTGGAGCAGCACAAAAATGATTAAAGAGAGAAAAAACCTTTAATACCTTGCAGCGAGGTCCAAAATGTTTGTGCCTTTCAGCACTGAGGACCAACAATTGCCTCAAATTGTGGTCCAATTGAAACGTCCCCTTTGAAGAATTATACATGACTGTCCTTAAATTGATACACAATATTTTTTTAGCGCAACGCAATCTGACTTTCAAAAATCCCTACAAAAAAAAATGACCCTGACTAACATTAACCTATGCGTTTCACAAATCGCTTACCTCACAAAAATCTTGGTTACTCGAACTACTGCAATACAGCAAGCGCCACTACTGCCAGCTAAATAAAAGATTCAAACTATGGAAGGCACTAACTACTGATAGGGATAGTTAGCAAATGAAAGATATTAATAGAGAACAAACAATGTATTTACCTTAATATCATCATATATACACTCCTGGAAATTAAAATAAGAACACCGTGAATTCATTGTCCCAGGAAGGGGAAACTTTATTGACACATTCCTGGGGTCAGATACATCACATGATCACACTGACAGAACCACAGGCACATAGACACAGGCAACAGAGCATGCACAATGTCGGCACTAGTACAGTGTATATCCACCTTTCGCAGCAATGCAGGCTGCTATTCTCCCATGGAGACGATCGTAGAGATGCTGGATATAGTCCTGTGGAACGGCTTGCCATGCCATTTCCACCTGGCGCCTCAGTTGGACCAGCGTTCGTGCTGGACGTGCAGACCGCGTGAGACGTCGCTTCATCCAGTCCCAAACATGCTCAATGGGGGACAGATCCGGAGATCTTGCTGGCCAGGGTAGTTGACTTACACCTTCTAGAGCACGTTGGGTGGCACGGGATACATGCGGACGTGCATTGTCCTGTTGGAACAGCAAGTTCCCTTGCCGGTCTAGGAATGGTAGAACGATGGGTTCGATGACGGTTTGGATGTACCGTGCACTATTCAGTGTCCCCTCGACGATCACGAGTGGTGTACGGCCAGTGTAGGAGATCGCTCCCCACACCATGATGCCGGGTGTTGGCCCTGTGTGCCTCGGTCGTATGCAGTCCTGATTGTGGCGCTCACCTGCACGGCGCCAAACACGCATACGACCATCATTGTTACCAAGGCAGAAGCGACTCTCATCGCTGAAGACGACACGTCTCCATTCGTCCCTCCATTCACGCCTGTCGCGACACCACTGGAGGCGGGCTGCACGGTGTTGGGGTGTGAGCGGAAGACGGCCTAACGGTGTGCGGGACCGTAGCCCAGCTTCATGGAGACGGTTGCGAATGGTCCTCGCCGATACCCCAGGAGCAACAGTGTCCCTAATTTGCTGGGAAGTGGCGGTGCGGTCCCCTACGGCACTGCGTAGGATCCTACGGTCTTGGCGTGCATCCGTACGTCGCTGCGGTCCGGTCCCAGGTTGACGGGCACGTGCACCTTCTGCCGACCACTGGCGACAACATCGATGTACTGTGGAGACCTCACGCCCCACGTGTTGAGCAATTCGGCGGTACGTCCACCCGGCCTCCCGCATGCCCACTATACGCCCTCGCTCAAAGTCCGTCAACTGCACATACGGTTCACGTCCACGCTGTCGCGGCATGCTACCAGTGTTAAAGACTGCGATGGAGCTCCGTATGCCACGGCAAACTGGCTGACACTGACGGCGGCGGTGCACAAATGCTGCGCAGCTAGCGCCATTCGACGGCCAACACCGCGGTTCCTGGTGTGTCCGCTGTGCCGTGCGTGTGATCATTGCTTGTACAGCCCTCTCGCAGTGTCCGGAGCAAGTATGGTGGGTCTGACACACCGGTGTCAATGTGTTCTTTTTTCCATTTCCAGGAGTGTATATAGCAGTTCATGACAAATTTCAAAACTCCGCCATCTCTCTCCCCACATCCACCACTGCTGGCGGCTCACCTCCAACTGCGCAACGCTACGCGCTGTTCACATCCAGCTGCCGCTGCCCAACACTACAATGGCAGACAACAATGCAAACTAGCCACAGACTGCACACAGCACAGCCAGTGATTTTTATACAAAGGTGGCGTTACCAATAAAAAAACCTAAACAGCCTACTTACATAGCCCCCATGCTCCCCACAAAAAATTTTACAAATTGTTTTGGACAGTGGCCAATAATGATTTGATAATTTTTTTTTTATAATTACAATAACAAAGATATCAATTGCACACACTTATTGATACAATGTTGGTCAAAAGCTAAACTTTCTCACAGTCCATAAAGACAGTCCTAATCGTTCATCACAGTAAAATAGCAGTGTTTTTCTCAAAGTCTGAGCAGTAAAAGATAATGCACACGGAAGTAGTGGATTTCCATGCAGTCTTGAAGAAGTAGTGTTGTCCTTCCAACGGAAAGACAGTGCTGACTCTTGACATGCTGACAGGTAATGGGTCACAGCAGAGCAAACCCACAGCAGAGTCATTCGACATTTTGAAGAATATTGGTAGGTAGGTCATCACAGAGCAGACCCACTGTAGTCCTGGTAGAGAGTATGGTATAGGTGGGCCACCAGAGGCGCAGACCCACTGCAGTCCTTGTAGAAATAATGGTACTGGTGAGTCAGCAGAGACGCAGACCCACTGTAGTCCTTGTACAAATAATGGTATTGGTGGGTCATCAAAGGTGCAGACCCACTGTAGTCCTTGTAGAGACGGCCAGCAGCCATCTGTTGCAAATGTGCAGGTGCACAATCACAATCGAAGAGTCTTGCGGACAATATAGCAAGTCCATAAACCACCACTTGTGCACTCACAAAGTTTTTGGAATTGTCCTTAGAACCAGCAATGCTGTTATCCAGTCCCTCGCTGAATTATTAACACACGTGCAAACACTAACAGTCCCTACGTCTCATATATTGTCCATATAGTATGACCAACAGAAATGTGTGCAGTGAAATGGAACTTACAAGTTACTTAATTTGATGAACTGCTGTCAATTACAATTTTATAACATAAGAATACAATAACAAAGGTACAAAATACATCATTAAAAAAGATAACAATACAGATAACATTTGTAGTACGGGCTTTACAAAAGAATCGAAATAACATATACATCAGTGTTACAGGAATTATGACATAAGTAAATACATAAAAGATCAGAATAGCTTTGGAAACAACAACTTCACATATGAGCATTAAAACAAAACAGAATAAATAATGTCTAAACATCTTTACAAAGAAAATAACATATTATCAGAAAAATTCTACAACATAACTCTTATTAGCTAAACACATAAAGACAGGAAAAAGACAAATACACAAGGGAACACAAACACATAGTGGGATAACACAAGGAAAGGACAGGGTTTCTTTTACTGCAGTATTTTGCAAACAAAACTTTCTTTACTTCTCGGAGATCTCCCTTCATTCGTCATTATTCCCAAAAAGTCCTATCTATACCTGCTTTCTGTATTCTATTCATATTTCTTTCAAAATAATTATTTCTCAGTGTACAATTCTCATTTTGGCCCAAATCGTTTTCATATAACTTCTCAATGCATTTCTTCCAATTTATCACAACTCGTTCTCACATATAGCCTACCCCATCTTAAGCTAACTTAAATCTACTGAGCTCAGATGCTAAACTAAGGGACGAGGCAATGCAGCAGCACAAAACAATTAACACAAACAGCAAGGGCAAAAAAATACAAATTGGCAAAGTAAGCAACAATATTACAACTAATATAAGGCAATGAGCAGCAAACAAGAAAAATAAATCAGTAGTAAACTGGCTTAGCAGAGTAACACAAAGTCAAAGTCAGTAACACTATGCCTGGCAAACAGCAGCAGAAAATGAAATAACTTATACCTAAACATGACATAGCTCAAGCAGAAAAAATAGTACACTAAAGATAACAATGCAGATAAGAGAAATGTATAATCACATCTTAATGTCTAAGTAATTAAAGTGGTGCACCACAAGAAGTTATTCTACCAAAAAAGTTACCAAGTACTTGAAAAGAAAATTATGAATGCAGTTCCTGTGAAGGTAAATGTCTTTTTGTGCTGCCTCATTTTTTTGAAAAAATTATTATTTACTCGATCTGTAGACAGAAAATATTTATATTAGTACATCTATAAAATTTTATTTTAACCAATGCTGCAGTGCCACTAGAAATTAGATATTAAACAAAATGAGCAATCTCTCAACTAGAAAGACAATGGATGTAAAATGTTTCTCATCATTTCATTAGGCATTTTAGTAAATATCATAAATTAAGAGCTCCACAGTGTAATCATATGTTTTCAAGTTCGAGTGTGTCGTATTTGCGATGATTTCTACAAAGGAATGTCAATAGCGAGGATAATGGCCTTTTTTTTTTTTTGCACCTAATGGCTTTCTTTTGTCAGACGTCTACCTCTCAGCTGGGCGCCCAAAACGCATTATGCCAAGGTCACTTACCTTTCTTGCTGAAATATTTACGACGGCAGTTTCCGCCATAGTGACAGTCTCATATAAAAATATTTCACAGGTCAAGAATTTGGGTTACAAATCTGTAGAAACAAAATCCTATAAATATAACAGCGTCCAAAAAATTTTCGCCAGCATTGTGATACATTCACGCATATACACACATTTCATAACTCTTAAAGTATGATTCTTGGTTTCCAACCACCTTTTTCACAAACCAGAGTCCCAAACCACTACTCATTATTCCTTACCTTATTCGTCGACACTTCTTCAATATTTCATCATAATAAATACGTAGCATAATCAAATTCCTCATATACGGTAGCATCATCTTATTGATCATAAACATACCTCAACAGCATAATACACATCGTCGTCGGAAAAATAACATCATAACACCTCAGTCAAATCTCAAAAACGTCGTAGCTTTCTGCAATAATGTCAAAACCTAAAAAAAATTCTCTGCTCATTTCAATAGTGTCATCTACCTCAAACGCACTTTAAAAATCATAATCCCATACCAAATACATCATTCAAAGCTCTCATAATATCACAATGGGTCCAAAAAAATATGAACAGTTCACAAAGTACAGACAAAATACAATTTCGTAAGTGTGAAGTTACCCAACTGTGTAATTGCGTAAACATGTGTCACTGATGTAGTAAAAAAAGGTTTATCTCTCAGTTAAATGATCAAATAGCTGTGTAATTTGTGTGTTACAGAAATATGGTACCGATGTGTAAAGTTGTATAAGCAAATACCATATTAGCTAGGGCTCCTTGTGCTTGCCAAACATATGGTACACAAAGTAAGCGTGTACCCCCCTGAGGATTAATGTAATTATACCCTCAGGTGTTACAGATTACAGCAATGGAATGAAATGTATCACGGAAAACTTTCTTTGTAATTCAAAAATCTTTAAAAATAAATGTTTTAAGTACAAAATTAATCACTCAAATACATGTCCTGTAGCGCTAAATGTGCGTCTTGTTGTAAGATAATTCTGTGGAAGTGTCGTAGTTATCGTCCTCCGAAAGCTAAGTTCTGCCGAAGTCGATGTACGTACCACATGATAAACAAAAGTGAAATGCTTTGCGTATAGATATCTTAGTTATTACGCTTATTGCTGTGGTGAAGAAAGTACTGTGCTGTAACGTATTGTTGTGCTACAGAAAAGGCTGTCTCATTGTAGCTATACCACAAAGGTTACTACTAAAACATGTTTTACTTTCCAGAATAATACAGAAAAACTGTGCGGATATAAAACAGGAACAGCGCAAAAGCAATAATATAAATTGTGTCACTCATTAGTAGCGTCGTGATATAATCGTGTAGCTGTCACATAAACTAACCACTGTGTCATCTGGTATCTCACAGAAAGTACTTTAAATCCAGAATGTATTTTCAGGTAAACCAAAATGTTGCATTAAAATCTCATTAGCAGTACTAGTATATGTTCTAAGCATGTAAGCCTTATAGTCGTTACGTAATCGTGCAACTAGCAAGCAACAATGTACACACACAATAACACTGTGACGTCTGTTCACTATAACAATGCATTCGTAATTTCTGTTTAAATAAGTTCTCTTGGTTCTTGACTGGATATTTAACTTCAAACATTGTTGCATGGTAACAGTTTCTAAGTCTGACAAAGCCTACTAGCAATGTAAAGTGAAAAGTTATATGGCAAAGACAAAGTTAAAAAGCAGATTATCTCTCAATAAGCGGTTTTATACATGAAGTGTGGTGAAATCCTTTACTCTTCATAGTACTCAGAGTTTCAACTTCAACGCAATTATCATGCGGTATACGTCGGTAAAGAATACTGGAATTTTTCTCAAGGTTAGCGTCTATGTTATTTTTCTCTGAGCCAGCCGGCGCACACAGCTGCCTGTGGTGTGAGTCATTGTCTGTTTCTTTGTTGGCGTGCGTCGTTACTGGGATTTGGAGACCTAACTTCTACAAATTCGCATTGCCGAGAGGGCCCAGCCGTGTTAGAATCCCGCCAGTTCTGATGAAATTGACGTCTGTCGTTATGATTATAGCGTCTGTCGTCATGTCGGTAGATTCCATAGTTACTTTCTTGTCGGTCACGTGGTGGAGAACTTCTCCCTGAATCGTAACTGCGCACTGGTCCGTTGCGTCTGAAGTTATTCTGTTTCCCTTGATAATAATTATTTTGGTTCCCATATTGTCTGTTTCTATGGTTATCTCTGTCATATTCATTACTACGGAGATGCGAGCTTTCTCTGTAACTATTACTCTGCCAGTGGTTGTCATATGGGTGGTGTCTGTTTTGGTCACGATTTACGTTGTAAGAATAGCCTTGTCGTGTCCAGTTATTATTTCTGTCATCGCGGAATTGTGATGGATGTGACCTGTAGTGATTGTTTTCCTGTTTTCGCATCCCGCGACTGTCTGTGTCAATTTCTAATTCTTGTAAGAGTCCCTGAAAAGCTTCAATGTCGTCTTTGCAACGTCCTGCCAAAATAATATTTCTTAAATGTTCAGGCAATTTCATTAAGCAAATGCGGATGAGTTCTGAGGGGCTGTATGGGTTTGACAGGTACTTATTCTTGTGCAACATGTCTTCAAAATATTTGACAAGACTGGAAAATTCAGATTGTGAGAAATGTTTCATCATTATGATGCTATGTTTTACTCGGTCTTGTGTAGCTTGAGACCAATATGCTGAGAGGAAGGCATGGTAAAACTCTCCTTCACTGTGGCAATCGTGAATGACCGACCGCATTCTTACAGCTGTTTCATTCTCTAAGTAGCCACACATAAATTCTAATCTGTGCTCTAATGACCAGTTGGGAGGAAAACAATGAGAGAATTGATGAAGCCACGCTTGTGGATGAATGTCGTTGCCAGAATTCTTAAATGTTTTGAATTTACGTGTAGTAATGAACAGCTTATAGTCAAAATCATCATGTCGGCGAGTCGCATGTCGGTCATTGTTACGTCGTGTCGGCGGTTCAATCTCAAAATTCGGTGTGCCTTGCCAATTTCTTTCATAATTTCCGAAGTGTCCTGTGTTATTATTTTGTGGTTGTTCCGTATTTCTAAGTCCCTGTTCCCGTATTGGAGCGCGAGTGGCCTCTGAAATACGTAATTCTTGTATTACCTGAGTCAGCTGATCTTGTACTTCCCGGATTTCTCTTTGGTGTTGCGTATTAATTTGATTCTGATTTTGTTTGAATTTCCTAATTTGTTCGCACTCTTCTGTGTCATTAAAGACTACCGGTTTTGTGTCGTTCAGATTATCATCTACCTTCGTAGATAAGTTAGTGAACTGATCTGAAAGTTCGGCTACTTTCTCCGATAGTGAACACATTTCCTCAGTGTGTTTTTCTGAACCAAGTTTCAGAGTGTCCATTTGTGTTGAAATCGAATCTACTGTGTCCTTTAAGTTTTCTTGAGTTTTTGCAAGTTGTGTAACCGAATCGGTAGATGCAACTGAGTCAATTTTAGCCGACAAGGTCTCATGATTTTCATGAACAATGGTTTGCAGTTCTTTTATGGCTGCTTCGTGATTCTGTAATGCATATTCATGCCGCGAAAAAATAGGTTGAAAATGCTCACAAATTTGTGTTTTTACGTCATTACAGACTTTTTGACATTTTGATTCAATGTTATGTAACTCAGTAGTTAAATCTTCACGTGTTTGTTCAAGTGTGGTGTCTAACTTTTGAAGCTTTTGCTGTGTTTGTCTTGAAATTGGTTCTTGGAGCAGCACAAAAATGATTAAAGAGAGAAAAAACCTTTAATACCTTGCAGCGAGGTCCAAAATGTTTGTGCCTTTCAGCACTGAGGGCCAACAATTGCCTCAAATTGTGGTCCAATTGAAACGTCCCCTTTGAAGAATTATACATGACTGTCCTTAAACTGATACACAATATTTTTTTAGCGCAACGCAATTTGACTTTCAAAAATCCCTACAAAAAAAATGGCCCTGACTAACATTAACCTATGCGTTTCACAAATCGCTTACCTCACAAAAATCTTGGTTACTCGAACTACTGCAATACAGCAAGCGCCACTACTGCCAGCTAAATAAAAGATTCAAACTATGGAAGGCACTAACTACTGATAGGGATAGTTAGCAAATGAAAGATATTAATAGAGAACAAACAATGTATTTACCTTAATATCATCATATATATATATATATATATATATATATATATATATATATATATAGCAGTTCATGACAAATTTCAAAACTCCGCCATCTCTCTCCCCACATCCACCACTGCTGGCGGCTCACCTCCAACTGCGCAACGCTACGCGCTGTTCACATACAGCTGCCGCTGCCCAACACTACAATGGCAGACAACAATGCAAACTAGCCACAGACTGCACACAGCACAGCCAGTGATTTTTATACAAAGGTGGCGTTACCAATAAAAAAAACCTAAACAGCCTACTTACACAATGTCGACCTTTAAAAACCTACATAGATTTGTTCTGAATATAGACATGTGATTTATTGACTGTACTAGCACTTCACATGCACAGTTCACTGATTTCAACATTCTGCTCACTTTTTGTGTAATCATGAAAGTGGCTGAGGGCATCTTACAGGAAACATCTGGTGAAGTCAAATCTTATATCTTTGGCAGGAAACAAAGGGGGTTATTAGGAAAGAGACATGTATTAAGCAATCAGGCATCATCCAACTAGGAACTAATTACATGTGGGGTTCTGTCCGCAGCTCGTGGTCATGCGGTAGCGTTCTCACTTCCCGCGCCCGGGTTCCCGGGTTCGATTCCCGGCGGTGTCAGGGATTTTCCCTGCGTCGTGATGACTGAGTGTTGTGTGCTGTCCTTAGGTTAGTTAGGTTTAAGTAGTTCTAAGTTCTAGGGGACTGATGACCATAGATGTTAAGTCCCATAGTGCTCAGAGCCATTTGAACCATTTTTTTATTTTTATTTTTATTTTATTTTATTTTATTTTTTTTTTTTATTATACATGTGGGGTCCCACAAGGTTCCATCTTAGGGCCCTTACTTTTTCTCGTGTATATCAATGACCTTTCATCAGTAACATTACCAGATGCCAAGTTTGTTTTGTTTGCCGATGATACAAACATTGCAATAAATACCAAATCGAGTGTAGTCTTAGAAAGATCAGCTAATAAAATATTTGTGGACATTAATCACTGGTTCCTAGCCAATTCTTTGTCACTAAACTTTGAAAAAACACACTACATGCAGTTCAGGATGTAGGGAAGCAGCCTACTCACGCCGTAATAAATGCACATCAGTCTTTCCATTGTGTGCCAGCCAGTCCGCTGTAACTAGCTCTGACGTCATAAATGTTGCGCAATATTTTAAAAATCAAGCAAATAACCTAAAACATTTCTAGCATGTCAGGAGTAATACTAAATTAATATGTGTTGAATATCAGTTCGATAACTTTAGCCATTTTCGAAATTTGGACGTTTTTCTGTAAAAATCATTGGCGCTCAGAAAAGAGCTAGAGACTGCAAAATTTATAATCAGATTCCTTTTTCATAAATATTTAATAGAAACAGTCTTCTGGATCTCACAATTTAAGATTTTAGTTGAAATTCATGTTTTCCTGGTTTTCGTCTTAAAACTTAAGGAAGCAAGATAGATTAAGTAGGCTAATAAATAAGGCTAGGATGTTTATATTTAAGTAGAATGGAGATCCGCTATCACCATAAGGATGTGAGAAGTTTCATTTGAATACCTATAAAACTATAGCGATAGCGTATCTCCAAAGGGCCAGTTCAGAGCTCGTCTACTGCGTGAAGTGTAACTAAATTAATTCTCTCGCCCAAAATATTTAACTTAGCCACGTCAAAATTTTATTATCAATACTTACCTGCGTGCTGAATGCACATTTAAATTGAGAGCTTCATCGGCCATCAGGAAAAGAAGCTATGATTTATTCAATAACTTAATGTGGTGCATTACTAGCCCAGCGGCTAGTCGGGAGAGCCGATTTGATCAGGCATTCCCTTAGCCGTCAGAGGTCAGAGGCACAAGACTGAGGGATTGTACCCTCTGCGGTTGGCGAAGTTCTAGCGTGACAAAGACGCTTCTCCTTCTTACTTGAATGCTGGAATAGAATGTCATGGCATTTGAATTTTTTGCTTGACTTTTCGTGCTTTTTTTAATTTTTATTTTATTTTTTTTTAATGTAAAAGAAAGATTAAAGGATAGTCAGAGGGACAGTAAGAGACGCTGAAAACGAACGGCCTAAATGGCTGGCCGGTAGGCTCGGATGACTCACGCCGAGTTGTGATGATGCTCTCTCGCTGCTTGCTACCTAGGTTCTAGGAGTGAGGGTTTGACAGGTAGGAAGGTACCTGGCCCGTCACTCCTGTTTCTGCTAGTCCTGCGAGTAATTGCCAATCGTCTGGCGTAAAGATGGGGTAGTTGTCAATTAGGGTTAACTCCTCCTTGGTCATGAAATTTAGCCACTTGCGCTGATACTTGCTAAAGCGGTGGGGACGATGGTGGAGGGGAGGCGGACTAGCACGTGGTATGTGGAGGGGGTACGGTTGCTCGAATGGGTATGACCCGTCCTGTAGCGACGCCGCTATGTTCTTGAGGAATGGCTGCAGCTCGTGCGGATCTGGTAGTTTCAGTAGCTGTGACTTCTTGGCGGTAGACTTCTCGACATGGGAGGAGTCGGTCGCTGCCACAGCACCCTTGCTTGCAGCTGCCTTGGCGGAGTGTGACGACTGTGGCATGACATCGTCGGTTTCCATAGGCGCCACGTCCTGCATTGCTGCAGGGGGTGGAGCGGCGGTTGTTTGCGTGGCCGCATCGACCCCTACCGGTCGACTCACGGTGGGGGCGGCGGCGGAAGCTGGCGGCTTCTTCTCGATAGCCCGCAGCTCATCGCGCAGCTGCTGGAGCTGGCGTTGCACAGCTGCGAGCTCCTCCTTCAGTGTGGCCTTTTCGGCCGCGAAGGCGGCTTGGAAGCCGGCCATAGCTTCATCTGTGGTGGCCTCAAGGCTCGCACCCCTCGCTGGAGCGGGGGGGGGGGGGGGGGGCAGGGCGTCCGACGAGGCGCTTGACGTCGCCGCAGGGCGTGGTGCGGCGGGTAGACGGCGTGACTCGCAGAGGTAGCCGCAGCTACGCGAGTTGGCGGTGTGTGGTCCGCCGCAGTTCGCGCAGCAGCAGGCTACCCCACGAGGCTTCGTGCAGCTGCGGGTGTCGTGAGCTGCCGCGCACTTCAAGCGCGTGACGGCGTTCTTACACCCGCGCACAGTGTGCCCCAGCCGCTGGCAATTGTAGCACTGGAGCATCGTCCCATTCCGCTGCGTTTGCTTTCGCCTTGGCTGTCGTTGGCGACCGTCAGTGAACCCCATATACAGGGTGATTCAAAAAGAATACCACAACTTTAGGAATTTAAAACTCTGCAACGACAAAAGGCAGAGCTAAGCACTATCTGTCGGCGAATTAAGGGAGCTATAAAGTTTCATTTAGTTGTACATTTGTTCGCTTGAGTCGCTGTTGACTAGGCGTCAGCGTCAGTTGATGCTAAGATGGCGACCGCTCAACAGAAAGCTTTTTGTGTTATTGAGTACGGCAGAAGTGAATCGACGACAGTTGTTCAGCGTGCATTTCGAACGAAGTATGATGTTAAACCTCCTGATAGGTGGTGTATTAAACGTTGGTATAAACAGTTTACAGAGAATGGGTGTTTGTGCAAAGGGAAAAGTTCTGGGCGGCCGAGAACGAGTGATGAAAATGTATCACGCATCCAGCAAGCATTTGTTCGCAGCCCAGGAAAATCGACTCGCAGAGCTAGCAGAGAGCTGCAAATTCCACAATCAACTGTATGGAGAGTCCTACGAAAAAGGTTAGTTATGAAACCTTATCGTCTGAAATTGGTTCAAGCACTGTCTGCAGCTGATAAGATTAAAAGAATCGATTTCTGTGATTTTATCCTTGCTCAAATGGAAACAGATGAATCTTTCATTTCAAAGATTGTGTTTAGTGATGAAGCAACTTTCCACACTAACGGGAAAGTCAACCGTCACAATGTCTGTATATGGGGCACTGAGAATCCGCGGGAAACAACTCAGTATGAACGTGACTCGCCTAAGGTGAACGTTTTCTGTGCCATATCAGTTTTTGGTCCCTTTTTCTTCGAAGGTGCTACTGTAACTGGACTACAGTATATGGAGATGTTAGAGAATTGGCTGTTCCCTCAGCTCGAACAAGAAGCACAACAATTCATATTTCAGCAGGATGGAGCGCCACCACATTGGCACTCATCTGTCTGTAACTACCTGAACGTCAACTACCCGAGGCGATGGATCGGCCGCCAGGCAGCCTGTGACAGAGCACTTCATCACTGGCCTCCAAGAAGCCCTGATCTTACCCCCTGCAATTCTTATGGGGGTATGTTAAGGATATGGTGTTTCGGCCACCTCTCCCAGCCACCATTGATGATTTGAAATGAGAAATAACAGCAGCTATCCAAACTGTTACGCCTGATAAGCTACAGAGAGTGTGGAACGAGTTGGAGTATCGGGTTGATATTGCTCGGGTGTCTGGAGGGGGCCATACTGAACATCTCTGAACTTGTTTTCGAGTGAAAAAAAACCTTTTTAAATACTCTTTGTAATGATGTATAACAGCAGGTTATATTATGTTTCTTTCATTAAATACACATTTTTAAAGTTGTGGTATTCTTTTTGAATCACCCTGTATAAGAACGCTGCGCGAGGAAGCAAGGCCCCAGTTCTCTCCAGACACTGAATAGCACGCCATCTGTGTCGGGAGTCGTGTCGCATTGGTATCATTGCTACAAACAGCCTCAGATGCCGTATTAAGCTACTCGGGATACGTGTAACCATGAATCATTTTCGAGTGAAGTGTTAATTCTGGGATGACTATAATTATCGATCTTCAGTTTGCGTATTGTCGTATTTTCACGTGCCGCCACGGGACAAACATTCTACCATTATTTAGCGTGGCGTTTGGTGAACCTAATCATCAAATTTTGGCGAGCATTCATTTAAATATTTAATTTGGACAGTTATAGTGGCATCAGCGCATTAGACTCTGAACTGCTCTGTTAGTTAGATTGTGTGGATCCTTTTTTTTTTTTTTCATCTGTGACTTTCAGAATATACTCAACTATTTTAGAAAATCGCTTTTGATTATGAATCCCAGACAATCTCCTATTCCCCAGAGCTATAAGCTGTAACTATAAGTGTATTCTCAGATGAAGTGGGCACTAGGAATTCTAATTACAGGCTTCACGTTTTGCTAATCACTTTCTGGTTGCCACTATTGTAGTTAGAGAGCCAGTGTTGAGAACGGCAAAAGACAGCATAAATAATAGGAACATTTAACATCAATCATTTCCACCCGCCGCCCCACATATGGTGCATCGGCCGGGAAATAAACTGAGTAAAAGTGAAAGTGATTTTTAACTATTCGGATTTGCGAGTGAAATGCGACATGCAACTGAGTAATAGAACAGTGAAAGTGTTACGTGTGCATGTGGACGACGCAATTGGATTAACAACGCATCTGGATTGACGGAGCTGGCACTGAGTCTAGCGGCGCTGCCGGCATCGCGAGAAGCCAGTTTCGCCTCACCGCAGTCATCCGCCAGAGCAACCGGAGCCGTGCCTGCAATTGCGGGCCATGCAAACACACAACAGCCGTCTGAGTGCCGTCTGCAATTCAGCGAGCTGCGTCGCATCAGTAATCCTGGTACACCACGCCGGCAACGCCATGCGTCGTGCAGAAGGAACTAAGTTAAGTGAAAAGCTGTTAAAAATTTTACTAACCTGCACTAAAAGATTGTCGGCGATGGAACCGTCAAAAGACACTGAGGTTAAACTTAAATCAGAACCTATGTCTGTTGAGGGGGCTGTAAATCCAGACAATGGTTCAAGTGTAAATATGCATGAAAGTAGTAATGTTAAAGTGGAATATGAAGTATTGTCTCCTGACAGTAGTGTGCAAAGGGGCAATGATTCAATAATAGAGACCCCTGTAGTAAAGTAGAAATCAGAAATTGTTAATTTATTGGATGATAGGTTATCTGATGAGTTAGAAACGAAACCGCCATCAGAAGTGGTAGAGTTAAAACAGGAGAAGCTAAATATGACTGACCAATCGGAAGTTTCGTTTAGTTTTGATGATTCTGGTGTTGGAGCTAGTTTTTCGTCACCTGAGTGTGATGAAAAGCCAGCTAGTGAGCAACCCAAAGATGCTGGGGCTATTGATTTAAATGTTATATTACAAGCAATAGCTACCAGTAAAATCTGAATTAAAGTCTGAAATAACTGAGGTCAAAAGCAGTAATGCTGAATTAAAGTATGAGATTATGGCCAGCCAAACCAATTTTAATAAACGGTTTGAGACAATGGACAATAAATTAGAATCCAATAAAGCTGAATTAGAAAATTCTTTCAAGGCTACTTGCAATAAGTTGAAAGAGGATCTGGACAGTTTGAATTATAAAATTGATTACAACCATGAGGATATTAAGAAAAAGGTTGCTCAACAATTTTCTGAAATGTATAAAACAGTAAAATCCGAAGTTGCTGAGGTTCGCAGAGACTTCCAAATGGAAGATGCAAAGCTGGAGCACAAGTTAACAGAAAAGATCGAGGCGGAATCTGAACTGTGCTCAGATAGATTTAAAGATGTTAATATAAAAGTAAACATATGTAAAGCAGAAGTAAATGCAATCAAAACTGATACTACTCATATTGTGCAAAGAGTAGATAATGTTGAAATGAGAGTAGAAAATATCAGTACTAACATTGCTAACATTGAGAGTAAAGTAGCTTCAGTAACTTCTGGTAATGGTAGTATGCAACAAGTTGTAGCTGCAAATGCCGCTTTTATCGGGTGTCGGCAGTTCTTGCAGTTCGATCCAGATAAAAATATCCACCCGCTAGATTTTTGGAACGATTTTGAAGATGTGATTCCACCAACTTGGTCTGAACGAGAGAAAATCTCATTTATTAGAAGCCATTTAGCAGGTGACGCCATGCGTTGGTCAGCTGATGTTATGTTGAAATGTAAAACATTAGCGGAATTTAAAACAGCTTTCATTAATGAGTATTGATCTAGCAATAAGCAAAATGAAGTGTTGAGAGAATTTTGGAGTCGAAAACGCTTCAATGCAGGCAAGGAATCTATTAAAGAGTTTGCTAGGTCATGGATTTCACGTTTGTCACATTTGGCGGAAAAGCTAAAACCGGAAATAATTATACTAGGTCTTGAAGCCAAACTGCCATGGTATTGGCAAACTAGAATTATATCTGCCCCTAGAGACAATCTGGATCGTTTCATTGAATGTTTGGAACGGGTAGAACGTGTTGCTGCCAATGAGGAGCAAGCACGTAATAACAGAAATGCTAATAACTATAGTAGTAATTTTAGGAACGAGCAGAATGGCAATGTAAACATCAGAACAGTAGGTGTTCGTCATCCTAAGAGAGGTAGGAATTGGAGAAATAATTATCAGAACCAACAATGGCATCCAAATGATAGTAATTTTGTTCCGAACAAAATTATGCAGGTAAACAACAGCGCCCAAACCAATGCTGTGCCAGTTAATTATAATGGAAATAAAGCAAACAGTAGTAGGCCGAGGCAGGAAAACTAGTTCCCGTCTATGAGGATACTGGCGCTCACCAGGTGGTTACTTTTCCTAAGCCAGTAGTTACAGTAATTGGTAAGACAGATCAGAATACTCAAACTGAACATGTGGATGAAGTGTCGGTAGCATCTAAGGATACAACAGAAATATTAGATCACTCACAGTATTTGATAGATACCGTGTTAGAGACGCTTTCAAAGTGGGAAGAGAAAGAGAAGGTGCAGCAGTGTAACGATAGGGAGGAGCTACAAAATACTGAATTGTCAGGTGAAGAAGCAGAAGAAATTCATGCTTATATTTACGATGAGGATAATGTGCTCTTATCTAAAGTGCCTGTGCAGGATGTGGATAATGTACTAATAGATTTAGGACAGGCAGTAAGTGAGAATGTAGAGGGTAGCCTGTTGGGGGTCGATGAACCCAGTAGCTGTGACCAGTTGTCACTTGAGAAGCAACCCGACGATAGTAGTAAAAGTGGTTTAGCTGTAACTAGTGTTATGCCCGGTCTGGAGGCGCAGTGTCGCTCAGACTACAGTAATTTGGGTCATGTTCAGCAAACTAAATGTAATGAAGTCGTGCGGTGTTTCGATTTGAAATTAATAGACCGACTGGAAAAGGCAGCTGAAAATGTAATTCAGGAAACCCCTACACACTTTGACCTAAATGTAATGAAGACAGATGTCGATCACTTTAGTTGGAGACAAATTCAAAAGGAACTATTGGATGAGTTTGAGGAACCACCTGTACAACTTAGAATAAGCCACCCTATAATAATAGTGAATATGTTGGGTATCAATGTACGTTGTCTCTTAGACAGTGGAACTGAGGTGAGTGCGATATCTCAGTCCTTCTTCGATGCATTACCTGGTAAAGACAAGCTTACAGTAATTTAAGTGATCATCCATGTTTAATTGTAAACAATCTCAGTATTGAGGTTTTAATTGGCATAGATTTCTTGTCAAAATATCAGAGTGTTGTTGACTTTGAAAGAAGCCAGTTAAAAATGGTCTTGTCGATAACCGGAGTAATTACGGTACCTTTTATTGATAAACATTTAGTAACTAATGATGACAAATGGGAGCTGACTATACGAGTTCTGAAAAATAGGAGGTATTGGGACGAAGGTGTTAATTTTAGTAAAAGTAAGCTAAACACAGAAGAAGAAGAAGCAATTATTTTGGACAAAATAGAAGCTAAATTGCAGGAAATCGATAAAATTTCAGCTAATCAGAAGGAAGAACTGAGACAGGTTTTAAAAAGGCATCATAAGGTATTTTCAGATCGATCTGGCGTGGTCAAAGTTTATGAATGTCAATTAAAGGTGAAACCCGGCCAAGTGTTTTTCAGGAAGCCATACCAAATACATGTAGCTAGGAAGGAGGCGGTTCGAAAGGAGATACAGAGAATGCTGGAGTGGGGTGTGATTGAAAAAGCGGTCAGTGAGTACAATAATCCTCTTGCTGTTGTACCAAAAAGAGACGGGAGTGTCAGATTGGTCTTGGACGCTCGTTGGTTGAATGAAATAGTGGTTAGGGAAAGTGATAGACCGCAGAACATGGACGAGTTATTGCAAAAGTTCCGGGGAGTAAAATTCTTAACTTCTATGGACATCACGTGTGGATATTGGAATTTGCCACTGGCAGAAAGTTCAAGGAAGTACACAGCTTTCTTGTACGAAGGAGTTTGTTACCAATACCGTGTGGTAGCTTTCGGACTTAATATCTCTGTTTGTGCCTTCGTACGTGTGATGTGCCATGTTTTAGGACCAGCCTTAAGTAATAAGATAACAGTCTACATAGATAATCTGTTAATAGCAACTCCTGCCTGGGAAGAACACATAGTTCTATTAGAGGAAATGTTAGAGGCTATTGAGAGAGGTGGCATGAAACTAAAGATTGAAAAGACAGAGTGTGTTAAAGAGGAAATAGGTTTCTTGGGATATATGATAAGTGGAAAAGGTATTCTGCCTGACCCAGGCAAGCTAGCAGTCATTGAAAAATTTGAGGCTCCCAGAAACAAGAAGCAGTTGAGAGCGATGTTCGGTCTGTTCGGCTTCTATAGGCGTTTTGTTAGTGATCAGGCTTTTAATACGCCCTGTCTTCACCTCCTGCTGAAAAAGAATACCCCTTGGGTTTGGACAGCAGAATGTCAACAGGCGTTTGAGGTGCTTAAACAATCTTTAATTAATAGTCCTATTTTACATCATCCTGATTTTGAAAAACCATTCTGTATGTCTGTTGATGCTAGTGGCTATGGTATAGCTGTGGAGGTATTCCAAGTAGAAATTGAAAACGAACAAGAAGTGCACAAGACTATAGCTTTCGCAAGTCGATCTTTACAGGCAGCAGAGAGAAATTATGGCATCTCAGAACTGGAAGCATTGGCAATTGTATTTGGGGTACAAAAGTTTGAGCAGTATCTATTAGGTCACAAGATAATTGTTTACAGTGACCATAAGGCGTTGACCTTTTTAAAGACCTGTAAGTTGAGGAATGCTCGTTTGGTAAGATGGTCATTGTATCTCCAGCAGTTTGACCTTGAGGTTAAATATATTCAAAGGAAAGACAATCTGGTAGCTGATGGGTTATCTAGAAGTGCGGAGCTCTGTGATGACGCGGGAATTACAGCAACAGACCTAAATGAAGTTCGAATGTTTGCATTGCACGAAGTAAAGGAAGAAAGTGCAATAAAGAGAGTGATTAAGAACTTGAGACGTGAGCAGAATGCAGATGACCAACTGAAATTAGTGAAGAGCTATTTAGGAAATGCGAACTATCCTAAGGTTTCGCAATACTATTGTCTGCATAAAGGTATTCTGTTTAGAAGGAAAATGGTAGGTGTTTCTGAGTGGAAGCTGTGTTTTCCCTCACAACATGTAAACTTACTAATCGACTATGTACACCTGAGGTATGGGCACTACGGTGCAAAGAAGTGCATTGCAAAATTAAAAGAGAAGGTTGTGTTTGACAACATGTACCGCCGTGTGGCCAAGCGTCTAGCATCTTGTGTAGTGTGCCAGAAAGTCCGTGCTGCTAACACCAGAATACAAGGAGATATGCATTCAGTAGAGCCAACTGAAACCCTAGAATTACTGGCTTGTGATTTGTTTGGCCCTCTTCCTGTTTCGAGAGGTGGTTGCACCCATGTTTTTGTTGTTGTGGATGGATTCAGTAAATATGTTAAGCTATACTCAATTAAAAGAGCAAATGCAAAAACATTGGTAGAAAAATTGGAAAAAGATTTCTTCGTGAATGTTGGCGTTCCGAAAAATTTGCTGTCAGACAATGGGCCTCAATTTACTTCTGATAGATTTAAGGAATGTCTAGATAAGGCCGGAGTGAAACATCTGAAAATATCTGCGTATTTCCCCCAAGGAAATATGAGTGAACGTATTATGAGAGAATTGAATAGGCTTTGCAGGACTTATTGTGCTCGGAAACACTCAAGTTGGGCAGAGCACATTAAGTATTTTGAGAATGTAATTAACAACTTAAGGCATGATGCAACTGGTTTTGCGCCTTGCGAATTGATGTTTGGCCAAGAACCGCACAATGTGATTGCAGATATGGTAGAATTCCCTATTCTAACGCAAATATCCACAGACGAGAAGAAATTAAAGGCTAGGGCAAATATAAGAAAAAGAGCATTGGAAAGGAAGAAGCGTCAAGACGCAAAAGCTGTACCTACTAGTTTTGAAATAGGTCAGTTAGTCCTTGTCAAAACCAAGGAAAAATCAAAGAAAATAAATGCAGAAACAAAGAAATTCATGTTTGTATACCAAGGACCTTTCAGGATCATAGGAAAACCACATGCCAATGCATATAGGCTAGAGTACCCCAAAAGTAAAAAGCTATTAGGTCTCAGGAACGTGATAGACCTAAAGAAGTTCATAGCTAGTGAATGAATGCTGTAGGGAGGAGGTTGTTCTGTAACCTCTACACAGTGTGGCAGCTGTGCAGTCCCAGCTGTGTGAGATCTTCTTTCCCATTTCAGATCTCACTCATTCTTCATCTTTACTATTCACAAAAATTTCGACCCTTTCTTTCCATTACGAAAATTTTCTGAAACCAGTGAATGCTGTAGGGAGGAGGTTGTTCTAGAACCTCTACACAGTGTGGCAGCTGTGCAGTCCCAGCTGTGTGAGATCTTCTTTCCATTTCAGGTCTCACTCATTCTTCATCTTTCCTATCTACAAAAATTTTGACCTCTTCTTTCCAATACGAAAATTTTCCGTCATGGCTATCGAGCCATGAGTTCTGGAACCATTCTATCCACCGATTAGTGAAGAAAAATACCTAATGTGACAAACCTAACAGTGACGTAAACAACAGAGAAGTATGATGTAATTAAGATAAAATGTATTTGAGTAACAATTATGTATAGAACCCTGGTAATATAGTAAGTACAAAGTGTTGTTTTATTGGAAATGGTCCACCAACAGTAATTTAAAAAGATTTCGTGTACAAGCAGGATCTGAAGTGGTAGTGAAACCTATTGTATGCTGTAGAGCTAATTAATTAATAGTAAAAGAGATTGCTCAGTGTTAAGAAAAATACGCAGATAAGTTGTAAAAATGAACTCACCTTGTGTAGCAAGGAATGGCAGTGTAATAGAATTGAACAGTGTTTGTGGTTGAGACGTGAAGGACACGTCCCTGAAGTATTTATAAGGTTGGAGCTGGCCATTATTTTGATGTAGTGTGTGACAGGACACACCTACATGTATTGAGGTTATGAGTTGGAGGTGTGAATGCGATCATAGGTACCCTTATGTTAGATGAGACAGAGCAGCTCATGGTGTCCTATAGGTTTAAGGAATTTAGCATTACGCTCGTCCATAATTACTTGATGCACTTTATTGCTAGGTCGAGAGAGACTACCTGTGGTTTCAGCGTCCGATCGAGTGGAAATGGATTGCCACGTGAGCAAACTGATCAGCTGCAATACACTATAGATATGAAATAAATGTGCTATCCTGTGCTTTAAATTTTAATGGAGTGAGTATTACTTAAGTATACACTAGCAAAGTAAGTAAATACATAATGGCAGACGTGAAACATTACTTATAGCTCAGCATAAATACACTTCGATGAAGTAAGTACCTAATTACAGATGTGGAACTGACACAGCAGCAGAGGACCAATAAGTGGATTTAGTAGTCAACTAAACATAGTGTGTTTTGAACACTCAGAACTGTACTATTACCAAAAGTTACTCACATGTACAAAGAAGCTGAGAATACAACTACTAATCAAATATACTCATACTATTTCTAAGAATAAGGTAATCAAAGATGCGTCAACTAAGTGAATAAAATACAAATGTATCAAGAATGTACCGAGCAATGGTTCAGTGTTGCGGCCCAGAAATAATAAATTCAGATTAAATAGGAGTTATGATTGTATGCCTTGAGCATAAATTTTCTCTAGTACGTGGCTAACGGCGTTTTGAGCCATTTGTTTATCGATTATGACAATTAAGTAACCACGAGAGTAAAAATTGAAAAAGATTCTGTTAACTTTGTTCCAGCAAAATATTGAAGGATAAAATGTATATATCCCCATTTCATTGTGACCCACCCTTAGATATTCAGTGAACAGAGTCCGAGGCACTCTTATTGTTTGTTCTACAGGACAAACCAGATAATGGCAGCCTGGTAGCTGCGTGAAAGCGTGGAGTGATTTGGACACAACTCACAGTGACCCCTCCCCTTTCCCCATGTAATTTAGAGTGAACGTGAAGGACGCACACCATAGCAACTTCCCCTCCACTACCCTTGTGAATGGAAGTGTAGGACGCCAGCCAAAGCGGCTACAACCACGTGTGTAAAAATTATTTGTGAAATTTTCTTTCAGGTTTAGAAAAGACTGCTAAGATATAATCATCTGTTTCTGTATCATGAATAACTTAATTTCTTTGAATTTGTGTATGTAAAAATGTATGTAATGGATTTAAGATTCTCATAATTTTACATATTTTTATGTGTTTCTTTTTTGTCTAAGGCAATATGTATGCCAAAGTGTTTCATTGATTTTGCTTAAATTTTGAGGGATAATGTTGCTTAAGAGGCAGTGAACATGCCCGCAATTTAAATAAGTAAAGTAGGTAATCAATTTTCTTTTAATATTTCCATATGTTTACATTTCAATTTTAGTTTTCATAGGAAGTTAAGCTGTACTCTTGCTTCCCTTTCTGTAATTAAATTTTTTTTTCGTTCATTAACATTCAAAAACAAAAAAATTAAGTAGAGGGTGATTTAGGGAAGCAGCCTACTCACGCCGTAATAAATGCACATCAGTCTTTCCATTGTGTGCCAGCCAGTCCGCTGTAACTAGCTCTGACGTCATAAATGTTGCGCAATATTTTAAAAATCAAGCAAATAACCTAAAACATTTCTAGCATGTCAGGAGTAATACTAAATTAATATGTGTTGAATATCAGTTCGATAACTTTAGCCATTTTCGAAATTTGGACGTTTTTCTGTAAAAATCATTGGGGCAACAGAAAAGAGATAGAGACTTCAAAATTTATAATCAGATTCCTTTTTCATAAATATTTAATAGAAACAGTCTTCTGGATCTCAAAATTTAAGATTTTGGTTGAAATTCATGTTTTTCTGGTTTTCGTCTTAAAACTTAAGGAAGCAAGATAGATTAAGTAGGCTAATAAGTAAGGCTAGGATGTTTATATTTAAGTAGAATGGAGATCTGCTATCACCATAAGGATGTGAGAAGTTTCATTTGAATACCTATAAAACTATAGCGATAGCGTATCTCCAAAGGGCCAGTTCAGAGCTCGTCTACTGCGTGAAGTGTAACTAAATTAATTCTCTCACCCAAAATATTTAACTTAGCCACGTCAAAATTTTATTATCAATACTTACCTGCGTGCTGAATGCACATTTAAATTGAGAGCTTCATCGGCCATCAGGAAAAGAAGCTATGATTTATTCAATAACTTAATGTGGTGCATTGCTAGCCCAGCGGCTAGTCGGGAGAGCCGATTTGATCAGGCATTCCCTTATCCGTCCGCACCGCGGCTTTATATATAAGAATGCTGCATGAGGAAGCAAGGCCCCAGTTCTCTCCAGATGCTGAATAGCACGCCATCTGTGTCGGGAGTCGCGTCGCGTCGGTATCATTGCTATAAACAGCCTCGGATGCCGTATTAAGTTACTCGGGATACGTGTAACCATGAATCATTTTCGAATGAAGTGTTAATTCTGGGATGACTATAATTATCGATCTTAAGTTTGCGTATTGTCGTATTTTCACGTGCCGCCGCGGGACAAACATTCTACCATTATTTAGCGTGGCGTTTGGTGAACCTAATCATCAAATTTTGGCAAGCATTAATTTAAATATTTAATTTGGACAGTTATAGTGGCATCAGCGCATTAGACTCTGAACTGCTCTGTTAGTTAGATTGTGTGGATCCTTTTTTTTTTTTCATCTGTGACTTTCAGAATATACTCAACTATTTTAGAAAATCGTTTTTGATTATGAATCCCAGACAATCTCCTATTCCCCAGAGCTATAAGCTGTAACTAATGTGTATTCTCAGATGAAGTGGGCACTTGGAATTCTAATTACAGGCTTCACGTTTTGCTAATAACTTTCTGGTTGCCAATATTGTATTCAGAGAGCCAGTGTTGAGAACGGCAAAAGACAGCATAAATAATAGGAACATTTAACATCAAACATTTCCACCCGCTGCCCCACAAGAACTTGTGAGGGGTGTCCCACAAGTATATACCTAACATACAATGACAAGCAGATAGAAGTGGGCAGTGTTAAATTCTTGGGATTACAGCTTGATAATAAATTCAACTGGGAGGAGCACACCACAGAACTGCTGAAGCATCTTAATAAATCTCTATTTGCGATGTGAATTGTGTCAGACACAGGGGATATAAAAGCCAAAAAGCTGGCGTACTGTGCATACTTTCATTCCATAATATCATATGGGATTATTTTTGGGGGTAATTCATAAAGCCAAGCTAAAGTTTTCCAGGCACAAAAACGTGCAATAAGAGTTATATGTGGTGAGAACTCATGAACATCCTGCAGAAGCCTGTTTAGGGAACTGGGGATACTAACTACTGCATCCCAATATATTTATTCCTTGATGAAATTTGTCATTAAAATATATCACTGTTTCAAACCAACAGCTCAATTCATGGAATCAGTTCTAGAAATAAGAATAATCTTCACAAGGATTTAAAGTCACTTACCCTTGTACAAAAAGGTGTGCATTATTCAGGAACACACATTTTCAATAACTTTCCAGTAGCCATAAGAAGCTTAACAACCAATGAAATTCAGTTTAAGAGAAACCTAAAGGTTTTATTGGTGGTGAACTCCTTCTACTCCATTGATGAATTTATCAGTAGAACTAACTGATTTGTGTGTGTGTGTGTCTGTGTGTGTGTTAGTATAATCTAACTTCTGCACCATTTCAGTGCAGTAATGTGTTCATTGTAAATAAGTATTGTAGTAGTTCTATTATATGTTTATTACCTTATAAATTAAAAACTTTTTTTTTAATTTTAAATTCAGTGCATGTGATCTTAGTAAATGAGTGTGTATAAAATGATTCTTTCATATAGTGTTCATTAAAAAAATGACAATCATTCCACTTGGAACCTGTGGAAGGTCCATTAGCTTATTTGTTTCAGTTGTAAATATTTGTCATGTATTATTGTTTTTCTGACATGTTCTACATCCTGGAGGACCTCCTCACTATGGATCAATTGGAATGAAAGTAAATCTTATCTAATCTAATCTAAAGTCAATTGGAAAGTACAGACATATCTTGTCTGTTGGCAGATATGAGGGTGGCAGCTCATGTTATAACACTACAGTTGCATTTACATAGCTTGTGCAATCAAATACCAAATTTGGTCTATTACGTATTATGCACCAACAGAACAAGTAGTCCCGTCATGGGAAAGCCACATATAACACTATCGTCCACTGCTGTTATACTATAACCTCGAAGCTGGCAGCAGTTTGTATAATGAAATTATTTTTATTCAAGCAGTTATAGTATAAAGAAGCAGTGCAGTGTTACCCTCTGAGAGGAATTTTGTTATGTTGACTGTGTTGTACCTAATGGAGGTGGCTTATCAGAAGTGAAAGTCAAAATTACGTAAAGGTGTGGGTTCCTGTAGTCATGTCCTAGTTCATGAACCACGGGCAACATATGAGTGGCCAAGTAAGTGGTCCCAACAGTTGGGATACCAATTACTTTGGAATAAGGCTGGGTATCTCGGACATATTCTGAGTCGTGGTCACCTTTGTGCTCATACGGCAAAGACTACCAAATCCACCGGTTAGTTCCTCAGCCGTTAGGGGTAAAACCCAATGGGACTCGGGGCAAGAAAGGCTAGCAACCTGCTTCCCTGGTACTTTAAATATGATGCTGGCAACAATCAGAGCAAAATGCCTCGGACCTTTGGAGGTGACGGAGTCCCACCTCTAACTGACAAACCAGGGACTCCTAAGATACGACTTGGCAGACAAATGGTAATGAGATGGGGAGCTATTAATATCAATGGGGGATACTCTGGGAAGAAGGTAGAGCTAGCAGAGGCTGCAAGTAAGATGGGACTGGACGTTTTAGCTGTTAGTGACATTCGGGTAAGGGGTGAGAAAGAAGAGGAAGTGGGAGAATACAAGGTCTACCTGTCAGGAGTCAAAGCAGGAATAGCACAAGGGGGTGTAGGGCTTTACATGAGGAAAGAAATGGAACCCAGCGTAGTTGCAATAAGGTATGTAAACGAACGACTGATGTGGATAGATTTGACAGTGTCTAACAAGAGAATTAGGATTGTGTCAGTATATTCGCATTGTGAAGGGACAGATGGATAGTTTTTATGAGGCACTCAGTGATGTAGTTGTTAGAGTAAAGGACAAGGACAGTGTTCTGCTCATGGATGATTTTAACGCCAGGATTGGAAATTGAACAGAAGGGTATGAAAAGGTTATGGGTAAATTTGGAGAAGATATGGAGGCCAACAGGAACGGGAAACAACTCTTGGATTTCTGTGCCAGTATGGGTTTAGTAATCAAAAACTCCTTTTTTAAACATAAGAACATTCACTGGTATACTTGGGAAGGCAGGGGAACCAGATCTGTCATTGACTATATATTAACAGATCAGGAATTCAGTAAGGCTGTGAGGGACACACGTGTATTCAGGGGATTCTTTGATGACACTGATCATTATTTAATCTGCAGTGAAATTGGGATTGTGAGGCCGAATGTGCAGGGGGTCAGGTCCATATGTAGGAGGATAAGAGTGGAGAAACTTCAGGATAAGGAAATCAGGCACAAGTACATAACAGCGATCTCAGAAAGGTACCAGTTAGTTGAATGTAGTCAATTACAGTCATTGGAAAAGGAATGGACAAGGTACAGGAACACAGTACTAGAAGTGGCTAAAGAATGTCTTGGAACAGTAGTGTGTAAAAGTAGGATGAAGCAAACAGCTTGGTGGAATGACACAGTCAAGGCAGCCTGTAAAAGGAAAAAGAAGGCCTATCAAAAATGGCTACATACTAGAACTCAGGTAGACAGAGAAAGTTATGTTGAAGAAAGAAACAAAGCCAAACCGATAATTGCAGCATCCAAGAAGAAATCTTGGGAAGACTTTGGAAACAGGTTGGAGACTATGGGTCAAGCTGCTGGAAAACAATTCTGGAGAGTAATTAGCAGTCTTCGAAAGGGAGGTAAGAAGGAAATGACAAGTATTTTGGACAGGTCAGGAAAACTGCTGGTGAATCCTGTGGATGCCTTGGGCAGATGAAGGGAATATTTTGAAGAGTTGCTCAATGTAGGTGAAAATGCGATCAGTAATGTTTCAGATTTTGAGGTAGAATGGGATAGGAATGATGATGGAAATAAGATCACATTTGAGGAAGTGGAGAAAATGGTCAATAGATTGCAGTGCAATAAAGCAGCTGGGGTGGATGAAATTAAGTCGGAACTCATCAAATACAGTGGAATGTCAGGTCTTAAATGGCTACACAGGATAATTGAAATGGCCTGGGAGTCGGGGCAGGTTCCATCAGACTGGACAAAAGCAGTAATCACACCAATCTTTAAACATGGAAACAGAGAAGATTGTAACAACTACAGAGGCATCTCTTTAATCAGCGTTGTGGGTAAAATCTTCTCAGGTATTGTTGAAAGGAAAGTGCGAGTATTAGTTGAGGACCAATTGGATGAAAATCGGTATGGGTTCAGGCCCCTTAGAGGTTGTCAGGACCAGATCTTTAGCTTACGGCAAATAATGGAGAAGTGTTATGAGTGGAACAGGGAATTGTATCTATGCTTTATAGATCTAGAAAAGGCATATGACCGGGTTCCTAGGAAGAAGTTATTGTCTGTTCTACGAGATTATGGAATAGGTGGCAAACGTTTGAAAGCAATTAAAGGTCTTTACATGGATAGTCAGGCAGCAGCTAGAGTTGATGGTAAATTGAGTTCATGGTTCAGAGTAGTTTCAGGGGTAAGACAAGGCTACAACCTGTCTCCACTGTTGTTCATATTATTTATGGATCATATGTTGAAAACAATAGACTGGCTGGGTGAGATTAAGATATGTGAACACAAAATAAGCAGTCTTGCATATGCGGATGACTCAGTTGTGATGGCAGGTTCGATTGAAAGTTTGCAAAGTAATATTTCAGAGCTAGATCAGAAATGTAAGGACTATGGTATGAAGATTAGCATCTCCAAAACGAAAGTAATGTCAGTGGGAAAGAAATATAAACCGGTTGAGTGCCAAATAGGAGGAACAAAGTTAGAACAGGTGGACGGTTTCAAGTACTTAGGATGCATATTCTCACAGGATGGCAACATAGTGAAAGAACTGGAAGCGAGTTGTAGCAAAGCTAATGCAGTGAGCGCTCAGCTACGATCTACTCTCTTCTGCAAGAAGGAAGTCAGTACCAAGACTAAGTTATCTGTGCACCGTTCAATCTTTTGACCAACTTTGTTGTATGGGAGCGAAAGCTGGGTGGATTCAGGTTACCTTATAAACAAGTTTGAGGTTACGGATATGAAAGTAGCTAGGATGATTGCAGGTACTAGTAGATGGGAACAATGGCAGGAGGGTGTCAACAATGAGGAAATCAAAGAAAAACTGGGAATGAACTCTATAGATGTAGCAGTCAGGGCGAACAGGCTTAGATGGTGGGGTCATGTTACACGCATGGGAGAAGCAAGGTTACCCAAGAGACTCATGGGTTCAGCAGTAGAGGGTAGGAGGAGTTGGGGCAGACCAAGGAGAAGGTACCTGGATTCAGTTAAGAATGATTTTGAAGTAATAGGTTTAACATCAGAAAAGGCACCAATGTTAGCACTGAATAGGGGATCATGGAGGAATTTTATAAGGGGTGCTATGCTCCAGACTGAACCCTGAAAGGCATAATCAGTCTTAAATGATGATGATGATGATGATGATGATGATGATGATGATGATGATGATGATGATGATGATTTAAACAGTACCAAACAATATTTTACCTATCTACACTGTTCAAAGAATAAAGAAAACAGTCATCAGCCTAATCAGGCAAGAGAATGATTGACATTACAGTTCAAAAAAATAAATATGAGTAACTTTAACAGACAAACACAACCTATAATTTACCACATGAGAGTGCAATGAACTCTGGCACCTGCATATGTTCACGTTAAGGAAAGTGCTAACAGTTATAAGAGAACATGGCTATTTGCATAATGGTAACAGAAAATGACATATACTTTTGCCTTCAAGGCTTGGTCAAACTGAATGGTCTCAATAATATTACTATCAATATTCACTGTAGAATCATAAAATATTACTTTTCAACATATTCCTTTCTGACATGGAATATGGATATGGTTCACAGCAAAATTAGTTATTGTACATACGAGGGCAGTTCAATAAGTAATGCAACACATTTTTTTTCTCGGCCAATTTTGGTTGAAAAAACCGGAAATTTCTTGTGAAATATTTTCAAACATTCCTGCTTCGTCTCGTATAGTTTCATTGACTTCCGACAGGTGGCAGCGCTGTACGGAGCTGTTAAAATGGCGTCTGTAACGGATGTGCGTTGCAAACAACGGGCAGTGGTCGAGTTTCTTTTGGCGGAAAATCAGGGCATCTCAGATATTCATAGGCGCTTGCAGAATGTCTAGGGTGATCTGGCAGTGGACAAAAGCACGGTGAGTCGTTGGGCAAAGCGTGTGTCCTCATCGCCGCAAGGTCAAGCAAGACTGTCTGATCTCCCGCGTGCGGGCCGGCCGTGCACAGCTGTGACTCCTGCAATGGCGGAGCGTGCGAACACACTCGTTCGAGATGATCGACGGATCACCATCAAACAACTCAGTGCTCAACTTGACATCTCTGTTGGTAGTGCTGTCACAATTGTTCACCAGTTGGGATATTCAAAGGTTTGTTCCCGCTGGGTCACTCGTTGTCTAACCGAACACCATAAAGAGCAAAGGAGAACCATCTGTGCGGAATTGCTTGCTCGTCATGTGGCTGAGGGTGACAATTTCTTGTCAAAGATTGTTACAGGTGATGAAACATGGGTTCATCACTTCGAACCTGAAACAAAACGGCAATCAATGGAGTGGCGCCACACCCACTCCCCTACCAAGAAAAAGTTTAAAGCCATACCCTCAGCCGGTAAAGTCATGGTTACAGTCTTCTGGGACGCTGAAGGGGTTATTCTGTTCGATGTCCTTCCCCATGGTCAAACGATCAACTCTGAAGTGTATTGTGCTACTCTTCAGAAATTGAAGAAATGACTTCAGCGTGTTCGTAGGCACAAAAATCAGAACGAACTTCTCCTTCTTCATGACAACACAAGACCTCACACAAGTCTTCGCACCCGAGAGGAGCTCACAAAACTTCAGTGGACTGTTCTTCCTCATGCACCCTACAGGCCCGATCTCGCACCATCGGATTTCCATATGTTTGGCCCAATGAAGGACGCAATTCGTGGGACGCACTATGCGGATGATGAAGAAGTTATTGATGCAGCACGACGTTGGCTCCGACATCGACCAGTGGAATGGTACCGGGTACCGTGCAGGCATACAGGCCCTCATTTCAAGGTGGCGTAAGGCCGTAGCATTGAATGGAGATTACGTTGATAAATAGTCTTGTGTAGCTAAAGGATTGGGGAATAACCTGGTGTATTTCAATGCTGAATAAAACAACCCCTGTTTCAGAAAAAAAAATGTGTTGCATTACTTATTGAACTGCCCTCATAGATTAAGTCTCTCAGTACTAAACACCTTTCTACTTAGAATGAAAATTAAATGGAGTTCACTAACAGATTACTTCTCACTGAATTTTGAATTAAAAAAAGTTACTGTTTTCATAGATAGTGATCTTTCTATTAATTGTTATTTATCATTAGCATAAAGGATAAACTGTGGATCCTTTTACACTATTAACATGCACTTTCAATACACAAGAGGAACCCAATATCGCACAGAATTTGAATTGCATAGCAAGAGTAATTAAAACTTTCTATAATTAAGTAAATTGGTGCATTTGAACTACTTTCAATGGAGGAGGGCCCTTAATCTTGACCACTGTAGCAGAGCAAACTAAACACACTTTCAATACACTAGAGAAACAAGTACTTAGCAAGCATGAACATGTAACTCTCAACAGTTGCAGTTCTGAACTTTTACTGCAATGAAACACAAATTTGAGATATTCGTAAGATCCTTTCAACAAACAATATTAATTTTAGCACACTCTATTGCCATATGAATTTTAATATGTCTTCAATAAAGGACACTCAGCAAACACTTTAGCATGGAAGGGACCCTAAGTGGATATGTGACTAAGGATGGTAGGTACAAGAGTTCAGTCAAATTTTACCTTATATTTGGGTACACTATAACATCCTATGAGCTGATCCTTCACTGTACATTACTTTAGTGTTCCATTACAGTGACTGCACAATGTGGTGGCGATTGCATGTTGGTAGGTGGATTTGCAGGTAGAATTGCTGGACTCTGTCATTTCTTGGTGGTGATGATAGATACCAATTCCAGAATAGTTCCAGCTCTTTATCCATCTATCCGAGGAATCGGAAAACATCAGGAAAAGCATCTCTCGGAACCAGCACAATACACAACTTTTACATGAGCAGTTGACAGTTTGGTAGCTCGTCCCTGACTGACTCTTGGTTCCACCTCTTCTACCTAGGCCAACCACAATTTGTGTGCACTACACAGTTCCGTTCCTGAGGGGAACCACAACACCTTTTACATACAAAATAACGAAGAACCCTAAGTGAAGATCAGCAGTTTACATAACAGCAACCAAACATATTAAATAAAACAGAACATTTGCACATATTGACATTTCTACAAAAAAATTATTCACCCAAATTCCAAATATATACAATAAGTTTTGTCTCCCTCCAAATGAGACAAAGAATTTAAATGATAGATACACTACATTGCATAGGATCAAACCATGACATCACTTTTTACAAAGGAAAGAGCGAACACTTTTGTGCTATTAATGCAATCAAACAATATTTACAATATCTTAATGATAGAAGGTAGAACAGACAAAATACAAAAATTTATGTCAATAGATCTATGGAGCTCTGGTGTTACAATGTATGAGGACACTTGCATTGTATGGTAATGTCTAACTATGGTAACTGTGTAACATGGGATGGAAGTAGTAGGTTTGATATTAGGCTTTCAGTTGTTTCATATTGCCTCCCTATGCATAATTACTACTTCAAGATCTCCTTAGGAGATAAAAATTTGGAATGAGTTTCTGGATGTGCTTGTGGCAACGGAACATCAAAGGGGAGTTCTCTTATGAGAACAAACTCTCAAACTTTGTTACACACTTCACCATACATAACCAACACAGATTCAGAAAATATCATTCTTCTGCAAGACAGCTAGCTCTTTATTCCAATGCAGTAATGAGTGCTGTCAACAAGGGATCTCAGATCGATTCCATATTCCTAGATTTCCAGAAGGCTTTTGGTACTGTTCCTCACAAGTGATTATTAATCAAATTGTGTGCATATGGAGTATCATCTCAGTTGTGTGACTGGATTCATGATTTCCTCTGAGAGAGGTCACAGTTCATAGTGATAGATGGTAAATCCTTGAGTAGAAGGTAGTGTCATATGCCCTCTACTGTTCCTGATTTACATAAATGATCTTGGTGATAATCTGAACAGCCCCCTTAGATTGTTTGCAGATGATGCTGTAATTTACCATCCAGTAAAATCATCAGATAATCAATTCCAATTACAAAATGATTTAGAGAGAATTTCTGTGTGGTGTGAAAAGTGGCAATTGGCACTAAACAAAGAAAAGTGCGAGGTCATCCACATGGGTACTAAAAGAAATCCGATAAATTTTGGGTATATGATAAATCGCACAAATCTAAGGGCTGTCAATTCGACTAAATACCTAGGAATTACAATTACGAGCAACTTAAATTGGAAAGACCACATAGAAAATATTGTGGGGTAGGCGAAACAAAGACTGCACTTTGTTGGCAGAACACTTAGAAGATGTGACAAACCCACTAAAGAGAGCCTACATTACACTTGTCTGTCCTCTACTGGACTATTGCTGCACGGTGTGGGATCCTTACCAGGTAGGATTGGTGGAGAACATCAAAAAAGTGCAAAGAAGGGAAGCCCGTTTCGTATTATTGCGCAACAGGGGTAAGAGTGTCACTGATATGATACACGAGTTGGGGTGGTAGTCACTCAAACAAAGGCAGCTTTCTTTGTGGAAAGATCTATTTACAAAATTTCAATCACCAACTTTCTCTTCCAAAAGCGAAAATATTATGTTGACACCCACCTACTTAGGGAGAAATGATCATCATAATAAAATAAGAGAAATCAAAGCTTGAACAGAAAGATTTAGGTGTTCCTTTTTCCCACGTGCCACTCGAGAGGGGAATGGTAGAGAAGTGGTATGAAAATGGTTCTATGAACCCTCTGCCAGGCACTTAAGTGTGAATTGCAGAATAATCATGTAGATGTAGATGTAAATGTAGACCATTGTGTATGACAAGTAATGTGTTTCTCAATCTGAGAGAGAAAGGGCTCTTTGTTGGTGTCGTATCCAACCTCAGTTGACTCATTGATGTGGATATTTGACAGCTGTTGTAGAATTACTGATCAGCTGTAATTAAATGTCTTGCTGACAGCTCCACAAGACCTTGACCCATGTCCATTCACCCCTGTTGGCTGAATATGTCAGCAATGAATGAGTCACTCTCATTATGTCGACATGCCAAGTCAGATGCCTCACACTGTGAAACCACCTTTCCCACGTTTGCCAGTGCTCATGCTACCTTCCTTTATCTGTATACACTTATAAAAATTTTTTTACATTGTGCCACTGATATCTTACAAAAACAACATAATGTCCCTGTTTTATGAAGACCATGCTACCAACGAACTTAATGAACAAGAAAATTAAACAAGGGTACCTTTATAATTACTGTATCATACTATTTCATTAAATTTAAAATAAAATTAACTTGACAAGCAACAAAATGTTTGGTACCACAACTGGGTTAATGAACCTGAAATAAATCTATAATGCATTAAAAGAATATGAGAATATTTACAAATATAAAACTTAACCAGACACATACAGAGAAATAAAAGGAAAAAAAAGAAAAAAAAATGTAGCACAGACATCAATAAGACAAAGTATCTTCATTCAAAAATACTGAAAAGATAGATAAGTTCTGGATCTAAGAAAACTTGTGTATTGTTGTCAAGTATTTGCTCATTATTTCTGCATTGTCTTATGAATAGTTCATCCTTTAATACCTTCAGGGCTGATGACATTTCCTTGCTGGGGCCTCTCTTTCTATCACCTATGATTATCTCTAATAATATAGGGCTGCATATCATCATGTAGTGAACTTCTGTAACATAATGGCTAAAAAACACTTTAACAAAAGTGCTTAGTTGTGCTTCAGCAATGTCATCATCCAGATATTATGACTAAGTGTTGTGCTTAATGTTTGTTGCATATAGTATTAATGAACTCTCATTGTCTCTCCCATGCAGGATGATCTGTCAGCCACAGAATGAACACCAAATCTTGTAATAGGTCCCTAACCTTCTTAAAACTACTGGTGATCCCAACACACCACAGTGTGGGTGGCACATAAACATCAGCCCTCACAAACACTTCAATGGTACAAGCGTACACTGACAAAAAACATCACTACGAATACCTTGTGTGGTCAGTACCACCTTCAATGCAGACACACAACCAAAAAACTTCCTTCCACATCATCTGCAATGGTGATCAAGTATGGCCTTCTTCCCCTCCAATATGCTGCAATTGAGTTCATTGACTCCTGTTAAACCAGCTAGACTGACCAAGTTCTGTTTTCATTCTAGTACCTGTTTAATGTGCAGGGCAAACTTGTGTCCTGCTGCAACATTTTGTAATGTGGATGTATGTCATGAGAATACCAACCTCAGAAATACTTCCTTCCTCACTCTCCAATTTACAAAAATACATGCACCTGTGTGCCATCTCAGATGCTTTTTGTCTCTTTAATTAAAGGAAAAATTTACCAATTTCATTTGCTCAACAGCATATCAAGTGATACTTAGCCAACAAGCATGATCATTTTCTCCAACCAGCAGTCTACTTCATCAAATTGTTACCCAAACAATTACAAGAACACCATGATCCCTCAAAATATTTATGCTCAAAAACTTTGTAGTGACACTACCCAGTATTTTATGTGAATGTATTAAATCTTTAATGTAAGGGACTGAAAGTAGCACAGAGGCTGCTGTAGAGTATTGTGGTAACAATCCTGGCTGTCAGCCATGTTATGTTGACATGTAGATCACAATAACAGATGCACAAGTGGGTTGTGAAGCACAGATAGGGGAGCGCAGCAGTACACTGCCCCGTGCAGCAAAGAACGATGTAGTAAGTGGATCATTGCCACCCCACTCGAGCGTGTCTCTTTTTTATGGACGATGTGACTAGACACCAGGTTTTAGAGAAACAAATGAACATTAATGGAATATAAATGAAGCTGAAGTTGAGTACAGAAATCATTCAGTTTGGGGACTTGGTCATTGCTGAGTAGCTGCATCATGGTGCCAGAGCACCGCTGGACCGTGAGATGATCGGTCAGTGTCAGTAGCAGCCTCCGGTTGGAGCCCAGGCTGCATCTGCCGCTTCACTGGGTCTTTCACAGGACCTGGTGCCACAGTCCTGCCAGCCTGCTGTCTGTGCCAGCTGCCATTGATGCTGAGTCAGAGGTGGGGATTTGGCATCGGAACACCACCTGTCACTCATCTGAGGGGCGTGAGTCGAGGCCCACGCATGCTGCCTCCGCCACCACAGAGTGAAGAGCAGTGGGGCCGCCACCTGGCTCTCTGCCGGGAAGTGCCGCTGTCACAATTGTCCGTGGCCTTGCCTTCGCCTCTGAAGAGGCATTGTCTGGCGCCATCCTAGCATCCAATGCCAACTGCACAGTCCAAAGTGCATGAGGAGAGGCATGCCTGCCCCATGTAGAATTGAAGATATAATAAAGTTATATTGTCAAATTGTCTGCAGTGACTCCACTAGTTCCCAACCATCCACAACATCACTACACGTGCCACTCCATACAGAGGAACCATTACAGAGAGGTCCATACAAAGTGGTGTCAGGAGGGCCAATGTTGCAGCAATCAAATGTGGAGGGGATGCCATCCCTGCAGCATGTTGTTGGAGCCAAAGCCTGCAGTTATCATTGGAGTGAGTGCTACTATTTTGTTCTTGTGTGGTGGTAAACATGGCACAAAGTTCAGAGGGCATGATTTTATGAAAGTTACATTTAAAAAACCAGGGGAACCTGTGGATCTGTCACAGTTTAGGAGTAATGGTAAAGATGAATGGTCAGTACCTATGTGTTGCACTCAGTGTAATTTACTTGGGCATTCTGCACTATGTTCTGTATTGGTAGCAGAACTGCTTTGCTTGGAACAATTTTGGGCATAAGGTTAGGCAATGTAGAGAGTCTAGGTGGCTTATGATTAGAGAGAAGAAGTAACTTGATAGAATGCTATGGAACTAATTGTTCTGTGTGTACTGTTTCGTTGTAGTGTAATTTTTATTGTGGATAATGGATGTAGGGGCAAAGTCACAGACATGAGGTGTCACCAGTGAAGAAGCAGCGCAGTGATTAGTGGATCAGGTGGCTCAACTGAGGGTAGTTAATGGGGTCACGTTTAATGAAATAGCAGGAAAGAATCGTGAGACAGAGGTGTTGAAGTGGATCTGACTGTGACGAATATTGTTTCTTCTTTCTCTGTCAGGGCATCTGAGTATATGTTGGTATTTGTAGAGAATCTTAAATTTTCAGCTGACACAGGGGGCCGGTCAGATAAAGAGTTGTAGCAGATCTCAAGGTTACTTCTGTCAGGAGGAGCAAAATTATTTGTAACATGCGCAGAAGCATTGCGAAATGCATAAACTTTTGGCCAGTTGAGGCAGGGGATGGAAAAATGATACAGGAAGTGTAGTAGTGCACAGTTTTTTCATGAACAGTTAGGAATGGTATCTAGGAGATGTAATGAGACAGCAGAAGACTTTGCAGTTGTTGTTGTTGTGGTCTTCGGTCCTGAGACTGGTTTGATGCAGCTCTCCATGCTACTCTATCCTGTGCAAGCTTTTTCATCTCCCAGTACCTACTGCAACCTACATCCCTTTGAATCTGCTTAGTGTATTCATCTCTTGGTCTCCCTCTATGATTTTTACCCTCCACGCTGCCCTCCAATACTAAATTGGTGATCCCTTGATGCCTCAGGACATGTCCTACCAACTGATCCCTTCTTCTAGTCAAGTTGTGCCACAAACTTGTCTTCTCCCCAATCCTATTCAATACCTCCTCATTAGTTACGTGATCTACCCATCTAATCTTCAGCATTCTTCTGTAGCACCACATTTCGAAAGCTTCTATTCTCTTCTTGTATAAACTATTTATCGTCCATGTTTCACTTCCATACATGGCTACACTCCATACAAATACTTTCAGAAACGACTTCCTGACACTTAAATCTATACTCGATGTTAACAAATTCCTCTTCTTCAGAAACGCTTTCCTTGCCATTGCCAGTCTACATTTTACATCCTCTCTACTTTGATCATCATCAGTTATTTTGCTCCCCAAATAGCAAAACTCCTTTACTACTTTAATTTTCTCATTTCCTATCTAATTCCCTCAGCATCACCCGACTTAATTCGACTACATTCCATTATTCTCGTTTTGCTTTTGTTGATGTTCATCTTATATCCTCCTTTCAAGACACTATCCATTCCGTTCAACTGCTCTTCCAAGTCCTCTGCTGTCTCTGACAGAATTACAATGTCATCAGCAAACCTCAAAGTTTTTATTTCTTCTCCATGGATTTTAATACCTACTCCAAATTTTTCTTTTGTTTCCTTCACTGCTTGCTCATTATACAGATTGAATAACATCAGGGAAAGGCTACAACCCTGTCTCACTCCCTTCCCAACCACTGCTTCCCTTTCATGCCCCTCGACTCTTATAACTGCCATCTGGTTTCTGTACAAATTGTAAATAGCCTTTCGCTCCCTGTATTTTACCCCTGCCACCTTCAGAATTTGAAAAAGAGTATTCCAGTCAACATTGTCAAAAGCTTTCTCTAAGTCTACAAATGCTAGAAATGTAGGTTTGCCTTTCCTTAATCTAACTTCTAAGATAAGTCGTAAGGTCAGTATTGCCTCACATGTTCCAACATTTCTACGGAATCCAAACTGATCTTCCCCAAGGTCAGCTTCTACCAGTTTTTCCATTCGTTTGTAAAGAATTCGCGTTAGTATTTTGCAGCTGTGGCTTATTAAGCTGATTGTTCGGTAATTTTCACATCTGTCAACACCTGCTTTCTTTGGGATTGGAATTATTATATTCTTCTTGAAGTCTGAGGGTATTTCACCTGTTTCATACATCTTGCTCACCAGATGGTAGAATTTTGTCAGGACTGGCTCACCCAAGGCTGTCAGTAGTTCTAATGGAATGTTGTCTACTCCCGGGGCCTTGTTTCGAGTTAGGTCTTTCAGTGCTCTGTCAAACTCTTCACGCAGTATCATATCTCCCATTTCACCTTCATCTACATTCTCCTCCATTTCCATAATATTGTCCTCAATACATCGCCTCGTATAGACCCTCACTTTGCAGATAGAATTAGGAAAATGAACATTAACACATACCAGCTCTCATTATACAAGGAGGCAAATAAAATGATGGTGCAAGAGGCCAAGCAATGATCTCTTCATGCTTTTTTAAGGGGTTTGACATCAGTAATTTCCACCAATTGTGGAATTCACAGTGAAACTGGAGTAACAGGGGTCACCAACAGCCTCTTTGATGAAAATGGCAGTAGAGGAGGTTTTAGTCAACACTGAGGTTATATGGACAATGGTAGAGGTAGTCCAGGGAATAGGAAGGGTCTGTTAAACGCAAAAGGTTCGAAGGACTCATCTAGTGAGTTAACAATAAGGGCATTGAAACTCAATGAATTTGATTATGAAGTACTCCACAAACTGGGAAGGAAACACGGAAATGCAGATGGGCTAAGCAGAAAGATAGCTGTAACACAAGCACTGGGTCATGATCTTGTGGAATGGTGTGCAGCACAGAATACTGATGAGGAGTGTAGGCAGTATAAGAAACGGCAGCAATACGGTATGCATGATGGATTGTTGTGCAAAGAGACAAAAGTAGTACTACAAGTGGTGGTGCTGACCAAGTTACAATTGGAAGCATTATATGGGATGCATGATGACATTTTGTCAGACTGAAGAGGATGCAGGGAAGTGAATAGAAGGATGGAACAGAAATATTGATGGGAAGGAAGGAAGGAAGGAAGGAAGATGTGGTTAGATACATCAAAAATTGTGTGGATTGTGCACAGAGGGCCAATTTGAGTCAGTAGCAGGTATTGTTACAAAGATTGTCAGAAGCAATAGAACCTTTTAGTTTCATTGAGGGTGGATGTTTTTATTTATTTATTTATTTTACAAGTCTAATTCTGCATGGCCAAACTGAGGAGCAACTCTCCAAGATCATTGAACATGTCAGTACATGAAATTACTACATAAAAGTAATAACTGATAAAATAAAATGTTTATGAATCCAAAAAAAGACAAGCCATATGTTCATGTAAATGCAGTCAACAATATAATAGAGGAATTAGCTTAATTTTTCAAGGAACTCTTTGATGAATGGAGTGACCCATGAGGAAACTCTTCAGCTTTGATTTGAAAGTGTGTGGATTGGTGTTAAGATTTTTGAATTCTTGTGGTAGCTTACTGAAAATGGATGCAGCAGTAGACTGGATACCTTCCTGCACAAGACTCATGGAAGTGCAATCAAAATACAGATTGGATTTCTGCCTAGTATTGACTGAGTGAAAGCTGCTAATTCTTGGGAACAAGCTGATATTGTTAACAAGAAACGGCAGTAAAGAATATAAACAAAGATAATGTGACTTACCAAATGAAAGTGCTGGCAGGTCGACAGACACACAAACAAACACAAACATACACACAAAATTCAAGCTTTCGCAACAAACTGTTGCTTCATCAGGAAAGAGGGAAGGAGAGGGAAAGACGAAAGGATGTGGGTTTTAAGGGAGAGGGTAAGGAGTCATTCCAATCCCGGGAGCGGAAAGACTTACCTTAGGGGGAAAAAAGGACGGGTATACACTCGCACACACACACATATCCATCCACACATATACCGACCTGCCAGCACTTTCATTTGGTAAGTCACATTATCTTTGTTTTTAGATATATTTTTTCCTACGTGGAATGTTTCCCTATATATATATATATATATATATATATATATATATATATATATATATAGAGGGAAACATTCCACGTGGAAAAAATATATCTAAAAACAAAGATGATGTGACTTACCAAACAAAAGCGCTGGCACGTCGATAGACACACAAACAAACACAAACATACACACAAAATTCAAGCTTTCGCAACAAACTGTTGCCTCATCAGGAAAGAGGGAAGGAGAGGGAAAGACGAAAGGATGTGGGTTTTAAGGGAGAGGGTGAGGAGTCATTCCAATCCCGGGAGCGGAAAGACTTACCTTAGGGGGAAAAAAGGACGGGTATACAAAGAGCAAATGCGAAGGCTTTGGAGAAAAAGGAAGAGGCAGTGAGGTATGTGGGGACATTACCACAGAATAAGGCAGGCCAATGGGTGGTGTTCTTGAGTCCATATATGCCAAAGGGAAAGACAAAGAAGTTTTTAACATGGCACCAGAGCCCATGGCAAAGTAGTTGAAGCTAAGTCACTGTTGAATGTGAAGCTGCAGATGCCAACAAGGATGACAATTGTGCATATGGAAAATCTGCAACCATTCAAGGGTGCATGAGACAATTACACAAGAAGTGCTAATAAATGCAAGGAAGGATATTAAGAGAAAAAAGTTAAATGATGAACAATGGGAGAGGACATCTGGATACCTCAGACCCATTATACATTAAGCTTAAGAAAGTAGTTACGTGTATCAATTTTGTGTAGTTTATTTGTATGTGTGATGTAGGATATGATATCAATAGTAGTAGAGGTATACATACACACTGAAGTGACAGAGAAACTGGTATAGGTATGCATATTCGGATCCAGAGATAACGTAGACAGGCAGAATATGGTGCTGCCGTCGGTATCACCTATATAAGGCAACAAGTATCTGGTGCAGTTGTTAGATAAGTTACTGCTGCTTTAATGGGAAGTTATCATGATTTAAGTGAGTTTGAACATGGGGTCATAATCAGCACATGAGTGATGGGCTACAGCATCTGTGGGGTAGCAATGAAGTGGGGATTTTCCCATATGACCATTTCACAAAAGTACTGTGAACATCAGGAATCCTGTAAAACATCAAATCTCTGACATCGCTGTGGCTGGAAAAAGACCCTGCAGGAACGGGACCAACGACGGCTGAAGAGAATTGTTCAACATGATAGAAGTGCAGCCCTTCCACAAAGTACTGCAGATTTCAATGCTGGGCCATCAACAAATGTCAGCATGCAAATCATTCAACAAAACAACATTGATATGGGCTTTCGGAGCCGAAGGCTGATTTGTGTACCCTTGATGACTGCATGACACAAAGCTTTATGCCTTGCCTGGGCTGTTAACACTGACATCAGACTGTTGATGACTGGAAACATGTTGCCTGGTTGGACAAATCTCATTTCTGATTGTATCGATCGGATGGATCTGTACGAGTGTCGAGACAGCCTCATGTATCCATGGACCCTGCATGTTGGATGTTCTGTAATGGTATGGGGTGTCTGCAGTTGGGGTGATGGAGTGATATGGGATCCCTGATATGTCCAGATACAACTCTGACAGGTGACACGTACGTAAGCATCCTGTCTGATCACCTGCGTCCATCCTTGTCCATTGTGCATTCCGACAGACTTGGGCAATTCCAGCAGGAGAATGCGACACCCCACACATCCATAATTGCTATAGAGTGGCTCCAGGAACTCTCTTCTGAATTTAAACACTATGCTAGCCACCGAACTCCCCAGACATGAACATTATTGAGCATATCTGGGATGCCTTGCAAAGTGCTGTTCAGAAGAGATCTCCAACCCCTCACACTCTTACTAATTTATGGACAGCCCTGCAGGATTCATGGCATAAATTCCCTTCAGCACTACTTGAGACATTAGTGGAGTCCATGTCACATTGTTTTGCTGCACTTCTGTGTGCTCGTGGCAGCCCTACACGATAATAGGCAGGTGTACCAGTTTCTTTGGTTCCACAGTGTATATTTATTTGTGGTAGTCTTATCAGTAGAACAATAAGATGATCACTGTTCAGAGATGGCAGGATCCTTGAGGGAGGGGAGGTGATATGGACCACTGTACTCAGGTTGCCAGGTGAAGGAGAAGAAGTATGCTAGTTTTGGCAGTACTGTGCCTCTTCACTGGGGGTGAAGTAATGGGACTGCAATCCCACCTGCAAGGTGTGTTGTTTCCCAGACAGCCAGATGCATTGTTTTCTAGCAGTAAATGGCCTGTAAGTTTAAACTTTGGAAACTTGAGGTAGGAATATCAACAGTGTGGGAAAAGACAGATTGCTACTTACCATAAAGAAGACATGTTAAGTTGCAGACAGGATCAATTAAAAGACACTTACATGAAGCTTTTGGCCAAAGCCTTCAGCAGTAAAAGAGAGACACACAAGCACATCACATGTTCATATGATTGACAACTCCAGAATCTCGGGATGGAATGCACCTATCACATGGGATTCAAGCAGCAATCTGGAGGGAAAGGGACAGGGGAAGCAATAGTAGTGTATAGGTGGGGAAAAATATGAAAGCTTTCTGGGGGAGGGTGAAGGGTCTAGAACACAAAGAGACACAGTATCAGGAGGTTGTGGGGCAGGGAGGTTGGGAGAAAAAGGAACAAAAAAGGAGAGGAGTGGGGAAAGATGGACGGATCGTTGGCAGAGGGTAATAAATAAACAGGGTAGTAGATGAGAATGGGGAGGAGATGATAGGATGGATGGAGGGTGTGGGGGTCATATGTTAGTGTAGGCTGAGGCCAGGATAATTACAGGAGCAGAGAATGTGTTGTAAGGATGACTCACATCTGCCCAGTTCCGCCAGGATAATTACAGGAGCAGAGAATGTGTTGTAAGGATGACTCACATCTGCCCAGTTCAGAAAAGCTGGCGGTGCAGGGAAGGATCCAGATGGCTTGGGAAGCCACTGAAATTAAAGGTGTTATGTTCAGCTGTATGTTGTGCCACAGGGTGGTCTACTTTGCTGTTGGCCTCAGTTTGATGGTGACCATTCATCCTGGTGGACAGCTGGTTGGTAGTCATACTAATATAAAAAGCTGTGCAATGATTTCAGCAGAGCTGATAAATGACACGAATGTTTTCACAGATGGCCCGGCCCCTAATAGTGTAGGATAAACATGTGTCAGGACTGGGATAGGAAGGGCTGAGTGGGATGATTGGGCAGGCTTTGCTCCTGGCTCTTCCACAGGTATATGATCCTCGTGGCAAGAGGTTGGGATTGGGAATGGCATAGTGATGGACTAGGATGTTGTGTAGGTTGGGTAGGTGATGGAGCACTGCTTCAGGAGGGATGGAAAGTATCTCGGGTAGGATGTCCCTTATCTCAGGCCATGATGATAAGTAATCATGTTAGCAGAAGCGAATAAGGTGACTGTAGAGTGGCATTCCACACAAATTAAGAGAGAGGTGTGCTGAACACACATGCATGCTCCACCAGCTGACTAAGGAAGTAATCGATTATGCCAGGATATTTGCTAGTACCCTGAACCAGGATTTGGAGTCAGTGCAAGCATGACTGCAGGTATTAGATGCAAGGTTAACCTTGACAATTTCTTTGCAGCTGATAGATGACAGTATATGGGATGCAAGGGTCGAGCTAACAAATTTGCAGGAGGCAGTCCATAAGGTCCTATATGGTCAATTAAATCCTGTGTTGCTGTCATCTGAACAATTTCAGAAGGAGCTGAGGAAAGTGCAAGGACAGTTGTGATCAAAATTACAACTGGTAGTGGAACCGAGTAGTGAGAACTTATGATTTTGCTACACAGTGCAGCAGTGGATGTAGTAACAAAAAGTGCACAATTGTACAGATTGGTAAAAATACCAGTAGGTAGGAAACATACAGTATTTAGGTGTTACATAGTGCACACTTATCTGGTGAAGCTAGCAGCAATTGGGAAATTTATGCAAGTATGGAAAGAAGGGGTGTTACTACTAGCAGAAGGAGGGGATCAACACATGGAGATGAGTGCGCGTGAGCTCCAGGAATGTCAGAACGGATTGGTCACCATATGCCCAACTCACATGGTGATAATGAGTAGGGACACATGTATCCTGCAACTATATAAGGGAAAAATGGGGTAACATCTTCATCCAAAGGAGGTCATTGAACATAAACCTTATTTTTGGAGAGGAGGACTCCACCAGGACTATTCACTATACAATGACATGGTGGTGGTCGCTAGTTGTTATGAGCAAGGGAAACTCATGGGGGCGCATTCGGAGTTGCAAGGAAGCAGATTGCTAATTACCAGGACTAGGTGTGCTATGGTGGGACCTACATTTCATTTACCAGCGACTATGATGGAAGTGACTATTAAACGTGACACGGCCATGGCTGTATTGGCCAGACGAACCACTAGAGAACTTATCCAAACAGAATTTTACCTTTCTGAATGGTACTTGGGAGCCAGGTCTGGACCACTCCTTAAGCCAAATGATAGCAGCCCATGAAGGGTAGATAACTGAGGACAAAATGGTACAGCATGTAGAGCAGCATAGAAATAGGAGATGTCAAGTAACAGTGACTTTCTGTGTCGCAGTTTCTAGCACCATGGTGATTCTGATTTTGCTCTGCCTACTTTTTTTTTTACATATGAGCTGATGCAACGAGATGAAACCTGATCCAGGGGTAATACAAGTTCTGGTAGATTGGATTCCCAGGGCAAGAGAAGACAGGTAGATCAATTCATTTCATATAGTACTTATGTAATAGCTAGGAGTAAACAAGTTGGGGTAATTGTTCAGATAAAGAGTATAGTGGTAACAATAATGGCATCTGATGAGGGCCTCCCATCAGGTAGACAACTCTCCTGGTGCAAGTCTTTCGATTTGACACCACTTCGGCGACTTGCGTGTCAGTGGGGATGAAATGATGATGATTGGGACAACACAACACTCAGTCCCTGAGCGGAGAAAATCTCCGACCCAGCCGGGAATCGAACCTGGGCCCTTAGGACAGTCGCGCTGACCACTCAGCTACTGGGGGCGGACGTAGTGGTAATCAAAGTAGAGTAATGAATCTGAATAAGACCCAAAGGACTGGGTCTTCTCCACAGAGGGGCAGTGTAATGGCACTACCCAACATTTTAGGTAAAGCATTACTCTTTAGTATAAGTGACTGAAAGTAGCATGGAGTATTGTGGTAACAGTGCTGGCCATCAGGCATGCTACGTCAACATGTAGGGCATAATAACAAATGTGCAAGTCAGTTGCAAAGTGCTGATAGCTGAGCACAGTGGTAAACTGTCGTGCTCAGCAAAGAATGATGTAGTAAGCGGTTTGTTGCAGCCACACTTGACCGAGTCTCTTTGTTATTGGTGATATGACTAGACAACAGGTTTTAGAGAATCAAATGGACAATAATGAAGTGTAAATGAGACTGAATTTGAGGACAGGACATCATTCAATTTAGGCCTCAGTCATTGTCGAGCAGCCGCACCGAGATGCCGGAGCACTGCCAGATCGCAAGATGACTGGGCAGTGCCAGCAGCAACCTCCAATTTGAACCGTGCTGCTTCTGCTCCACACTGGGTCATTCCTGGGACTCGGCACTACGACCCCACTGGCCTACTGCCTGCACTTGCTGCCGCTGATGCTGAGGCCCAGGGAGGGACTCTGTGTCACAGTGCTAGCTGCCATCTGCCACCTGTCTGAGGGGCACGGGTTGAGACCTGTGCACAGCTGCTGCATATACACAGACGAGGTGTGCATCTATGAAGACATACAGAAAGCAGAGCAAATGCTCTCCGAATGTGGAGGTGGTGGGATACAGTTGAGTGCAGTGCTATATTACACGTCCCGATCAATGCATTTGGGACAGGTGGTGGCATCTGCGCTACACTTACAATCAATTTTAGAACACAGAACGAGATGTTATGTCATAGTCGCATATATAGATCTGACCTCAAATTGATAGAACTGCCAAGAGTGATGAGGGAATAGGTATATATTGACCGAATATAGAGCCTAATGCGGTCAAATTGAGGAGATACTTTGTTATCTTCTAGTTCTGCCTCCGCCACTGTGGAATGAAAATCAGCTGGGCCACTGCCTGGCATGTCATACAATGGGGAGCTCTGCTGTTACAGCTGGCTGTGGTCTGCCTTCAGTGCCAGGCTAGAATCCTGATGCTGCAGCACTGTCCAGAGCTCACAAGGAGAGGCATGCCTGCTCATGTAGAATTGAAGGTATAATAAAGTTATATTGATAAATTGTCCACAGCGTTTCCATTGGTTCTCCACTGCCTATGGCTTCACTACACGTACACCACCCCCCAACAGAGGTGCCACTACAGAGTGGTCCATAGAACTTACTTATTTTCTAGGTTGACACAAAGTACCATTTTCATATATTCTATACTACATGCTCCTATTCCAAAGAAGGTTTCCAAAGAAGGTTTGATGTTCACAATATGGTGATGCCCAAAGATTTTCCCTGTTTTGAAAGGTTCTAGTTCTAAGACATTTTGGTGTAAAATCCTTTCCACCTCTGACAGACCCATGTATGGGAATAAGAACTTCTGGCATTGTTTCTGCTGTTTGTTAGGTAGCCTGCATACATGGACGAGAACTTTATCACCCAAGTAGTAGACCCTGGGAGATGCTATGCTATCAGCCTTCTCTTTATGCTTGCGCATGGCCAGCTGGGTGCAATCTATAGTTCACTGCACAATTTCCTGGTGCCATAACTGCTGTTGTGATGTGAAATGGGTCACTTCTCTGATGTTATCTGGAAGCGATTGGTTCTGGGGTGTTTGAGTTCATTGATAACATCTTGGAAATTGTGTATGAACACATACCTGGAGGCATGTTGTTTGGAGCAGTATAATCTGCATAAACTACCCAAATTCCACGTCACACATTCAGCAGGATTGAGGAAAGGTGGTGGGCTGATATACTTATCCCCTCCCCACCCCACTCCACACACTGACCTGACAAATTGTGGCCCATTCTCCAGTTTGGTTCTGCAAATCCACCGTACCTCTTTAAAGGGGGAAGCGACTATTGAATGCATCCACTATGGTCTTCCCCATAGCTTTTTTCAGAGGCATGAGCACCTTATACTTGGAGGTCAGTTCAGTCAGCATTACGACATAGCAGTAGCCCCTACTCCTGCGTGGAAGCAGGTCAGAAGATAAGTTGCAGCAGTTTCTGCAACTGTAACAGAACAATTGTGAATAGGATTGATGGATTCAATGTTAATGGCCATTTTGTCTTCTGTCAATCCTTGCATGTTGCAAGTAGCTTGCAAATTCGCCACTCCATATTCTTAAAATGGCACATCATTTTCATTTTGAGAAAAACTTTCTAAGCACCAAAGTGCATGTAACTTTGGTGTGTGAACCAAACCAGTTTATCAAAAAGTGCTTCCGGAATACACACCAACCACTGTCATCTATTGTCCTATGTCTAAATAGCACTTCTTTCCTGCTGAGACAGAGCTCTCTTAGCCTTATGTTGTCTTGATCATAACAACCCAGTTTGTTTTCCCACAATTCTGGATGCCTGTATTGTTTAGCAACAATGTCCTTTAGTGACACTGTCATGTGTTTCTCAAAAATGTTTTTGCGGTACAGGCTAAAGAGGTTCTCTTTGAGATCCTCCCTGACACCATCCGTTAGACACATGGGGGGATGTGACAAAGCATTTGCAATGATGTTGAAACTGCCACAGACACATTGTAATGAGAAATCATTTTCCTGACTCAAGAGTACTCAGTGTGCCAGCCATAAGTAAAAACTGCAGTGCCTTGTGATATATTAGAATATTCATTTTCCTACCAAACAGAAAGAATCTGAACTTCTGGAATCCCCATATGATTTCCAGGGCATCCAGCTCTGTGAGGGACTAGTTTTGTTCAGATTTCTGTAGTGAATGACTACTAAAAACAATGTTTTTGTGCATGAATTGGCCATCTTGCACCATCTCCTGAAATAGAACCACCCCAAACTCCATTAACACACTAGAACACAGAAATCAGCAGTCAGGACCAGTATTAAATTGCAGAAAGCATATGGGGGTCACCACAGTGTTGAGCTCCACCAGCTCTCTATGCACAGGTTATGGTGACCTTGAGGAACAATGACTCTGTTTCCAGTTTAGTTATAGTATTTATTTCCCAGATCCAGGCTGCTGTTATCCTCATGTTGTCACACAGGAGGGGTGTAGCTAAGCTTTCCACTGAGACAAAACACTTCTAAAAATTTACAATACCTACATATCCTGTCAAATTTTTTTTTATTTTATTTTATTTAATTTTTTTTTTTTAGTGGGCATCAGGAATTCTTGTACAGCTTCTATTTTTTCAGTCAGGTGGGATCCCTTCCTTCGAAATGATATGGTTAAGGAATTTTACCTTTTGAACCCCAAATTTGGATTTCCTCAAGGTCACTATAACCCGTGCATAGAGAGCTGGTGGAGCTCAACGCTGTGGTACCCCCATATGCTTTCTACTATCAAGATCTCGTCTACATAACAGTTGATGTTCTTCCATAGTGACTCATTTAGTAAATGGTTAGGGCTCTGACAAAGGCTGCTGAAGGAACGTTAAGCCTGAACAGCAAACACCAAAAATGGTAACAGTGACTGAACAGAAGAAAGATTGTATAACTGTGGCAAGACGGAGCAAACTCTATTTCCCAATAGCTCAACTGCAAGTCCTCTTAGGAGAACACTTGTACTTTGTGGAAATTTTGCAGTAACTCCTCAAGACTTTTTGGTTTTTCTGTTTCCAGTTCAATTATAGTATTTATTTGTCTGGAGTCAAGTACCAGGTGAAGTGTACTGTCTGACTTTGAGACAACAAGGAGAGGGTTGTTGTACATTGTTATGGCTGGCTCAGTTATACCTCAATTGAGCATTGGCCATATTTCTCCGAACACCTCGCAGTTGTATGCTGTCAGTATGGATTATGGTTGGATGAAGAACAGCTCTTGATCTTTCACTGTGAGCTAATATTGTTCCAAGTGAGGATGGGAACATCTCGGCATTGTCCCTCAGTGTATTCATCAGTTCGACCTTCTCTTTACTGCTGAAGTCTTTGGTGCAGTTAGTCTGATCCGTGATGGTAACTACTACTTCCTCTTCACTGAGCATGATTCTATCCGGCCTGTTATTTGTGTGGCTGATGATCAATCACCTTTCTTCTGCACCTGACCCATTGGCATCTGGGCAAAGTTTGAGGCAGGTTGACAGAATTTGTGCTCATATCACATGCTCTTCAAAAGGTATGCTCATAGGAACTTCTTTGGCAGGATAATTTTGCCACAACTTAGATCCAAGAAGGCCTGAAAACCTCACAAGAAGTCCATTCCCAGTATTACATCGACAGAGAGGTTGCTAATGATGAAGGAGTTTTGCTTCAGTATGTGACCTTAGCACTCAGATTTAAGGTGAACCTGCCTCTTGACTTCTGTGGTCTTTCCCACAATAGCTCCTTTTACCTTTGTCTCCTGTAATCACAAATTGGCCAAGCAACCATTTACATACATTTTTCTATCTGCAATTGTGGAGATGTAGCTGCTGCTATCCCGTATCATGTTTAAATGAATCCCACCTACAGTGTTGGTTATGGAAGGATGTAGGTTCTTTGTCTCTGTTGTTTCTTTTTCTTCCAGGAGCTCCTCCTGAATATTATGGTAACCCAAACTGAAAGAGGCTGCTCCTGTCTATCTCTTTCTCACTGTTTCAGATGATTTTATAAGCTCTTCTATGGGTTCATATGTGGACTCTGCACCCATGAATGATTTTCATTATTGTTTGTTTCTACTGTATTGTGACTGATCACAGCTTGGGTCGTGTGTTCTGTACTGGTTGTTATCTTCCTCATTTCTTAGATAAATGAAAAATTGTTTGTGGAATCTTACATGGTATATTGTGGTAGGACCACTCTGACCACGTGTTTTTGAATGGGGATAATACGACCAGTTCCAGCACAGTTTCAGCAAGAATTATTTTTTAGTAGCTGCTGAAAGATTACACACTGCACATCTCGTTTGTCTAGGGGTTTTTTGTAGTTTGGTCTGCAAAATAATCATTCCAACAAGCATGTCCTGGCTTTGCTTCTGTTTGAGATAAACTCCAATGGATCTGAAATACTTTCAGATAAAAATTATATTTATTCATACTTTTTGTTAGGAACTACACCATTTTCACTATCAACATTGATAATCTAAATCCATTATACTACACTTGTCACATAAGCATATCCGTCTTTCTCCAGTACTGACAAAGAAGTGGCAGGCAAGCCAACATGTTCCCGGAAGTTGCAGACAATCCCACTTCCTAGATTCTTTGGTCTACTGACCTTATAAACTCCAAAGGTACATATAAATACATGTATAAATATACAGCATTTAAGATCTTAATCAAGTCCATTATTTATCATAAAAGGACATATTCATAATTAAATAAACTAAACACATTTTCTGACAATATAATACTATAATGAAATTACCTAACTCTTTACTATTTTTATATACTGTATCTCCGACGGTCGATTACTTTGCAATAGCCCACCAGTACTTACAAGTGTACCCTGGTCCACTTGTCAGTCCGATACAGAAATTGTATCACTGCCTTGGCTTGTATACAACTTTTTATCACAACTCTAGTAAATTGTTCAGTCTTACATCATCCATTGACTCCCTGCTTTGTCTCTCAACATAAATTACATAAACACATATTGGTTTGTTGTCCAGAAACTTACTAAAAAAAATACCATAGTTAAAACATTTTCTTATATTAGAATAAACATAGCACTAACTCCTATATCATCACTCATGCTACATCATTATTTCAGTTCAACAATACTATTCTCTCATGAACCCTGTATGTTATGTGATAGATATTACTATTAAGAGGTGAAATAAGCCAACACAAAGTATCTGTGTTGTGTGTTCAACACAGCTGAATAAAAATGGTTATTCATGGTGAGCATGATGTAAAACAAAAGCACACTTGCATATACAAGAAGTTATAGTCTATTAAATATAGAGCATTTTTTATATGCATTATCGCCTATTTAAGTGTATGAGCAAGATTTCCAAAATGATGAGATTTGCTATTCTCAAACTGTCAGGGTGGGTGACATGTATAGTCTCATAGCATCATCATGAAAATAAAATCCCTCATTTATCAAGTTTACATATATTGCAATTCATTAAATACTGTACAATTACTTAAACAAGAACATTGGAATCATGAAATCTAATCTTATAACAGAATTAAGTGACAATCAGCCTAGATACAACATCATTTTGCATGAGATATGTTACATGGCTTAGTATGGTGATTAAAATTTGTTCCTGTGACTATATCTCACAGCATTTCATTTTTTCAGTAAAATTCTTTCCAGATAAAGGCATGTTTGTAGGCTCAATTTGTCCTTTTCTCAGTATACGGCTTCAAAGAAACAACATTCCTAAGACCAAACATCTTTCTTGACTTGGGATATACTAATCGGTATGCATTTGGGTGGGGGTTCTCAATAATCTCAAATGGCCCAATGTAAACATGAAAAAACTTCTTGAGTTCTGCTGTTAGTAACTTCAATCGTTCATGGGATTTCACTAAGACATGGTCGCCTACTCTGAATGTGGTAGCCTTTATTTTCCTATCATGTCTGTTTTTCCTAGCTTCACTTAGTTTCTTCATGGTTTTCTTTACAATCTCTTCACATTCTTTCAACGATATTAAGGCACATTGTGGAAAGTCTATTAATTCAGAAATAAGATTCGCTGGTTTGAGATGAAACATAATTTCATATGGTGAAAATCCAGTAGAGCTATGCTGCAAGCTGTTCATGATGTCCTCGAAGTTGTTTACGTGGTCGGCCCAACTAGGGTGTTTGTGACTACAATATGTCCTGCAAAGTCTCCCTATTTCTCTCACATACCTTACTGCTGGGTTTGAAGATGGGTTGCACACAGATATCAAGATGTGTTTTGTGTTAGTTTTTTCCATGAACGCTTTCCAGTTTTTTGAAACAAATTGTGAACCTTTATCAGATAGTATGGCTTTAGGTTTCCTTACGCTCTTGTAGTAATCTCTCTCAATCTTTGTAATGATCTCTTTACTCGTAGCTTTTCAAACAGGATAAAGTTTTATTAATTTGGAAAATACATTGTGGGGATCGAGATTTTACGTACGGTAATATCAAACCCAATATTACGTATTCGCTCGTTTATAATGAATTAACTTTATTTTGATCATATCGGTACAAACACACCCGCTCGAATACAGAGTTCGGAACACACTGAGATTAACAGTTTTCAAAGAAGTTCATTCTCAAAGATGAGGCGGTTGACTCTTGTAGTCGATAACCACCACAGAGGCCCCACCAGTAGTGCAGAGCACAGTAAGGATGATGAGAGACGTGTGTGCACCTGGCCGGCTGACGGTGCAGGTGTGCATGACCGATCGTGTCATGGCAGGCGCTAGTACGAGGCGTGATCAGACCATTTCTCGATGTCTTGGTAGGCGCGACCAGTGGAGGGAAGGAGGCGTGGAAGGCATCCACAGGTTGACCGTGCCATGCTGCTGATCGCACAGTGGAAGCAGAAGATGGCGGCGTGTCGGTGGGGAGAACATCGTCATGCCGAGGCCGTGCGGCGCAGCGGGGTTTTGATCTGATCAAAGGCGTGGAGTGCGTCGAAGATGCGATGCGATGTATTACCAAAGTATTTGCCGGCAAGTGCTGTGGTAAGTGCAATGTGTCCGGTAACAGTTTGTTATTGGCCGTATGACATAAAGGAGCAAGCATGCTGTGGCTTAACAGGTTGTATAAGAGATGCCGGATGAGCAACATTTGCGGTAACGATGGAGTTATAGAGGTGCTTGATGTTGCAGCAGGGGAGGAAATAGCAAGCTGCAAATGACTTTGGTGTAGATGGAAGCATCACCTCAGAGTCCGTGGATGGTGAGTGTGTTACAGTGGTAGATGGCAGGATGTTCCGAGCGGAGTTGACAGTGTCGGTGTTTTGATGTGCGAAATAGCCGTGATCAAAGGTTGGGGGGCATGGCCGTGAGCCCTGTGCATGAGGCATGGCAACGGTGAGAGATGGTGGAAGGTGGACGTGGTCAGAGAAACCGTGGTTGGAGCAGGAAGGCGATGAGACGTAATGTGAACGTGAAGAAGTCGAATCAGCGGATGAACTACTGGTCCGTGGCGGAGAGGCGACACAGTTTGATGGAACTGGAGCTGCGTGTGTGCTGTCGCTGTTGCACCACTGTCAAGTCATAAGGCTGCAAGCTGCTCGCGCAAAACTGCTGCACGGTTGTGTGTCGGAGCGGAAAGATGCTCACTCGTCGAAGCAGAAATGGCAGATGTGTCGGTCGTACATTGCGGAGGTAGTGAAGAGGGCGGCAAAGCAAGTGGCACTGGAATGCAGCTGGTTATGCCGTGGTACAGAAACGAAGTGTCTGGAACTACCAAGAAAAGGTGGCAGTGGCGTAAATAAGTTGCTTGTATCACATCAGTACTGTAGAATTTCCACTTGAGGCGGCTTGATGATGACAGTTGTGACATCTGGGACATAGATCCATGTAGTGTGATCGTCTGGGTATTAGTTGTAGCTGGTAGTAACGGTGAAGGATCGGAAGCAGTTGGAGGTGGAACAATGACAGGAGCATCTCGTTGCATGTCATGCTCGGTCGGTGTTGGCTGCAGCATGTGTAACTGATCTTGTAACAACAAGTTGTATGTCGCAATTTGCTCATGTAGCTGTTGCAGTTGTTCAGGCAAAAACGTATGTCGTGAAGCAGTCTGCTGTGTATCACTGAGTAAGATGGGGTCGAAATCAGAATCTGTCTCTATCAAAGGGTAACCTGGCATACAAGACAAGGTCGGCAGCACAGTATTGATGTAACAGTTCGAGTAGAAAAGATCGTGTGTGCGATCGCGAATGTGAAACTCAGTACTCAGCGGCGGCGGAGTGAGAACACGTTCACTGCTGTATGAAGCACTGATGCAGCTGAAATCGTCTTCTGGGGTGGGTGAACAAGTTGTGGGCACGATCGAGTAGTGAACGGCCGGGCGGTAAGCGTGCATAGTGTCGGCGAGTTGTTGACAAGATGCGGGTGCGATAGCCGTAGCGATATCGTATGTCGTGCAGCTGTTTGTTTTGATTGGGTCGAGATCAGTGAGCCAGCAGGCGGCGGCCGTGACGTCGCTGTCGGTAGCGGTCGGGCAGAGTCGGTGTGGCTCGGGTGCTGCGTAGTGCATTGTCGTTGATCGATCGGATGCCTTGATGAAATTGTTCCTGTGAATTCGACCAGGCATGCAATTTAGCCGTAGTTCAGAGTTCGTGCGAACTGGGATTTGCAACATAGTCCCTGTTTGTTGCAGTCCATTGTTTGGTGTGATTGTCCGGTATCGAAGCACTGCAAAAAGTTAATTCATTACACAAAAGCAAGTCAAAATAGTCCAAATTAATCGGCAGACGACGTGTGCGCCTCGGTCGCATTGTTGATGTGTGAGAAGGTGATGAAAGTTACCAAAAAGCACGATTCACACAAGAGTCGGGAATTTACACACTAATTACACTTCCTGTACACTGCATCCAGATGCGGCGCGATGTGAAGTCGATGGATGTAGAAATCTGACAAAGGGTTGCTGCATTGTTTGTCCATGGCGATGGTCCAGTACACATTTCTGGCGTCGTAAGTGGCGTTCGTGAGCGTCGGAGTCACCAGTGTGGGGATCAAGATGTTACGTATGATAATATCAAACCCAACATTAAGTATTTGCTTGTTTATAGTGAATTAACTTTATTTTGATCATATCGGTACAAACACATCCTCTCGAATACAGAGTTCGGAACACACTGAGATCAACAGTTTTCAAAGAAGTTCATCCTCAAAGATGAGGCGGTCGACTCTTGCTGTCGATAACCGTCACAACATGAACCATGATGAATATAAAACAATGACCACCTTTGCTCTCAGGTAAGGACCATAAAAGTCTACAGCTACTAAATCTAATGGCTTATTCAGAATAATGTTCTGCATTTCTCCCTGACATGCTCCGTTACTTACTTTTACTCTTTGACATTTGTCACATGTTGATATTTCATTCCTCACCTTCTTTACCATGTTATAAAAGTAGATGTTTCCTTGTAACATTTTTACACATTTCTGTATTCCACAGTGACCGTAACTTTCATGGGTGTACTTTATTAACTTGTCTGCCTCACACTCTGCCCAACATAGCTTCCAATTGTCAGAGTCCACATCTGTTCTTCTAAAGAGTGTTCCCTTAAAGACCTTATAGTATTTGTCAAGTTTATCATATCCTCTTTTGCCTAAACAGTCCTTAACCAATTTCCAGTTAGGATCGTTATTTTGTCCCCTCCTGATGTTATTGCAAAGTGTCCGTATGAGCTTTTCATCTATGATTCCCTTCATGTATCTTATTTTAAATTCTTTTTCTTCCTCTTGATCAAACATTTCCTCATCTCTACCTACTGGTAATCTGGATAAAGCGTCATCTACTACATTTTCTGACCCCTTAATGTACTCAATTTCATAGTCAAGCTGTTGCATGAACATTACCAACCTGATTAATCTATAATGATATAGTCTAAACTCCTGTAAATAACTTAAAGCTTTGTGGTCTGAATACACTTTTATTTTGTAAACGCTCAGTGTACTGCGAGTAATTCTCTTTCTGTGACTGTGTAAGTTCTCTCATGTTTAAGTAACATTCTACTGGCAAATGCAATAGTACAATGAAGATGTTTTTCCATTCACAACTTTCTCCTGAAATAGTTCTGCTCCTAGTCCATAATCACTACTGTTTGTGTGAAGACAAAATGGCAAACTAAAATCTGGTCTGTGTAAAAGATTGTTCTTACAAAGTTCATTCTTAATTTTCTCGAATGCTTTCTGACACTCTTCAGGCCAATTCCATGTAGCATTTTTTCTAAGTAAGTTGCTTAAATATGTTATATTAAGGCATTGTCCATTTATTTATTTTCGATAGAATCCACAGATTCTGTAGAAAGATTTCAATTGTTTTCGGTTTCTAGGAGATGGAAAGTTTACAATTGATTTTATTTTCTCGGGGTCTGCACTTATCCCTTCCTTAGTAATGACATGACATAAAAATTTGAGTTTTGACACACCAAATTTACATTTTTCTAGCTTTAATATCATTCCTCCTCTTCTGAGTTTCTCACACACCTTTTTCAATAACTTCACATGATCCTCCCAACTTTGATTTGACACTAATATATCATCTACATAAATGGTTAATTCTGACACAACTTCTTGGCCAAGTACATAGTCTAGTGCTCTTATAAATTCTGCGACTGATGAGTTTAATCTGAAAGGCACTACACAATATTGGTAACACCTCCCATTGTATAGGAAAGCAGTGTACTTTCTAGTACTAATTGCAAGAGGTACTTGATGAAAACCTGAAGTTAGGTCAAGGCTTGACATAATTTGGATATTTTTAAATTGATGTTCTCTGGGTTGTCGGTTTCTCTGTATAAACATCTGTTTAACTGTCTGGAATCTAGAACTAATCTGACTTGTCCATTAGGTTTATTTACAATGACCAAGGGATTATTATAAGGGCTTATACTCCTCCCACTGATTTCACACACTTCCATCTTTTGTAATTCTTTCTCCACTGCTACCCTTTTCGAGACTGGAATACTGTACGGTTTTGTAAAGAAATGTTCATGTGGCTTCAACTGCAAAGTACATTGGTATCCAATTACTTTACCTGGTATGTTGCTAAATACATCACTATATTCCCACAAAAATAATTTCAACTCTTGTTTTTGGTTCTCAGTTAGTTCTCTAGCTTCGGCTACTTTTTCATTTACCAAGTTTTCAAAATCTATCTCATCTGTATCAAAATCTGTGACATGGCTTTCAATGTACTTACCTTCTTTTGTAAATTCAATACTGTTCATACATGACACATTTGATGTAAGAAGTTTCATAGCAATGACTTCACCACTTGGTAGAGTCATCATTAATTTCTGTCCTACCCAATCAAATGATGCACTTACTTTTGTTATCCAAGACATGCCTAGGATAAAATCCTCTGTGAGATCAGGAATAATGAGACACCCATGTGGCCATAATACTCCTTCAATTTCAAAAGTAATAAAAGCCTGACTCCTTACTGATTTACTGTGCCTCCCAGTAGCACTTTTAATTCCTACTACAGGTAACTCAACATAATCCTTATTAGTTTTCAGCTTTTTACTTAATGGTTCTGATTTCCCAGATACTTGGATTCCTGTGTCCACTAAACACTTTCCTTTCCATGATCCTATCTGTACATCAATAAACGGACTGGTTACATCAATGTCAAATTTTTTATTAATATTCTCATGTAATAAGTCATCTTCAGTTTCACTAAATCCATATCCCTTTCTAGTGTCCTTACCTGTATCATTACTACCAGAGTTATATGCTGTTATTACCCTAATTGCATTTTCTATGGCCTGATTACTATTCCTCAATATTTCATTAATCCAACTACATTCATTTGTGCTATTGTGTGTCTCTCCTTTATATTTATCTCTTAACATTTGAGCAATGTGGTACTTAATTCTATGCCACCATTCTGGATACAAAGTTTCATATATATCAAGTGTTACCTTTCTGAAATTTTCATCACCCTTAATGGCACTACTGTTAATCCATTCGTTAAACAAAAATTGCTCACTATCTGACATTTCATCATCTACTCCCCTAATGCTGTTAAGATTACCTGCTGTCAATTCCCTCGCATTGTTTTTCTTACATGCATTAAGATCAAATAGCTCATGGACTAAAATTCTGGCATCCGTATCATTCAAATTGTCAACTGTGTTCATGTGTACCTCACTAACTTCATTACTATCCTCTTTTATATTAGTAATCCCTAAAGTCTTCAACTCCTCACTTACACCAATAAAACATCTTTCTTCACTATTATCCTCAATTTCCTTTTCTTCCCAATCAACATCACAAAAATTATCCTCCTGATCCTCTGCAGCCTCACCTTCAGTATGCAGATACACATTTAATTCATCTTTACTAGGTGCAATTTTCATTCCTAGCCAACGAGACTCTTCCATAAGTTCTCTAATTCCTAACACACTTTGATCATTTGAACAACTATTTTCTAGCTAGGTGTCCCTCTCAGCCCACTCATAGAAATAATCTAAGTTTAATTCTTCTTCACAGTTCTCTAAGCAATCAGTGTCTTTAAATAACTTACCTTTTGTTTCTGGTTTATTTGTATGACATATATTATTTGTAACAGATACCACATTAATGGGATAACACTTCTCTTTAAAATAATTACCATTATGTCACTGGTATTTTTCTGTTTAGTTTGACAGTTTGGGTTGGCACTTTCCATTTGTGAATAAGTAGCTCCTACCTTGCAGACCAGCAATGGAGCCCTATTCAGTTTTTTAACTCCTGTATAGTCGCCTGTTCAGTTCTCTCCAGACCATTATGACTAAGCCACTCCTTTGGTTTCTTTCCAAAGTGTATGTTACCAAATTGATTACGATTATTTCCATATTGACCCTTGTAATGGTAATTGTTTCCTTGTGATCCCTTGAAGTTGTACTGGTGATTTCTCTGATGAGAATCACTACTTCCAAAATTCAGTGGTTCCTTTTTATCATGTTGTGTGTTTCCCCAATGTATGTCCTGTCTTTTGAAAATGGTTTCAACTATGGTGTGGTGATTTACCTGTTTTCTCAATAATTCTTTCTAGTTTGTCTACATTCTTCAAAAACTGATCTATTGTGTCATCAGGTCCATAAGCTAATTCCCACTGTAATTCATATGGCAGCCTTCTTTTTAGTGCATTGATTTGAGTGAGTTAATCAAAAGGTTTGCTTAGGTGAGTGAGTTTCCTTAACTGATTTTTGGAAAATTGCTTCATGCTACCAAACTCTTGTTTATATACAGGTCCATTCAAGAATTCACTTTTTATTCTAGCTTGTTCTGTCCCTGGCCAGAATTTACTTAAGAACCTCTCCTCAAACTCTGCAAAAGTTATTCCCACCACAAATTGAATTTTCAAATTATCATTCATATTTGGAAAAAAGTTAGCTTTGCAATTCTGCAGGAAAGCTACCGGATGCATACTTCCCTCATCTGAAAAGTTTTTTACTGGAATGTTGCACTACATAGTGCCAATATTGTTTGCCAAACTATTGGTGACCATATTGCTACTAACACTTTCAAGTTTCTTAGTGATGTCACTAATACTATTTTCTAAACTCTTGACTTCATCTTTGCTTATTTGCTTATTTACATATATTTTTTCAGTAATGATTGCTATATTTTGTTCAAATTTGCCTTCTACTTGAACAATTTTATCATCTGCAATAGAAATACGATCAGATACTGTATCTTCCACGTGTTTGATATCTGCATGCACAACTTTAAACGCTTTACAGATTTTCTCTTTACCTATGTTAATTTCAAATTTCAGATTTTTTACTTTTGCATCTACATTTTTAACCTTTCTCCCAACATAATTGACCTTACCCGTGATCTTAACCATATTACGAATCAAACTGGAAATTTTTGCTTCTACTTTTTGAAAGTGATAGTCATTTTTCTTTTCATATTCTTTGAACGGTTTTTCAAATCTATCACTAATGTCCTTAAGATTGTGGTTTAACTGAGCAACATTGTTTTGCTCCATTTGATTAAAATGAATCTCATTATTTCTCTCCATTTGTTCCAAACGAATCTCATTAGCATCAAGTCTGTCTTTAATATTTCCTAACCACTGCCCATTTTGTCTGTTAGTGTCATCAATTGTCTTAAATTTTCCCTCCATATAATTCATTATTGTTGACAACATGTCTTAGCTCTCACGAAATAAGCGTCAACCAAAAAACCACAAAGAACGAAACTTGTCTAGCTTGAAGGGGGAAACCAGATGGTAATCATGCTGTAACAGCATGCATTCTCAGAAATGATAAGTTCACAGAGGTACATGTATCACATTGGAACAACCAAAATTAAATGTTCAAACATACCTATGTTCTGTATTTTAATTTAAAAACCTACCTGTTACCAACTGTTAGTCTAAAATTGTGAGCCATATGTTTGTGACTATTACAGCACCATCTATCACAAAGCGAAAAAAGTGGTCCAACTAAAACATTCATATTTCTTTACGTACTACAGAAATATGTAATAAAAATGGGGGCTCCTATAAAAAAAAATGCAGTTGATATCTGTTTGACCTCTAGTAGCGCCATCTACCAAGTCAACCATAGCGCCATCTGGTTTCCCCATTCATGTCTTTAAATATGTCTGCTTGTGTCTGTATATGTGTGGATGGATATGTGTGTGTGTGCGAGTGTATACCTGTCCTTTTTTCCCCCTAAGGTAAGTCTTTCCGCTCCCGGGATTGGGATGACTCCTTACCCTCTCCCTTAAAACCCACATCCTTTCGTCTTTCCCTCTCCTTCCCTCTTTCCTGATGAGGCAACAGTTTGTTGAATTTTGTGTGTATGTTTGTGTTTGTTTGTGTCTATCGACGTGCCAGCGCTTTCGTTTGGTAAGTCACATCATAAAGTGATGAGACTTACCAAACAAAAGCGCTGGCAGGTCGATAGACACACAAACAAACACAAACATACACACAAATTCTAGCTTTCGCAACAAATGGTTGCTTCGTCAGGAAAGAGGGAAGGAGAGGGAAAGATGAAAGGAAGTGGGTTTTAAGGGAGAGGGTAAGGAGTCATTCCAATCCCGGGAGCGGAAAGACTTACCTTAGGGGGAAAAAAGGACGGGTATACACTCGCACACACACACACATATCCATCCGCATATACACAGACACAAGCAGACATGTCTGCTTGTGTATATATATATAAAATAGAGGGAAACATTCCACGTGGGAAAAATATATCTAAAAACAAAGATGATGTGACTTACCGAACGAAAGCGCTGGCAGGTCGATAGACACACAAACAAACACAAACACACACACAAAATTCAAGCTTTCGCAACAAACTGTTGCCTCATCAGGAAAGAGGGGAAGGAGAGGGAAAGACGAAAGGATGTGGGTTTTAAGGGAGAGGGTAAGGAGTACATTCCAATCCCGGGAGCGGAAAGACTTACTTTAGGGGGAAAAAAGGACAGGTATACTCGGAATGAGTATCATAACAATATCCCATTTTCGTTCAAACTTCCTTGGCAACGAAAAAAAAAAATTTATTTTGTAGAGCTGTGTACTCATTCCGAGTATATTTGTACTTTTTCCAAATTGGCTCTGGTTTTTGAGATATAGGTTATTTGTGGAAATGAGAGTTTCATGTGGATAATATCGACTGCAGGGTCCATATATGGTGTAATGTATTTGCTACCTGTTTTTTAATTAGTGATATTGTACTATCTTTATTAAACAATTGTGCTCAGGGAGTGCATCTGTGTGGTTGAGGATTACATCATGCAAACATCACACTGTCAGCATGTGTTGAGTCCTGTTGTGCGGTGCGTGTGTTGAAGATATTGAGGGTTGTGCAGATTTGAATTCGGCGGTACTCGACATTCATTTGTTGGCCGAGGTAATCCCCGCAACAGCCGATAGGTAGCGTTCAGTGTAAACAAGAAAAATGGCGATGGTCGAAAGTCACACACATGTGCAGTGCAGCTTCAAGGAGATAGAACCTTTTCATCGTGACGTAGCAAATAAGAGGTGAGTATTCATTTCACACAAAACAATTAATGATGTTTGTTGGATGTGATTGACATGCAAATACAAGAAAGTTCTGCATAATATGTAGTATTTGTGCAATCTTGTTTTAGGAAAACATGAGTTCTTCACGCCGTCTTTGCGTGAACCATCCAGATGAGTTCTGCTACATTTGTGGTGAATACGTTCTTCAAAAGAACAGGAAGAATATCACTCCTTTTGTGAAGGAAGCGTATCTGGCATATTTCGGAATTAAACTTGGAGATCAAGACAAGGCGTGGGCACCCCATAAAGTTTGTAAATGCTGTGTGGAGTGCTTACGGCAGTGGACAAAACGAAAAAGGAAAAGCTTAAACTTCGGAGTGCCTATGGTATGGCGAGAGCAGAAGAACCGTACAGATGATTGCTATTTTTGCATTGTTAATGTGAAAGGTTTTAATAGGTTCAAAAAACAAAAGTGGGAATATCCCGATTTGGAGTCAGCAAGAAGACCGGTGGTGCAGAGCAACGATGTTCCTGTACCAACCTTCACAACATTACCCACGCTAACATCATCAGATGACGATGTGCACGGCGAGGAATGTACAAGTAGTGGTTCGGAATACGAAGGACGTGAGACACAACCCCAGCAGTTTGACCAGAAGGAGCTCAGTGACTTGATACGAGAACTCAATCTTTCAAAGCAAGCATCAGAACTCTTAGCATCCAGGCTTAAGGAAAAGAACTGTCTTCATCCAAGTGTTAAAATAACAGCTTACCGGACGAGAGAAGAAAAGCTTCTTCCATACTTCAACCAAGAAGAGGTTATAGTGTATTGCAGCAATATACCTGGACTTTTACTTGAATTGGGGCTGCCGGAATATAGACCAGAGGACTGGCGTCTCTTCATAGACAGTTCCACTAGAAGTTTAAAATGTGTTCTCCTACACAATGGCAATCGTTACGCATCTATTCCAATTGCCCACTCAACAAAACTTTGTGAAGCATATGCTAACATCAAGATGGTTCTGCAGAAAATTCAGTATATGCAGCACCAGTGGTTGATTTGTGTTGATTTGAAAATGGTGAACTTCTTGCTTGGACAACAAAGTGGATACACAAAGCACCCATGTTTTATCTGCATGTGGGATAGTAGGGCAAAGCACGAACATTGGAAGCAGAAAACATGGCCTCCAAGGGAACATATGGCTGTTGGTGAAGCAAACATCATTAATGAACCTCTGGTTAGTAGGGACAAGATTGTTCTTCCACCATTACATATTAAGTTAGGACTAATGAAACAATTCACCAAAGCTTTAGACAGAAATGGTAATTGCTTCACATACATCTGCAATACGTTCCATGGACTCAGTAGTGAAAAACTTAAGGCAGGAATATTTGATGGTCCTCAAATTCGCAGGCTCATCAACGATACCAATTTTACAAGTGTCATGACTGTCACTGAAGCATCGGCCTGGAACAGTTTTGTCGCTGTTGTAAAATGTTTTTTGGGCAATCATAAAGCTCCCAATTATGAGGAACTGGTCAAAAACATGCTCACTAACTTTCAAAACTTAGGAGCTAACATGAGCATAAAATTGCACTTCCTTCACAGCCACTTGGATTGATTTCCTCGTAATCTAGGTGATTTCAGTGAGGAACAAGGAGAGCGGTTCCATCAAGATATGAAAGGAATAGAGGAAAGATATAAAGGAAGATGGGACAGGCATATAATGGCAGATTATTGCTGGAATCTGCAACGTGACTGTTCTGAAGAGACCTATAAAAGGAAAGCGTGCAGGAAGCGGTTCGTCATGGACGGAAAATGATATACTTATAGAGAAACTTTTCAATTATGTTTTATACGTGGACAAATGCCTATCAGGTTTTCGTAGAAGTGTTATCAGTGATGTGGGAAGAACGGAAATGGAAATAAAGCGAAAGTTATCAGAACTAGACGAAAAGGTTGTTTAATAGGTGAAATGAACTATTTGTGGACTAGAAACGGTTGATTTTATAGCAGCGGTAGTGTTGAAAGAGGAAAAAAATTTTTGGTTATGGTTTGGAAGTGGGTGACGTATTATTGAGTCTATATAGGCGGGATAAAATTGTATAGTAGATTACGGTAAAAAGGAGAAGGTGAATACAAAGTGAAACTACTGGCACAAACAAAAAGAGAAAATAAGATGATAGAAAAGATTTCGGAATACAACAGTGACAATAACAAACGTAATTGTTGGGTTCAAATTAATGATATAAATTAATAGAGGGAACATTCCACGTGGGAAAAATATATCTAAAAACAAAGATGATGTGACTTACCAAACGAAAGCGCTGGCACATCCATAGACACACAAACAAACACAAACATACACACAAAATTCAAGCTTTCGCAACAAACTGTTGCCTCATCAGGAAAGAGGGAAGGAGAGGGAAAGACGAAAGGATGTGGGTTTTAAGGGAGAGGGTAAGGAGTCATTCCAATCCCGGGAGCGGAAAGACTTACCTTAGGGGGAAAAAAGGACGGGTATACACTCGCACACACACACATATCCATCCACACATATACATACACAAGCAGACATATTTAAAGACAAAGAGTTTGGGCAGAGATGTCAGTCGAGGCAGAAGTGCAGAGGCAAAGATGTTGTTGAATGACAGGTGAGGTATGAGTGGCAGCAACTTGAAATTAGCGGAGATTGAGGCCTGGTGGATAACGGGAAGAGAGGATATATTGAAGAGCAAGTTCCCATCTCCGGAGTTTGGATAGGTTGGTGTTAGTGGGAAGTATCCAGATAACCCGGACTGTGTAACACTGCGCCAAGATGTGCTGGCCGTGCACCAAGGCATGTTTAGCCACAGGGTGATCCTCATTACCAACAAACACTGTCTGCCTGTGTCCATTCATGCGAATGGACAGTTTGTTGATGGTCATTCCCACATAGAATGCATCACAGTGTAGGCAGTTCAGTTGGTAGATCACGTGGGTGCTTTCACACGTGGCTCTGCCTTTGATCATGTACACCCTCCGGGTTACAGGACTGGAGTAGGTGGTGGTGGGAGGGTGCATGGGACAGGTTTTACACCGGGGGCAGTTACAAGGGTAGGAGCCAGAGGGTAGAGAAGGTGGTTTGGGTATTTCATAGGGATGAACTAAGAGGTTACGAAGGTTAGGTGGATGGCGGAAAGACACTCTTGGTGGAGTGGGGAGGATTTCATGAAGGATGGATCTCATTTCGGGGCAGGATTTGAGGAAGTTGTATCCCCGCTGGAGAGCCACATTCAGAATCTGATCTAGTCCCGGAAAGTATCCTGTCACAAGAGGGGCACTTTTGTGGTTCTTCTGTGGGAGGTTCTGGGTTTGAGAGGATGAGGAAGTGGCTCTGGTTATTTGCTTCTGTACCAGGTCGGGAGGGTAGTTGCGGGATGCAAAAGCTGTTGTCAGGTTGTTGGTGTAATGCTTCATGGATTCTGGACTGGAGCAGATTCGTTTGCCACGAAGACCTAGGCTGTAGGGAAGGGACCGTTTGATGTGGAATGGGTGGCAGCCGTCGTAATGGAGGTACTTCCAGCCTTGCCTCTCAATCCTTCTTAAAAAACCTTAATCCTACTCCCAACATCACCACTGCTGAAGCCCAGGCTATCCGTGATCTGAAGGCTGACCGGTCCATCGTCATCCTTCCGGCGGACAAGGGTTCCACGACCGTGGTACTTGATCGTCGGGAGTATGTGGCTGAGGGACTGCGTCAGCTTTCAGACAACACCACATACAAAGTTTGCCAAGGTAATCCCATTCCTGATGTCCAGGCAGAGCTTCAAGGAATCCTCAGAACCTTAGGCCCCCTACAAAACCTTTCACCTGACTCCATTAACCTCCTGACCCCACCGACACCCCGCACCCCTACCTTCTACCTTCTTCCTAAAATTCACAAACCCAATCATCCCGGCCGCCCCATTGTAGCTGGTTACCAAGCCCCCACAGAACGTATCTCCGCCTACGTAGATCAACATCTTCAACCCATTACATGCAGTCTCCCATCCTTCATCAAAGACACCAACCACTTCCTCGAACGCCTGGAATCCTTACCCAATCCGTTACCCCCGGAAACCATCCTTGTAACCATTGATGCCACTTCCTTATACACTAATATCCCGCACGTCCAGGGCCTCGCTGCGATGGAGCACTTCCTTTCACGCCGATCACCTGCCAGCCTACCTAAAACCTCTTTCCTCATTACCTTAGCCAGCTTCATCCTGACCCATAACTTCTTCACTTTTGAAGGCCAGACATACCAACAATTAAAGGGAACAGCCATGGGTACCAGGATGGCCCCCTCATACGCCAACCTATTCATGGGTCGCTTAGAGGAAGCCTTGGTTACCCAAGCCTGCCAACCCTAAGTTTGGTACAGATTTATTGATGACATCTTCATGATCTGGACTCACAGTGAAGAAGAACTCCAGAATTTCCTCTCCAACCTCAGCTCCTTTGGTTCCATCAGATTCACCTGGTCCTACTCCAAATCCCATGCCACTTTCCTTGATGTTGACCTCCACCTGTCCAATGGCCAGCTTCACACGTCCGTCCACATCAAACCCACCAACAAGCAACAGTACCTCCATTACGACAGCTGCCACTCATTCCACATCAAACGGTCCCTTCCCTACAGCCTAGGTCTTCGTGGCAAACGAATCTGCTCCAGTCCAGAATCCATGAAGCATTACACCAACAACCTGACAACAGCTTTCGCATCCCGCAACTACCCTCCCGACCTGGTACAGAAGCAAATAACCAGAGCCACTTCCTCATCCTCTCAAACCCAGAACCTCCCACAGAAGAACCACAAAAGTGCCCCTCTTGTGACAGGATACTTTCCGGGACTGGATCAGATTCTGAATGTGGCTCTCCAGCGGGGATACGACTTCCTCAAATCCTGCCCCGAAATGAGATCCATCCTTCATGAAATCCTCCCCACTCCACCAAGAGTGTCTTTCCGCCGTCCACCTAACCTTCGTAACCTTTTAGTTCATCCCTATGAAATCCCCAAACCACCTTCCCTACCGTCTGGCTCCTACCCTTGCAACTGCCCCCGGTGTAAAACCTGTCCCATGCACCCTCCCACCACCACCTACTCCAGCCCTGTAACCCGGAGGGTGTACATGATCAAAGGCAGAGCCTTGTGTGAAAGCACCCACGTGATCTACCAACTGACCTGCCTACACTGTGATGCATTCTATGTGAGAATGACCAGCAACAAACTGTCCATTCGCATGAATGGACACAGGCAGACAGTGTTTGTTGGTAATGAGGATCACCCTGTGGCTAAACATGCCTTGGTGCACGGCCAGCACATCTTGGCGCAGTGTTACACCGTCCGGGTTATCTGGATACTTCCCACTAACACCAACCTATCCGAACTCCGGAGATGGGAACTTGCTCTTCAATATATCCTCTCTTCCCGTTATCCACCAGGCCTCAATCTCCGCTAATTTCAAGTTGCCGCCACTCGTACCTCACCTGTCATTCAACAACATCTTTGCCTCTGCACTTCTGCCTCGACTGACATCTCTGCCCAAACTCTTCCCTCTTTCCTGATGAGGCAACAGTTTGTTGCGAAAGCTTGAATTTTGTGTGTATGTTTGTGTTTGTTTGTGTGTCCATCGACGTGCCAGCGCTGTCGTTTGGTAAGTCACATCATCTTTGTTTTTAGATATATTTTTCCCACGTGGAATGTTTCCCTCTATTAATATATATTGCTGTGTCTGTATATGTGTGAATGGATATGTGTGTGTGTGTGCGCGAGTGTATACCCGTCCTTTTTTCCCCCTAAGGTAAGTCTTTCCGCTCCCGGGATTCCTGTCATTCAACAATATCTTTGCCTCTGCACTTCTGCCTCGACTGACATCTCTGCCCAAACTCTTTGTCTTTAAATATGTCTGCTTGTGTCTCTATATGTGTGGATGGATATGTGTGTGTGTGCGAGTGTATACCCGTCCTTTTTTCCCCCTAAGGTAAGTCTTTCCGCTCCCGGGATTGGAATGACTCTTTACCCTCTCCCTTATAACCCACATCCTTTCTTCTTTCCCTCTCCTTCCCTCTTTCCTGATGAGGCAACAGTTTGTTGTGAAAGCTTGAATTCTGTGTGTATGTTTGTGTTTGTTTGTGTGTCTGTCGACCTGCCAGCACTTTCATTTGGTAAGTCACATCATCTTTGTTTTACAAGTCCATTATTTATCATAAAAGGACATATTCATAATTAAATAAACTAAACACGTTTTCTGGCAACATAATACTATAATAAAATTACCTAATTCTTTACTGTGGGATCGCACTTTTCGCTTCAGATAAACCATATCTCCGACGGTCTATTACATTACAGTTCTCACCTCAATAATCTGGGCATCTTGCCTCTTATGACTATGTCCCTATGCCCTTTCATCTCCTCAGCTGTTGTTATTATTGTTACATAACTATTCTGCTAGTTTTCCCTATTGCGATGATTTCTGTAGAATGGCTATCTCACTTGTGAGTAGAACCTATCATCTCTACATCCATTATGATTACGTTACAACCTTGCAACATGTCGTTGGTTGCTGTGATTTGCGTTGTTATTACTGTTCTCATTATTTATGTATTAAAGCATTTGTAACAGGGTCTTCAATGTTTCTTCATTGTCTCCACAATGTCCTATTAGTTGCTGTCAATAAGAGTGTGGCAGCTTGCCTTAGCTGAGCAGGATTAGATGAGATGGTGTAAAAGGACTGTCAAGGAACTGGTTCTTTTGACACATTTTATTGAAAAATTTAATGGGAATGTGTATACCCAAGTGTGCAAAGTTTCTTTCTAACATGCTCTTATTTTTAAGACTCATGTTAATCTCCTGCAACCAATACATCATGAGAAACTTCTCCTCAAAATCTCGGTAAGATTGGGAATTCTGTGCCGGTTCACATTTTTGTTGCAGCTTCACCTTTGAGAAAACTGCACACAAAGTCTAGTTGAAAGTGTACAGGCCATGATGGTGGGACTGAATAAGCAAACTGTACTGCCCAAGGTTTGGGCTGGAGATTTGAATTATTTTCCCAAAATACCTGAAATTTGCAAAGTTTCAGGAAGGAGATAAGGTCAAAAGCTACCGCTTCTGCCCACCTCACAGCTTCATTGAAAGCTGGATATGGGTCTTAGCATGCACCACTTGGTGTTTGTGATGGCAAGCTCCTATTGCTGGAGAGTGATCCATTTTGGTCACTACATACGGTAACATCGAATACTGACATTATGCTGCATGCGGTTGCACTGGTACCAACCTCCATGCCAAATGCTTAGTGCAGAGGATGTCTTGTTGGACTGTATCTCTGCATTCTATACCACACTTCTGTGTACTGCTCCTGCTGCTGGTCAGACTGTTCCAGCTGGCTGAGACAGTTGAGTTTCTGTACCCTGTGTGTTTTCTATGCTGTTGCCCTCCTACAGGCTATCAATGTCACCTAACAATTCTTCCTGACTCCCATCAGCTCCATTGTCCATCTTGCCACTATTATCGTTCATTGGGGCTACCTGATCTGCACTCAGTAGGGATCTTCTGCTTTACTACTATCTTCCCACTGGAACGGCTCCCCATTCATAGTCTTATCTACTGTATTGCCTGCTCCTACGTGAACTAATGTGGTCACCATTTCCATATTGCCTAGTTTTCTCATCTGGCTTCTAGTCCCCATTCCCTAGAAGCTCCAATGCAACTACCTATGCCTATGATTTACAGTGTGCAGGAACACTCATTCCCTTAGTTGCTAACACAGAAAGAATACAAAAAAAGAATTTTTGGCCAAGACTTACAAGTTGCATGAAAAATTTCACTTGAATATGAACAGTGCTGTACTATGAGCTAATGTGAAATACACCCCCAAAAATTTAATCATGTTCATTAACAGTTATTTACTAATGTTCATTAGTCAACTGAGTATTCAGTCCATACATTTATTTATCTGACACATCACAAGATTTTCCTGGCATGTCACCAAAATCTAAAACTTGAAGCAATGACAAAGTGTCACCAAATTAGCACTCCACCAAATATTAAAATTAAAGAACTGGCAGGAATATCCAAATTATGACAGCAGCTGAGTGTGCTGTGAACATGAGCACTTACTTATCAAAAGCTCTGGGGTAAACAGATTAGAATGTTGCAAATTCTATCACCACAGATCAAGTAAAATTATAGATTATCCCTATAAAGTTAATAGGCTACTTTGGAAATAAATTGCCACACACATTGTAAACTTGATTTGATGAGATACTGAATTTGTCAGGGACTTCAACTGTTGCTTATGGTTGGAAGACTTGGGCATTTCAGTTAAATAATTTACTTTAATCATTGCTGAATGGCAGAGTTTGATCTAGTAAACATTTGATATATTGAATCAATGTACAATTTTTCTCAAAACACATTAATGTCAAGATAATAAACAACTAGAGAATTTATTGTATATAAATAAAATAAAACAATCATTAGAAAAAGAATGGTTCTTAGGGTTGCCACTAGCATGATTACAGCTGACATGGTGCCCAGACACATAAAGGACACAAAATACATTTTCAACCATGATTGTAAAACTTTATAATAGTGTGAAAAAGGAGAGCAAGAATCTGAACAGAACACATCATCACCAGATGCGTGAACGTTGCTAAGTGTTGCTGGTGTGGCCCAGTGAGATGTGATTGTGAATCACGGATCTCATTGTCTTCCTGATTACCAGTCACAGACATGAATGAGTTGAAAGTGAAACTTTGTACACTTGGCAGAATCATGAAGTCAAGAAAGGTGCATATGAGTTTGGAATCTGGAATGGAATGAACATCTGAATGAGACACTGAAATAGCATAGAATGTGAGAACCAGAATCAGACAGACCCAGAAAGAGAATCCTCTCTAAACTTTTTCAGACCTTACAAAGGTACCTGGCACAACTTTCCGAGCCAGTCTCAGAAAGGGCCTGAGTGTTTTTGACCAATGAGCCATCTGGATGTCCATTTACTAGCTCCCATCATCACATAAAATATGTATCCACCAATGTGATTCTTATTATTGGAAACAAGAACTGAGTGTTTCTCATTCCCATGGTCAGATGTGTTTGTTGGATATTCTGGGGATTTTGTAGAGATTCACAGTGTTCCCACAGAAAGGGCAGAGTTTGGAAATTTTTCAGAGCCATGTGCAATGATATATTTAGTTTCTGGAAATGGCATCTGGAGACCAGAACACAATGGGCTAATGGCAAGTAGACAGCTGAGGTCCCCACCAAAAGTTTGGTAACAAGTGGAGGTCTCACCCCTTCCACCATTGGTTTCCCATTCTGCTATACAGGATGCTGGCCCATTAACCTACTACCCATTATTTGAGATACCTGTTGCATAGTTCCTGAAAGCTTTGCTTGGCTGCCCCCATGGTCTGCAAACATGAAACCCGTCCTTTGAGCAGCAGGCAGCTCCTCAAGAGCATGCACAACATTCCACCTGTTTCTGTCCATGGCAAAGAGGAGTTTCCACGATCCAGACCAGATATATCAAAGGGAAAAGCTACTACAAGAATTAAATGTTAGATTAGGTACAGAGACATGTATTTTTCACATTGCTAAAAGCTACACCATAATCACTCATGTAATCAATGCACAAAATGAGTGGCAAGTCAACAAATATAAACTGAATCAGAAAATAAATGAAGAAAGAGACTCTTGCATGCAGTTTTGGTATGAAAATAGGTTAAAATGTGAAGAGAAAGCTTGAAGTAGGCCACTACCTCACAATATGTCTGTTCATATCAAGTGCAACGAGGACAATGAAATGTAGTCGAATTAAATCAGGTGATGCTGGGGTATTAGGTTAGGAAATGAGACACTTAAAATAGTAGATGAGTTTTGCTTTTTGGGGAGCAAAATAACTGATGATGGTTGAAGTAGAGAGGATATAAAATGTTGACTGGTAATGGCAAGGAAAGCATTTCTGAAGAAGAGAAGTTTGTTAACATTGAGTGTAGATTTAAGTGTCAGGAAGTCTTTTCTCAAAGTATTTGTGTTGAGTGTAGCCATGTATGAAAGTGAAACATGGACGATAAAATAGTTTAGACAAGAAGAGACTACAAGCTTTCAAAATGTGGTGCTACAGAAGAATGCTGAGGATTAGATGGGTAGATCACATAACTGATGAGGAGGTACTGAATATAATTGGGGAGCAGGGGAATTTGTGGCACAACTTGACTAGAAGAAACTAGAAGAAGGGATCAGTTGGTAGGACATGTTCTCAGGCATCAAGGGATCACCAATTTATTATTGGAGGGCAGTGTGGACGGTAAAAATCTTAGAGTGAGACCAAGAGATGAATACACTAAGCAGATTCAGAAGTATGTAGGTTGCAGTAGTAACTTGGAGATGAAGAAGCTCGCACAGGATAGAGTAGCATGGAGAGCAGCATCAAACCAGTCTCTGGACTGAAGACCACAACAACAACAACATCAAGTGCACCAAACACCAACAGTACCTCCACTCTGACAGCAGTCATCCAGTCAATGTCAAACATTCTCTTCCTTACTGTTTCAACACCTGTGGAGGCCACATCTGGAGTGGAAAGCAGGAGCTGTCCAAACATACCAATAACTTTGCCAGTGGCTTGATTGACAAACTTTGCCAGAGGCTTGATTGACAAACAGTGTCCTATCCAGCTTGTGAGACTTCTATTACTCCTAACAAACACAAATATCATACTCGTGAACCTCAGCCACAGACATGACCTACCTGAATACTCACCCATAAACAAAGAAATTCGCAGAACAAATGATAAACGCAAGAGCATGTGTAAGATGTTCAGTAATGTGAACTAATAGATGTCAGCTCACTTGACAGAACATGCTTCACCAGACATGGATTTCACTTGAATCGTAAAGGAAAGTGCAAATTAGGAAAACTGATAAGCGAATTAATTAAAAGTAAGTCCCAAAAGACAGTCAGAGAACTAGGGTGGTATGAACCTTGTGTAAGATCAACAACAGCAGCCCCTTCAACAGAGGACAACAGCAGTGCACCATCTAGAACTGCGGATACAGCCACATCAACAACCACAAGGAACAATAGAGCTGCCACTTGCTTATCTACCAGCAGTAATAATGTGAGTAGCTGCAGTGAAGATTTTTTATGGACTATCATCCCCCAGCCAGTGCCACAAAAACTGTAAATATAGAAGCATCTAATTCTTTGCCTGTCCTTCTCGAAAACAGAACTTTAATTATGCGCCTAAATGTACAATCAATCAAAAACAAAATAGATGAAATTGATGTGTTCCTAAGTTCAAACCCGTGCCACATTTTCTGTGTAAATGAACACTGGCTCACACCAGCTGAAATTGCTCTGTATACCCCAGAAGGATTTGAATTGGCAAGCTCATATTGTAGAACCAAAAGTAGTCATGGAGGAGTCACTATTTTTATAAAGAGAAACTCTAACATTGAATATGTAGCACAAAAAGTCGATCATTTTTGCAAAGAGCAACTTTTTGAAATTGCTGCATTGTTGCTTCCCAAACTTAAATTACTGATCATCTCTATTTATCGCACTCCTAGCTCTGACATTCATCAGTTTATTGACCAAATGGAGACTTTAAATAAGTACCTGCTGGTAAAATACAGACACCACAAGATAGCATACATTGGTGACATTAATATAGACATATGACTAAAAACACCAACTTTCACCCACTTTCAAAACATGTTAAGGTCTAAAAACTTGTACTGTATGAATAACAAGCCAATCATATTAGATGCCTGCCTAGATAACATAATCTCCAATTTGACAAAAGACGAGTGAGTGTCAGTATGGAGTGATAAATCCAGTATTATCCGACCATGACAGTCTATGGCTAATGGTCAACTGTGAAAACTATCCTACTCAGCAACCTGAACACATTAAGAGGATCAGATTATTATATCCTGACAACATTACAAAGTTAAGGCTAAAATTATCAGAACTTGAGTGGGACAGAGTATATAATTGTAATAACAACGATAATTCTTTTAACTTATTCATGAACATACTAACGAGCTTAGTTCAAAACTGTTGCCCACAAATAATCAAAAAGATGAAAATAGATGGTGCACCAAATAGAAAAAAGAAGCACAACTGGTTCACTCCTGAACTGCATTACCTGAGAAACATACTTATTGCCCTACATAAAAGGGCTAAAACTGGTAACCTAGAATCGAAGCAGAGGTATAAAGAAGCCAGGAAGAATTATAGGTCTGAAATACAGACAGCAAAGCAGAGGGCCAATGATGCTTTCATTGAAAACTCCAGCAACAAATGCAAAGCAGCCTGGCAGGTAATAAACAAAATAGCAGGGAAGCATAAAAACAGACAAGAAATTCCAATAGTGCCAGAAAAATTAAATGTATTTTTTGTTAACAGTACTAAGTTTGAAGCTACTGCTACCTCTGCACCAGATGATGCAACTTCTGAAAGTTTTACCTACAACATTCCTGACCTAAATAACTTATCCTTTAAATGGAAACAGGTGACCTGCCAAACTGTATACAAAGTCGTCACAAACCTCATGGCTCATACAGTGAAGATCTCTATGACATCTCCAACACCATCTTGAAACAAATAATTGACATTATTGTTGCTCCCCTTACCTTTCTGATCAATAGTACTTTTACAGCTGGAAAATTTCCTGAGGTCCGGAAGGCTACTATTGTTATCCCAATCTATAAAAAAGGAGAAAAAAACAAACCTGAAAGCTACCGCCCAATATCCCTCATACCTATATTATCCAAGATAATAGAATGTTGCATTAAAACACAACTTTGCAACTACTTTGCTGAACAAAATCTGTTTTCCTCCTCGCTCTTTGGTTTTAGGCCAGGATTGTCTACAATAAATGCAGTAGAAACTCTTGTGACAGACATACTTGATCGCTTCGAGAACAATTCCATCACTTGTGCTGTACTACTAAATCTGAGTAAAGCATTTGATACTGTATCCCATGAAATACTAATAAATAAACTAGAGTGCTGTTGTTGTTGTGGTCTTCAGTCCTGAGACTGGTTTGATGCAGCTCTCCATGCTACTCTATCCTGTGCAAGCTTCTTCATCTCCCAGTACCTACTGCAACCTACATCTTTCTGAATCTGCTTAGTGTATTCATCTCTTGGTCTCCCCCTACGATTTTTACCCTCCACGCTGCCCTCCAATACTAAATTGGTGATCCCTTGATGCCTCAGAACATGTCCTACCAACCGATCCCTTCTTCTGGTCAAGTTGTGCCACAAACTTCTCTTCTCCCCAATCCTATTCAGTACCTCCTCATTAGTTATGTGATCTACCCATCTAATCTTCAGCATTCTTCTGTAGCACCACATTTCGAAAGCTTCTATTCTCTTCTTGTCCAAACTATTTACCGTCCATGTTTCACTTCCATACATGGCTACACTCCATACAAATACTTTCAGAAATGACTTCCTGACACTTAAATCTATACTCGATGTTAACAAATTTCTCTTCTTCAAAAACGCTTTCCTTGCCATTGCCAGTCTACATTTTATATCCTCTCTACTTCGACCATCATCAGTTCTTTTGCTCCCCAAATAGCAAAACTCCTTTACTACTTTAAGTGTCTCATTTCCTAATCTAATTCCCTCACCATCACCCAACTTAATTCAACTACATTCCATTATCCTTGTTTTGCTTTTGTTGATGTTCATCTTATACCCTCCTTTGAAGACACTGTCCATTCCGTTCAACTGCTCTTCCAAGTCCTTTGCTGTCTCTGACAGAATTACAATGTCATCGGTGAACCTCAAAGTTTATATTTCTTCTCCATGGATTTTAATACCTATTCCAATTTTTTCTTTTGTTTCCTTTACTGCTTGCTCAATATACATATTGAATAACATCGGGGAGAGGCTACAACCCTGTCTTACTCCCTTCCCAACCACTGCTTCCCTTTCATGTCCCTCGACTCTTATAACTGCCATCTGGTTTCTGTACAAATTGTAAATAGCCTGTTGGTCCCTGTATTTTACCCCTGCCACCTTTAGAATTTGAAAGAGAGTATTCCAGTCAACATTGTCAAAAGCTTTCTCTAAGTCTACAAATGGTAGAAATGTAGGTTTGCCTTTCCTTAATCTTTCTTCTAAGATAAGTCGTAAGGTCAGTATTGCCTCACGTGTTCCAGTATTTCTACGGAAACCAAACTGATCTTCCCCGAGGTCGGCTTCTACTAGTTTTTCCATTCGTCTGTAAAGAATTCGTGTTAGTATTTTGCAGCTGTGGCTTATTAAACTGATAGTTCGGTAATTCTCACATCTGTCAACACCTGCTTTCTTTGGGATTGGAATTATTATATTCTTCTTGAAGTCTGAGGGTATTTCACCTGTTTCATACATCTTGCTCACCAGATGGTAGAGTTTTGTCAGGACTGGCTCTCCCAAGGCCGTCAGTAGTTCCAATGGAACGTTGTCTACTCCGGGGGCCTTGTTTCGACTCAGGTCTTTCAGTGCTCTGTCAAACTCTTCACGCAGTATCGTATCTCCCATTTCATCTTCATCTACATCCTCTTCCATTTCCATAATATTGTCCTCAAGTACATCGCCCTTGTATAGACCCTCTATATACTCCTTCCACCTTTCTGCCTTCCCTTCTTTGCTTAGAACTGGGTTGCCATCTGAGCTCTCGATATTCATACAAGTGGTTCTCTTCTCTCCAAAGGTCTCTTTAATTTTCCTGTAGGCAGTATCTATCTTACCCCTAGTGAGACAAGCCTCTAGATCCTTACATTTGTCCTCTAGCCATCCCTGCTTAGCCATTTTGCACTTCCTGTCGATCTCATTTTTGAGACGTTTGTATTCCTTTTTGCCTGCTTCATTTACTGCATTTTTATATTTTCTCCTTTCATCAATTAAATTCAATATTTCTTCTGTTACCCAAGGATTTCTACTAGCCCTCGTCTTTTTACCTACTTGATCCTCTGCTGCCTTCACTACTTCATCCCTCAAAGCTACCCATTCTTCTTCTACTGTATTTCTTTCCCCCATTCATGTCAATTGTTCCCTAATGCTCTCCCTGAAACTCTGTACAACCTTTGGTTCTTTCAGTTTATCCACGTCCCATCCCCTTAAATTCCCACCTTTTTGCAGTTTCTTCAGTTTTAATCTACAGGTCATAACCAATAGATTGTGGTCAGAGTCCACATCTGCCCCTGGAAATGTCTTACAATTTAAAACCTGGTTCCTAAATCTCTGTCTTACCATTATATAATCTATCTGATACCTTTTAGTATCTCCAGGGTTCTTGCATGTATACAATCTTCTATCATGATTCTTAAACCAAGTGTTAGAGTGCTATGGTGTCAAAAATAACGAACTGGCACTAATCAGATCATACCTGACAAACAGAACTCAGGTAGTTATAGTAAATAGCCAGCAATCAAATGCCCTACCAGTTGTAAGAGGCGTGCCACAAGGCTCAGTGCTTGGACCTTTTCTCTTACTGGTATACATGAATGACTTGCCTACTTTCATGCTTCACAAGTCAATAATATATGCTGATGACACAACCCTGATTACCTCAGTTAACAAATTGGAGGAAGGGAAGAAACAAACAAAAGTAATGCTTGAAAAGTCTGCCATATGGCTCCATAGTAACAAGCTGATACTCAAAGTAGCAAGACTGAAACTATGTATTTCTTCTTGCACAATCTACAGGAAAAATTAAATGAGTCTGACGCTGTAAGACTTCTAGGAATCCACCTGGACCCGAAATTAACATGGAACACCCACACAGAAAAAAATGTAAATGCCGTTTGTCTAGGGCCTCCCATCGGGTAGACCGTTCGCCTGGTGCAAGTTTTTCGAGTTGACGCCACTTCTGCACTTGCGTGTCAATGGGGATGCAATGATGATGATATGGGCAACACAACACCCAGTCCCTGAGTGGAGAAAATCTCCAACCTAGCCGGTAATTGAACCTGGGCCGTTAGGTATGACATACCGTCGTGCTGACCACTCAGCTACCAGGAGCGGACACCCACACGGAACTGTTATGTACCGGACTATCTAGAGTAGTCTTTTTGTTAAGGAAACTAAAAACATTAGTTAGCAGAAAACAACTTTTATCTTCCTATTATGCCTTCTTTGAATCTCACTTACAGTACGGAATAAAATTATGGGGCAACTCATCTGGTGCTCAGACAGTGTTCATGTGGCGGAAGAAAGCAATTAGAGCAATTACGGGTATTGAAAGCCAAGAATCATGTTGAAAGGACTTTAAGGAACTTAACATCTTAACATTACCTTCTCTGTATATAAAAACGTGTCTTCTTTCCATAAAAAACAAATACATACCTTACCTTCCAGAACAGATGTTCATTCACATGATACCAGATATAAAAACAATCTTGATGGAGACTTTACTAGGCTGTCTAAGGTCCAAAGTAGCTTTAAACAAACAGGATTAAAATTATATAACAAGTTACCACCATCACTGAAAGACCTACAAGGTGATGCCTGCAAGAAGCAGCTGCACAAATTGTTAGCTGATAAGTGTATCTATGACGTTAAGGAATTGGAATGTAGTAGAGAGTGAGAGTAACTATGATGTAAAGGAATTGCAATGTAGTAGAGAGTAACTATGATATTGAGGAATTGGAATTTAGTAGAGAGTAACTATAATGTTAAGGAATTATATAATTATAATGTAGAGAATAACTCTTTATCCTCATGTAATGTAATCTAAATGTTCATAGTTCCCCAATTTTAGATTCACTATCAAATGTAATGTCGAAACTGTCTATTTCAACAAATGTTGGCTAATGATAAGTAAATAAATAAATAAAACACCCAAAAATGTATCTCCTGTGCTATCTCCTCCTCTGACACCAGTAAACGTGTTAACCAGCCACCAACCAGCAGTTTTCTGATTACTATCACCTTGGCCTTGAAAAGCTCAGCCACATCCTTCACCATGGCTTCAACTATCTCTTCTTGTACCCTTAGATGAGTGATATCCTACCCAATAAATTACCCATCTCACCCAAAGTACCGTTTTGCTGCCCTCCTAACCTACAGAATATCCTTATCTATCCTTATTCTGATCCTGCTCCTAGTCCTGCACCCATGGGTCTTTCTCATGTGGCTGACCCAGGTACAAGACCGCTCCCATACACCTGCACATCTCCTCCTACTGCAATCCAGCCAAAGGCATTTCCTACCTAATAAAAGCAGGGCCATGTGTGCAAGCATCCATTTATGTATCAGACATGTTACTTGCAGCTATCAGCTATGCTACAATTACTGTGCAGCATTCTATGTGGGCACTGCAGGTAACTGACTGTCTACTGATGTAAATGGTCATTGTCAAACTGTGAGAAGATGCAAACTTAACTATCCAGTTGCTGAACGTGCTGCATGCCATAGCACAAATGACTTCAACAGCTGCTTCACTAGCTGAGCCATTCAGATACTGCCTTCCAGACTAAATTCTCTGAACTATGCAGATGGCAATTGTATCTCCAGAAAAGCCTATGTTCTTGGAATTCCTCTGGCCTAAATTTCCACAAACTTGTTTCCCACTGCCTTATCTTTTCCCTTCTCTTGTCTGTTTATCTCCTTCTCCATCCAGACCATGTACTGTCTTCTCCTACCCCCCCCCCCCCCCCTCTCTCTCTCTCTCTCTCTCTCTCTCTCTCAAACACACACACACACACACACACACACACACACACACACACACACACACACACACACACACACACACACACACACACACCTTCTTTTCAACCCGTCTCACATTCTGCTTCCCCTCCCTGTCTTCCTCTTCATCCTCGCCTTCCTCTCTTTATTGCCCTTCCCTCTGTCCCACATATCTCTTATATGCTCTACACTTTGAACACCTTTCATTTTGTGCTATTTTGATACTCCCTTATTGCCTTGTGTATCCTTCCCTACCCTCTCTCCATGTCCACCAGCCCAGTTACTGTTCTCAGTAACTGCTAATGAATAATCAGTCCCTTTGTAGCCATAGGCATAAGTGTTTGGGTGTCTGTGTGGTTGTGAGTGAAAAGTGTGTACTTTTGCTAGGAAAAGGCCCATAGTTTGTAAGCTAATGACTACTGTTTTCTGTTCAGTGAGTCCAAGCACCACACATCAGCCTGCTGCAGGTGAGAGGTTGCCTTTCCCTTATTTTACTTACTGAACTGACATAAGTATATATGAAATTTATCTGTTTAATTTTGTAATTTAGCGTATGAAATGAGATGAAAAAAATTTGTGATTCAGTAAATAATATTGAAAAGACACAAACAGAAGACATAATACAGTGAACTTTATACACAAATTTTAAAAAATTACATACATGATTTTGAAATGAGGTATATTTTTTATAGCCACATCCAAAGAAGAAACTAATATCATTGTGCATTAGAACTTAATTTCTGACCATATGTAAAATGTAAGTCACTCAACTTGTTTGAATTAGACTGCTTTGGTTTGTGTAGTAACTGAAGACTAGCTAGTGTTTGTTAAAATGATTAATGATTTCATGGAACTACTGTGTAGAACTAACAAAAATAATTATTTCCTGTGGATAAAAGAAATTCACATAGCCTAAGCATAATTCCTTTGGGGGAACACACTGACCATATTGTAAATGAAATTCTTTTATGTTATTTTTTAGCTTTGTGCCCTGCAATTGGTACCATAGCCACTTGCGAGTTCTTAGTAATTTATTTTCTGTTTGTATTGTCTGATAATGACTTGCTAAGAAGTCAAAACTGGTTGTGATACCACTTATGTGACCCAAGGCCGAAAAAACCAATAAAAGAAGAAACGTTTGATTTTAACTTTTAGGCATAATTGGGACAAATGAAGGTATTGTTGTATCTGATGAAAATATAATCATCAGTACAATGGTGGGTTCTTTACTTGCTCTGAGAGGAGAGTGAGTGGAAACTAGAACACATAAAACATTGGTTCACTTTATTACTAAATAGATAAGAAGATTTACTTAAGTCTGGATGATCCATTTGTGCCTTGTGCACTTTTAACAACAGAAACACATGGAGCCTTAAAATCAATATCTGTTGAGTCCACTATTGTCTGAGATGCCACAATAGACAGAACTGTTTTTAAATGAGAATCTGGTGGTTTTAGAATTGCAGTATGAATGCATGCATCTGAGACATTCTGGGTGATTGAATCCCATAATGTGACATCAGTGTAACTGATACCACAAGAACACTAAAACTTACAATGGCTTGTGAGCCCTCTGAGTTCCATTATCCACTGTTTTAGTGTTTGACCAGGCTACTGTTTGAGATGAAAAAATTGAAACCTTGCTGCTGCAACATGGACCTCACTGCTGTAATGTTTGTTGAGCAGTTTAACAAGGTCAGTGTATGTGACTGATTCAGGACTAGAGTCTGGACATAACTTTACCCACCAGTTACGTTGTAAGCAGAAAAATGGGTCTACAATTGTGCCTGATATTCTGGCCATTCTTCTTCCTGACTAGTGTCTGGACATAACTTTACCCACCAGTTATGCTGTAAGCAGCAAAATGTGTCTCCAATTATGCCTGATATTCTGGTCATTCTTCTTCCTGACTGTGGAGTGGGCAAAATGTAGGTGCAGTAACCCATGACAGTGATTCAATTCAATTCAATTTATTAGCGTCCTTGTAGTACATCATCAAAATGACATAGACACTGATGCCAGGTTCACAAAATGTGTCTCCAATTATGCCTGATATTCTGGTCATTCTTCTTCCTGACTGTGGAGTGGGCAAAATGTAGGTGCAGTAACCCATGACAGTGATTCAATTCAATTCAATTTGTTAGCGTCCTTGTAGTACATCATCAAAATGACATAGAGACTGATGCCAGGTTCTATTCACTGAGTAGTAGGCGTTCAGTCTGCTCCACCTGAAACTGAGCAGTTTTAGTTAGAGACATTTTCTGTTGCAGATCAGACATGGTGAAACACTATATACAAAAAATTCAAAAACAGAAGCCTGGCAATGCCAGGCAGTGAAATGACATGTACAACATGTACACAGAGGCCTTGCGGTAGGTAAACAAGTTATTAATTCTTGTTAGCAATTTATTGTACCTGATGAAAAGAAAAGTTTCAGTTTCTGAGAGGAAACTAGAACATTAAAAATATTAGTGCAGTTTATTACAAGATAGACATGAAGATTTACTTGTATAATCTATTTCCACAGGAATGAATTATGAATCTATTCCTGTCTCTGTCTCTGAATATGAAACAGTCTGTGATATACAACTTGAATATGAAAGTATCACTGGATACAGGCGAATTTACAAGGATCTTTACATGGAGTATGTAGACATAATATTCAGAGTTAAAGTTCAGTATAAGACATGAAATTCACTGGTGCCCTATCTAAGATGATTCTGTCATCTTCATCGTTTATCACATCTGTGTCTACATCTACATCTACATGTATATGCTGCAAATCACACTTAAGTGCCTGGCAGAACCACCTTCACAATAATTCTCTATTATTCAACTATTGAACAGAGCACAGAAAAAATGAACACCTGTATCTTTATGTGTGAGCTCTGATTTCCATTATTTTATTGTGATGATCATTTCTCTCTATGTAGGTTGTCATCAACAAAATATTTTTGCATTTTGAGGAGAATGCTGGTGATTGAAATTTCATGAGAAGATTCTGCCACAATGAAAAACATGTTTTTAAAAATGGTGTCCATCCCAAATCCTGTATCATGTTCATGGCACTCTCTCTCCTATTCCATGATAATAGAAAAAAAAAAGAAAAGCTGCTCTTCTTTAAACTTTCTCGATGTACTCCATCAATCCTATCAGGTAAGGATCCCAGATTGTGCAGCAGTACTCAAAAAGAGGACATACAAGCATAATGTAGGCAATCTCTTTAAGTGTTTTGCCAGTAAAATGCAGATTTTGGTTTGCCTTCACCTCAACATTTGCTATGTGCTATTTACAGTTTAAATTGTTTGTAATTGTAATCCCTAGGTATTTAGTTGAATTAATGGCCTTTAGATTAGACTGATTTATCAAGTAACTGAAGTTTAACAGATTCCTTTAAGCACTCATCTGGATGACCTCACACTTTTCATTATTTAGTGGCAAATACCAATTTTCACACCATTCAGATATCTTTTATAAATCATTTTGCAATTTGGTTTGATCTTCTAATGAGTTTTCTAGATGATAAACAACAACATCATTTACAAACAATCTCAGACTGCTACTCAGATTGTCTCCTAAATCTTTTATATATAAGAAATGGGTAGTCCCCTGTCACCCATTGTGGCTAATCTTTTCATGGAAGACTTTGAGGAGAGAGCGCTCCAGACGTCGGATTTGAAACCTACGTGTTTTTGGCGATATGTGGATGACACCTTTGTTATCTGGCCTCACGGCATTGCATCGCTGAATGTTTTTCTTGAGCATCTTAACTCACTTCATCCCAACATCAAGTTCATGATGGAGATGGAGAAAAACGGCAAACTTCCATTCCTGGACGTGTTGGTACGGAGAAAAGAAGATGGCACATTAGGTCACGCAGTGTACCGTAAACCAATGCACACGGACTTATACTTACAGGCCACCAGCTGTCACCATCCTTCACAATGAAGTGGCGTACTCAGGACGTTGGTCCACAGAGCACGAGCCATATCAGACTCAGACAGCTTATCCAATGAGCTACTCCATCTGCGTACCATTTTCCAACAAAATGGATATTCCGAACGGGAGATTCGCCGTGCCTTACAACCAAAGCGGGTTACCCAATGTGAGGAAGTGGAAGAAGGCGAAGAACAAAGGGGAATGGTCATCTTGCCATACATCGGCGGTGTCTCTTCAAAAATAGGAAGACTATTGAAGAGGCATAAAGTTAAATGTGTTTTTCGTCCGCCAGCAAAACTCAGAGCTCTCTTGGGCTCATCTAAGGACAGCCTTGGCCTAAGAAGACCCGGTGTTTACGAGATTCCTTGTAGCTGCGGTATGTCGTACATCAGACAAACTTGTTGCACTGTGGAAGAGAGATGCACTGAACACCGACGCTACACTCGTCTGGAGCAACCAGAAAAGTCTGCAGTGGCCGAGCATTGTCTCAGTACAGGACATTCTATGAATTATCAACATACAAAAATTCTCGCATCGACGAGTTCGTACTGGGACAGTGTTATTAAGGAAGCAGTGGAAATACGTAGCTCGACGAATCTTGTAAACAGAGACACGGGCTTTCAGCTTAGTTCAGCATGGGATCCTGCACTGGCCATATTGAAGTTGCTTCAAGCAGAGAGGAATACTATTGCTCATAAGACGGACGACGATTCGCCAGCAACATAAATATTCTGTTGACAACGGGAGGATAATCAAGGCGCCTACGTGGACGCGCAGTTTTGCTTGCGGCTTCCGACAGAGGTCGCTGGGGCAGCCGATGGCAGTGCAGAGTAACAACGGCAGCCTCCGCCCTTGCGGCTTCCAACAGAGGTCGCTGGGGCTGCCGATGGCAGTGCAGAGCATCGGCGGCAGCCTCCGCGCGTGCGCCGAAGTATTTGGTCCTTCATCCTGTAGGTGGCGTTACTGTCCTTCCAGCTATCAGTTGATATCGTCGCTATTGGCCATCGAATTTGGCGCCTCCACGCATGCGCACTTCCTGCCTAAAACTGGCATAAATAGGGGGCCCTGGTGCTGCCTTAGCAGTGTGTTCGTCGCACCTGAAGATGTCGGCCAGTTGCGCTGACGAAATATTGTGGAGTTTTCACTATAACATCCGACGTCTCGCCCGAGAATCATACATGCAACATGTCCGTCGGGAAAGCCTCAAGCAACACATCATTACAAGTTGCTTGTGTTGTACAGTGTCAAAAGCCTTCTGGAAGTCTAGAAATATGGAATCAATTTGAAGTCTCTTTCAATAGCACTCAACACTTCTTGTGTGTAAAGAGCTGGTTGTGTTTCACAAGCATGGTGTTTTCTAAATCTGTGTTGACTGAGTATCAATGACCATTCTCTTCAAGGTAATTAATTATGTTCAAACACAATATACTGTATGTTCTAAAATCCTGTTGCATATCGACATTAATGATATGGGCCTGTAACTTAGTAAATAACTACTGCTACTATCTATCTTGGATATTGGTGTGACCAGTGCAGATTTCCGGTCTTTGGGTATGGATCTTTCATTGATTGAGTGGTTGTTTATGATTGTTAAATATGGAGCTATTTCATCAGCATATTCTGAAAGGAACCTAATTGGTATACAGTCTGAACCAGAGGACTTGCTTTTATTAAGTGATTTAAGTTGCCTCACTACTCTGAGGATATCTACTTCTAAGTTACTCTTGTTGGCAGCTGTTCTTGGTTCAAATTCTGGAGTATTTACTCCATCTTGTTTGGTGAAGCTATTTTGAAAGGTTGTGTTTAGTAACTCTGTTTTTAAACCACTGTAGAGAAGGTATTGACTGTGTCTTACCGCCAGCATACTTTACATACGACCATAATCCCTTTGGATTTTTTGCCGGGTTTCAAGATAAAGTTTCATTGTGGATCTATTATAAGCATCTTGCTTTGATGACCATGCTAAATTTTGAGCATCTGTAAAAGACTGCCAATCTTGGAGGTTTTGCGTTCATTTGAATTTAGGATTGTTTCCTAAACAGTGTTCTGACACAGTTCGTGTACCAAGGGGAATTAGCTCCAGCATTTGTTAATTTATTTGATATAAATCTCTCAATTGCTGTCAGTACTATTTCTTTGACTGTCCTACACTTACATTGTTAATTTGGAAGGGGTGAAGATTCTCTCTCATAAAGCATCAAGTAAAGTTTTATCTGCTTTTTTGGATAGGTATGTTTTTCATTTATTTTTGGAGGATTTGAGAGTTACAGTATTCAGTCTTGTGATGTTGTTGTTGTGGTCTTCAGTCCTGTGACTGGTTTGATGCAGCTCTCCATGCTACTCTATCCTGTGCAAGCTTCTTCATCTCCCAGTACCTACTGCAACCTACATCCTTCTGAATCTGCTTAGTGTATTCATCTCTTGGTCTCCCTCTATGATTTTTACCCTCCACGCTGCCCTCCAATGCTAAATTTGTGATCCCTTGATGCCTCAAAACATGTCCTACCAGCCGATCCCTTCTTCTAGTCAAGTTGTGCCACAAACTTCTCTTCTCCCCAATCCTATTCAATACCTCCTCATTAGTTACGTGATCTACCCACCTTATCTTCAGCATTCTTCTGTAGCACCACATTTCGAAAGCTTCTATTCTCTTCTTGTCCACACTAGTTATTGTCCATGTTTCACTTCCATACATGGCTACACTCCATACAAATACTTTCAGAAACGACTTCCTGACACTTAAATCTATACTTGATGTTAACAAATTTCTCTTCTTCAGAAATGATTTCCTTGCCATTGCCAGTCTACATTTTATATCCTCTCTACTTCGACCATCATCAGTTATTTTACTCCCTAAATAGCAAAACTCCTTTACTGCTTTAAGTGTCTCATTTCCTAATCTAATTCCCTCACCATCACCCGATTTAATTTGACTACATTCCATTATCCTCGTTTTGCTTTTGTTGATGTTCATCTTATATCCTCCTTGTGATGACAACCCTGTATTCACTAATGCCTGTTTCTGTTTTGATGCTCATTATTAGCTCAGGATTATTTGTTGCTAAGAGGTCAAGTGTGTTTTCACAACAATTTACTATTTGCATGGGTTCATGAGCTAAATGCTCTAAATAATTTTCAGAGAATGCATTTAGCACAATTTTGGATGATGTTTTATGTGTAGCTCTGGGATTGAACATGCATTTTCACCAACATATCATGGGTGAATTAAAGTCACCACCAACTCTGATTGTATGAGTAGTGTATGTATTTGAAATTAAACTCAAGTAACTTTGAACTTTCTGCAATTGTATCATCTGCGTTGGGAGATCAGTAAGAGGATCCAATTATTATTTTATTCTGTTTGCCAAGAATGACCTCTGCCCATTTACAGGAACTATCTGCTTCAGTTTTGCTGCAGGATAAACTACTTCTTACACCAACAAACTGCCAACTGTGTTTAGCCTATCCTTTTGGAATACCATTAGGTTCTTTGCAAAAATTGCAGCTGAACTTAGCTCCAGCTTTAGCCAGCTTTCAGTGTCTATCAATACTTGGATCTCTGGCACTATCCCAACAAGCTACAGCAACTTACAACTGTTATGTCAATTGTTCCTGTATCTGTATTTTTCCTATGTTTGACTGGCACTCTTTGAGACTGAAGCCCTCTTTGTATTTTCCCAAGACCCTGTAACCTAAAAAGTGCCCAGTCCACGTTGCACTCCCCCTGTTACCTGCCCCCTCCATGTAGTGGTCTCTAGGCCTATTCTGTGGAATCCAAAATCCAACCACCCTATGGCACAAGTCAAGGAATCTGCTGTCTATATGGTCACAGAATCGTCTGAGCTTCTGATTCAGACCCTCCACTTGACTCTGTATTAAAGGTCCGCAATTGGTCTGGTCAATATGCTGCAAATTGTGAGCTCTGCTTTCATTTCTCAAACAAGACTGGCAGTCTTTACCACTCCTGTAGCCACTTGAAACCAGAGAGAACCTCTTCTGATCTGAAGTGACACACTTCATTGGTACCAGCATGAGCCACCACCTGCAATTGACTGCAACCTGTGCTCTTCATGGCATCTTGAAGGACCCTTCCCATATCTCGAATGACTGCACCTGGTATGCACACAGAGTGCACATTGGCTTTCTTCCCCTCCATGGCATCCATGTCCCTAATGGGCCCCATAATGTGCCTAACATTGGAGGTCCCAACTGCCAATATTCCCACCCTCTGTGATTACCTGGATCTTGCAGGCTGAGAGGTTCTTCCTGAAACAGGGACAACTGACTGCATCTGGGTGAGGAGCAGTTTGTCAGACTAACCAGGGAGGCCTTATGTGCGGCCCCCTGGGAAGTCTTTTGCCTGCTGCCACACCCTGAAGTGACCTCCCACTTGACCACAGGTGAGTGGCCAACCTCAGTGCAAGCAGGAACTGGGCTGGTGACTGGTGCGGGCCGATTGGTGGACTCAGACATGATGGATGGGCTTTGGATCCACATGGCCAACCCACAATAGTGTTGCCCATCCACTGCAGCTTCAAGCAGTGTAACCAAAGCCGTCACAACCTGGAGCTGAGAGCGAAGTGTCACCAACTTGGCTCACATCTGCACACAGCCATCACAGTCCCTATCCATACTAAAGACCGTGGGAAACTACGTTACACAGACAAACAAGGACAATCAACACATGCTATGGAAGTCTACTGTGGACACACAGGAAAATGCAAGAACTGTGTGCAATAAATTAGATTAACATGCGGAGATACAAAAACTGAACTGCCAAAGCACACAGGTGAGACTTAATAGTTCGCTCCTGATTTGGAACTTGTAATATGTCACAAAATTGGTTTACTTTCTGATGGAAGTGAAAACATGAGAACTATGTCTATTAAATATTAAATTAACACACAGAAACTCAAGAAAATAAATTACCATAGCATGAACTGGGCTGAGCCTTCCTCTGCTTGGCTGTACATCGGCATCTCAATACAGTGGTGCTGTGAAGCTGAGAGATGGTATGGCTTCACCAGCGCTTCCCATTCATCATTGCAGTATGCAACAAGACATCATTATCTCCTGTGGTATTGATGGGAGGTGCCAGCCTCGCTATGGCACCCCAATCTATGGATGATACAACACATATGCATTAATAAAGGATAAATAAATCAGAGAAACTTAATCTGTACACTGTATTAACAATGCTTTCACTACACTACTAAATGCTACTCATTCTTATGCCAGCTAAATTTAATCAAATAAATTAGACAAAGTTGTTACTTTGAACATGATGTTATCTCTTCAGTTCTGCAAAGTAGCTGCTGGTTGTTTGCTATTGGTAGTTTAATATTCACTTAATCAACTGGTATTTTTTAAAGAAAACAAATATCTACATATGTAAAAACAGTGCCCTGTTTACTACTTTTATACAGCTTTACAATGAATGCTCCCACTTATGAGGGTGGTTTGAAAAGTTCTAGGAATGGAATAGAAAAAAAGTACTTTTATTTTTCAATGTAGTCTCCTTGTAGATTAATGCACTTGGTCCAATGATGTTCCATTGCCTCCAGGCCTGTAAAATAGTTGTCAACTCTGGCTATCAATTCTTTGGTTGAAGTGAATCTTGGTCCACCAAGAAAAATTTTCAGTTTTGGGAAGAGATGGAAATCTGATGGAGCCATATCAGGTGAATAAGGTGGGTGTGGCAATAATTCATAACTTAGTTCATGCAATTTTGCCATGACAATGGCACCTGTGTGCAGGCATGCATTGTTTTGATGGAAGGTGACTTTCTTCCTTGCTAAACCTGACCCTTTTTCATGTATCTTTTGTTGCAATTTGTCCAGGAGGTTAGCACAGTATTCTCCAGTAATTGATTGCCCAGTGGGGCGATAACCTACAAACAGAATCCCCTTCACATCGCAGAACACTGATGCCACAACCTTTCCTGCCGAAGGAATTGTCTTTGCTTTCTTTGGTTGCAGAGAATCAGCATGTTTCCACTGCTTTGACTGTTGTTTTGTCTCTGGGATATAGTAGTGCACCAAAGTTTCATTTGTGGTCACAAACTGGTGCAAAAGGTCTTGTTCATTTCTTCGAAAATGGGCCAAACATTGTTCCGATATACCCATTCTCATGCATTTTTGATCCAGTGTCAAGAGTCGTGGCACCCATCTTGAAAATAATTTTTTCATTTTTGATTCTTCAGTTAAAATGTGATATACTCTTTCAGATGACATCTGACAAGCATGAGCAATTTCACACACTTTCAATCGGCTATCCTCCATGACCATTGTGTGCACTTTTGCAATGATTTCTGGAGTAGTGACACATATTTGCTGACCACTGCATTGATCATCATCTAAACTCTCCTGACCAAATTTAAATTCATTTGTCCACTTGGAAACAGTTGAATATGAAGGAGCAGAGTCCCCCAGTGTGTTCTGGAAATTGGCATGAATGTCCTTTGCTTTCATACCTTTCTTTACGAAGTACTTGATCACTGCTCAGATCTCAATTTTTTCCATCTTCGCAAATCACTTCACAGGAACCACAACAAAACCATGTCACCACCACAGCCGGCCGGTGTGGCTGAGCGGTTCTTGGTGCTTAAGTCTGGAACTGCACGACCGCTACAGTCGCAGGTTCGAATCCTGCCTTGGGCATGGATGAGTGTGATGTCCTTAGATTAGTTAGGTTTAAGGAGTTCTAAGTTCTAGGGGTCTGATGACCTCAGATGTTAAGTCCCATAGTGCTCAGAGCCAATTGAGCCATTTTTTCACCACTACATGTCTCTTCCAAGACCACTGATGTGGCATGTGTTTACAGGTAACAGTCCAATGAATATCACATGAAAAACTCATTGCTGACCTCTCATGGTGTTTCTGAGAACTTTTTAAACCACCCTCATATCACGTAACTAACAGAACTTTTCTATACATGAATATAGGTAGTTAGTTAATCTGTAAAGAGGGTGGCTAATGAGGTATTTCCTAAATTTTATTTTGAACTGATAGGGATTCCCAATTCCTTGCATTATGTTAGATGGGAGCATCATCAAAAATGAGTACTGAACTCCACTCTCAATCCGAGAAAAGGAGACAAATCTGCATGAAAATTTTGTGTATGTTTATATTTTGATTCTGTATACATTTCAAGTGAAACTTATTATCATTGTCAGCAACAAACACAATTAAGGAGTAAATGTGCTGTAAAGTTAGTGTAAGAATTAAAAGATCCCATAACAAGGCTTCTGCAGATTGTAAGATTGTCTGCTTTTCCCAAAATTCTCATTATTTGCTTTTGCTGAGTAAATACTTTACTTACCTTATATGCACTAACCAGAAAATAAATCCATAGGACAACAGTGAAAATAAGCGCAATAACAAGCAGAAACCGGAACTTAAAAAAAAAAAAAAAAAATACTGGTTCATTTGATTACAGGATGGATATGAAGATTTATTTAACTTTGTATAATCCATTCCCATAGGAATGTTCTGAGTATTTACAACTTTCTCTGAATATGAAAATATGACCTTCAGGACAACACAAGCTGAACTGAACCTTTTTTGTTAGTTCGTCTTTGTGTGCATTCCATTGTAAGTTATCTGGATGAATGCTAAAAAATTTGTGCAGGATGCCTCATCCAGCATATGGTCATTAATGTTTACTTCTGGTACTTGTTTTAAGTCACACAATATGCACGGAAAAGCTTAAAGATGGATGGATATATAAATAAAAGTCTCTGTGAGATTAAGACTGTTGACCATGTGAACCATATGTAGGCATGTTCTATATCTACATTTATAACTAAACTCTGCAAACTACTGTGTGGATGGCAGATAGTACATTCCATTGTACTATTTATTAGGTCTTTCTTCCATTATATACATACTTGGTTCATGAGAAGGACAAGTGGTTAAATGTGTCTGTGCTTGCTGTAACTAGTCTAATTGTGTATTCACAAACCATGTGGAAGTGATACGTAGGGACTGTAATATATTCCTAACTTAAAGTTGGTTCTAGAAACTTTCTAAATAAGTTTTCATGAGATAGTTTGCATTTTCCATTTCAGTTCTTTCAACATCTTTGTGAGATTCTCCCATGGGTTGAACAATCCTGTGACCCTTGGTCATTCAGTATCCCCTGTTAGTCCTATTTGATAGGGGTTCCACAAACTTGAGCAATATTCCAGGATGTTTTGTAGGTAGTGTCCTTTGTAGACTGACTCCAGCTTCCCTAGTGTTCTACCAACGAATCACAGTCTGACACCCACTTCACCTAAGGCTGAGACTACGTGATCACTCTATTCTGTATCTCTAAAAATTGTTCAGCTATCATGTATGCATTGTCTGGTAAGGTTTAATTTGGACCCTCAAATTGGTAAGCCTGTGTCATCAACAACCATTACAGTTTTTGAATTACCCTTTGAAGTAATTTGTGTGATGCCACATGTCATATTCACCCATTACGAGGTTAGTTTTATGCTTGTGATACAATCTTTCATTGAAACACACAAGTTTCTGTTATGAAGATGAGATGCCATCAGTGTGAGAGGGATACCATCAATGCCATAACACTTAAGTTTTCCAAGTAAAATTTTTTGATCCACACTTTGGCAAGGTAACAGAATGTACCACCAGGATAATTTTTCTCGTTTATCTCTACTAGCACTTCATTTCTGAGGTAATGTATTGCTTTCTCTGTAGAGAATTCTTTATAAAAGCCAAACAGGAAGATAACAAGTTCTTCTCAGCTAAATGAGTATCCATTATGTCATAGAATGTGTTTCACAGGACTGTGTGATGACTATTGAACACAAAAAACATCATTTTTGAGTATGACTTGAACGTTTATGCAGTTATTCTCGTGAAAGTTCCCACTTTCTGTATATGTGCCTCACTTATTTAATAAAAGTGTTTTTCAATGTACAGTCATGGACAAAATGAGTGAGACCCCTCACCTTTTCATTATGCTGATCCACACAGGTTTAAAGTCTGCTACACAGCATAACAGGCAAGGCGACAAAGTGCTACCAACATACTATGCGGAGGTGTGAAACTGAGAAACTATCCGAACTTTGTCAGACTGTTTTCAGTCATGTCTAAGACTATATTAATGCTGATTACTGTGTTAAACACAACATGTAAATATAAAATACAAATGAAAGAAGAAACACTAATTAGTATGAACTGTACTAATAAAAATGAATTTCAGCTTATCGAGATAACATAAGTGTTTTAGTAAGACAAAGTACTCGAAATCTTTACGAATTAGCAAAATATTATGCGCATTTGGCCATAAAATGGTCTGTGTCAACGTTCAAACCAGTCATACTGGATTAGCATTGCTGACCTACCATGAAAGTGTGCAAATTTAGCAATGTGTGAAGATTCATAACGAAATTCAGTTAAAAATCATTCAGTGCCATTCTTAAGTCAATTCAATTATTGGCAGAAGCACAAAAAGTACGCAGTAACAAGTATGAAATTCTACAATAGTTTCATATTGACATCCACAGGGCATTGGTACAGAATAAAGGTAGCAATAAAATGTATTGGGGGCACGAGAATTTCTTAAAATTGCTTTACTGATAGTCTATCTGCCTCCATTGAGATTAGAACCAAAACCAAACCAGACCTCCCTTGTAGTAGCAAACACCCACTACACTAGCAGACAACCCAGGCAAACAGCCCTCTATTATTACCTCAGACATGAATGGGCTGGCAATTTCACAATGCAAATGGCAAAATGATTTGCAATTTCTGTGCTATAGAGCTTTCTGGACTCAAAAACATGAATTTTCTACCTTTATGTGGGCTGCTTATGTGACAATCATCTAGGATGTTTATTGAAATAACAAACACTGTTATTAGTGAGTAAATTTAGTAGGATGATTCTGCACCACCCCAAGAAATAAACGGCGACATCGCTGCCAAACTTATTCTACATTGTTTCGAGTTCTCCGTTACACTTGCGACAGCCAGAAAATGTTCATTAGTCGAAGTGTTTCTTAAGCTAGCTAGCAATGGGAATGCTTGCACTTCTAAAACGCAATGGCATTAATACTGGGATCTGAATTACCACATGTATAGGCAAATGGATTTTATTTGCATTTCTGTAAACGTGATTTGGATTGAAAGTGTAGCTACGATTAATATGCTGCTGTATCAACTGCGACTAGAACATTTCGAATAAAGAGTAGGGGGAACTATTTATGCGGCTCTCATCTTCAGTAACTGTCATAGCTATTTTCGTTGTTAGGATTTCGTCACCTAGGTCGGTAAAAACGGAACCCTACTAGTCTCACTTTCTTGACAGTCTATCTGTCTACCCAACCCTTAAAATCCATTCACCTCAAGCACAGGTAGACATAATAAGCATAAATGTATCACATTTCCTGCAGTATACAGTCCCTTAGTGGCGTAAAAAAGTGAGCTTCTATGTCAACGTGATCTAAAGACATGGCCATTTATGTAAAGAAAATTTACACGTAAGGTCAAAAAATGGCTCTAAGAACTATGCAACCAAACTGCTTAGGTCATCAGTCCCCTAGACCTAGAATTACTTAAACCTACCTAACCTAACACGTATCCACACCCGCAGAAGGATTCGAACTGACAGCGCAAACAGCCGCGCTGTCCACAATATGACGCCGTTGTAACGCACAGCTAACCTGTGCCAGCAAGCTGTTAATATCATCTGGTGTTGCTAAAAAGTTATTCACTTCTGGTGAATGATTTTCTGCACAGTTCATTTAAGATAGAATAACTAAAATATATTTGATGTTACATAAGAGGAAGGATGCCTATTTCATTTCTCCTTGTCTTTATTTATTTTATGATGTTAGATTCACAATCTGAGCATACATACTATCCATAACCACACTTAAGCACCAAGTCGTAGTCACAGATATGAGAATACAACACATTGGCTTTTACTTGAGGTATTTTGTTTCCCATGAAGTGGTGACAGATGATGCTGTGGCGTCTTCGAAGCATGAGCTTCGCCAGCACATCAGCTGAGGGAACATTTTCATCCTGCTGCCAGTCTAATGGACAATGGCAACACAATAGAATACGTTTGACAACTATGTGACCATCGATTTACATTCTTGAATGGTTCATAATTATGTTAGTAAAACCATTCAATATTTTTATGTCCTTTAAATTACATTTGCTACATTATTCGCACTGAAGATTTAGGAAATGTCTGTTATTTGGTCCAGGAAGCACTTTCCAACAGAAATTGCTGCTTACATTGACATTTATGTTACAAATAAGTCGTCTTATCCATCACGAGGACAACGAGGGTGCTCTGTTTTGCTACAGCTGTTTCATAGCTTAGTGGTATTGTGTGTTGGTGGTGTTGACAGTTTACATACTGCACATGTAACACACAATAAAAGCGTTGGATGCCTACAGTGATCAGTCTACTTGAAAAATGTTTGTTGTCATCGTAATTTATGTAACTTGCTCTTCGACTTCCAATTTGACAATTTGTGGAAAAATGTTTTACCTTGCTAGTCCTAGTTTCAAACATTGTCTTGACTGTGAAAACATAGGCATGAAGGAGTCAGTGAAAGCAATTATTCACTATTATAGCAAAGTTTTGAATCCACTGGACACTTGAATTCTCTATATTGATTCTGAGAGTTTTATTATTCCTCTTGTTATTTACTGTCTCACTGTCATCTGTGAGAATAAAATTAAAGGCAGTGGGGTTAGGTTCCTGATCTATATACTGTGTATTAATATTCTTCAATGCTATGAAAATTTTAAAGGTTATATTCTTTACGTAAACCAGAGTATCGGATTGGATTGTTTTTGGGGGAGGAGACCAGACAGCGAGGTCATCGGTCTCATCAGATTAGGGAAGGATGGGGAAGGAAGCCGGCCATGCCCTTTCAAAGGAACCATCCCGGCATTTGCCTGGAATGATTTAGGGAAATTACGGAAAACCTAAATCAGGATGGCTGGACTCGGGATTGAACCGTCATCCTCCCAAATGTGAGTACAGTCTCCAGAGTATCAGTTTCAGTCCTAGGATCGACGATAAACTTCAGAAATACAATTACGGAATAGTGGCATATCGATTATGGCTCCTCACCATCAACAATAGTTGTTACCCATAATTTTGTATTTGCTATTTGACCGTTGTCACCCTTTAGAGACAAACCTGATCTTTCCACAATGTCATTTTTGTCTTGCTTCTTAATTTGGCCTATGACTATAGGTTTTTTGAAATTATTAACCGTTAAATATGCTATTCCACAAATTAAAAACTTCCAGTTATTCTTTATATCTTGAAACTTACTACCATTCACTTTCACTGAAGAAAAGATACATAATAACAAAATAAAATCATAGATTAGAATCTCAAAAGCATACTGTGAATGGTGAAAATGAAATGAACTAAAAATCACCTTCTTGTCTAAAACACGTTACTGTTCCAGAGAACTTCGGCACCTCTCAAAATTTGTTACACCTCCGATGTTTAGCCACATGTGAACAAATAATGGGTCTCATGAAGCAGCACTGTTTACCCGTCACAAAATAAAGCCTCAAAAATCAGTAAATAAAACTATTCTTCTACTGTTGTTCCGAATCACATATACCAACCACCATCTGCTGTGACAGCAACTCGAAGTCTATTGGGTATTTGATTTTACTATTCTTTTTCAGGCCTCCTTACCTCCCCTTCTAGCCCAACCTTCGCTCTCCAATTACACCTTCATCAGCAAGCTTCTCCTTGATATTTTTTTTGTGCTGAATTGCTTTTTACCCTTCTTGCATATACACATGTGTCATGTATTTTTTTGAGACTGCATGAATATATAACATGAGTATTTCTTCTCTTAGCAAATTAAATATTACATATCTTGTTGTGAATTAATTTGTTGTTGTGAATTAATTTGTTTGTCCAGGTTCCACTTACCGTGTTTCCTTAAAATTATATAAAATATATGTCTATAAAAATGCTGATGCTGCTTAGTACCGTGTATAACCTCCTTCGGCTACCAAAATGGCCTGAAGTCTGTTAGACATTAAGCCCACAACTCTAGCCACATAACTAGGAGATTCAAGTAACTCATTACAAGCGTCATGAATCACATCAGAACTGTCATCCTCCCAACTAGTGTGCTAACCACTGCGCCACCTTGTTCAATCATCTGTTGAGTAGCAGAAGTTGTCATTCAGAAATTCTTTTGATTCATTTTCAAATGCTGGTTGACTATCTGTCAGACGTTCAGTGCTGTTTGACAATGCACCAAAGACTTTTGGGGCAACATAATTCATTCCTTTCTGTGACAAAGCTAGATTTAATCCAGAATAGTGAAAATAATCCTTTCTTCTAGTGCTGTAGGTACACAGTTTGCTGTCGTTTTCGAATAGGGAAGGTTATTAATAACAAATTTCATAAGTGAAAATATCTATTGTGAAGGTACTGTGAAATCCCTAGTTCCTTAAATAAATGTCTTTAAGGTGATCTTGGGAGGGCTCCAGCTATTATCGTGAATAAATGCTTTTGTACAATGAGCAATTTTCTCTTAATGATGATTACCCAGAATATGATGTCATATGAAAGCAATGAATGAAAATAGGCATACCAGGCTAATTTACTAATATGTGTATCACCAAAATTTGCTATGACCCTGAGGTGGATGCTCGGGTGAGATCCACCAAACAACACCTTATAATCAGGAGTTCATTTATTCACCTCTTTACACATGTAAGGCTTACAAAGAACTGGATGGCAGAACTACACAAAGATAATGTTTTGCTTAGTTCAAAGATGATGCTCAGATCGATACTGATGTCGACCTCATTGGCACCACACAGGCCTCCCTCCCTCCCCCCCCCCCTGCAGTACGGAGTAATCCTGAGAGGCTGAAAGGGGGGGGGGGGAGCGTGACTATGGCGTCGGCAGGGGTGGTCCACGTGGGAGCCGGACCACGGTCAGCTCGACAGTGTCGTCGGGGAGCTGTGTTGGTAGATGTCGTGAAGGAAGATCTGGCCACCGAACCTGGAAGTCGTTGATGCGCGCCGGTTGTCATACTGGGCGTGCTGGTCATGAGGTAACAGGTAGGCCGGCAGTTTGCGGGAGGAACGGAGCGACGACGACGGTGCCTCCGGTGGGCGTGGCGAACACACGAAGCATGTCCAGGTCGATATCAGGCGAGAGGGGAACACATTTCACCAGGTGGCAGGGAATGGCGGAGATTGTGTCATGAGCACCGGATGAAGGGAAACACACGACGAACAGTGTCATCGTGTAGTATTATAGAGATGTCATGGATCATGTCCGGGGGGACAGGCACAAACACCTCGAGTGAGGGCATGTTCAAGATGGAGGGAGGGGGGGGGGTGTGAGAAACCTCAACAGGGTGAGGCAGGTGATGGGGGAGAGGTCAAAGGGACTGGAGAAGGGTCTGGCGGTGAGGGTGTGATAATAGGTAAGCTCGACGTGGGGAGCGTGTGACCACTCGATGGAGTGCGTGAGACCGGAGTAGAGGGCAAGGTCGGAGAAGAGCTCAACGATTGGAGCTGGAAGTCACTCGACTGAGTGAGTAAGTCTGACGTGGAGGGAGTGGTCAGAGCATCATGAGCCACGACAGTGAGTGGCGTGGTCGTGGCCTAAAGGGGGGTAGAAGCGGGCTCAACATGAGCAGGCTTAAGTCTGTTGAGAGAGACTGTAATAGCTGAATCTTTTATCTGGATGTCATAGGTGTTAGCCGAGTGCCGGAGAACTCAGTACGGGCTGGTATATGGGGGTTTGGGGGAACACGAACAGTGTCATCTTGGAGCATGACATACTCGAAATTGTTCAGATATTTTGGGACGCGGACCTTAGGGCGGGAATGGCTGGTGGGGGGAGGGATGTGGAGGTCTGACGCAGTCCACGAAGGAAGGTAAGTCAGACTGAGGGACAGAAGCGGAAGGGCTCACAAGTTCGCCAGGGAGAACAATGTTCTGGCCGTATACGAACTCGGCTATTGTGCTTTTGAGGTCTTCCTTATAGATCGAATGAATGCTGAGTAGCACAAGGGGAAGGGCCTCCATCCAAAGAGAGTTGTGGCATCGAAAAGCCGCCTTGAAAGTGCGGTGCCAGCGCTCAACTAGCCTGTTACTTTGCGGGTGATATGCTGTGGTATGGATGCGCCAGATGCCACAAATGTTAAAAGTCTCATTGTATGGGGCCGACTCAAATTGTCTGCCCTGGTCAGTCATGATGATAGCTGGACATCTGAAACGTGATACCCGTGACTCAACGAAAGCTCGAGCAACAGTTTCTGCCGTGATATTGGGGAGGGGGACAGCCTCGACCAAGCGAGTTGTTCGGTTGATAGACGAGAGAACATAACGAAAGCCGTTCGAGGGGGGGAGAGGGCTGACAATGTCAATGTGAATATGCTGGAAACGCCCAAGAGGGATTGAAAAGGCGCCGAGGGGGGGTGAAGTGTGCTTGTGTACTTTGCAGCGTTGGCATGCGACACAGGAGCGTGCCCATTGCTGGCAGTCCTTGTTGACATTTCTCCACACAAAGCGCTCCGCTATGAGGCAGGTGGATGCATGAACACTGGGGTGGGCTAAATTATGCAGTGCATTGAAGACAGCTCGACGGAGCACAGGGGAAGTGAGTTTTGGACGGGTGATGAAACACGGTGTATTGCACTAGGTCCGGTGAAAGTTTGTGGTGTTGCAAGAAGTCAATGCCTAGTATAGGTTCCTCAATATTGCACACTAAAAAAGTCCACTCGAGTTCGCAGTTTGCGGAGACTGAGTCGACGTGGGAGGTTGAACCCGAGCCTTGTAGTTTAGTAGAATTCACAGCATGCAGTGAAGTATGATGAGGGCAGATGTTCAATGACACTAAGGACGTAGGTAGCAGTGAAACATCAGCGCCTGTGTCCACTAGGAAAAAGTATCCGGACGAAATGTCTTTAATATAAAGTCATCTGTAATTATCTGATTGCTCCCGGACAGAATGAAGCACTGGGAGGTGCCTGTCATGTTGTGCGCAGGAGGCGGCACCCGGACCTACCTGCGATTTGCGTTTGGGAAGCAGCAGGGTGGTCTGCAGTTCCGTGCCGCCTCACCAAACCGTGTGTGGAAGTAACAGTACGGGTAGTGTGGCTGCATTTCCTGGGAAAAGTTCGTTGCCAGAGGCGGTGGCTGAGGTTTTTTGGCTGCAGCCAGTTTGGTTGCAGGAGGGGGCATGACCAAGGGCGGAGCCGGTGACGTTCCAGCTGTTTGTATACTGCATCCCAGAGCGAGCGGAACAGTCGGTACAGTGCGGCCCTCGCCACGGCACGAGGAGCCTGAACCTGAGACTTGGTAGGTAGGCAGTGGCTGGCGAAATAGAGCAGTGAAGTATCATGTAGTTTGTCAGCAATTGTCGTCTGTTGCTCAATAGGTTCGGGAGACCTCTGAGCCAGAGCAAAGCGGATGTGGAGAGGTAATTTATCTGTCCAGATGGCGAGGAGAGCTGCATCAGAGAGTAGATCGTCACTGACCAGGGCCCATAGCCGTCTCCAAAGTTGTGAAGGTTTGTCGTTGCCTAGTTGCTTGACATGGAGCACTTGCCATATTGCTGTCTCACTTGAGCGCTCAAGCCGACGTAGAACTGTCTTTTTGGCTAGAGAGTACCCAGTAACTGAGTCCGGGGCATCGACCAGGTCAGCAATCAAGTCCTCCTGCTCGTCCAGGTGGGTGATAAGGCACAGAAATCTGGTTGATTCGTCGAGTTTGAAATGGTCGAACACTTCGTCCACAATTCTGAGCCAGGTTGTTGCCCTGTCGGGGTTGTAGAACGTTTGGAAGAACAGGTTGAGTTGAATTCGTCGGGGCACTGCCTGAAACGAGCTTTTGTTGCTGCTGTATTCCAGGAGAGTGTGTCTCCAGGGTATGTGGCAACGACGGCTGGTCGGGTGGCAACGTGAAGGTGACGCGTTGTGGTTGAGCGCGATCCATCATGACACAGGAGGCCGACGTGGGTGAGACACCGTAATGTGTCAATTGCGGTTGCGGAAGTTCGACATGTTGCGGGTGTGTTCGGACTGACGTGTCGCAGAAGACCGACGTGAATGAGGCACCGAGATGTGCTGAGAACGGGAGCGGAAGCTCAACTGGAGCCGGCGCGGGGCGACAGGTGAGAAAAAGTTCAAAGTTTGAAAACACGTGCCAGTCCATGGAAAACTTGACGTGTGATCAGAGTCAGAGCCTCCTGTGTTGCAGGGAAGCTGCGGAGGTGCGGGCTGTCCCAAAGCACAGTGAGGAAAATGATGTCAAACGTTGGGTGGAATGTGTGAATGTTCACTGTTCATAGTCACTTCTCTCAAAACGGCGTGCACATAAGGTGAATGTCACGGCACAAAACACTTAGGCATAGCAGTAGGACAGAGATGGAGGTCAGGCACAGATAACAAGCCATTGTTCCCGTTACAGGCCGAGGTATTGAAGCAGGAAGGCATGTGCTGATGCTGAACCGAGGCAGGCATGGGCATGGTCGGATGCTGAGGAAGTTGACCTGTGAACAAAGCAGTTCCAGCCATGTGGCAGGAATCCGCATGGTACTGCACAGATTGCAGCTTGGCAAACCTTTGTCCTGGCGATTGCAGGTTATCCAATGAAGCATTTGCAGAAATCGGCATTGATCCCACACTGCACGGAGATCCATAAGATGTAACTGCGCCGTCGATGAGGGAGGACACATGTGGCGCGAACAAAGGCATCTGATAGCCGGAGTCATGCACACTCCTAACCTCACTTATTGTTGCAGGCACGAGAACGTCCAGCGAAATCGGCATAATCGACGAGTGAGAGGCAGTGTGTTGCAGTCCTCGTGGGTGTACATCGCCAGCATCATGATGCATGTTGATCACAAAATCCAGCATTAGGCTTTGGGCCGAAGCAATTGTTCGAATGTTGTGTTGATGTAATACACGCGAAAATAACCAACGCAGAGGCTGCGGATACAGTAAAACAGCGAAAATGGAAGACGTTGCAACTCGGGGTCATCAGTGAGGTGGATGCTCAGATGAGATGCACCAAACAACACATTATAATCAGGAGTTCATTTATTCACCTCTTTACACATGTAAGGCTTATAAAGACCTGGATGGCAGAACTACACAAAGATAATGTTTTGCTTGGTTCAAAGATGGTGCTCAGATGGATACTGGTGTCGACCTCATCGGCGCCACAACCCTAACAGCATAAGTAGCTGAACTCAAACGTTTCAGCAGATCATCAACATGTTTCTTCCAATTCAATTTCTCATCAGTGCATACATCCAGAAATTTGGAATATTCTGCCTTAGCCACAGACTTCTGTTCAAAGTCTGTATTTGTCAATGGTGTTATGCCATTTACTATACAGAACTGTATATACTATGTTTTCTCAAAATTTAGTGGGAGTCCATTTGCAGAGAACCACTTAATAATTTTCTGCAAGACACTGCTTGCAATTTCCTCATCTAATTCTTGTTTGTTGGGTCTGATTACTATACTTGTATCATCAGCAAAAAAATCTAGCTTTACATCTTCATGAATACAGAATGGTAAGTCATTAATATATATTAAGAACAATGAGGGACCCTAGACTGAACACTATTCTTGATACATCCCCAGAAAGATGATTGGCTCTGAAAATGGCTCTGAGCACTATGGGACTTAACAGAAAGATGATTCTGCTGATTTTTGCACACTACCTGTACTGTCAATTTCAACCTTCTTCATTCTCCTAGTTAAATATGAACTAAAGTGGGACTGTATATATAACTGTTAAGTGGGAATAAATAAAGCTGAAACTGCTTTTGAGAACTTCATTAAACTTTACTTAGATTTGTGGTATTCTTGTTCTCCTCTTATAAAAATCAATCATAAAGGCCAACCTATAAAGAAAAACATTAAGTGGTACACAGATGAACTTACCAATATGAGGGAAAATATGTTATCATTGTACCACATGTGTAAAAATTCTCTTAAATAAGGAACGGAGCAGAAAGATGAATTGTATAAAGCATATCTTGAATATAAGAGAACCTACAGAACTAAGCTTAGAATGGCAAAAAGAACAGCATATGTAGGATACATTGAAGGGGCTCCTAATAATTGCAAAGCTGCATGGAATGTTGTTGCACAAGAGCATTGCAGGAATGATGAACATAGCATAGCTCTTGACCCGGTTAAAGTTAATCGTTTTTTCATGGACTCTGTAAGTGATATTAGGAACAAAATTGAAACAACAAACACTAATGCAAGTGATCTACTTAAGCAACAACAACCTGCAAACAATACCTTTAAATAGAGGACAATCACACCCACTGAGATTACAAAGGTAGTGGCAAAGTTCTCAAACTCCAAGAGCATGGACTACTCTCGGTTGTCCAATTACATAATTATAAAAACAGTGCATATAATTAGTGAACCAGTGGCCTTTTTGCTTAATAGGTGTCTGGAGTTTGGAGTCTATCCTACAACTCTACAAATATTGAACGTTATCCCAGTGTATAAAAAAGAGGAAAAACATGATCTCAAAAATTACTGACCAGTTTCAATAGTTTCCATTTTCTCGAAAATATTTGAATTTCTTATTTATAACCAACTACACTGCTACTTAGAGTCGCATAACTTACTCTCTAATAGTCAATTTGGCTTCTGCAAGGGAAGAAATACCACCCTTGCTGTCCTTTCAATTGTGAATGAAGTAATAACAGCCTTTGAGAATAAAAATAAAGCCTCACTTCTTTTGTGTGATTTAAGTAAGGCATTTGATTGTATTTCTCATGATATCTTACTTGCTAAACTCAAATTCTATGGTGTACAAGACTCTGCATTGTCAATAATTGAATCATACCTAAACAATAGGAAGCAGTTTGCCTCTGTCAGAAACAAAGACTCACAATTGCTAGAAGTTAAGACAGGAGTCCCACAAGATTCTGTCCTTGGGCCCTTCTTTTTTATAATTGCAGTCAATAATTTACCCCATTGTATCCCCAATACTGTTATTTGTTATGCTGATGACACAACTTTGCTTGCTCAGCATGAGCAGCATGCCTGGAAGCAGCACTAAATTGGTTCTCATCAAATACACTGCTTTGCAATCCTGATAAAAACCAACAGATCATACTAGAATTGTCAAAAGAGGTAGACGTGAAAGCAATTAAAATTCTAGTGATTCATGTAGACTCTTAAGTTAATGTGGGAAACACACATCAACCATACCTGCACAAAATTGTCTCATGTTACGTATTTAATGTGGAAACTGAGAAGCCTGATGACAAAAGAATATTTAGGAGTTATTTATTTTGGACTCTTTCAGTCACGTATAGAGTAAGGACTGCTGATATGGGGACACTCTCTTCACATCAATGAAGTTCTAAAAATTCAGAAGAAAGTGATACGAGCAATGAGCAATTCTGGTAGATCAGAGCACTGCTGGCCACTGTTCATTCAGCTGCAAATATTAACAGTTATTAATCTTTATATATGTGCCCCTACCCCCATGAACCATGGACCTTGCTGTTGGTGGGGAGGCTTGTGTGCCTCAGCGATACAGATGGCCGTACCGTAGGTGCAACCACAACGGAGGGGTATCTGTTGAGAGGCCAGACAAACGTGTGGTTCCTGAAGAGGGGCAGCAGCCTTTTCAGTAGTTGCAGGGGCAATAGTCTGGATGATTGACTGATCTCGCCTTGCAACACTAACCAAAACGGCCTTGCTGTGCCGGTACTGCGAATGGCTGAAAGCAAAGGGAAACTACAGCCGTAATT